>NC_065591.1:99850395-100504713 GCF_024542745.1 Macaca thibetana thibetana
CCCCATGATGCTGTTGCCCCCTTTCTGCCTGCTCACCCCCTGCCATAAGAAGCTCCAAATGGCCAGTCGGCAGCTTCAGCTGTTAATTCAGTAGAAGCATCACGGGGTTTTCTAGTGAAAGCATTTCTCCCTTGAATACTAAAACCTTTATATCAGCAAAGTTCAGAGTCACAGGGATTAGATACAACAAAAAATTTTAGTGACTCATTAAGTGGAATTGTGAGAGGCACCATCACCCTATGTTCACCCTTTGCTTCCCATACCACAGCTTCTGTTTATGGGGAAAAAATACCACCTACTATCTTGCTCACTAATTTAGAACATAGACATCCTGAATGATTATGCTAAAATCTTACAAGGTGTCATCTCCTGGAAATGGGCATACCTACCTGTTAATAACCCATTTCACAGTTTTATAGGGCCAGACGCCTCTAGGTGATAGTGGTGTGATATGATCAATGAATCCCATGGCGTCATTCCATTTCCCTATCTCCACCACTGTTAAGTGAATTACTTGATCTGTGGCAATGTGTAGGATAGCATGACTATGTATAAGACATTCTGTATGTTCATGGATGGTGGTACTAGCATGGCCTAAATCCAGATTAAATATATTACAATGAGGACATATCTGTGTCCCCTCCATGATGGTCCCCCAGAGTATGGTACCATATTCAGGATGTCGGTAGCTGCTGGAAAACTGGGTGGTAAGCAATAAGCAATAACAGTTCAGGCCAACCTAGGTAAGATTAAGTCTACTGAGCCCAGGTACAGCCTCCATCTCCCTACCATGAGTTCAAAGTAGGATAAAAATACTGATTGATAATTGTAGGACAGAACATTTTGTTCCATTGGTTATGAAAATTTTTTCATGGAGGGGACTTTTGGTGGCCATTCACATAAGATACAAGTATGCGCATACTCTAGACTCATCAACAGACCTCTTCCTCAAACCTCCTAATTACCAGCCCCCTGATATTGTTTTTTACCCAACATGCCAAACCCTTCATGTCTGCTCATGAATTGGTGTGGATCTTTACCTACATCTCTCCATCTCTTCCTCTGGAAAAAGCAGACAGTGAGATGTAGCACTAGAGGTTCCACAAATGGAACTTTTTCACTGACCTTCAAGTTCTCCATTGAGTGGGGCTTACTGATGCTAGCATATTGTTTAGAGCCATTTGTAAGGCAGACTTGAATTTTTTTCCCTCTATTATTATAGGGAAATCCAGACAAGGCCATGAGTTGAGAGTGTGCTGTAAGAATAGATGTGCTGAGTCTGTGAACTTTGTTATTCCAGGTCCATTCAGGTCCCACTCGATATTCCTTCCTATATATGCGACCTCTCTTTGGTGATAAAGCTCCAGCCTGGTGAATCAGAACACCCAGCTCATGATGGACATTCAGATTGCACAGTCACTTGGTGTTCCACCGTCAGGCATTTAGTCTCTATCAAAGCCAAGTTATAAGCCAAGAATTATTTTTCAAAAGTATAATAGTATATGACAAAGAAAGCATGCCTTTTTTTTTTTTTTTTTTTTTTTTTTGAGATGGAGTCTCGTTCTGTTGCCCAGGCTGGAGTACAATGGCGCGATCTAGGCTCACTGCAAGCTCCGCCTCCTGGGTTCATGCCATTCTCCTGCCTCAGCCTCCCAAGTAGCTGGGACTACAGGTGCCTGCCACCACACCCGGCTAATTTTTTTATATTTTTAGTAGAGATGGCGTTTCACCATGTTAGCCAGGATGGTCTCTATCTCCTGACCTTATGATCCACCATGCCTGGCTAATTTTTTTGTATTTTCAGTAGAGACGGGGTTTCACCATGTTAGCCAGGATGGTCTTGATCTCCTGACCTCATGATCCACCTGCCTCAGCCTCCCAAAGTGCTAGGATTATAGGCGTGAGCCACCGCGCCTGGCCGAAAGCATGCCACTTCTGTAATTGTCCAGTGGAGGCTTCCTGGGCCTGATGGAGCATTCCAGGCTACTAGAGGTACTTTAGGCAGGTACCATTAGATCTGATGGACCATGGGCCAAATGGCAATGTTGCTTGCATTGTAGCTTGGACCAGCCGAAGGGACTTCTCTTGCTTTCAGCTCTATCAAAACTAGCAGGCTTTGGGGTTTCCCACTTAATGGATCAGAGAAGCACATTATACTGATAATGTTTCCTCTGAAATTAAAAAAGGTTCACTTGCTGGACAAGGTGGCTCACACCTGTAATCCTAGCACTTTGGGAGGCCAACGCAGGCGGATCACCAGAGGTTGGGAGGTCGAGACCAGCCTGACCAACATGGAGAAACCCCATCTCTACTAAAAATACAAAATTAGCCAGGTGTGGTGGTACATACCTATAATCCCTGCTACTCGGGAGGCTGAGGCAGGAGAATCGCTTGAGCCTGGGAGGCGGAGGCTGTGGGGAGCCAAGATCACACCATTGCACTCCAGCCTGGGCAACAAGAGTGAAACTCCATCTCAGAAAAAAACAATAAAAAAATTTAAAAATAAAAATGGTTCACCAAGTATTAGGCTTTTTTTTTTCTCAGTAGGGGGTATAAGATACGGTAACTTTTCTTCTTTGGAGAGGTTTCATCAACATACCCCTGATTAAAGGGCTCCCTTCCCCCAAGAAGCTTCACAGAGATTGCTGGCTACTGTATTTTCATTGGATATATCTTTAGGATACACGTATTTCTGAATATATAATTTATCCACCCCCTGGAACACTGATAATGCTCACAGCAACTCAAGTGACCTCAGTGTGAGAACATAAGACCACACTAGTAATAGACATAATGTTGGGCACCTTTCTTTTTTTGTACTGCTAGTATCTCTTGCCCTCAAACTTCCTCACTCTCTCTGATATTTCTCCTGTTTTTACAACAGCTATGTATGTGGCTTAGACCAAATCAACCATTCATTCATTCACTAAGGTGCACTGGGTGCCCACTATGTGCTAGGTACTTGAAAACCATTGATATTCAACAGTGAGCAGTATTGACATGGCACCTGCATGCCTCTGATAATCAGCAAGCCAGTAGCATGGATCCAGAAAGAGGAAAGGAGGGAAAAGGATGCTATACAAGAGTACTGACCTTGAACACACAATGATCCTGCCCACAGCCTAAGAAACAGACTCTAGCCAAACAGAGCAGCCATTTGTCCTTCTATGGAGTGATTAGGAAGAGGGTTAAAGTGTGCCTCCAGTTCTCATTTATGGGGAGAGGAAGATTGAATGGAACTTCCATTTCTTCCTATAGCAGAAGCATAAATGTGAGGAAAAAGGAAGAGTTTCTCCTGATATTAGCAGTATTCCTTGCCACTGTTGAGTGCCCACTTGGGATTGGTTATAATTAATTCATAGTGACACCAGCCTGCCTGGTTGAGTGATTTTCCCCAGAAACATTCAGCTGCAGGCTGGACTGATCCCGAGATAGAGGTTTCCCAGATGAATATGACAGAGGGATAGGGGCTTGGAAATTGAGATATTTCCAAGAGAACAATTATAATGATGTCTCATTGAACTCAAGATATGGAAGAAGGCAAAGATAGGAGAGTATTAGTGGGTAGAAAGTGACAGAGTTGGTCAGTGGATTACAAATCTTGATGAAACCAAAGAATCACCACAGTCAAAAAGAATAGACAGGCTGGCAGGCTCTGAGGTCTTGATATTTTTAGTGGACTGTGTAAATTTCCAATTTTGGAAGTAATTAATATTTCTGATGAAAAACAAATAGATAAGAAAGGAAGAATAGAGAGAAAGGTTTATTAGAGATGAGGAAGTCCAGGAATTTGAGAAGTGACACCAGGCAGCTCATCCAAATGGATGTTGAAATCAGTAAGCAGAATGACAGGAATTGAAACAGAAAGAAAAACAAAGTGCTAAAATCTTTAGTACATGGAGAATGACCAAGCAGTTGGCAGATGACAGCAGATGATAGAGCCAGATGGCATAAGCCTCAAAGGAGCAGGAATTTTTTTTACAACAGGGGTTGGAAAAGAATAATTATCAGGAAGTTGCACTGGGGAAACAGGAGCCGTCTCCTCCTGATCCTAGAGAATGGGCAATGTGAGTGTGCTGCAGGGGAAGCAGTGTTCTCAGGGACCAGCAGTTTTCACTTAAGGCAAGCAGAGGAGACTGCTCCTCTGGCAATGGGATAAGATTTGCTGATAGTGTAGCCTTCAAAGTATGAAAGAACCAGCAGCTTTCTTTTATAATTAAAACCAGATCTTCCACTTGAGAGGGACAAGGGACTGCTAGGAGCTTATAACCCCAATCCCTCTCCTCCAAAATTCACCTTCCCCATCATCACATTACCCTCACACTGTATTTAGGGGTTTTGTGTCTGCTTTATCATTCTTGCCAGAGAATAGTCTCACCTCTTCATTCCCTCATAACACGAGAGACCAGATTAGAATCCATGCCATTTATTTCTCTCTTCCTTCCTTGCTTCTGTTCTTTTCTTCCCTCCATTCCCCAACCCCACAATTTTTTGCCTTCCCTTAAATCATCCATTAATTCAGGGAGACTTTTTTTTTTCTTTTTCTTTCTTTTTTTTTTTTTTTTTTGAGACAGAGTCTCTGTTGCCCAGGCTGGAGTGCAGTGGTGTGATCTCAGCTCACTGCAACTTCCACCTCCTGGGTTCATGCAATTGTCCTGCCTCAGCCTCCCGAGTAGCTGGGACTACAGGCACGCGCCACCACACCTGGCTAATTTTTGTATTTTTGGTAGCACACCACCACGCCTGGCTAATTTTTGTATTTTTGGTAGCACGCCACCATGCTGGCTAAGTTTTGTATTTTTGGTAGCACGCCACCACGCCTGGCTAATTGTTGTATTTTTGGTAGCATGCCACCACACTGGCTAATTTTTGTATTTTTGGTAGTGACGGGGTTTCACTATGTTCGCCACGTTGGTCTCGAATTCCTGACCTCGGCCTCCCAAAGTGCTGGGATTACTCAAGTGAAAGCCACTGCACCAGGCCCATTCAGGGAGACTTTCAAATCCTAGAGGGAAATAGATATAAAGAATCATACTACAAGATATTGTTGCTTAAAAAGAATTGTTATTCATCATCGACTCTTGAGTTCCTTACAGGGAGGCCTCCCGACCTAGTGCTTTTAGTGTCTGTTCCCTACCTTCTCATAATTCCTTCAAGAACTTCTAGAGGCCAGGCGTGGTGGCTCAAGCCTGTAATCCCAGCACTTTGGGAGACCAAGACGGGTGGATCACAAGGTCAGGAGATCGAGACCATCCTGGCTAACATGGTGAAACCCCGTCTCTACTAAAAAATACAAAAACCTAGCTGGGCGAGGTGGCGGGCATCTGTAGTCCCAGCTACTCAGGAGGCTGAGGCAGGAGAATGGCGTGAACCCGGGAGGCGGAGCTTGCAGTGAGCTGAGATCCGGCCACTGCACTGCAGTCTGGGCGACAAAGCAAGACTCTGTCTCAACAAAAAAAAAAAAAAAAAAAAAAAAAAAAAGAACTTCTAGAGACCTAAGTGCCTCAACTTACGGGAGGAAGGTCAAGAGAAAGATAGCTGCTCCCTCCACACCTCTAAAAGACCTGCCTTTCAGTTCAAGTTTTCCATCTGAAGGCCTGCTTCTTCCCCCAGATGACTGATAGCAGCAGCGCGCAATTGTTTTAGGAAAAGCACTACCTGCAGAACAACTATATTCGAATCTGAAGCCCCACAGACCCACACACAGAAACTAGAAATCAGGTTACTGCGTAGAAATGACAGGTGTTACACTGAGTCCTTTTATTCCCAACTAATTATTAATAAGTTTTGTTTTATCATGTGTATTACATATACTTTGCTATAATTTTATTCTGTAGGATGATTTGCCAAGTGTATTCTAAATGTGTTTTCAAAATTAAATACAATCAGTTAATAGGGTTGCCTATTTTAAAAAGAAAATAAAGATAAGTTTTTGAAAAGATAGTACTTCCTGGCCGGGTGTGGTGGCTCATGCCTGTAATCCTAGCACTTTGGGAGGCTGAGGCTGGTGGATCACCTGAGGTCAGGAGTTCGAGACCAGTCTGGCCAACATGGTGAAAACTCATCTCTACTAAAAATACAAAAATTAGCTGGGCAAGGTGGTGGACACCTGTAATTCCAGCTACTCGGGAGGCTGAGGCAGGAGAATTGCTTGAACCTAGGAGGCAGAGGTTGCAGTGAGCCGAGATCATGCCATTGCATTCCAGCCTGGGCAACAGAACAAAAACTCCGTCTCAAAAAAAAAAAAAAAAGAAAAGAAAACATAGTATTTCCTACAGTGTAAAACATGCCTCTGAGTAACATATAAGCATTTCAGCATTGAGTTTTCAGCCACAAAAAGCATTTTTTAAATATTCTAGTAATGGTAAATTAAATGGATAGGAGGGAAAAAAGTTATGCAGACTTGGTGCTGAGTAAATTCAAGCTTTCAGTCTAAGAACATAGCCATAATTAGATTTCTCTTAAGACACTGCACATCTGCCTAAATTCACACATATAAAGATGAGTGACAAAACAATAACAAATTAGTTATGCCTCAAAGTTAAAATATAGCAACTGCATTATTCATAGCCTGCCAAAGATGGTGGGAGATTTTTTCTTATTGTCAAGTTCTTTTCTTTTTTTTATTTTTAGAGTCTAAGCATCGGGTTGGTGAAAAATTCAATTTCTCTATAATACTATAGTCCTTGACAAAAGTTTTTCAAAAATAGCCACTTGGGAATCTCTCTACTAAGAATTCTGAGGAGAAACAGGGAAGCAGGAGAAATAGAAAAAAAGAGGAGGTAAAATGGTTTGCACTCCCACAACAAAGCTATTTATGGCATCAGGTCACTGAACTGAGCTGTGATTTCAGCAATGAGGACAAGTAGGAAAGTATGACAGTACCAAATAACCCACTGGCCATTCACAAAGATCTTGGTGCCTCAGGCATGTAGTCAGGTGAGTTTGCTAAAAGACCATTGACAAACTGGAAACAGTCGCATGGGATCTCTGGCTTATACAACATTTAGCACTTTCCCTCTCCAATTAGGTGAATTAATCCAATATTGGCCAAGCGCAGTGACTCACACCTGTAATCCCAGCACTTTGGGAGGCTGAGGCAGGTGGATCACGAGGTCAAGAGATCGAGACCATCCTGGCCAACATGGTGAAACCCCTTCTCTACTGAAAATACAAAAATTAGCTGGGGGTGGTGGCGTGCGCCTGTAGTCCCAGCTACTCGGGAGGCTGAGGCAGAAGAATCGCTTGAACCCGGGAGGTGGAGGTTGCAGTGAGCCGAGATCGCACCACGGCACTCCAGCCTGGGTGAAAAAGTGAGACTCCGTCTCAAAAAAAAAAAAAAAAGAAAAGAAAACTCCAATATAACAAACATTTTATGACATCTGTCATTTGCCATGCAATATGATTGACATAACAGCAAATCCAGTCAGCATATCGAGAAAATTAACATATCATAATGGCAGTATGCCAGTGGTTCAGAGGAACCATAAGAAGAGTACCTAAGAGAGAGGTGAGTGGCAGGGAAGGCTGCTCAGATGGTATGATTATTGAGCTGACTACTGAAGCAGAAATAGGAGTTTCTTAGACAGAAAAGGGGGTAGAAGACATTCCAGATAGATAAAACAACATGTGGAGGGGCAAGAAACATAAAACAGTATAGCCTTGCCACCTTGCCTCATGATTCAGCCAGGAAACAGATGGCACAATTGTAGGTTAACCGAGAAGAGTTTAATGAAGTGACTATTTCCAGAGATAGAGTCAGCATCGAGGACACTAATAAAGGATGGTGAAGCACTCAGAGATAGCAACAGTGGGAAGCCATTAGCCACCTGGTTGGAAGAGGAGAGGACAGAGAATGGTATTACCAGAACATGGTGACTGCTGTAGCCATGCGAAAGGGTCTACCCAACAGAAACCCTGACTAGAAGCAGAGGAATACCACCACTGCTAAACCACAGCCCAGCAGAAGCAAAGAGCAGGTTAAATACTCTGACTTCTCTTTCCTTCCATCTCCAGCCGACACCTCCCATTGGCTGAACCCCCCTGCAAGCCAGAGGGCAAGGGGCTTTGGGAAAGCTTTCTGTGGAGGACAGCTTCCTCAGGCATAGAGAAGGATGGAGACCAGATCTGGAGAGGCAGACAGAGAATCACTAGCACACCTCGGATTCATATCCCAGGTCCATACAGTCTCCTGTTTCTTGAATAGGTGTAACACAAGACTGTACCTGTAACTAATACTGTGACAAGTCTGCTGTCTTAGTGAGTTTGGGCTGTTATAACAAATTACCACAGAATGGGGATTTAAGCAACAGAAATTTAGTTCTCACAATTTTGGAGGCTGAAAGTGGATGATCAGGGAGATTACGGTGCCAGCATGGTCAGGTTCCAGTGAGGGCCCTCTTCTGGGTTGCAGACAGCCATCTTGTATCCTCACATGGTAGAAAGAAAGAGGACTAGAGCCATCTCTGGGGTATCCTTTTTTTTTTTTTTTTTTTTTTTTTTTTTTTGAGACGGAGTCTCTCTCTGTCGCCCAGGCTGGAGTGCAGTGGCACGATCTCGGCTTACTGCAAGCTCCGCCTCCCGGGTTCACGCCATTCTCCTGCCTCAGCCTCCCGAGTAGCTGGGACTACAGGCGCCCGCCACATCGCCCGGCTAATTTTTTTTGTGTGTGTATTTTTAGTAGAGACGGGGTTTCACGTGTTAGTCAGGATGGTCTCGATCTCCTGACCTCATGATCCACCCACCTCGGCCTCCCAAAATGCTGGGATTACAGGCGTGAGCCACCGCATCCGGCCTTCTCTGGGGTATCTTTTTTTAAGGGCACTGAATCCCATTCATGAGGGTTCCACCCTCATGACCTAAATTACATCCCAAAGGCCTCACCTCCTAATCCTAATACCACCACATTAAGGTTAGCATTTCAACATAAGAATTTGGGAGGGACACAGACGTTCTATCCATACTACAGCCCTTGTTGCTTTTTCCTAAACTGATAGAAAGACGAGTTCATTAAATTTTATGACGAATGAGATTCTTAAGATCTGGTTTGTTGTGCAACCTGTGCCCTTCACTCAATCTTTCAATATGCTTATTTTTAACCACAGCTATGTAATAATCTATCAGATTTTTAAAAGCAAAAACAATCAGACAGTACGAGATGACATAGCATGTAAGTGCTTATTTGTCTATCTAAAAATAACTGCTACTTTCGTGTTCTGTCAGTGTATGAAACTTGCATATTAGTCTTGTAGAATATTTTTGTTCACTTGAGATACCTCATATTTTATTTATAAATTCTAGTTAAATCATATTAAGATATCTTCAAATGTTATTATGGTGCTAGATTGTTGGAAGGAGAAGAAAAAGAACAAGTTGTCCTTATACAACCTTTTTTCTGTTTATTTTTCAGATCAATAACCCGATCTTATTACCGCAACTCAGTTGGTGGATTTTTAGTATTTGACATTACCAACCGGCGATCTTTTGAACATGTGAAAGATTGGCTAGAAGAAGCAAAAATGTATGTACAGCCGTTTCGGATTGTATTTCTGCTAGTGGGACATAAATGTGATTTAGCTTCACAACGTCAAGTTACAAGGGAAGAAGCTGAAAAACTGTCAGCAGACTGTGGAATGAAGTATATAGAAACCTCAGCAAAGGATGCTACAAATGTTGAAGAATCCTTCACAATCTTGACAAGAGACATATATGAACTTATTAAAAAGGGAGAAATTTGTATTCAGGATGGCTGGGAAGGGGTTAAAAGTGGTTTTGTTCCAAATACTGTGCATTCTTCTGAGGAAGCAGTAAAGCCCAGGAAAGAGTGCTTCTGCTGACTTCAAACGTGCCAAAGAACTCACAGGAACAGATTGGCTGTCATTTCAGGATAAATACCAACATTAACAGCAGAATGATGCAATAAAAGCATTTAAAAAGGTTACAAACCCACACCAATACTATTTTGTAAGGTATTTGATTCAGAGCGCTATGCTTACTTGTTACACTACTAGACTGGGTATTTTGCTAAATTGTCAAGCAAAGCAGACAACCTTTTTCTTGAAAGTACCTCCATTCTCACTTCGTTAGCATATGCTGACCTTAGTGTCCAGCTATGTCAATATTACTCATTTTTCTTGACAGTTCAAATGGATTTTTGTGAATATATAATCAATTGAAAAGATTTTATTAGGAATTACATTCTCTTGAGTTAATTAATATTGAATAGCAAAATGCATTTAAATATGCACTGTTCACCTGCAGAATAAACAATCTCAGAAGTATCGACTAGGACGTAAATAGCAGTTCCTTGTATAAGGTACCAGGTTTTCTCCCCATTGTCTGGAAATGTTTGCCCTCCCTTAATTTTGCCTCAACACAAGAAAATAAGTTTTATGTTCATTTTTGTTCTCTAATTTATTGCTTCTAAAAATGCATTATGTTTTACAAATATATCTAAAGGATCCAAGCACACTATTTTAAGCAAATATTTGTAAAATTAAAAACAGAGGACCGCTCACCAAATGTTTGAAATGTTGATTTTTTTTTTTTTTTTTTTTTGAGACAGGATCTTGTTTTGTCACCCAAGCTGGAGTGCAGTGGGGCAATCTTGGCTCCCTGCAACCTCTGCTTCCTGGGTTCAGGTGATTGTCAGTACCTTACCTCAGCCTCCTGAGTAGCTGGAACTGCAGATGTGCACCACCATGCCCGGCTAATTTTTGTATTTTTAGTAGACACGGGATTTTTCCATATTCCCCAGGCTGGTCTCCAACTCCTGGCCTCAAGCAATTCGCCCACCTCAGCCTCCAAAGTGCTGCTGTGCCCGGCCTATCAGCAGCAAATGTTTTGCTGTTACAGTGTACTGTTCATATTTAGACAAGAAAAACTAAATTTATTTATGTATTGACATTTTCAAAGAAAGTAAATGCAATTTGCCTTGAACTATTGTCAAAATTATTAATATAGGTAAACATAGAATGTTTTTAATAATAGCATTTTTGTCCAAGTAAATTTCCAAATTTCCTCATTTCCAATATGAAAAGAATGCAGAAAAGATTTTTCTGTGCAAGGAAAATTGGTTAGATGTTTGATATATTTAGCCTTCAAATTGCATTTTACAATCTCATCAGTACAAGTGAAGATAGAATAATCAATTAAGACAGTAAAATGACTTTTGAGTTTCCTAACTTTTAACTTATTGATTAAACTCTCCTGGAAGGGATATTTTGATCATAGTGTCAAATATTTTATAATGTACATTTCTATTCTGTCCTGTACACTTCTTAATCACAAAAGAGTACCAAGTGAAGTTTTTTGGAGTCATAAAGTTTTTACTCTTAACCTTTAATTGCTTCATTTGTTTGAAAACCAAAGGGGCATAGTAGAAAGAATATTTGATAAGAAACCAGAAAACTTGGTTACCAATATCTAACCATGAGTAAGTCACTTGACCTCTCTAAGCACCGTTTTTCTTATTTGTAAAATTAGGCTAATAACCCATTAGTGTGTTTCATGGAAAATTATTTTGAGAATCTAGTGAATCATGCAACAAACGCTTTGTAAATAGAGTAAGCATTTTACAGATTTGAGAATGATATGCTGCTCATGGGCATACTATTATATTTGCAACGGGTGAGAATTTTGTTTTCTCTTAATTTTTCCTTTCATTCCTATACAGAGGGAGTAGAAAAAGATGTGTGTTTTCGTGGACCCGTAGGAATTCTTGATTGATGCATATCCTCTAGCTTATTTTGTGGGGGCGGGGGAGGAGAGGGAGGGATCTCGTTCTGTTGACCAGGGTGGAGTGCAGTGGCATGATCACAGCTCACTGCATCCTGGACCTCCCAGTCTCTAGCGAGCCTCCCACTTTAGCCTCCTGCTAGCTGGGACCACAGGTACACGCCACCACGCCTGGCTAATTTTTTATTTTTTGTAGAGAAGGGTCTCCCTGTGTTGCCCAGAGTATAGGTCTCGTACTCCAGGGCACAAGCGATCCCTCCGCCTCGGCTTCACAAAGTGCTGGAATTACAGGCATGAGCCCCCGCGCCAGCTTCCTCTGTTTTTTTTTTACCCTTGAGCTATTGTTCCCGCGAAGTGGAAATAATAGAGAGGGACGTTCCTGCAGTCTTAACCCAATCAAAAGTCACGTTTGTACTTTTTGTGCATCTTTGAAATAGATGTTTAATTGTAGTTTCAAATACTTGTACATTTTCTGAGTTCATGTATTTTTAATTGTGCTTATGGAGAGAATATAAATTATAACTATATAAGGTATCACTATTTATATTGTCAGCATTTTCTTGATATCCTTAAGTTAATTTCACATGACTTCAAACCATAATTAACCAAATGAGAAAATACTTGTCCCCCAAAATGTGAAGTAGTCCATTTTACTATTACAGTTTTCAATCTTATATGACAATTTCCCATCGGTCCAAAATGGCATAAACCCAAACACTGAAAATCTAACAGCAGCTGAAAGTACAGTCACCTGTGCCTACTTCTAAAGTTAAATAGCTAAAACATAAAATGTGATTTAAATTTCAGTGGACGCCCTTTATAATTCTAATGTCGGGAGGGACTAATATTTGGGCTGAAGGATATCATGTGTTCCAAGATTTAAAACAGAGCTAAAGAACTAGAATAAAAACAGGAAGGCAGGGTCCAAAATTCAAGGCGTGAACAGAAGGAAGCCTAGAACTCATCTCCTAGCACCTTATTCACCACGCTGTGCTTAGTGTGTGTGTATTGAGTGGAGGGAGGGAGAGGGAGGGAGAGGATGTCAAGAAAAGGGGAAATGTGTTCTAACTCAATCCACAAAATACTAAAATAGGGTTAAATAATTTTCATATTATAGAGGAGCTATTTATGGTAAAACAATAGTAAAGTGAACAACGATCACTGCAAAACTCTGAGTGCTTGTACAAGATTGCCAAACATCTGTCTAACCTTAGCCAGTTATCTTTATCCATTTATTTATATATATATATAATAGCTGACCTATTTTCTTACACATCGTTATAGAGAATATGGATAACAATGCCAAAATAGTAAAAATATTTGCTCCAGGCAAAATGCTTTTACCAAGTTTCTTAGAAATCAAATATCCTTTATTTTATATTAAAGTTACTTTATTTAAAATTTAAAACCAGTAAATGATGTAGCTAATTACTAAATAGTTTAAGTAAATGTGGGTTTTGATTTTTTGAGACAGAGTCTGGTTCTGTCTCCCAGGCTGGAATGCAGTGGCGTGAACTCAGCTCACTGCAACCTCCGCCTCCTGGGTTCAAACAATTCTCCTGCCTCCGCCTCCTGAGCAGCTAGGATTACAGGCGTGCACCACCACATCCAGCTGATTATTATTATTATTATTATTTTTGAGACGGAGTTTCACTCTTGTTGCTCAGGCTGGAGTACAATAGTGCGATCTTGGCTCACCGCAACATTTGCCTACCGGGTTCAAGCAATTCTCCCGCCTCAGCCTACCAAGTAGCTCAGGTTACAGGCATGCGCCACCATGCCAGACTAATTTTTTTTTTTTTTTTTTTTTTTTTTTTTTTTTTTTTTGTAGAGATGGGGTTTCTCCATGTTCAGGCTGGTCGCGAACTCCAGACCTTAAGTGATCCACCTGCCTCAGCCTCCCAAAGTGCTGGGATTACAGGTGTGAGCCACTGCGCCCGGCCTAATTTTTGTATTTTGAGTAGAGACAGGGTTTCACCATGTTGGCCAAGCTGGTCTCCAACTCCTGACCTCAAGTGATCCACCTGCCTCAGCCTCCCAAAGTGCTGGGATTACAGACGTGAGCCACCGGCGCCTGGCAGTAAATGTGATTTTTTTTTTAAAGAAATGAAAACAGTCCAATTCTTATCGTAAACTTGTCCCTGATGGAAACTGCTCATCTTGAGCTGCATTCACACTCCCAGTTCATGTAGTGATATGATAGTAAGTATAAGCCAAAATGTTTAATCAGAATGTTTTTTAATGTGGCCTTTATATGCATAATAGTGGCAAACAAGATTTCCTGAGCCTGGAAACTTGAGAGTTTATTCTAGATTTCCAAAAACCTCAAGCATTCCGTATTTTTTGTGTGTAGCAACCAAAACAGTCTTTTATATTATTGTTAAGATAACTTTATCAGAACAAAGTCTTTTTATCCAACTTTACGTCATTAAAAAAAATGAATCTATGGATTAATAAAATCATTTTAAGAGTATTTTTGTCAGATTTTATACTGCCCTTGGTTCAGTTAAGAACAAAGCTTTCAAAGCAGCTTTAAAGAGTGCACTGTATTTGAATAATTTCCTGGCCGGGTGCGGTGGCTCACACCTGTAATCCCAGAACTTTGGGAGGCCGAGGCGGGCGGATCACGAGGTCAGGAGATCGAGACCATCCTGGCTAACACAGTGAAATGCCGTCTCTACCAAAAATACAGAAAAAAAAAGAAAAAGAAAAAAATTTAGCTGGGCGTGGTGGCAGGCACCTGTAGTCCCAGCTACTCGGGAGACTGAGGCAGGAGAATGGCGTGAACCCGGGAGGCGGAGCTTGCAGTGAGCCGAGATCAAGCCACTGCGCTACAGCCTGGGTGACAGAGCAAGACTGTCTCAAAAAAAAAAAAAAAGAAAGAAAGAAAGAATAATTTCCTTAGGTCTCACACAGAAGAACTCGCAAGACTAAAGACCCATTCAAAAACTAACTTATTTGCTTCTCGGTAACTACCTAAAAGATTTCACTTGGAAATGCAAAAGAAACATGTAATCTTTCTTTAAGAAAAAACAGAAAGATCCTCTTTCAGCATGGGGAGCTGAAAAAAGAAAAAACTGAAAGACTATAAAGGTTTTACTGTTTGTTTGTTTGTTTGTTTTTTAGAGACAGGGTCTTGTTCCCTCTCCTAGGCTGGAGTGCAGTGGCACAGTGATAGGTCATAGGAGCCTCAAACTCCTGGCCTCAAGCCATCCTCCCACCCCAGTCTCCCAAGGTGCTCGGATGACAGGCATGAGTCACCCTGCGCCCAGCCTATAAAGGCTTTAATCTTAGATTCTTTGTATTTTAAAATGGTAGGATACAATCCCAACCAGAAGCTAACTCTTGGAAATTTCACAGCTGATAAATAGCCATCTCTGCTTCAGAATCTTTCTCAGCTCTGAACGTTTTCACCAAATCTTCCTGAGCTACTGATCTTCACTTGATCTTAAAATAACAGACTAATCTCCTGAACCTTAATGGACTGCTGCATGACCTGGTGTTTCTATACTGCTAATGACTGATGCAAGTAGACACATGAGTGATGAGCTGTGACAATCTATTTCAATCATTACACAATCTAGTTCACTTACTGCACATAATCATGGTAGAAAATAAATGAAAACAAAATTTTAAGGTATAAAAAAATTAGTGTACCTCGTTATTATTTCTGGGTAATTTTTTTGTCTTTTTAAAAAATAGTGCCTAAAACATTGTCTTATCTATGTGACATTCAGTGACTACTAATTGATGGTTATTGTGTTGAATTACTCCTATTAAATGTGGGTTCCACATATTTGGTTTCAATTTATACATTCCATGGAAGAATAAACATGTTTTATTATCATCATCTCTCAGCATTTTTTTTTCAGGATGACAGACAATGGAAGTAGGATAAGTGTAAACTTTTTGAAGTATGTTATTAATGTTATTTGATTTTAAATAATGAATAAAAGAATGAGAATGAGAACTATGATTGTCATATAATTATCATCATATCCATCTTTTTTTTTTCTTTTTTGAGAGGTAGCAAGGTTTATTGTGAAGAGCAAAAGAACAAAGCTTCCACAGCGTGAAAGGGGACCCGAGTGGGTTGCCTCACGGTATCTATCTTTAACTAGCCATCTTTGGTGGTGCTTTTAAAATAGAAACAACTATTTAACTACAATTTTGTGTGTATGTATTCACAAATGAAGGGCAAAAAATAATCAATTCGAGATCCACAATGCTTTACATATTACATTATACCATGATGGAATGTAGGGTAGAACCCCATAATCAGACATTAATATTTGTACAGCAAATATATGAATATTCACGCCATAAGAGATAAGATCTGTAAATAATCTGTCATCAGTCCAGGTCAGATTTTTGTTGCCAAATGGGTTATAAAAAGAATCTTCGATTTTTCAGAGCTTTTTGGATTTCAGAATTGCAGAAAAGGGTCGTGTACTATGTACTATGCCTTGTACTATGCTTTAACACATGTTTCAAAATGTGTAACTTTTCTCTACTTGGCTCATATTTGTCATGCTTCAGCCTTGCACGTAGTGGGAGCTTATGAAATTTTGAATTGAGCTGTTAAATCACACAGAAAATATTTATACCTTCTACATAAGCAGTTAACTATGTAAAATGTTTATAACAGTGCTTGGCACATAATTATATTATTATAATTACTATTTTTGAGACAGAGTTTTGCACTTGTTGCCCAGGCTGGAGTGCAGTGGCATGATCTCGGCTCACTGCAACCTCTGCCTCCCGGGTTCAAGTGATTCTCCTGCCTCAGCCTTCTGAGTAGCTGGGATTACAGGTGCCCGCCACCACATCCAGCTAATTTTTTGTATTTTTAGTAGAGACAGTGTTTCACCATGTTGACCAGGGTGATCTTGAACTCCTGACCTAAAGTGATCCGCCCGCCTTGGCCTCCCAAAGTGCTGGGATTACAGGCGTGAGCCGCTCCTCCCAGCCCTGTTTTATTTTTAGTATCGTTCTTATTATAATCACTAAGTTGTCAAGAAGCCAATCTTAATCCCTATTGTTGGCTAGAAACTGTTGATAATGGCTCTCTGGTTAGTTCATTTTAAGTGGTCATGACTCCCTGAAATGGCCTAATTCTTGGAGAATGCTTCAGTAGTGCCCTAAAGGACATAGAGCTCCTGGGGATTGCTGGTCATCAACAATAGCATCTGGCCAGATGGACAAGGGCTTGAAGGAGTGTCCCAACAGCAGCACTGCAAATTCACCAGCAGAAAGAGTTAGTGCATGCGCCCAGTGTGGTAAGGACTGTGGGTCAGAGGATTAGGCTTTTAGTTTGTGTAAAATGATTATCACCAGCATCATTTTCTAAAAGATTTTTTTTTTTTTTTTGGTAACAGCTTTGACAGACAATTTACATGCCATACAATTAAATCATTTAAAATGTACAATTCAGTGTGTGTGTGTGTCCACTTTTGCATTGCTTTAAAGAAATGCCAGGCTGAGCACAGTGGCTCATGCCTGTAATCCCAGCACTTTGGGAGGTTGAGGCAAAAGGATCACTTGAAGCCAGGAGTTCAAGACAAGCCTGGGCAGCATACTGAGATCCCATCTCTACAAAATGTTTTTAAATAAATTAGCTGGGCATAGTGGCACACACCTCTGGTCCCAGCTCCTTGGGAGGCTGGAACCCACCAAGCCCAACCTCCAACATTTAGATTACATTTCAACATGAAATTTGGAGGGGATGAAACATCCAAACCATATCACAGTGGTTTTTAGTATATTCAGTTGTGCAACCATCAACATAATCTATTTTAAAACATTTTTATGACCTCAAAAAGAAATCCCTGTACCTTTAGCTATTACCCTAACAGTCTTCATCCCCCCACTGTACCCTACCCAGCGCCAGAGTCCCAAACAACCATTAATCTATATACTTGCCTATACTGGATATTTCACATAGATGTCAGGTAGGAGGTGGGACTCAACTTGGATGTGGGGCTCGAACACTGGACCAAATTGAGGACTAGTTCAAACAGGGACTGGGTAGAAGCAGCTTTCCATAAGACAAACCCACCAGTGTGCCATGTCAGTTTACCATTGCCGTGGCAACACTGGAAGTTACTGTCCCTTTCCATTGCAACAACTGGGAAGTTACCTCCCTTTTCCTAGAAATTTCTGTATAATCTGCCCCTTAATTTGCATGTAATTAAAAGTGAGTATAAATATGACTGCAGACCTGCCTCTGAGCTGCTTCTCTGGGCACATTTGCCTATGAGGTAGCCCTGCTCTGCAAAAAGCAGTACTTTTGCTGCTGCAGTCCACCACTGCTTCAATATAAGTTACTGTCTAATGCCTTCACTCGCCCTTGAATTCTTTTCCTGAGTGAAGCCAAGAAACTGCCTGGACTAAGCCCCAATTTGGGGGCTTGCGGCTCCTACATCAGATAGAGTCATATAGTGTGTGGCCTTTTGTGACCAGCTTCTTTCAATTAGCTTAATGTTTTCAAAGTAGTAGCACCTGACTGGGCATGGTGGCTCATGCCTGTAATCCCAACACTTTGGGAGGCCGAGGAGGGTGGGTCATCTGAGGTCAGGAGTTTGAGACCAGCCTGGCCAACATTGCGAAACCTTGTCTCTACTAAAAACACAAAATTAGCTGGGCATGGTGGCGCATGCCTGTAATCCCAACTACTTGGGAGGCTGAGGCAAGAGAATCACTTGAACCCTGGAGGCAGAAGTTGTAGTGAGCCGAGATCACACCATTGCACTCCAGCCTGGGCGACAGAGCAAGACTCCATTTCAAAAACAAACAAACAAATAAATAAATAAATAAATAAATAAATAAATAAGTCAAAGTAGTAACATCATTTTAATAAAAATTTTCCCATTATGTAATAGATACTAGTTCATTGTACAACATTTGGAAAATACAGAAACATAGAAAGATAGAGAGAAATCCTCATTAGACTAGGGCCAGCTAATAATTTTTTTGTAGAGATGGGGTCTCCCTATCTATGTCGCCCAGGCTGGTCTGGAACTCATGGGTTCAAGCAATCCCCCCACTTCAGCCTCCCAAAGTGCTGTGAATAGACATGAACCACCACGCCTGGCCCGGAAAACCATTTATTTACTTCCAATAATAGACATTAAGATTGTTTCCGGGCCGGGCGCGGTGGCTCAAGCCTGTAATCCCAGCACTTTGGGAGGCCGAGACGGGCGGATCACGAGGTCAGGAGATCGAGACTATCCTGGCTTACACGGTGAAACCCCGTCTCTACCAAAAAATACAAAAAATTAGCCGGGCGAGGTGGCGGGTGCCTGTAGTCCCAGTTACTCGGGAGACTGAGGCAGGAGAATGGCGTGAACCCGGGAGGCGGAGCTTGCAGTGAGCTGAGATCCGGCCACTGCACTCCAGCCTGGGCCACAGAGCAAGACTCTGTCTCAAAAAAAAAAAAAAAAAAAAAAAAAAAAAGATTGTTTCCAGAGCCAGGCGTGGTTGCTCACGCTTATAATCCCAGCACTTTGGGACGCCAAGGGGGGGAATTGCTTGAGCCCAGGAGTTCTGGCAACATAGTGAGACCCCGTCTCTGAAAAAAAAAAAAATTAGCAGGGCACAGTGGCACACACCTGTGGTCCCAGATGCTTGGAAGGCTGAGGTGGGAGGATCATTGGAGTCTGGGAGGTTGAGGCTGTAGTGAGCCGATATTGCACCACTGCACTCCAGCCTGGGCCACGATGAGAAACTGTCTTAAAAAAAAATTATAAGAACATTTGTTTCCCTCAGATCCTCATTAATACTTAATAATGGCAAAACCTGATATATTGACAAATGATGGGCAAAAAAAATTCCCATTTAATTTACATTTTTCTGTTCTTCTGAGTACATTAGCTTTCATAAAATTTATTGATTGTTTGTATTCCTTTGATGAATTGCCTAATTGCATCCTTTTCCAATTTTCTATTGGATTGTTAGAATTTTTCTTATTGATTTTTTAGGAATACTCTCTATACTAAGGACAGAAATACTTTGTTTTGTGTGTTGAAAGTATTCTCTTCCAGTCTGTTAGGACTGGTTTATGCTATCTTTTGTTGTGAAGTTTTAATTTTCAGGCATCTCAAGTCTATTTTTTTCCTTGTGTCTTCAAGGACTTGTGTCTTCATTAGGACCTTCTTCCCCAGCCCCAAATTACAAAATACTGTCCTATATCTTGTTTTTTATATTTATACTTTTATATAGCGAACTTTTTTTAGTTTTTAATTTTTTATATATTTATTTTTGAGACAGGGTCTTGCTCTGTCATCGAGGCTGGAGTGCAGTGGCGCGATCTTGGCTCACCACAGCCAACCTGGGCTCAAGCAATTCTCCCACCTTGGCCTACTGAGTAGCTGGGACTATAGGCGCATGCCACCATGCCCAGATAATTTTCCTTAATTTTTTGAAGAGACAGGGTTTTGCCATGTTGGCCAGGCTGGTCTTAAACACTTGGGCTGAAACGACCCACCCGCCTTGGCCTCCCAAAGTGCTGGGATTACAGGGGTGAGCTACTGTGATTGGCCCAGAACTTATTTATATGTGGTATAATATAGAGGGGTGTTTGTTTGTTTGTTTGTTTGTTTGTTTGTTTGTTTGTTTTTGTTTTTCAGCTGGAGTCTCTGTTGCCTAGGCTGGAGTACAGTGGCATAATCTTGACTCGCTGCAACCTCCGCCTCCCAGGTTCAAGCAATTCTCCTGCCTCAGCCTCCTGAGTAGCTAGGACTACATGCATACACCACCACATCCAGCTAATTTTTGTATTTTTAGTGGAGATGGGGTTTCACCATGTTGACCAGGGTGGTCTCGAATGCCTGACCTCAGGTGACCCACCTGCCTCCGCCTCCCAAAGTGCTGGGATTACAGGCGTGAGCCACCGTGCCCAGCTGGGATTTTTTTCTGAGTAAGTAATTTGTTATTCCAATGTCATTTATTCCTCTCTCCAAACATTTGGATTGCGGTTTTTATATATACTCTATCTATATTTACATATCTATATTTTAGCTCTATCTGTATCTATACTGAATCTGTTTCCAGACTATTCAGAGCCACTGATTATTGGTTCAATGTTGAGTTAATACCACACTGTCATTTACTAAAACTTTAAAATATGGTTTGATGAGGACCATCCCAGTTGCTATAAGCACCCCCATGCCCACCAGCAACCAGACAATGGTCCCTAAATACTATTTCCCACTAAAAAGAACCAAAGTTTTTTGGTGAAATGGCTGATTCCTAGTCTGAGGCAGGAAATGTATAAAATGAGTCTGGGCATCTTGTCACACCAGAAAATAAGGAAACTACAAAAGAATATTAAGAACTTGCCAAAGCACTTAGAAGCAAACCTGAAGAGGCCAAAGCTGAGACAATATGAAGATCAAAATGAATAATAGTGGAGTAAAAGAACATTAAGTACTTATAAATCTATGAGTTCAAAATGACACTAAAAAAAATAATAATTGTGTAGTGAAAGGAGCCACTTACACTTCTATTCCATGATCCCCAGACCCATGGGGAGACTTTAGCATATAATGGCCTCTGATTCAAAGACTATACAGTACAGCATCCTAAGAGACAGAACCCCATCCTTTCAGACTTTTATCTCCTAAATGGCTGTATAACTGAGTCTTCAGTAAGCCATTTTACCTTTCAATTAGGTCAGCTACTTCTGGGCGATGAGATATGTGGTAAGACCAAATAATTCCATAGGCATGACCCCACTGCTGCAGTTCCTTTACCACGAAATGAGTTCCTTGATCAGACACAATGTTGTGGATGATGGCATTACCTCGATAAGGCATTCTGCAAGTTCAAGGATGGTACTGCTGCCAAAATGATTGTGGACAGCAAAGGTCAAACCACATCCAGAATCTGTATCTATTCCAGTAAGAACAGATTTCTATCCCCCCCCACCCCATGATGGAAAAGGTCCAGTGTAATTAATCTGCAAAGGACGGCTGGTTGATTCCTGTATGGAGGATTCCTAAGACCATGCCGAGGTTCAGTGATTCACCAGGAGGATTCACAGGTTGCAGCATATAGTTGCACTCACAGTTGTGACTTGTTACCACCAAGGATACAAAGCAAATCACCCAAGGGAAAAGGTGCATGGGATGAAGTCTGAGGAAAAGGCACCTGCTTCCAAGGATCCTCTCTGGGTAGAGTCACACAGGATGTACTCAATCTCCCCCTCAGCTGTTGTGACAATATGTGTGAAATGGTGTCTGCCAGAGAGGTTTGTTAAGAGACTCAGTGCCCAGGGTTTTTACTGAGGGCTGGTCACACAGGCAGCTTCTTCCTGGAATATGCCAAAATTCCAGACCCCCTGAAGGAAAGTGGGAATTCAGCATAAACTATATGGTTTATATGGACCGTTTAGGCATGAGATACCATTTTTATCCGTTCTGGGAATGGTGAGAACCCTCTTGAAATCCAAGTTCCTAGATGCCAGCCAAGGGCCGAGCTTGTAAGCAGACCTTTCAAAGTATAACAATCAGGCCTGCTATGTTAACTCTTTTCTGCCTGTTCCCCCTGGGGAGTAATAACAAGTCAGGGGCCCCATGTTGGTCTCTTCTATTGGACATTCAGTGGGGGCAATAGCTAGGTCACACGGCAAGTTGGGGCCCATGCTGTTGAGTTCAAGCACAAAGCAAGGCAAAGGAAGTTAAATTTGGTGCCAGAAGCCGTCAAATGACAACTCTCAAAGCTGTTGCAATCTACTTCATTTATGTTTGGGAGCAACCCTCCAGGATTCCAGTGGACCTCTCCTTACAGGGACACTTTAGAAGAAGAGGAAGGTTAGTGGAACAAAATACAAGGAGCTTCCTCGGCAACTAGTCTCGAGGCCACAACTGACACTCATCATCTTCTCCTCTACAACCCATTCTGGATTCCCCTCACCCTCATCTAGCATCTCTGCTGGTTACAAGGATTTGCCTGGTCATGTGATACAGACCCTCATTCCTGATGCCGCAAGCGCCTTAATCCCAGGACCAGTGACTGTGTTAGCTTACACGGCACAAAGACTTTGTAGCCAGGTGCGGTGGCTCAGGCCTATAATCCTAGCACTTTGGAAGGCCCAGGGTAGGTTGCTTGAGCTCAGGAGTTCAAGACCAGCCTGGGCAGCGTGGTGAAACCCCATCTCTACTAAAAATACAAAAAATTAGCCAGGTGTGGTGGCTCATGCCTGTAGTCCCAGCTACTTGGTAGGCTGAGGTAGGAGAACTTGAACCTGGGAGGCAGAGGCTGCAGTGAGCCTAGATCACACCACTGCACTCCAGCCTGGGTTACAGAGCAAGACTCCATCTCAAAAAAAAAAAAAAAAAAAAAAAAATTGAGAGAGAGAGACTTTGCAGGGTCCCCAGGCAAATATGTGATTGAGTTAAGGATTGCAAGACAGGAAGATTATTCTGGAATATCCAGGTAGGTCCAAGGGAATTACAAGGGAAAGAGGGAGGCAGGAGAGTCAGAGTCAGAGAAGCTATGATGATGGAAGAAGAGGAGTGATGCCATTGTTGGAACAGGGCTATGTGCCAAGGGATGCAGGTGCCCTCTAGGAGCTGGAAAATGCAAGGAACCAATTCTCCTTTAGAGCTTCCAGAATAATGCAACCTGCTGACTTTTTTATTTTTATTTTTGTAATGAAACAGGGTCTTAGGCCACATGCAGTTGCTTACACCTGTAATCCCAGCATTTTGGAAGGCCCAGTCAGACAGGTTACTTGAGCCCAGGAGTTCAAGACCA
This sequence comes from Macaca thibetana thibetana, assembly GCF_024542745.1. Taxonomy (NCBI): domain Eukaryota; kingdom Metazoa; phylum Chordata; class Mammalia; order Primates; family Cercopithecidae; genus Macaca; species Macaca thibetana. Next base: position 99,873,889 of record NC_065591.1, read on the forward strand.
GCTTGGGCAACATGGTGAAACCCCATCTCTACAAAAAAATATAAAAAATTAGCTGGGCATGGTAGCATGTATCTGTAGTCTCAGCTACTCAGGAGGCTAAGGTGAGAGGATCGCTTGAGCCTGGGAGGTCAAGGTGGTTGTGGTGAGCTATCATCACACCACTGCCCTCCAGCCTGGATGACAGAGTGAGACCCTGTCTTAAAAAAGAAAAAAAAGAGAGAGAGGGAGAGAGAGAGAGACTGGATCTAGCTCTCTCACCCAGGCTGGAGTGCAGTGGCACAATCATGGCTCACTGTAACTTCAAGCAATCCTTCCACCTCCTGACATCTTGATTTTAGCCCATAAGACCCGTTTTTGGACTTCTGACTTCGAGACCTGCAAGATAACAAATTTGTGTTGTTTTAAGCCACTGAGCTTGTGGCAAATTTTTACATCAGCAATGGGAAACTAATAGAATATGCCCTTCTCAGCCTGAGGTTACTGCACGTCTCCATTTACAATCAAACTGGACAAAGGAGTCCCACAAGGCACCCAAGTGATGCACGTATTTTTCCCTACCCCGTTGCATAACAGTATCCTTACCCTCTCCTGATAAAATTCAATTACCCTTACCAGAATGAAGACTCCCTTTCTTCTCAGCTGATCCCTTGCCATACAATACAAAGTGCCCAGTGCAGGCATAGCTTATAATTGACAGGACTCTTACTGTGGCCTCTGGAAAAAATGTTCCCCTTTGGAGATCGAGACCTCTTAACCTGCAGAGTCCAGGATTGCAGAGATAGAGAAACACAATTGTGAAGTCTCAAGTAGCTCACTGTGAGTGATGGTGAGTCCACTTCTGCTTTCACCCCTTAGTTCCTGGATCCATGTATTCTTCCTGTTGGGGACACAGTGCTATACATAGGTCTCCTATTCAAGGTAAACTCTGCATCATGGAGGATAGTGCCCATCCTTGCAAAGTATCTTCACTGAGCAGGCACATCAGCTCTGCCTTCAACAGGCCATTCTAATGCTCCATCAGGTCAGCAGCTTCTGGGTGATGCAGTATACGATATAACCATGGATCTCATTCATGGTCATGGCCCACCCCTGCACATCCTTTAATGCAAAGTGGGTCCCTGGTCTGGTGTGATGACATACTGCATGCTTTGCTGAGTCAATGCAAGCAAGAAAGGCAGAATCATACCTAGTATATGTGTCTATTCCTGCCAGAATTAACAGTTGACCTTTCAATGTAGTCTACTTGCCACCAAGTTGCCAGTTAGTTACTTTGAGGGATGGTACTTTGTCAATGACCCCGTGTTGGTCTCTGCTGCAGGCAGATTGGACATACAATGGCAGACATTCAACCTGGATAAGTGAGGGCCCATACTGTTGGGTCTATGTACAGCCTTCCTCCCTGCCATCATGGCTACTTTGCTCACATGCCCTTTATTCCAGAACTGAATGGGCAATGACAGAGGCTGGTTGATGCCAACTGGGAGAGTAATTTTGTCTTCTTGGTTGTTTAGTGCCTCTTCTGAGGCAGATGCTCTCATCAGTGTTAACATGTGAAACGAAGACCTTCATACTCAGTACCTGCTTCTGTATATTCACTCTCTGCCTCTATCCTTGACTTCTTTGCCCTCAGTCATCATCCTCTCATGCCCTGATCAGAGAGACATGCCTTTCCCACTGCCCAGGAGTCTGTCTATTCTACTTCAAGCCATTTATCTTTCCAAATAAACTGAGTGACCGAGGTATCAAAGAAAAAACAGATCCGGTCATTAGTTAAAGTGATAAAAACAGATTTTACTCAGTAACTATTACAATAGGGGGAAAGGGACTTCGGTATAGAACTGGGCTCAATTTGGCTAGGCTCAGTGACTCCTGCTTGCAATCCTAGCACTTTGGGAGGCCAAGGTAGGGGGATTGCTTGAGTTCAGGAGTTTGAGACCAGACTGGGCAACTGTGATGTTTAATACTGAGTGTCAACTTGATCGGATTGAAGGATACAAAGTATTGATCCTGGGTGTGTCCATGAGGGCATTGCCAAAAGAGATTAACATTTGAGTCAGTGGGCTGGGGAAGGCAGATCTGATGATCTGCGTGAGCACGATCTAATCAGCTGCCAGCAAATATAAAGCAGGCAGATAAGTGTGAAAAGGAGAGATCGCCCTAGCCTCCCAGCCTACATCTTTCTCCAGTGCTGGATGCTTCCTGCCCTCGAACATTCAACTGCAAGTTCTTCACTTTTAGGACTTGGACTGGCTCTCCCTGCTCCTCAGCTTGCAGACAGCCTATTGTGGGACCTTGTAATCATGTAAGTTAATACTTAATAAACTCTCCTCTGTATATATATATATTAGGCTATATCTGTATATACTATTAGTTCTGTCCCTCTAGAGAACCCTGACTAATACAGATTTTGGTACCATACGTGGTTTTAGAGGAACAGAATATTAAAGATGAAGTTCTTTTGTTGTTTTGGGGGGGTTTCTGGAGTTAGCTGCTTAATATGATTAGATCCAGAAATGCTACGGACTCTACTTCTAATAGCATGAAGAACACTGATAGCCCTTGGCGTGAACTGTTTAGAGAGTTATGCAAAATAAATGCATTTGACACTCCTGATTCACTGCTCGTGAGAGTCAAGGACTTAATATCTTTGACCATATGTGGAGAACCAAGGAACATAATGAAGCTAATTGGTTGCTCCTAAGTTCAGTGGACAAAGTGATGAAAGAAAATGACGAACTTAGGGATCCTGTCTCCCAGTTTCTGAAGCAGATACTAAGCCTCTAATCTACTAAGATTGCCCTGAGTGTGAGTCTTATCTCCTGTAAAGAAAGAACTGCAATTGTGGAAAAACAGACACAAGCTCTTATCACGCAAGTGGCTGACCTGCAATGAAAGATACATGCACAGTCTCACCAGGTATCTACTGTTAAAGTGAGAGCATTGATTGGAAAATAATGGAACCTTGAAACTTGGAATGGGGATGTATGGGGGGACCATGGTGAAACTGGGGACACTGAGTTTGTAAACGCTGATGAAACTTTTTTGCCAGAAGGAACAGCTTCTCCATCTCCAGTAGTGGCAACATCCCCTCCCCAACCCATACTGCCATCAGCCTTTCCACCCTTGTCTAAGGAGATAAACCCTGTGCTGCCCAAGCAAGAGTGATGGCCTCCCCTGAGGCAGTTGCCAGGCAAAATAATGTTGATTCTCCTCAGGAGTCACCCCCAACACCCCTGTTTGTTTCTAGACCTATAACTAGACTAAAGTCCTGGCAAGCCCCTCAAGGTGAGGTTGACAGTGTGACCCATGAGGAGGCGTGCTACATTCGAAAAGAATTTTTGAGTTCTCTAACTTATGTAAACAGAAAAGTGGAGAACAGGCATGGAATGGATATTAAGGGTATGGAATTATGGTGGAAGGAACATAGAGTTGGATCAGGCTGAATTTATTGATTCGGGCCCACTAAGTAGGGACTCTGCTTTTAAGGTTGCAGCTTGGAGAGTTGGAAAGAGTTCTAATAATTTATTTGCTTGATTAGCTGAAATATGGATTAACAGATGGCCCACTGTGAGTGAGCCGGAAATGCCTGACCTCCCTTGGTTTAATGTAGAGAAAGGGATCCAAAGGCTTAGGGAGATTGGGATGGTGGAATGGATTAGTCACTTTAAACCTGCTCATCGCAGCTGGGAGGGTCCAGAAGATATACCCTTGACCAATGACTTGTGAAATAGACTTGGGAAATAGACTTGGGAGGGCAGCACCGGCATCTTTGAAAAGCTCCGCAATTGCTCTTCCCTATATGTCAGATCTAATGGTGAGAATTGCAGTTACTCAACCACAAAATTTAAATACAATGGGCATAATTGGATCCCAAGGGGGCAGGGACCAAGTGGCACCACTCAACCACCAAAGGCAAGATTGGCATGTCTGCCATAATGGACAGCAGAGGCAAAGTGGCAATCAGAATAGTCTGACTCATGTAGAGCTCTGGCATTGGCTAATTAATCGTGGTGTTTCTAGAAGTGAAATTGATAGGAAGCCTACTACATTGCTATTTAATTTACACAAGCAGAAAACTTCTAGGTCGAATAGACAAAAGACTAGGTTGAATTATAAAAACAGAGAATCATGGCCTCTCAATCAATTCCCAGACTTGAGCCAGTTTACAGGCCCAGAATCCCTCGAATGAAAGGGAGGCCGGGTCCCCTTGAGGAAGGACCCCACTACATTATCAACAATTTATGCAGTGAATCTTTCTCCAATCCTTCCCCAAGGAGATCTCCAGCCTTTTACCAGGGTAACTGCACTGGGGAAAGGGAAATGATCAGACATTTCAGGGACTACCGGACACTGGCTCTGAGCTGACGTTGATTCCAGGGGACCCAAAATGTCATTGTGTTAAAGTAGGGGCTTATGGAGGTCAGGTAATTAATAGAATTTTAGCTCAGGTCCAACTTACAGCGGGCCCAGTGAGTCCCCAGACTCATCCTATTGTCATTTTCCCAGTGCCAGAATGCATAATTGGCATAGACACACTTAGCAGCTGGGAGAACCCCCACATTGGCTCCCTGACTGGTAGGGTGAGGACTACTACAGTGGGAAAGGCCAAATGGAAACCATTAGAGTTGCCTCTACCAAGAAAAATAGCAAATCAAAAACAATATGGCATCCCTGGAGGGACTGCGGAGATTAGCGCCACCATCAAGAACTTGAAAGACGCAGGGGTGGTGATTCCCACCACGTCCCCATTCAGCTCTCCCATTTGGCCTTGAAGAAGACAGATGGATCTTGGAGAATGACACAGGATTATCATAAGCTTAACCAAGTGGTGACTCCAATTGCAGCTGCTGTACCAGATGTGGTTTCATTACTTGAGAAAATTAATTCCTGATATCTGGTATGCAGCCATTGACTTGGCAAATCCCTTTTTCTCCATTCCTGTCTATAAGGCTCACCAGAAACAATTTGCTTTCAGCTGGCAAGGTCAGCAATATGCCTTTACTGTCCCACCTCAGGGATATATCAACTCTCCAGCATTGTGTCATAATCTTATTTGGAGAGACCTTGATCACTTTTCACTTCCACAAGATATTACACTGGTCCATTACATTGATGATATTATGCTGCTTGGATCCAATGAATAAGAAGTAGCAAGCCCACTGGACCTATTGGTGAGACATTTGCGTGCCAGAGGATGGGAAATAAATCTGACTAAAATTCAGGGACTTTCTACCTCAGTAAAATTTCTAGGGGTCCAGTGGTATGGAGCCTATCGAGATATTCCTTCTAAGGGGAAGGATAAGTTGCAGCATTTGGCCCCTCCTACAACTAAGAAAGAGGCACAATGCTTAGTGGGCCTATTTGTATTTTGTAGGCAACACATTCCTCATTTGGGTGTGTTACTCCAGCCCATTTATCGAGTAACCTGAAAGGCTTCCAGTTTTGAGTGGGGTCAGGAGAAGGCTCTGCAACAGGTCCAGGCTGCTGTGCAAGCTGCTCTGCCACTTGGATCATATGACCCAGCAGATCCAATGGTGCTTGAGGCATCAGTGGCAGATAGGGATGCTGTTTGGAGCCTTTGGCAGGCACCCATAGGTGAATCACAGTGGAGGCCTCTAGGATTTTATAGCAAAGCTCTGCTATCTTCTGCAGATAACTACTCTCCTTTTGGCCTATTGCTGGGCTTTGGTGGAAACTGAATATTTGACTATGGGTCATCAAGTCACCATGCGACCTGAACTGCCTCTCATTAATTGGTTGCTTTCTGACCCATCTAACTATAAAGTACGTTGTGCACAGCAGCATTCCATCATCAAATGGAAGTGGTACATACGTGATCCGGTTCGAGCAGGTCCTGAAGGCACAAGTAAGTTACATGCAGAAGTGGCTCAAATGCCCATGGGTCTTCACTCCTGCCACCCTCCCTTCTCTCCCCCAGCCTGCACCGATGGCTTCATGGGGACTTCCCTATGATCAGTTGATAGAGGAAGAGAAGACTAGGGCCTGGTTCACAGATGGCTCTGCATGATATGCAGGCACCACCCGGGAGTGGACAGCTGTAGCACTACAGCCCCTTTCTAGGACATCCCTGAAGGACAGCAGTGAAGGGAAATCTTCCCAGTGGGCGGAACTTTGAGCAGTGCACCTGGTTGCACACTTTGCATGGAAGGAGAAATGGCCCGGTGTGTGATTACATACTGATACATGGGCTGTAGCCAACGGTTTGGCTGGATGGTCAGGGACTCGGAAGAAGCATGACTGGAAAATTGGTGGCAAAGAAACTTGGGGAAGGGGTATGTGAATGGACCTCTCTGAGAGGTCAAAACCATGAAGATATTTGTATCCCATGTGAGTGCTCACCAACAGGTGACCTCAGCAGAGGAGGTATTTTAATAATCCAGTGGATAGGATGACCCATTCTGTGGACACCACTCAGTATCTTTCCCCAGCCACCCCTGTCATCGCCCATTGGGCCCATGAAAAAGCGGCCATGGTGGCAGAGATGGAGGTTACGCATGGGCTCAGCAACATGGACTTCCACTCACTAAGGCTGACCTGGCTATGGCCACTGCTGAGTGCCCAATTTGCCCCCAGCAGAGACCAACACTGAGCCCTCGATATGGCACCATTCCTTGGGATGATCAGCCAGCTACCTGGTGGCATGATGATTATATTGGACCTCTTGCATCATGGAAAGGGCAGAGGTCTGTCCTCACTGGAATAGACACTCCAGATATAGGTTTGCCTATCCTGCACGCAATGCTTCTGCCAAGACTACCATCCATGGACTCATGGAATGCCTTATCCACCATCATGGTATATCACACAGCATTGCCTCTGACCAGGGCACTCACTTTATGGCTAAAGAAGTGCAGCAATGGGCTCATGCTCATGGAATTCGCTGGTCTTACCATGTTCCCTATCGTCCTGAAGCAGCTGGATTAACAGAATGGTGGAATAGCCTTTTGAAGTCACAACTACAATGCCAACCAGGTGACAATACTTTGCAGGGCTGGGGCAAAGTTCTCTAGAAGGCCACATGTGCTCTGAATCAGCATCCAATATATGGTACTGTTTCTATTATAGCCAGGATTCACGGGTCCAGGAATCAAAGGGTGGAAGTGGAAGTGGCACCACTCACCATCACCCCTAGTGATTCACTAGCAAAATTTTTGCTTCCTGTTCCTGCAACATTACGTTCTGCTGGCCTAGAGGTCTTAGTTCCAGAGGGAGGAACTAGGAGACACAACAATGATTCCATTAAATTGGAAGTTAAGATTGCCACCTGGACACTTTGGGCTTCTACCTTTAAGTCCACAGGTTAAGAAGGGAGTTACAGTGTTGGTTGGGGTGATTGACCGGTGAACATTTTTCATCAAGATGAAATCAGTCTACTACTCCGCAATAGTGGTGAGGAAGAGTATGCATGGAATATGGGAAATCCATTAGGGCATCTCTTAGTATTACCATGCCCTGTAATTAAGGTCAATGAGAAACTACAACAGCCCAATCCAGGGAGGACTGCAAATGGCCTAGACCCCTCAGGAATGAAGGTTTGGGTCACTCCACCAGGGAAAAAAACACAACCTGCTGAGGTGCTTGCTGAAGGCAAAGGGATTACAGAATGAGTAGTATAAGAAGGTAGTCATCAATACCAGCTGTGACCATGTGACCAACTGTGGAAATGGGGACTGAAATTGTCATAAGTATTTCCTCCTTTTTTTTGAGATGGAATCTTGCTCTGTTGCCCAGGCTGGAGTGCAATGGTGCAATCTCAGCTCACTGCAACCTCCGCCTCCTGGGTTCAAGAGATTCTCCTGCCTCAGCCTCCCAAGTAGCTGGGGTTACAGATATGTGCCATCATGCCAGGCTAATTTTGTATTTTTAGTAGAGATGGGGTTTCACCATGTTGGTCAGGCTGGTCTCGAACTCCTGACCTCAGGTGATATGCACACCTTGCCTCCCAAAGTGCTGCGATTACAGGCTTGAGCCATCATGCCCAGCCATTTCCTCCTTCTTTTGCTAAAAACATGTTTGTGCATGTATATATTTTTAAAAATCTTTATTTTATTTCCTTTTCCTTTATCATGTGACAAAATTTATTGACTTCATATCAGCTTTTAAGTATTGTTAACTTTATGTAACTAGTATTTGAGTTGGGAATTGTTGCATTTACAGTTGTACGAAGGATAGTTGTATTATGTTGGGCATAATTGTGACCTTAATACTTGGGTGATGAAATAATCTGTATGACAAACCCTCATGACACCTAAGTAACAAACCTGCACGTGTAACCCTGAACTTAAAAGTTAAAAAAAAAAAAAAGTGTTGAATGACACAGGGTTCGAAGCCTCTTGCCTATACAGCTTGCTTGTGCCTACAGTCTAGCTTGTGCTTGATCCTGGATGTACCACTTCTATCTCCTGAAATAGAGTTGCTGTGCTTGGTGGCTCTGATGGAAACCAACTGATGAAAGGCAGGTGTAGCCCTATGGTCGTTTGGTGCTTCATGGTCAGGCTTTTCACCTCTCTCAGTGCCCAGTATCATGCTAATAGCTTTTCTTAAGGCATATAATTCTCTACTATGGATAGAATGACTATGATCCAGAAACCCAGGGCTGCTTGTGATTCTCCCATTCGGTCTTGCCATAAACTCCATTGGGTGTCTTTCCCTACCGCTGACATGTTTAATGCTATAGGATCTGCTGGTTGTTTGGTTCAAGCAGCAAGGCCACTTGCACAACAACACAGACCTGCTTCAGAGCCCTTTCCTTTTCTAGAAACCTGGTACATGGGTAAAGCAGCATTGCCTGATTGGACTAACTTGCCTTCAGAATCTGAAGAGGCCTAAGATTTGTTCTTCCTTCTTTCTTCTTCAAGACAGGAGATGTAAGATGCAGCAATGTGTTCTTTTTTTTTTTTTTTTGACAGAGTTTTGCTTTGTCACCCAGGCTGGAGTGCAGTGGTGCAATCTCAGCTCGCTGCAACCTCCACCTCCGGGGTTCAAGGGATTCTCCTGTCTCAGCCTCCCAGTAGCTGGGGTTACAGGTGCCCACAATCACACCCGGCTAATTTTTGTATTTTTAGTAGAGACCGGGTTTCACCATGTTCGCCAGGCTGGCCTCGAACTCCTGACCTCAAGTGATCCACCCACCTTGACCTCCCAAAGTGCTGGGATTATAGGTATGGGCCACTGTGCCCAGGAGCAATTTATTATTTACTTCAGGTGAAATATCCCAGCATGCCCCTGATCACTTTTCACTCTTGCATCAAGTTCCTGAGTCTTTACAGGGTTTATTTCACATCTCTGAAGTGAATGTAGCTTCCAGCATCATAAGAGCTTCCAGCATTATAGCCACATCTTGCTCATTCCACCTGATAGCATGATGCCGTTCATCAAAATGATGTTGAACAGGATGTTGACATAGTCCAGATCTCTTTGGACTGTAGGATGACAGAGGACAGGAGAGTTAACATAGCCGTAGGGCAAAACTGTACATTTTTGCTGTGGTCTATTCCACATGAATGCAAACTGTTTCTGATCCTATTTTCTTATAGGGATAGGAAAGATTGTAGTCACCAAATCAAAAGCCATAAGCCAGGTACCTAGGACCATGTTAATCTACTCTAGCAAAGATACCTCATCTGGGACAGTGCTACAGTTGATGCTATTGGTGCCACAGTTGGTTGAGTTTGAGAGTCTACTGCCATTCTACAATATCCGTTTAGTGTTTGCAGGGGGAGGACTGGTAAATTAAATGAAGCTATATGAGGATTACCAACTCTGACTCTTAAAATGTCTAACAATAGTCCTAATTTTCACCATCTCCTCCAGTACGTGTTTATTATCTTGGCCAGGGAACACGTGCGCTTCTGGAACCTACTACTTCGCCTTCCCCACTATGCTAGTTTTTACACGACCATGAAAAGGGGAACAACACACACTGGGGCCTTTCAGAGAGTGGAGGGTGGGAGGAGAAACAGGCTAATGATCCAGTATGTGCCAATTACGGAGCACAGTCATATGTTGCTTAACAATGGGATATGTTCCAGGAAATGTGTCATTAGGCAATTTTGTCATCATGTGAACATCATAGAGTGTACTTAACAAACCTAGATGGTATAGCCTACTACACACCCAGGCTGTGTGGTAGAGCCTATTGCTCCAAAGCTACAAACCTGTACAGCATATCACTACTGAATACTATAGGCAACTGGAACATAATGGTAAGGATTTGTGTATCTAAACAAAAAAAGTACTATAAAAATATGATATAAAATATAAATAATGATATGCCTGTATAGGGCACTTACCATGAGTGGAGTTTGTGGACTGGAAGTTGCTCTGGGTGAGTCAATAAGTGAGTGGTGAGTACATGTGTCAGCCCAGGACATTACTGTACCTACTGTAGACTTTATAAACCCTACATGCTTAGGCTATACTACACTGGTTTTTGTTTTTTTTTTTTTTTTTGAGACGGAGTCTCACTCTTGCCCAGGCTGGAGTGCAGTGGTACGATCTCAGCTCACTGCAAGCTCCACCTCCTGGGGTCACGCCATTCTCCTGCCTTAGCCTCCCAAGTAGCTGGGAATACAGGTGCCCACCACCACGCCTGGCTAATTTTTTGTATTTTTTAGTAGAGACGGGGTTTCACCGTGTTAGCCAGGATGGTCTCGGTCTCCTGACCTCAGGATCCACATGCCTCGGCCTCCCAAAGTGCTGGGATTACAGGATTGAGCCACCGCACCCAACTACACTTGTTTTAAAAACTTTTTCTTCAATAATAAATTAGCGTTAGCTTACTGTAACTTTTTTATTTTGTAAACTTTTTCATTTTTTAAAACTTTTTGACTCTCGTAATAACACTTAACTTAAAATATAAAATACATCATACAGCTGAACAAAAATATTTTCTTTCTTTATATCCTTATTCTATAAGCTTTTTCTATTTTAAAACATTTTTATTTTATTTTATTTTATTTTATTTTATTTTATTTTATTTTATTTATTTTGAGATGGAGTCTTCTCTGTCACCCAGGCTGGGGTGCAGTGGCGTGATCTCGGCTCACTGCAACCTCCGCCTCCCGAGTTCAAGCGATTCTCCTGCCTCAGCCTCCTGAGTAGCTGGACAACAGGCACGTGCTACCATGCCCGGCTAATTTTTTGTATTTTTAGTAGAGACGGGGTTTCACTGTGTTAGCCAGGATGGTCTCGATCTCCTGACCTCATGATCCGCCCGCCTCGGCCTCCCAAAGTGCTGGGATTGCAGGTGTGATCCACCGCAACGGCCTTTATTTTTATTTTTTAAACGTTTTTGTGAAAAATGAAGACATGGCCGGGCGCAGTGGCTCACGCCTGTAATCCCAGCACTTTGGGAGGCTGAGGCGGGTGGATCACAAGGTCAGGCATTCAAGACCAGTCTGGCCAACACAGTGAAATGCCATCTCTACTAAAAAATACAAAAAATTAGCCGGGAGTTGTGGCAGGCGCCTGCAGTCCCACCTACTGGGAGGCTGAGGCAGGAGAACGGCATAAACCCGGGAGGCGGAGGTTGCAGTGAGCCAAGATCGCATCACTGCACTCCAGCCCAGGCGACAGTGCGAGACTCCGTCACAACAAAAAAACAAAAACAAAAATCAAAAAACGAAGACACAAATACGCACGAACCTAGGCCTACACAGGATCAGGATCGTCAATATCACTGTCTTCCTCCTCCACATCTGGTCCCACAGGAAGGTCTTCAGGATCAATAACACATATGGAGCTATCATCTCTTAGGATGACAATGCCTTCTTCTGGAATAAATCATGATGGACAGAACCCACCTGAGGCTACTTTACAGTTAACTTCTTTTTATATAAATAGAAGAAGTACACTTTATTTTATTATTTTTTGTTGTTGTTGAGATAGAGTTTTGCTTTGTCACCCAGGGCAGAGTGCAGTGGTGCAATCTCGGCTCACTGCAACATCTGCCTCCCGGGTTCAAGTGATTCTCCTGTCTCAGCTGCCTGAGTAGCTGGGATTACAGGCAGGCACCACCATGCCTGACTAATTTTTGTATTTTTAGTAGAGATGGGTTTCACCATGTTGGCCAGGCTGGTCTTGAACTCCTGACCTCAAGGGATTCATTTGCCTTAGCCTCCCAAAGTTCTAGAATTACAGATATAAGCCACCATGCCAGACCTGAGTACACTTTAAAATAACCACTTAAAGTATGGTATAGTAAATACATAAGCCAGTATTGTCATTATCAAGTGTTACGTACTGTACATAATTGTATGTGCTATCCTTTTATACAACTGGCAGTGGAGTAGGTTTGTTTATACCAGCAACACCACAAACACGTGAATAATGTTATGCTATGACATTATGACAACTGTGCCGTCACAGGTAACAGGAATTTTTTACCTCCATCATAATTTTATGGGACCACTGTTATATAAGCAGTTCATTGTCGACTAAAGTATTGCTCTGTGGCACATACTGTATGTCTATTTCGATTATACATTTGAGGACTGAGGAAATGGCCACTGGATGAGTCTCTAGATGCAGTGAACGCAGTGTGAGCTGTAAGCTGTCCCTAAGCAGGGGATCATTTATTACCTGATCCCTGTATGCCTCTATTCGGGCAGTGGAACCATGATGATACTTCAGGTCTCTGAATGTCATCAGAGTCAACTTGGACCTTAAGTCCAATGGTCCTTGTGCATAGTTATCCATGTTAGCCAAGTAAATGGCTATAATTCTCTTTGGAAAAGGATGGAGGCAAACATTACTATAATATGTACACTTGCTGAGGTGTTGCAGGGTCTTCCCTTCTGGAGACCCAACCTCTTCGAAAGTCAATAGACTCTGGATCCGAAAACTGGATCAGTTCCAAAAACTGGGCAAGGGATTATGACTCTTTATTGAGGTGACTGTTCTTAACCTCCTGATCATACATCCTTGATTTCTTTTGATCATATAGATTGAATACACCAGTTTGGTGGCCCATCTGTTTCATTTTTAAAATTTTATTTATTTATTTATTTATTTATTTATTTATTTATTTATTTTTGAGACAGAGTCTTGCTCTGTCGCCCAGGCTGGAGTGCCCAGGCGTGATCTTGGTTCACTGCAACCTCCACCTCCCAGTTTCAAGCGATTCTCCTGCCTCAGCCTCCTGAGTACCTAGGATTACAGGTGCAGGCCACCACACCTGGCTAATTGTTGTCTTTTTAGTAGAGACAGAGTTTCGCCATTTTAGCCAGGCTGGTCTGGAACTCCTGACATCAGGTGATCCACCCACCTCGGCCTCCCAAAGTGCTGGGTTTACGGTTATGAGCCACCACACCCGGCCTTGGTGGCCCATCTATTTTTAGTTAGGGTTCTCTAGAAAAGCAGAACTAATAGGATGTTTACATACAAAGAAACAGATTTATTATAAGGAATTGGCTCACACAATTACACAGACTATCAAGTCCAAAATCTGCAGGGTGGGCTGGCAAGCTGGAGACCCGGACGAGCTTATGCTGCAGTTCAAGCCCAAAGCCTATGGCTGTAGAGCCAGGAAGAGCTGATGTTGCAAATTAAGTCCAAAGGCTGTCTGCTGGAGAATTCCCTCTAACTCAGGAGAGGCTGGTTTCTCTCTCCTATTCAGGTTTTGAATTGGTTGAATGAGGACCATCCACACTGTCATGAGTAACCTGCTTTACTCAAATTCCATTGATTTAAATGTTAATCTCATCTAAAAACACCCTCACAGAAACATTGGGAATAGTATTTGTGTGTACTCCTTGGCCCAGCCAAGTTGACACATAAAATTAGCCATCACAGGCCGGGCGCGGTGGCTCAAGCCTGTAATCCCAGCACTTTGGGAGGCCGAGATGGGCGGATCACGAGGTCAGGAGATCGAGACCATCCTGGCTAACACGGTGAAACCCTGTCTCTACTAAAAAATACAAAAAACTAGCCTGGTGAGGTGGCGGGCGCCTGTAGTCCCAGCTACTTGGGAGGCTGAGGCAGGAGAACGGCATGAACCCGGGAGGCGGGGCTTGCAGTGAGCTGAGATCCGGCCACTGCACTCCAGCCTGGGCCACAGAGCGAGACTCCGTTTCAAAAAAAAAAAGAAAAAATTAGCCATCACAGACACCACGTTCTATAACTATCTCCATAAATCTCTGCAAATAAGATTCTCCTGACTGCCCCTTTGACCTTGTCATACTTTATGATCATTGTGTCCGTATGGTTTCTAATGATGAAGTGTCGCCATCTAGACTTTGTTTCAGAGTCATATCGTCTCCAATCCTAACAAGGAGTCTAGTTCTGTAAGGACCTCTCCTGCCATCAGCTCTATCCTCCGGAGGAGAGCCACAGTTGACCTTCTTAGTGAGTGACACAGATGCCCCTCTTACCAGGACATTCCTTATTGGCTTGGTAAATGATGTATCCTCTGGGCCCTTCTGTGGTACAGAATCATCTGGAGGATTTTTCTACTTTTCTAGAATATTCATTTCAGCATGCCCACTTCTCAGAGCCATTTAACCCTTTCTTCTACTACCTGTCATGTCCCTTAGTCCAGGGGTGCCCAACCCCTGGGCCATGGACGGGTACTGGTTCATGGCCTGTTAGGAACCGGGCTGCACAGCAGGAGGTGAGTGGGCGAGCGAGCATTGCTGCCTGAGCTCTGCCTTCTGTCAGATCAGCAGTGTCATTAGATTCTCATAAAAGCATGAACCCTATTGTGAACTGTGCATGCCAGGGATCTAGGTTATGTGCTCCCTATGAGAGTCTAACTCATGCTTGATGATCTGAGGTGGGAGTTTCATCCCAAAACCAACTCCCCTCCCCACCATCCATGGAAAAATTGCCTTCCGCAAAACTGGTCCCTAGTGCCAAAAAAGCTGGGGGGCTCTTGCCTTAGTTCATAGCAAGGGTTTTTTTAAAAAAAAAAAAAAAAAAAAAGGCCAGGCATGGTAACTCACACCTGTAATCCCAGCACTTTGTGAGGTCGAGGTCGGAGGATCACTTGAGGTCAGGAGTTTGAGACCAGCCTGACCAACATGATGAAACCATGTCTCTACTAAAAATACAAAAAAATTAGCCAGCCTTGGTGATGCACACCTGTAATTCCAGCTACTCAGGAGGCTAAGGCAGGAGAATCACTTGAACCCAGGAGGCAGAGGTTGCAGTGAGCCGACATCGTGCCATTGCACTCCAGTCTGAGCAACAACAGCAAAACTCCATCTAAAAAAAAAACAAAAAATACCTACCTGTCACAACAACTCTGTTCTGGCATCTGGCATCTAACTTCAATTACTGTGGACATCATCTTTTCTATGTTTCTAGAAGGCATCAACAGAGAAAGTTAGCACTACCTCCTCGGGTTCTTGCCAAAGCACTAAATCCAATATTCTGCGAGAGAGCTCCGAAATCAATAACATTTTCCTCATTCAACCTTATATTCTGGCCTGCTGATCAAGCACCTTCAGAGACCAAAAGCATGCACAATACCCCAGCACATATTGGCAGTCTTATAGCTCTTTTTGGAATACAGTCTCTTTCCTCCCTTACCAAGCCCAGCACATTCTTAACTGGGTTATACAGGCATACCTCAGAGATATTGTAGGTTCAGTTCAAGATTGTTGCAATAAAGTGGGTCACAATTTTTTTTTTTTTAGATGAAGTCTCGCTCTGTTGCCCAGGCTGGAATGCAATGGCACAGTCTCGGCTCACTGCAACCTCTACTTCCCGCGTTCAAGCAATTCTCCTATCTCAGCCTCCAGAATAGCTGGGACTACTGGCTAATTTTTGTATATTTAGTAGAGATGGAGTTTCACCATGTTGGCCAGACTGGTTTAGAACTCCTGACCTCAAGTGGTCTGCCTGCCTTGGCCTCCCAAAGTGCTGGGATTAAAGGTGTGAGCCACCGCACCTGGCCTTTTTTTCTTTTTTTTGTCTTTGTTTTTGCTTTTGAGGCAGGGTCTCGAGCTGTTACCCAGGCTAGAATGCAGTGGTGCTAGACTTGGCTCACTGCAGCCTCAACCTCTCAGGCTCAAGCGATCCTCCCGCCTCAGCCTACCAAGTAGCTGGGCCTACAGGCATGTGCCACCAAGCCTGGCTAATTTTTGTATTTTTTGTAGAGGTAAAGTTTTGTAAAATTACCCAGGCTAGTCTCGAACTCCTGAGCTCAAGTGCTCTGCCCACCTTTCCTCCCAAAGTGCTAGAATTATAGCGTGAGCCACTGAGTCCGGCCTTTTTTTGTTTTTTGTTTTCCAATCCTGCGCCTTCTGTAACAGAATTTTTTGTTTGTTTCCTACTATATATATAAAAGTTATCTTTATACTATACTGTAGTCTATGGAGTGTGCAATAGCACTATGTTTGAAAAAATAGTGTACATACCTTAATCTCAAATACTTTATTGTGAAAAAAATGCTAATGAAACTAACCCTTCAGCAAATCATAGTCTTTTTGTTGGTGGAGGGTCTCGCCTGGAAGTTGATGGCTGCTGACTGATCACGGTGGTGATTGTTGAAGGTTGGGGTGGCTGTGGCAATTTCTTAAAATAAGACAATAAAGAAGTTTCCTGCATCAATTGACTCTTCCTTTCATGAAAGAGTTCTCTGTAGCATGCTATGTTGTTTGATAGCATTTTATCCACCGTTGTACTTCTTTCAAAATCAGAGTCAATCCTCTCAAACCCTGCTGCTGCTTTATTAACTAAGTTTATATGATATTCTAAATCCTTCATTGTCATTTCAATAATGAAGGATTCAGCATCTTCACCAGGAGTAGATTCCATCTCAAGAAACCACTTTTCTCTGCTCATCCATAAGAAGCAACTCACGCATTCAAGTTTGATCATGAGATTGCAGCAATTCAGTCCCATCTTCAGGCTCCACTTCTAATTGTAGTTCTCTTGTTTTTTCCACCACATCCGCAGTTACTTCCTCCACTGAAGGTTTGAACCCCTCAAAGTCATCCATGAGGGCTGGAATCAACCTCTTTCAAACTCCTGTTAATGTTGCTATTTTGACCTCCTGCCATGAATCACAAATGTCCTTAACGGCATCTAGATTGGTGAATCCTTTCCAGAAGGTTTTTGATTTATTCTGCCAAGATCCGTCAGAGGAATTGCCATCTATGGCAGTTACAGCTTTAGGAAATGTATTTCTTAAATAATAAGACTTGAAAGTCAAAATGACTCCTTGATCCATGGGCTGCAGAATGGATGTGAGCTAGCAGGCATGAAAACAACATTCATGTCTTTGTTCATCTCTGTCAGAGTTCTTGAAGCATTTTTGATGAACCGTAGCGTTTTGAAAGAAATCATTTTTTCTGAGCAGTGGGTCTCGACAATGGGCTTAAAAGAGTAAAGAATGCCATAAACAGATGTGCTTCATCTAGGCTTTATTGTTCCATTTCGAGAGCACAGGCAGAGTAGATTTAACATAATTTTTTTTTTTTTTTTTTTTTTTTTGAGATGGAGTCTCGCTCTGTGGCCTAGGCTGGAGTGCAGTGACGCGATCTCGGCTCACTGCAACCTCACCAAAGTGCTGGGATTATAGGTGTGAGCCACCGCGCCCAGCCAATTTAACATAATTCTTAAGGGTGCTTGGATTTTCTGAATGGTAAATAAGTACTGACTTCAACTTAAAATCACCAGCAACGTTAGCTTCTAACAGGAAAGTCAGTCTGTCCTTTGAAGCTTTGAAGCCAGGCATTGATTTCTCTCTAGCTATGAAAGTTCTAAATGGCAACTTCTTCCAAAAGAAGGCTGTTTTGTCTACATTGAAACTCTATTGTTTATCACAGTCACCTTCATTAGTCATCTTAGCTAGATCTTCTAGATAACTTGCTGCAGCTTCTACATCAGCACTTGCCACTTCACCCTGCACTTTTATGTAAATGGAGACAGCTTCTTTCCTTAAACCTCATGAACCCAACTATGCTGGCTTCAAACTTTTTTTTTTGCAGCTTCCTCTCAGCCTTCATAAAATTGAAGAGTGTTAGGGCCTTGCTCTGGATTAGGCTTTGGCTTAAGGGAATGTTGTGGTTGCTTCGATCTTATATCCAGACCTCTAAAACTTCCTCCATATCAGCAATAAGGCTGTTCGGCTTTCTTATCACACAGAAAGGGTGTGGCCTTGGGTAACGTGGCTCTCTGCCACTGAGGCAATCCCTGAGGAAACTGCTAGCTGAATGTTGCCTGTCAACAGCTCTCCCAGAATCTGGGGCAATAAGTCTTTGACAGAGGGATGATCGGGCTGGGGTATCTCAGCATCCGTCTTAGAAGATTATGAATTAGAAAGACTTAACGGATACATCAACCACATATATTGTGTTGATCATATGTTCCTGATTCAACCATAAAAAATATTTATGTGGCTGGGCATGGTGGCTCACGCCTGTAATCCCAGCACTTTGGGAGGCCAAGGTGGGAACGTTGCTTGAGTCCAGGAGTTCAGCCTGGGCAATGTAGTGAGACCCCCATCTCCACAAAAAATACAAAAATTAACTGGGAGTGGTGGAATGTGCCTGTAGTCCTAGCTACTTAGGAGGCTGAGGCAAGTGGATCACTTGAGCCTAGGAAGTTGGGGCTGCAGTGAGCTATGATGAAACCACTCCACTCCAGCCTGGGCAGCCGAGCAAGACTCTATCTCCAAAAAAAAAAAAAAAAAAAAAAAAAAAAAAAAGAGGAATGATGTGACAGTCAGGGAAACTGGAATATTAAACAATGATAGTAAAACATTTTTGTGGCTAGGCGCGGTGGCTCAAGCCTGTAATCCCAGCACTTTGGGAGGCCGAGACGGGCGGATCACGAGGTCAGGAGATCGAGACCATCCTGGCTAACACAGTGAAACCCCGTCTCTACTAAACAAATATAAAAAACTAGCCAGGCAAGGTGGCGGGCGCCTGTAGTCCCAGCTACTCCGGAGGCTGAGGCAGGAGAATGGCATAAACCCAGGAGGTGGAGCTTGCAGTGAGCTGAGATCCGGCCATTGCACTCCAGCCTGGGCGACAGAGCGAGACTCCGTCTCAAAAAAAAAAAAAAAAAAAAAATTGTTGTTAGTTTTTAGGTGTCATAATGGTATTATTTTTCTACAGAGCTCTTATCCTTTAGAAATACATACTAAAATGTTTATGAATGAAATGCTATGCTATAGATTACAAGTGGGTTGGAGTGTACATGAAATAAGAGTGACTACGAGTCGCTGGTATGTGTTGAAGACAAACAATGGTCCCCTAAAGATGACCGCATCCTAATTTCCAGAATTTGTGAACATGTTACCTTACGTAGCAAAAGAGACTTTGCAGATGTTATCAAGTTAAGGATCTTGGGATGGGGAGTTTAACCTTTTCCAGATGGCCACAATATAATCACAAGGGTCCTTATAAGAGGAAGGCATGAAGGTTAAAGTAAATAATAATAAAAAAAAGGGCCATGTGTGAATGGAAGTAAAGGGGAGCAGAGTCAAAGACAGAAGACGCTACACTGCTGGCTCTGAAGATGGAGAAAGGAGTCACCAGCCAAGGAATTTGAGCAGCTTCCAGAAGCTGGACAAGGCCAGGAACACATTCTTTCCTGAAACCTTTAGAAAGAGTGCAGTCCTGCTGACACCTTGATTTTAGTCTTCTGACCTCCAGAACTATAAAAGAATACGTTTGTATTGTTTTAAGTCACTAAATATATTATTTATTTATTTATTTATTTTGGAAACAGGATCTTGCCCTGTCACTCAGGTTGGAGTACAGAGAGGCGTGATCCAAGCTCACTGCAACCTCCACCTCCTGGGCTCCAGTAATCCTCTGGCCTCAGCCCTCCAAGTAGCTGGGACTACAGGCACCCACCATGTCTGGCTAAATTTTTTGTATTTTTTGTATAGATGGGGTTTCACCACATTGCCCAGGCTCGTCTCAAGTGATCCTCCTGCCTTGGCCTACCAAAGTGCTGGGATTACAGGCATAAGCCATCAAGCCCGGCCTTCTTCAACATTTTTTCAAGCCCATGTATTAGTATGTTCTTCCACATTTTATCTCCCTAACACCTTTTCAATTGTTTTGTCAAGTTTCTGTTTAAAAAATGAAGTATTTTATTGAAATTTTACTGAATATGCAGATTAATTTGGCAGAATTAATTTCATATTAGAGGTGAATGTAATAGGCTGTTCCTGTTAGTCTGAGCTGATTGTGTATACCTAGTGGGAAGATTCAGGCTATCGTCCCTTCTAAGTTTCAGGAATTGAAGGGAAGTCTGTGGTTCTCCAGTCACCCCACCTATGACAGAATGCACAAGTTCTATTCAAACAGAAGAGAGGGGAAAATGACCACCTGGGGCCTGGCGTAGTGGCTCACTCCTGTAATCTCAGCATTTCGGGAATCAAAGGTGGTGGATAACTTGAGTCCAGGAGTTTGAGACAAGCCTGGGCCACATGGTGAAACCCGCGCCCAGCCAGCATTTCTAATTATATTCTCTGAAATCACCAACATATTTTAGATAGCTGACTGAATTATGGAGCTCAATGGAGCGGAAGAACATAAGCGAAACTGATCCTGAGCATTTTGAAGGATGCCTTGGAGGCTAACAAAATAAAAAAAATTTAAAAGTGATGGGGGAAGTGGAAGCTAGTGAAAGGAGCAGCAAAATTTAGGTATTAATGTTGATGTGGGCCAGGAACAGTGGCTCATACCTGTAATCCCAGCAGTTTAGGAGGCCGAGGCGGTGGATCACTTGAGGTCAGGAGTTCAAGACCAGCCAGGCCAACATGGTGGAACCCCATCTCTACTAAAAACACAAAAATTAGCTGGGCGTGGTGGCACACGCCTGTAATCCCAGCTGCTCGGGAGGTGAGGCACAAGAATCGCTTGAATCCTGGAGGCAGATGTTGCAGTGAGCTGAGATCGCGCGGCTGCATTCCAGCCTGGGCAACAGACCAAGACTCTATCTCAAAAAAAAAAAAAAAAAGTTGATGTGACCTCATTGCCTAGACTTGTGAAGTTTTGCAGTACTTTAATTTTATGAGTAATAAGTAGTTTACTAAGCAAAAATATAGCACGGTACATCCTTTGTAACTATTAGATTGCTTTGGCACAGCAAAAATACTCTGACAATTTACTTCAGATATGAATCAATTAAGAAATTGAATTTCACTTAAAGTAAATCTGTAAATTGTATTTATAAGATCTTATTTTCATATGGTTCATTTTTATCTTGTTAATTGTCTGAACTGAGTATATTTAAAAATAAGTTATGCCAGGTGCGATGGCTCATGCCTGTAATCCCAGCACTTTGGGAGGCTGAGGCGGGCAGATCACAAGGTCAGGAGCTCGAGACCAGCCTGACCAACATGGTGAAACCCCATCTCTACGAAAAATACAAAAATCAGCTGGGAGTGGTGGCGCACCTGTAATCCCAGCTACTCAGGAGGCTGGGGCAGGAGAATCACTTGAACCCAGGAGGCAGAGGTTGCAGTAAACGGAAATTGAACCATTGCAATCCAGTCTGGGCGACAGAGTGAGACTCCATCTCAAACTAAATAAATAAATAAAATAAAATGAAAAAATAAAAATAAGTTAGATAAGGCTTTTAAGTAATAGTAGTGTGAATAAAAAGTATTATTATAGAATTTAAAAATAAATTTCTAGTTAGATGAAATCTCCCAAATGATAGCATTAATAAAAAGTGTCATAATTCTCCAACAGCTGCTCATTTTTGTTTCTTCTACTTAGTGCCACTTAGATAAGATACATTGTCTTTTCTGGTATTTAAAAAGTGAACAATTATGGATATTGAAACAAATATCAGAAGTGTTGGTGTATGTGTGTTGTGTACGTGTGTTTCTTTGAGGGTCTGTCTGAAATTCTCCTTAAGCCAAGTCGACCTGATCTCAGGTAGCTCTTGCCACTGTAGTTAACTGCCATTCCACTGGGGGTAGCTGTTGAAATAGAGTTTTGAGCGCTCCCCATCCCAGCTGCTGCAAACCCAACAATGGCCACTGAGGGGGCACCAAAGTGGGAGGTTAGGGAGCCTGGAGTTGAAAACCTCAGACTTGCATTCTTTCCAAGGAGAGTTTCCAGCGGCTGAAGAATCTATTTACTGGCTGAGGAAAGGAGAAGAGGTGAGCTTGACTTGGTCACTGGAGCAAACAGGTCTAGAGGATAAGCAAACAAGTCCAGTAAAAACATCAGAAAACCTAGAACCATCTCAGGTTAACCACCTGTCCCACGTGAAGAGTCAGGGTACATCGTGGGAGCGAGTCCACAGTTGTAGACAGGGGCACAGAGGAACCAGGGTCGGAGGCAGCCTCAGGAAAGGTGAAGGTTCAGAAGTGAAGGTTCCACCTCACAGGACAAGAGAAACATGCCCTGAGCATTTTTGTCTCTGTTTTCTTTGATTTTATTCTCTGAAACCATCCTTCAGGCAGGAAGAGCCTTGGATCACAATTTGGAAGACCTGCATCTAGTCCCAGTTACATCCATCAACAACACTAGCTAATACAGTGGAAGATAACTGGACCCTAAGCAAATCCACAGCATGCAAGTTGGTCAGCCCATCGGGTTGGTTAAAGTATCCATTTGTGGTCAGCTGTGGTGGCTCCTGCCTATAATCCCAGCACTTTGGGAGACTGAGGCGGGCAATCACCTGAGATCGCCTGGCCAACGTGGCGAAACCCCATCTGTACTAAAAATATAAAATTAGCCAGGCATGGTGGCACACGCCTATAATCCCAGCTACTTGGGAGGCTGAGGCTGGAGAATCGCTTGAACCCGGGAGGCGGAGGTTGCAGTGAGCCAAGATTGCGCCATTGCACTCCAGCCTGGGCAACAAGAGTGAAACTCCGTCTCAAAAAAAAAAAAAAAAAAAAAAAATCCATTTTTTCCAAAAACCATATACCTAAGCACTGTTTTTTTCAAGAATTGATTAACTCTGGTGGTGCATGAGGATGTGGTTTTGCAATATTTAAATTTTTTAGACATTTTTGCTATTTTTCAGTAATTGGGGTTGTTATATAAATAGAATAGTATAAGCCCCATATTTTATTTTTATTTTTATTTTTATTTTGGGATAGGATCTGGCTATGTCACCCAGGCTGGAGTGCAGTGGCACAATCTCGGCTTACTGCATCCTCAACCTCCTGGATTTAAGTGATCCTCCCACCTCAGCCTCCTCAGTAGCTGAGACTACAGGCATGCACCACCATGCCTGGCTAATTTTTGTGTTTTTTGTAGAGATAGGTTTCACCATGTTGCTCAGGCTGGTCTCGAATTCCCAAACTCAAGCGATCCTCCTTTCTTGGCCTTCTAATGTGTTGGAATTACAGGCATAAGCCAAGCCCAGCCAAGCCCCATATTATTTAATTCATCTTTAAATTAAATAATATATCATTATTTATAGAAAATATCTATACCAAATGTAATCGAGGCATAAGCTTTCGGCCCTAGTTAACGATTGGTTAACAGATGAATCTTGAAAGGTTAAGAGACTATACAACAGTTAGAGAATAGCTCCAAATTAGTCACTACAATTTGTTCCCCAGAATTTTCAGTACCCCAAATAAACCCATGCTCTCCCTGGGTTCCCTGCCCCTTCCAGCAAGGATTAGGAGAATTCCCAAGAATCCTGTGGACTTGGGGTCAAAGTGTCCCTCCCCAGCTTCTTCACTTACAACTGCAGCAAAGGAGTCCATTTACTTTTTTATTCGAAGTGAAACTTGGTTCCCTCCTGAAGTCACTGCTTTTTCTGCATCTCTCTCACAAGATGGCTGATGTACCACTGGGCCTGCAGTTCATGCATGGGTCCTCTTTGCTCCCACTGCCACTTCTAGATCATTCTCTCCATTCCCCAAAAACACTCAGGTCTGAGTCTTGTGTCAGTCAGCTACTCATGCATTAACGCTCCTTTTCCGTCATGTACTGACTTCCCAGGTCATATACCCTCATTCCTTAATGAATTTAGATCTTGACTCCAATATCATTCTCTCCAGCATTATTCCTGTGGTCATTCTTAGTGATTTCAACATCTATATAAAACATTATTAGTTACTTGGGAGGGTGAGGCAAGAGAATTGCTTGAACCTGGGAGGCAGAGGTTGCAGTGAGCCAGGATTGCGCCTCTGCATTCCAGCCTGGGCGACAGAGCAAGACCCTGTCTCAAAAAAAAAAAAAGATTATTAGTACCCTGGCGTTTAGTAAGGTTTCTCCTGAAAGCAAGTCTGAAACAAGGACTTGGGATACAAGTGATTTCTTTGGGAGATAACCCAAGAAGCAAGAAGGAAAAAGTACAGAGAGTGAGACAAAGAAGGAGGAAAAACCTCTGTAAAGTGTGCCATCAAGGTCACCACCATGAACAAAGGGGACTGAAGTCCACTGAGACCTCTGGGAAACATCCTGAGTGCCCCATAAAATTGTCCACCAACGGAACAGAGGTTGGGACACACACCCAGTGGCTGCTGACTCTCCTGGTTGGCAGTTGCTCCTGGAAGCATTGTCTTCCTTGTGCTTTGCTGCAGTTGTCTGTGGACCTAGCAGGCTTCTGGACCTTCAGAGAAGACCTCGAGGTGCAAGCAGAAAGGAGAGCTGCTCTTTTCATGTGGGAAAGTATCGGGGGCATCTGAGCTCACATAGAACCTTCATAGCCACTGATGAAATCAGAAATAGGGCCGGGCGCGGTGGCTCAAGCCTGTAATCCCAGCACTTCGGGAGGCCGAGACGGGCGGATCACGAGGTCGGGAGATCGAGACCATCCTGGCTAACACGGTGAAACCCCGTCTCTACTAAAAAGTACAAAAAACTAGCCGGGCGAGGTGGCGAGCGCCTGTAGTCCCAGCTACTCGGGAGGCTGAGGCAGGAGAATGGCGTAAACCCGGGAGGCGGAGCTTGCAGTGAGCAGAGATCCGGCCACCGCACTCCAGCCTGGGTGACAGAGCGAGACTCCGTCTCAAAAAAAAAAAAAAAAAAAAAAAAAAAAAGAAATCAGAAATAGGTCAAGAGGATGTGACTGAACGCCAAAAGCATCAGGTATGCCTGGCTTCTACATTTCTTAACCTCCACTCTTCCAATGATTCTGTTCTCCACCTCAACTACTCTCTCTCTCTCTCTCTCTTTTTTTTTTTTTTTTTTTTGAGACAGAGTCTCACTCTATTTCCCAGTCAGTGGGCAATGGTGCGATCTCAGCTCACTGCAACCCCCACCTCCTGGTTTCAAGTGATTCTCCTGCCTCAGCCTCCTGAGTAGCTGGGATTACAGGTTTGCACCACCATGCCCAGCTAATTTTTGTATTTTTAGTAGAGACAGGGTTTCACCATGATGGCCAGGCTGGTCTCCAACTCCTGGCCTCCAGTGATCCGCCCTCCTTGCCCTCCCAAAGTGCTGAGATTACAGGCACGAGCCACTGCGCCCAGCCAACTACTCTTTCCCTCTCAATCAGAGCGTAGCCCTTGTCACTACCTGTAACACTCCCAATAACCTAAACTCAATTTCATTCTCCAACTATCACCTCCTATATTTTCAGCCTAGTGCCTCTTGTATCTTGACTCTGACAATCCTTAGACTCCAATGTGAATGTATGGTACTTTGACCCTACTGTCTTTTCACTGTTCTTTGCCCTCCTAATTCAGCTTAAATCCAAGGGTCGATCATCATGCTCACTCTCTTGTATATATGCTCAATGCCCTCCATCATTCTCTCTCAGCAAAACCCCAACTTTGGTTACATCCAATTCTATGCCTGCACCCGAGTGGCTGAATATGTCTTTTGAATCAAACAAGTCCTGCCACTTAGGAGCTGTGAGACCTTGGGCACATTAATTAACCCTGGTGAATGTTAGTTTCCTTAGCTATGCTGAGAGATCTCAATTAAAATTTGGGATAACTAGTCTCAAGTTGGCACTTACGACTGCCCAGAAATCATTATACATTTCTCTTTCCTCTCCCACCATCATATAATAATTTCCCATCTTCTCCTCTTCTTTCTTCTTAAACCTCACATCATCCTCACTATCAGCTGATGACCTTGCTTCCAACTCCAATTAGAGAAGAGAAGCAATCAGAAGGGAACCTTCACTTCCAAGAGCCCATCTACTGTCTCGTGTCTATCCTACTAGTAGGTGTGACTGTCCATGGTGCTAAGCAAGGTGCACCTCTCCCTGTGAGTGCCCTAAGTGCTATCCTCTTTCCTTACCAAGAACATGGTTCGGGCAAATTTTCTCCTTTGTATCCTTTCCATCATCATTTTCCCCCTTCTAAATGATGGATCATTCACGTCAGCTACCTGACTCTTCCTTTTCTCAGGTGTGAAGTTTAAAAGATACTTAAGGCTGGGTGTCGTGGCTCATGCCTGTAATCTCAGCACTCAGGGAGGCTGAGGCGGGTGGATCATCTGAGCTCGTTCGAGACCAGCCTGACCAACATGGAGAAACCCCATCTCTACTAAAAATACAAAAGTAACCTGGCGTGGTGACAAATGCCTATAATCCCAGCTTCTCAGGAGGCTGAGGCAGGAGAATCGCTTGAACCCAGGAGGCAGAGGTGCACCTCTCCCTGTGAGGTTGCCGTGAGGCAAGATCACGCCATTACACTCCAGCCTGGGCAACAAGAGCAAAACACTGTCTCAAAAGAAACAAACAAACAAACAAAACATACTTAAAGTCTCCATAAGGAGGAATTAAATTCCTACATCAAATGTATTTATCTATGTAAACTGCATAGAACTGTGCCTGACATATGATCAAAAGCATTGTATGTGTTAGGTCTTCTTATTACTACATTTACTGGGTGCTTACATGTATAATACATTTTTTTTTCTTTTTCTTTTTCTTTTTGAGATGGAGTCCTGCCCTCTCACCCAGGCTGGAGTGCAGTGGTACAATCTCAGCTCACTGCAACCTCCGACTCCCGGGTTCAAGCAATTCTCCTGCCTCAGCCTCCCCAGTAGCTAGGATTACAGGTGCCCACCACCACGCCCAGATAATTTTTGTATTTTTAGTAGAGATGGAGTTCCACCGTGTTGGCCAGGCTGGTCTTGAACTCCTGACCTCAGGGGATCTGCCTGCCTTGGCCTCCCAAAGTGCTGGGATTACAGGTGCAAGCCACTGTAATACATTATATTACAGATACAGACAAGGAAACTGTGACTCAGCAGGGTTAAGTAATGTACCCAATGTCTCGTAGCTCATAAATGGCAGGATCTGTTTGGTTCTAGAGCACACATTCTTAAGCATTCTATGATAAATTCTGGGCCATTGATGCACAAGAATTCTTGGCCATTGGTGCACAAGAAAAGTCACCTGGGATGCTTAGGGAAAAGGTAGATTTGGGGCCTCACTCCTGACCTGTAGACTCAGAATCTTCAGAGGGCAGAGCTTAGAAATCTGCTTTTAAAATAAGCACCCCAGGTTATTTTGATGTAAATGATCAGCCACATTTGAGAAACTCCCTTATGTATGTTTTACTGCATACACAGAAAACAAATGAGAAGAATAAAACAAATGGTTAAAAGCAGATATTTTAGGAGGTGGGAGAGAAAAGATCATAGAGAATTTTCATTTTGTAAGGTATTCTGGTTTAACATGATGGCTAAATTTTCTTAAATTAGCAGATTTTTTTTTTTTTTTATAGACAGAATTTTGCTCTTTATTGCCCAGCCTGGAATGCAATGGCGCGATCTCGGCTGACCACAACCTCCCCTCCTGGGTTCAAGTGATTCTCTTGC
Source organism: Macaca thibetana thibetana (assembly GCF_024542745.1). Classification (NCBI taxonomy): domain Eukaryota; kingdom Metazoa; phylum Chordata; class Mammalia; order Primates; family Cercopithecidae; genus Macaca; species Macaca thibetana. The sequence goes on from NC_065591.1 coordinate 99,901,578, forward strand.
CTCCGCCTCCTGAGTAGCCGGGATTACAGACATGCACCACCACGCCTGGCTAATTTTGTATTTTTAGTGGAGAAGGGGTTTCTCCCTGTTGGTCGGGCTGGTCTCAAACTCCCGACCTCAGGTGATCCTCCCACCTTGGCCTCCCAAAGTGCTGGGATTATAGCTGTGAGCCACCATGCCCAGTCAGCAGGTGATTTTTAAAAAGATTTTAAATAAATAAAAGTAAAATTATCCCATTTTCTACTACTCACAAACACTGGTAACATTTTGAATATTTTTTCCAGTTTATCAACTGTTCAGAGTAGGAAATAATACTGTAGCTTTCTTGACAAAGTTGGAATTACGGCACATATGTGCAATTTTGCATCCTATATTTTTACCTATTATATTCTGAGCATTTTCCCATGTAATTAATCACGTAAGAGGCTATGAAATATAAGAAGGAACGGTTGCTTTTTATATGTCTTATACAAATATAAGAAGAAACATATGCTCATTTCTACTTGCCAACATAATTTCACAAAGCCCCTCTTACAACTTAAAAGCTTTGACTTTTAAGGTCAAAGGTGAGGTATGGTGGCTCACAACTGTAATCCCAGCACTTTAGGAGGCTGAGGTGGGAGGATTGCTTGAGGCCAGGAATTCAAGACCAGCCTGGCCAATATTGTAAAACCCCGTTTCTACACAAAAATTAGCTGGGCGTGGTGGCTCATGTCTGTAATTCCAGCTATTCAGGCCGCTGAGGCGTGAGAATCGCTTGAACCTGGGAGGTGGGGGTTGCACCCCCACCTGCTAGAGTGAGTGGAGATCATGCCACCTCACTCTAGCCTGGGCGACAGAGCAAGACTCTGTCTCAAAAAGAAGAAGAAAAGAAAGTGTGAAAAAAATAGGCACAAAAATTTTTTTCAGTAATTTATATCATACTGCTGAGTGAAAACAAGTATATTAAAGAATATAAGTAGTACACCACGATTTGTGGGGAGAGAAAAAATAATACATATATGAATGCTGATACATGCACAGCATGTCCTAGGAATTCACAAGAAATGTAACCGTTGTCTATGAGAAGAAAGAACGGATGCCTGGGGGACTGTGGAGGAAGACAGGCCTATTTTTAAAAAATTGTCCCCAAATATTTAATTATGAAAAATTTTAAACATATAAATGAGCTGGTTTTACACAGGGACCACTAGCATATCCACCACCTAGACTCTATCATTAACATTTTATTATACTTGCTGTATCTATCTATCTATATAGGTGTATATATATATATTTTGAGACAGAGTTTCGCTCTTGTTGCCCAGGCTGAAGTGCAGTGGCGTGATCTTGGCTCACTGCAACCTCTGCCTCCTGGGTTCAAGTGATTCTTCTGCCTCAGCCTCCCAAGTAGCTGGGATTATAGGCATCTGCCACCATGCCCAGCTAATTGTTTGTATTTTTAGTAAAGACGAGGTTTCACCATGTTGGCCAGGCTGGTCTTGAACTCTTGATCTCAGGTGATCCACTGGCCTTGGCCTCCCAAAGCGCTGGGATTACAGGTATGAGCCACCGCACCCAGCCCGCTTTATCAATGTTTCTACCCAAGCATCAGTTCATCTTATTTTTTGATACATTTCCAAGTAAATTATAAATATAGATTCACTTACTCCTAAATTCTTCAGTATGGATAGCATTAAACTGAAATTTTGCTTACTATTTTCTCTTTTGAATTAAACGCATAAGTTTTTTTAATTTTTTTTTTTTTTTTTTTTTTTTAGAGACAGCTATGTTGCACAGGCTGGTCTCGAACCCCTGGGCTCAAGTGATCTGCCTGCCTTCGCCTCCCAAAGTGCTGGGATTACAGGCCTGGGCCACTGTGCCTGGCTAAAATGCATAAATTTTAAGGGTATACTGGCTGAGTTTTGACAAGTGCATACACCTGAATAACTGAAGTTCCTACCACAATATAGAACATTACATCACCCCAGAAAGTGAAAGGCCTACTTTTGATTGTATTATTTTTAGCACTTTCTGAATTTTGTATTATGTGCCTGCGCTATTTTTAAGAAATAAATATTTAAGCATTTTAAATATTTAAACATTTTTATAACAGTGGGCCGATTCTAAATTGGATGAGAAAGAGTGACAACAGAAGGAGATGGCAGATAACAAGTGGTGGGGTCAATGGAACGGAGAACTTATTGAAGCCAGAGTTGTAGCAGTGGCGTTTCCAGAACAAGTGAGTTAGGAAAATTGGAATGCTTCGGTTGACAGTGGGATGTTCAAATCAGACTCTCAAAAGTGTCTTAAGGTTCAGTTATAAAGTTCCTTTCATAAGCAAAGGGTGGAGATTAAGATACTAGTTTCCTTTCCCCTCCTACGCTCTCAAATGCACACTGTATTTTTTTGTTTGCAGTTTTTTGTCTTCTTTGTATTTTTTTTTTTTTTTTTTTGAGACGGAATCTCGCTCTGTCGCCCAGGCTGGAGTGCAATAGCACGATCTTGGCTCACTGCAATCTCCACCTTCAGGGTTCAAGCGATTCTCCTGCCTCAGTCTCCCGAGTAGCTGGGATTACGGGTGCTCGCCACCACGCCCAGCTAATTTTTGTATTTTTAGTAGAGACAGGCTTTCACCATGTTGGCCAGGCTGGTCTCGAACTCCTGACCTCGTTCAGGAGTTTGCCTCGGCCTCCCAAAGTGCTGGGATTATAGGCGTGAGCCACTGCGCCCGGCCTCTTCGCAGTATTTATCACAACTCCCACTAAGTGATATTTGACTTGTGTAACCATGCTTAACATTTGGCTACTTTATTAGGCCATAAACTCCAAGAGGGCAGAGGTCTTCTCTTTTATTTAATCCTGTATTTCCTGTGCCTAGTATATACAAGTGCTCAAACAAGTATTAACTACTTGACTGGATTCTTTAAGTAGGTGCATCCCTCTTCTCTGCTTTTAGTCCAGAGCTCTTACTTATTTCTATGCATTATGGCCGTATGAAGGCTGTTTGTAAACTTGCATAATACAATACCAGGTATCCTGTAGGTTCTACACGTAAATTATATTCTCTCCTTGGCCAGTGGTTTGTGGTCTGAAGGGGTAAAACCTGGGGGCTTATAGTTTAGGATCTTCTAGGATACTGTGCCTTCAGAAAATCGAAGATTAATATTCATTACCTAAACATCTTTTCTTTTTTCCCAAACTTTTTTGTAAAGATGAGGGTCTTGAACTGGCCTCAAGTGATCCTCCCCCTTCGGCTTCCCAAAGCGCTGAACAATATTTTATCTAAGTGCCAGGCATTCTTGAATATAAATATTAAGAGTCAATACGCTTGTGCACTCAACACATATTTACTGGGCGCATTCTATGCACCAATTATTGAAGACGGCTGTTTTAAGCACTTCACGGCAATGCAACTCCCTTAACACCGAGTCCGGGATGTGGGGAGGGGTGCGGGAAAACGCCAGGTCCCGCCAGCAGAGGGCGCGGTCCTGGCCTCGTTGCGGCCTTGGGACCCACCGAGGCTTCCAGGCTCCCACGCTCGCTCCCGAGCGCGTCCCCGCCCTCGCGTCACGTGACGCGGCCGCGGAACCTGAGCTGCAGGCCTAAGCCGAGCTAAATTCGTTGCGGGTGGCCGCGGAAGGTGCAACCACAAAAGCTAAGCCGAAGGAGTCGGGGAGGCTCGTGGAGTCGATGCTTCCTCTTCCAAGTCAGGTCGGCTCCCGTTACCTTCTCGGCAGCATTCGCCTTTCCCGTCTTCCTGAGCGCGTGCATGAGGTCTTTCGCGTGGGGAAGCTCTGGTGACCATGTAGGGGACAAGAGTGAGGAAGCTCCTGGTGCTTGGGACGAGGTCAGCGCTGTCGGCACGCTGCCCCAGCGCCCGCCACACCCCGGTGCGGGCCGGCGGGCCCTGGGCCCTGGTGGGAACTCCGGCCTCCGGTCAAGGCCTGGCCGGGAGCGCCACGAATTCTCGCGTCCTCTCGCGAGAGTCCAAGTTGAAGGAACATGGCGACGTCTAATCTGTTAAAGGTAATACCCTCACTCCAGCTTGGGTTTTACTGTGTGGCGGCTGGATTCGGCTCTTCCGGAAAGGCATGGTTCAGGTTCAGCTGCGAAATGTGGGAGTGTTCAGGGGTTGTCCACTGGCAGGGAAGCCGCGGTGGCAGCCGGCGAGGACCGGAACGCGGGTCTGTGGCCTTGGGGTCGACAGGCTCTGGTGGTCCCTCCTGCCGACTGGCCGCTGGGAGAAAAGCCTGACTGAGCGCTGGCGGGGAGCGGTTCTTTCAAGGGACCAGCTCTGGCCGGGAGCGGGAGATGAATGGTCGTGCGGTGTCCTGACCAGGTGGGCCGTTAGTACTGTTAGGTCTCAGTTTCTTGTAAAGCAGTGTCTAAGACGCATCAAAGGAAAAGCCAAGAAAATGCTGCCTAACAGGTTTCAGTGACTCGACCCCCCACTTCTTCCATTTCTGTTCTCGTTCTGTCTGCACGAAATTCCAAGTCAGACCAGCAGTGCCTCCCACTCCACCCCCCTTCCTCCCTTTTCTGCGTGTTACACCTTCCCTCCTAATTCTCCCATTCTTGAGTTCATCTTTTTCCTTTTTCTTAGGAAACTGCTTCCTAACCCCCACCCCCGTTACAGGGCACAACCAGATGACAACTGATGAAGCGATGCCATCGTTTTAGGGCGCAGGAAAGTTACCTTGTCAAAGACAATATTTAAAGTTAGTTTTATATAGCAAGGGAGATCTAGGCCCACAGGGGCAGATTCTCCACCAGTTAAAAAGTTTGGAGAAGAATGAGGAAGACTTGGAACTAGTCTGTTCTGTGTATGTGTCTGTAGTAGTTAATCATTTGCCTTAAAGTACGACAGAAATGGGGGTGTTGATTAGCTCAGGGAACATAATATTAATGGCAAAAACCGCAGTTACTTTTGCACCAGCCTAATACAAAGGATGAACCACCTCTTCCTCAGACCTCTCATGCCTTCAGGCAATGTGGATGAATACTAGAAAATAATACAAAAGAAAATGTACGGGAACCTAACCATCATATCTTCTTTAGACCACTGATATTTGATTGTCTAACAGATGGGACTGCCTCATAAAATGAAGAACAAATTTTACTAAGAGGTGGGAGTACTGTATATATCACCTTTTGAAAGGGAGAGGGGCCCTAGAATTAGACTCCCTGAATAGCCACCACTTAAAAGCGGTATGACTTTGGGCAAGTTTCCTTATGAGTAGGACAACATTATCAGTAGCACCTGTATCATAGGACCGTTGTGAAGATTAAATTAGTTAATGTATCTATAATGCTTAAAACCGTGCCTGGCACTTAATTAGTATAATACAATAAATTACTAGAACTACTCTCCCTCTTTCTTTAAGAAAACTAATTCAGGGGAATTGAGTAACCCATCCCACTCTGCTTTTCTCTTTTATAATGGTATAGCAAAATTCCCATGCTTTACTTCAGAAAGAAAATTTGTGGACTGGGCCCAGTGATCACTCACTCCTGTAATCTCAGCTCTTTGAGAGGCCAAGGTGGGAGGATTGTTTTAGATACATTAATCTTCACAGTGTTCCTACAATATAGGTGCTATTGATAATTCTGAGTTAGAGGTTATAGTTAACTATGATCGCGCCACTGCTGTGTGAGACTGAATGGAAAAAAAAAAAAAAAGGAAAGAATATGTTTAATTTCTGAAGACTCCTGTTGCATCTGTATGGTGACATAAACAGTATCTATGCTATTCATTGAAATGTGTTTAAGAAGTAATTTTGTCCCTGATTCTGCAAAATTTTGACTTGTTGATTACCTGGATATAAAGCAAGGTCTTTTTCTCCCCAAAAATAACTCTCAGAAAAAAGTAAGTCACTGCTCTACTCCTTACAAAACCTCACAAACGATTGTTTGGAGGAGAAGCTACTTTGGTCCATATTAGTTAAGTACTTACCTGTGGAGGCGACTTTGCTTCAGATTAGTTAAGTACTTACCTTGTGGAAATTCTGAATCTACAGCCACAGCACAGACCTGTGAATGGAAAAACTGCCTGAATATACGGAAAACGGGTACTTAGGGTTTAGGTTTAAAAGCTCACAAGAATTTAAACAGTGTTTTAACTCGAACATTTACAAATAAAGGGGGAAAAAAAAACTAGTAAGTGACTCACTCTGGTGAACATGAAGACAGATGCCAATGATACATTGAGAAAAATTCAATAACATTGTCTTATGAAATGTTCATTAAGGGAAAATGCTGAATTTCTAAATGAATATTATTTTATATAGTAGATGATTTTAAAGATGTTTAAAGTAATAGACATTATAAATGAACATTTGGTTCTTTTATCTATATATATCCAAAAGTTTATGTATTCAAGTGGGCTAGAAAATCTTTTTCTATCCTCATTGGGAGGTGATGAGGGATTGCCTTACATAGTAGCCCCTGCCACCCCCTACCAACCATCCCCCACTTACCCCCAGGGAATATATTCCAAGACCCGTGTGGATACTTGAAACTGTGGACAGTACCAAATCCTATATATACTGTTTTTTCTGATCTGATTACCAAGAGGGCTGCTAAGTGACTAATGGGAGAGTAAGGTATACAACATGGATATACTGGATGGAGCCAGACTGTGGGAGATTTCAACACAGTGCTCAGAATGTGCAATTTAAAACCCGTTGTTTCTTTCTGGAATTTTTTTTGTCTAATATTTTCAGATCGTGGTTTACCACGTGTCACTGAAACTGGAAAGTGAGACCGAGGATGAGGATGGATGACTATTTGTACATTAAAAAGTAACTAATCATCAAGTGGGAAGACTGAAGTTTGTCTTTGGGAGAAATGTAGTGAGACCTCTGCAGGGTAGTTCTGTAACATAATTTGTAGGATTATTTAAATTCAAGGCTGGTGCTACCTTGAATAGAGACAGAACTGGCTGGAGAGTGGCTAAATTAGCCTCATACCCATTTTTGATGGGATTAATAACTTGGTTCATTAGAAAAATGCCTTTGACATTGTACAGTTAGATTTCACCAGAGCATTTTTGACAAAATTAGGTCCCATGGTCAAAATGGAGAAGTGTGGGCTTGATGAGACTACTATTAGAATTTGATTCATTATCAGTGAGACAACTATACCTGAAGGTATAATTCAGGTCATGAATGATAAGGATAATAAATCAGTCCTTGAAGGAGGCCTTTAGTGTTGTGCTGAAAGTATATGTCCTTACTTACTTTATCAGTAAGCCGAATAAAGTTAAGTTTATTGAATTTGTGGAGGACACAGAGTTCAAAGGGATAGCTAATATGTTTTGAAAGATTCAAAACTTCCTTTTTTTTTTTTTTTTTCTTGGAGACAGGGGGCAGGGTCTTACTCCGATGCCAAGGCTGGAGTGCAATGGCACAATGACGGTTCACTGCAGCCTCAACTTCCCGGGCTCAGGTGATTCTCCCACCTCAGCCTCCTAGCTGGGACCAGCATGTCCTAGTGTGTACCAGCATGCCTGGCTAATTTTTTATGGAAACGAGGTTTCCCCGTGTTGTCCAGGCTGGTCTTGAACTCCTGGGCTCAAGCCATCTGCCAGCCTTGGCTTCCCAAAGTGCTGGGATTACAGGCTTGAGCCATCACACATAACTCAAAACTTTCTTGATGTGTAACTTAGAAATTAGAAGCCAATGTCATAAAAATCACCGGCTTTTCTTTCTTTTTAATTTTTTTTTTTTTTTTTTTTTTTTTTTTTTAAGATGGAGTCTTGCTCTGTTGCCAGGCTGGAGTTCAGTGGCGCCATCTTGGTTCACTGCAACCTCCACCTCCCGGGTTCAAGTGATTCTCCTACCTCAGCCTCCCAAGTAGCTGGGACTACAGGCGCCCGCCACCACGTCCAGCTAATTTTTGTATTTTGCCACCATGTTGGCCAGGATGGTCTCCATCTCTTGACCTTATGATCCACCCGCCTCTATCTTCCAAAGTGCTGGGATTATTGGTGTGAGCTATCATGTCCAGCTGCTTTTCTTTTTTAATATTGGAATTTGACTCTAATAATTTTATTGTCTGTTTAAAGCAAGCGGACTATTGCTGGATCTTAGAAGTCTTTCAGCTATGTAAAGATTTGTGTAGCACATTTTGACATATACAGTTATCAACTGCTTAGGGGTTTATATCTCTGAAAACCTTTCCATGTAACTACTTTATCTTTGTTGTTTTTCCTTAGAAAGTGTGTCTGTAGAACGTTCGTAGGGATCTGATATTATAATTTTATCTTCTGTTTCAGATTACTTTGAACATGTAATTGTGATTGTTCCTTTTCTTTTGCAATTACCATCTTGGCCCTTAGTGCTCATTTTTTTTGTTTCCAGTTCATTGTTGTACTCCAAACAGCAACTGTTTAAACCTTTTTTTGCTGAGCCTCACCACCCCTCCCCCCCCTTTTTTTTTGAGACAGAGTCTCGCTTTGTCGCCCAGGCTAGAGTGCAGTGGCACTGTCTCGGCTCACTGCAGCCTCCCGGGTTCATGCCATTCTCCTGCCTCAGCCTCCCGAGTAGCTGAAACTACAGGCACCCGCCACCACGCCTGACTAATTTTTGTATTTTTAGTAGAGACGGGGTTTCACCGTGTTAGCCAGGATGGTCTCGATCTCCTGACCTCATGATCCGCCCGCCTCGACCTCCCAAAGTGTTGGGATTACAGGCGTGAGCCACTGCACCCGGCTCTCCTCTTAATTCTTAGCACGTTACTTTACCCAGCTATTTGAAGTGCCCTTAACTTCCTTGGTCGATACCACACATTTTTCTTGTTTCTCCCATATTCTCCTCTGTTCCATGCTACCTCCTAAATTGTCTCCTTCTGCTTGTTCTTGTTCAGTCCCCGTCTTCCCCCCAGGACTTGGTGGTATGTCCCCTCTTTTTTTTTTTTTTTTTCCAGTTTCCCGTTTTTCTCACTCCTATGCCTATAAGAAAGTCCATGTGTCGCCTCATATAAACTTTTTTTTTTTTAGAGACAGAGTTTTACTCTTGTTGCCCAGCCTGGAGTACAGTGGTGGGATCTCCACTCCCTGCAACCTCCGCCTCCCAGGTTCAAACAATTCTCCTGCCTCAGCCTCCTGAGTAGCTGGAATTACAGGCACACAGCAGCACACTCAGCTAATTTTTGTATTTTTAGTAGAGACATGATTTTACCATGTTGGCCAGGGTGGTCTCAAACTCCTGACCTCAAGTGATCCACCTGCCTCGGCCACCCAAAGTATTGGGATTACAGGCATGAGCCCCTGCACTCTGCCTCCTCATCATATAAACTTGTACTCTGCCTCTGCCTAAAACTTTTGTCCATTTCTCACTGTCACAGTTCTTGGAAAAGCAGCCCCCATTTGCTGCCTTTATAATTCTTAGCCCCTTAACTTACTGTAATATGGCTCACTCTTCTCTCCTACTCAATTGTATAGAACCTGTCAGTCGTAAAAGCATTAGCAACCTCCTGATTATCAAATGAGATTCTTCTCTGATAATATTTATCCTCTTTTCTGGCATTATTGCTCTTTCCTCTGCTTCTCTTTTGGTTTTTATGACATTCCCTTCTTGGTCTGCTGTCTCTCAAATCACCTTTGTTTTTTCACTGACTTCCCTCCCCTGCCCCCAGTAGAATTATATCCTAGGATTTTATCTTCAGCCCTTTTCTATCTTTGTATGTTTTTTTCTGGGACAGTCTTAACTCCCATGATTTCACTATTTTTATCTCTTAGCTCTGATCTGAGCTCTAGATCAAAATGCAATTCTCACCATATCACTTTCCTGTTCAGATACCTTTGATGATTTAAATTATTTGAGATCTTTCCAGCTGGGTCTTCTCCTGATAACAACTAGTATCCTCTCTTTGTCTCTTGTCTCTCTCTCTCATACATGTGTGTGCACACACCCCTACCTGGCTGGTTACTTGTTAGCTAACTAGCATGCCAGAGGTCATTTTCTGCCTAATAACTAACTCTTAACTCTCACTCTGTCTCCTTCTAATTGGATCTAGTGAGATGGAGTCACAAGAAGGCAGTAGTGTATAACTGAACCACAAGAGAAATCAAACATTAAACTGAAATATGATTCATACTACTTCTCCTCTCTGAGTGGAAATTTTGTTTATCCTTTAAGAGGAAAGAAAATGGAAATGTAAAGCAGTGATTCAGAGTGTATATAGAGGCCGGGCGTGGTGGCTTATGCCTGTAATCCCAGCACCTTGGGAGGATGAGGTGAGAGGATTACTTGAGGCCAACCTAGGCAATATAGCAAGACCCTGTTTCTATAAAACAACAACAATAAAAAGTGCCTGTAGAATTTATTCATTATTAAAATAACTTTATTGACACCCGTGTGCAAGGCACCATGGAGAATGCAAAGATATATAGAACAATGTCCATGCTCTTTGGGAATTTGCCATATACTAAAGGAGATTAAAAGTTACTAATGATTTACTGTAAGGCAAAGGTTTCACATGTGTTACCAATTGCTCTATGCTCCCTCACAGATTGAGGAAATAATTTCTCTTGGGATGATCAGTGAAAATTTTATGGAGAAAGTGTTGGAGCTGGATTTTGAATAATGGGTAAACCTTTTGTAGGTGGTAATTAGGAGAAAATTTGGTAGGAATCTAGGCTAGATCAGTTTGGCTGCAGTGTAAGGAGGGCTGCATGCTGTGTTAGATATTCTGTATGGATAGTGTTCCTTGGGATTGTTGCAGCGTAGAAACCCAGAATACAGGGAAACAACAAGAGGGATAGGAGTAAAAGGGAAGTCGGGTCAGATTACAAAGGGCCTTCAGTGCTAGGCAAGGGGGTTTGAAATAAAGTTCTGTAGTTACTGAGGAATAGTTGAAAAATATGTGAGCAGAGGTACTCTCAAGCCGTCAATCTATTTTTGGCTTTTACACATAAAAGTTATTACTTCTATTTTCTGTATATTTATACTCTGCTTGTGAGATGGCCATAGATGAGGGGCATTTGTGCCAGTAACATCTTGTTCATTGAAACCATAACCATAACAGGAATAATTAAGTCTATGGGAAATAAATTTATTCATTGAACAAGAATTTAATATTTCCTAATTCTAACTAGATAATGATGAACTAGGCAGACAGCTCCTGCCCTTGTGTAATTTACATTTTTGTTGGGAAGAGAGACAATAAACATAAACAGTTAAATACATACTGTAGCTCAAGTTGTGATAGGTACTATGAAGAAAAACAACCAGGGTAAAGGAGAGAGTAGAGTGCTCAGTACTATGATTATTATTATTATTTTATTTATTTATTCATTTATTTTGAGACAGGGTCTTACTCTCTTGCCCAGGCTGGAGTGCAATGGCATGATCTTGGCTCACTGCAACCTCCACCTACTGGGTTCAGGCAATTTTCCTGTCTCAGCCTCCCAAATAGCTGTGATTACAGGTGCCCACCACCAAGCTCGGCTAATTTTTGCAGTTTTAGTAGAAACGGGGTTTCACCATATTGGCCAGGCTAGTTTCGAACACCTGACCTTAAGTGATCTGCCTGCCTCAGCCTCCCAAAGTGCTGGGATTATAGACGTGAGCCACTGCACCTGGCTTATTTTTGATAAGATAGTGAGGGAATGCCTCTGAGGAGATGGTATTTGAGGTAAGACCAGAATGAAGCAAGGGAGCAAGTCATGTACATATTTAGAAGGCTGTTCCTTCTAGAGGGAACAGCCAGTGTGAAAGCACAGAGTCAGGATGTGCTTGGCAAGGAATATGGATGTGATACAAAGATTTGAATATTGTTGGTGAATGTGGTTAAGATACATAACGAGAGAATTCTTTTTAATATGTCTAGTTAAGTACAAATGAGAACCTCATTAAGAACTTGTCAATTTTTCATTGGGTTGATAGAAATTGCGCTCTTGAAAGGCACATCTAAGAGGGACATGAACCTTAGAGCGGCCTTCCCCTACTTCAGTGTACTGTTCTAGAGAGGTGGTTGCATTTGACACAGCCTAGGGAGAAAACGAATTTCAGCGGTGTCTCTGTTGGTCATGGGAAGGAATGGGAGAGGGAATAATGGACTAATCAGTAACTATAAAACTTTATGATACATGTAAATGGTAGAATCTTTCATGTTCTATGAAAATAAATGATTGAACAATTACCATAATCTGGAGGTAATGTATGTTAAATAAAACTTCTAAAAGGAAGTGGCAGCTCAGGATAAATTTTGATCAGTCATTTTTCAGTGGATTAGAGGAGGGGAATATTACACTGCTGGAAGGTAGAAAGAGGATACTAGGCATCTTTCTAGTAAAAAGAGAGGTTTTGTTTTTGTTTTTGTTTGTTTTGAGAGGAGGTTTAACTCTCACACAAGCTGGAGTGCAGTGGCATGATCATGGCTCGCTTCAGTCTTCATCTCACAGGCTCAAGCGATCCTCCCACTTCAGCCTCCTGAGTGGCTGAAACTACGGGCATATACCACACTAGGCCTGGCTAATTTTTTATAGGGATGGGATCTCACCATATTGCCCAGACTGGTCTCTACTCCTGAGCTCCAGGGATCTTCCTGTGTAGGCCTCCCAAAGTGCTGGGATTACAGGTACGAGCAAAAGAGCCAGTCAGCCAGAGAGGTTTTTCTTTCCTTTTCTCTTTTCTTTTTCTTTTTCTTTTCCTTTTCTGTTGAGACAGGGTCTGACTCTGTCCCCCAGTCTGGAGTACAGTGGTGCAATCAGCTCCCTGCAGCCTTGACCTCCTCAGGCTCAGGTGTTCCTCCCACCTCATCCTCCCACAGCTGCAACACCATCATGCCCAGCTCATTCAAAAAAATTTTTAGAGACAGGGTTTTGCCATGTTGCCCAGATCTGGATTTCCTGGGCTCAAGCAATCTATCCCGTTCTCCCAAAGTGCTGGGATTACAGTCATGAGGTACCATGCCTACCTGAGGTTTCTCTTAATAAATATTTTGCCTAGTGTCCTGGTGAACCCAGGTGTCATTAAAAGCCATTTGCCTCCTGCCTTGGTTAGTAGGTGGAGGAAATAGATGCCTGATACACTCTGTAAAGAAAGCAGGGCTGGGTGCAGTAACTCACGCCTGTAATCCCAGTGATTTGGGAGGCCAAGGTGAGAATATTCCTTGAGGCCAGGAGTTTGATACCAGCCTGGGCAACCCCATTTGTACAAAAAACAAACAACAACAACAACAAAAAAAAGCAGGATACAGCTCAGGTTAAAACTTTGGTCAGAGGCTGGATGCAGTGGCTCATGCCCAACACTTTGGGAAGCTGAGGCAGGAGGATCACTTGAGGCCAGGAGTTGGAGACTAGACTGGGCAGCATAGCAAGACCTACCATCTCTACAAAAATAAAAATTAAAAAAAAAGTTGGTCATATCCATGGAGTACATACAAATAGTATCAAAGGTAATTGATCTGTGTAACTGGAGTTTGTTCATTCCATAAAAATCTGAGCATTTATGGTGGACTGGATACCATTTTAAATGTCAGTTAGGCTGGGCACAGTGGCTCACACCTGTAATCCAAGCACTTTGGGAGTTGAGGTGGGTGGATTACCTGAGCCCAGGCAGGAGTTTTAGACCACCCTGAACAACATGGTGAAACTCGTCTCTACAAAACAATAAAAAAAATACCTGGGGGTGGTGGTGTACAGTTGTAGTTCTAGCTACTCAGGAGGCTGAGTTGGGAGACTTGCTTGAGCCCAGGAGACTGAGGCTGCAGTGAATTGAGATTGCACCACTGCACTCCAGACTGGGCGACAAAGCAAGACCCTGTCTCCAAAAAAAAAAAAAAAAAAAAAACTATCAGTGAATATGACAAAGTTCTTAGACTTTGGAGCTTATATCCTGTTGGATGAATACTGACACTAAAGACATAAAGAATACACTTGCATAGTTTTTGCTGGTAATTAGGGTAGTAGCGAGAACAACATGATAAGATGTTCAAGGCCAGATGCGGAGGCTCACGCCTGTAATTCCAGCATTTTGAGGAGCCCAGGTGGGAAGATCGCATGAGCCCAGGAGTTCAAGACCAGTCTGGGCAACATAGTAAGAGCTCGTCTCTACAAAATATTTAAGAATTATCCAGGCATGTTGGTACATGCCTATAGTCTCAGCTGCATGGGAGGCTGAGGAGGAGGATTGCTTGAGCACAGAAGATCAAGGCTGCAGTAAGCAATGTTCATGCTACTGCCCTCTAGCCTGGGCGACAGAGTGAGACACTTGTCTCAAAAAAAAAAAGTGTTCGGAAGGTGGAGCCACTATTTTCCTCACTTATTTACAACAGAAAATAATTTTCCCCAAAAAACTGCGTTTGACTGTTTTTTGTTGAATGTTCTTTCTCTGCCACATGTTGACATTTCAGCCAAATCCCATAGCTTTCCTGCGCTTTTCTTAAAAGTCTGTTTATTCCAAATTAAAATTACAGTTGCATAGCCACTCAGAGTGTCTCTTCTACCATCTGAAGACTTTGTCTCTGGTTGTGCAGAGAGGAATGGAGGAAGGGCGTTTTTCTTAGATTGGTTTGGGAGGCCTCTCTGAGGTGACATTGGAACTGAGACCTGAATGATCTACATTCTAAGGCAAAGGTCTTAAGGTGCAGTGATGAGCTTGGCCTGTTTGAGGAATACCTTTAAAAGGTTGCTGTGGGCCGGTCGCGGTGGCTCACGCCTGTAATCCCAGCACTTTGGGAGGCCGAGGCGGGTGGATCACGAGGTCAGGAGATCGAGACCACGGTGAAACCCCGTCTCTACTAAAAATACAAAAAATTAGCGGGGCACGGTGGCGGGCGCCTGTAGTCCCAGCTACTCGGAGGCTGAGGCAGGAGAATGGCGTGAACCCAGGAGGCGGAGCTTGCAGTGAGCCGAGATTGCATCACTGCCCTTCAGCCTGGACGACAGAGTGAGACTCCGCCTCAAAAAAAAAAAAAAAAAAAGGTTGCTGTGGCTGGAACGTAGTGAGAATTACTGGTATTCAAATATATATAATCAGCCCTCAGTATTCATGAGTTCCATGTCTATGGATTCAACCAACCAAAGATTAAAGATACTCAGAAAAGGCCAGGCGCAGTGGCTCATGCCTATAATCTCAGCACTTTGGGAGGCTGAGGCAGGCAGATCACCTGAGGTCAGGAGTTCAAGGCCAGCCTGGCCAACATGGTGAAACCCCATCTCTATTAAAAAAACACAAAAATTAGCTGAGCGTGATGGCACATGCCTGTAGTCGCAGCTACTCGGGAGGCTGAGGCAGGAGAATCATGTGAACCCAGGAGGCAGAGGTTGCAGTGAGCCGAGATCACTCCATTGCACTCCAGCCTGGGTGACAGAGTGAGACTATATCTCAAAAAAAAAAAAAAAAAAGCAAACGAGAAATATCACATATATGCACTTAGTATGGCACCTGCACACATTTATTTTTATTAAGCCACCTCACTTTTGTTGATATAAGAAAGGTTTTATGAATCCCTAATAGATGCAAGTAGTGTACTTGCAATATAACAGTGGTTATGAGCTCAGCCTCTGGAGCCACACTGCTTAGGTTGGTCTCCAGGTTCTGCCATTTGCTAGCTGTGTGATATTGGGCAAGTTACTTAACATCTCTGTGCCTCAGTTTCTGTATCTATAAATAACAGTAATCTAAAAAAAAAACCTCAGAAAAAAATTGCATCTGTATTGAATATGTACAGATCTTTTTTCTTATAATTCCCTAAACAATACAGTATAGCAGCTATTTTCATAGCATTTACACTATAGTAGGTATTATAAGTAATTTAGAGATGATATAAAGTATATGGGAGGATGTGCATGGGTAATAAGCAAATGCTGTGACATTTTATATCAGGGACTTGAACATCTATGGGTTTTGGTGTCCTGAGGGGTGGGGTGTGATGAGGTGGGTCCTAGAATCATTTCCCCACATATACCAAGGGACAACTGTACAGTAGTTTGATTCTTTTGAATAGTGGGGATTGGCAAATGGGGGTTTAAAATCACATAACTGGGAGCAATAGTGGCTTCATAAACAGTAAGGGAACCCACACATTCAAATAGCTAACCTCATAATTTACATGAATTATCTAAAACATGCCAACTGGCTTCCTTTGGTAAAGTTATTAGAGTGCTATTAATTGGATATACAGTCATTTACTGCATATTGATGTTTTGGTCAACAACGGATCACATACATAATGGTGGTCTTATAGGATTATAGGAGGGGGAGCTAAAAACTTCCTATTGTCTGGAAATCTTTATTGTAGCCCTTATAATGTAGTAGCGCAGTAACATATCACTTGTGTCTGTGGCGATGCTGATGTACTTGAACCTATTGTGCTGCCACTCTTATAAAAGTCGAGCACATATAATTGTATATAGTACATAATCTTTAGATAATAGGATAATAAAATTATTGTTCTCCTAATAATAACAAATGACTGTGTTACTGGTTTTTGTATATCTTAGTCCATTGAGACTGGGTAATTTATAAAGAAAAGATTTATTTGGCCCACAGTTCTGTAGGCTGGTGAGGTCCTCAGCCTGCTTCTACTCATGGCAGAAGGTGAAGGGGATCCTGTGTGTGTAGAGATCACACGGCAAGAAAGGAAGCAGGAGAGCGGGGAGAGGTACCAGACTCTTTTTAATAACCAGCTCTCAGGGAACTAGCAGAGTGAGAACTCACTCACTGCTCACCACCCTGCTCCCACCCCCGCTGGCATTAATCTGTTCATGAGGGATCCACCACCGTGACCCAACACTTTTCGTTAGGCCCGCTTACAATATTGGGGATCAAATTTCAACGTAAGGCTTGGTGGGCAAACATCCAAACTGTAGCAGTCCATTTACGGTTGTATACTTGTTATTGTTTTTTCAGAGTGTGTACCCTCTAACAAATTTAAAAGTTAACTGTAAAATAGCCTCAGTCAGGTCATTTAGGAGGCATTCCAGAAGAAGGCTTTGTTATCATAGATGACAGCGCCATTCAGGATAGTGTTCCTGAAGACTTTCTAGTGGGACAAGATGTGAAGGTTGAAGACAATGGTGGTGATGATCCTGACGCTGTGGAGTCCTAGGCTAGTGTGTGTGTCTGTCTTAGTTTTTAATGAAAAAGTTTAAAAATAAAAAACCTTTTTTTAATAGAAAAGTTTATAGAATAAGGGTATAAAGAAAGTAAATATGTTTGTGCAGCTGTATAATGTGTTTGTGATTGTTTTTGTTTTTTTTTTCTTAAAATAGAGACAGGGTCTCACCATGTTGCCCAGGCTGGTCTCAAACTCCTGAGCTCAAGTGATCCTTGTACCTCAGCCTCCCAAAGGGCTAGGATTAGAGGTGTGAGCCACGGTGCCTGGCCATGTGTTTGTGTTTCAAGATAAGTGTTACTTACAAAAAAGTCAAAAAGTTTTCCAAAAAGAGGAAAGGTTTTTTAAAGTTAAAAAGTTACAATAAGCTTAAATTAATTTATTATTGAAGAAAAATATTTTTGTATAATTTAGCATAGCCTAAGTGTTTATGAAGTGTACAGTAATATATGGTAATGTCCTAGGCCTTCACATGCACTCACCACTCACTCACTGACTCACCTGGAGCATCTTCCAGTCCTGCAGGCTCCATTCATGGTGAGTGCCCGATTTAGGTGTACCACTTTTTATTTTTCATACTGTATTTTTGCTGTACCTTTTCTATGTTTAGATACACAAATACTTACCATTTTGTTCTGTTTGCCTCCAGCTTCAGTACAGTTACATGCTGTATAGGTTGGTAGCCTAGGATAATAGACTATACCATATAGCTTAAGTGTGTAGTAGGCTCTACCATTAGATTTGTTTAAGTACATGCTGTTATTTTCACACAACAATGAAATTGCTTAATGATGCATTTCTCAGAACGTCATTAAGTGACGCATGGCTGTAATCCACAATCAGTGTGGTGGGAACTTCACAAATCTTGAAACAACTAAACTGTGGTTGTGTGGTGTTCAAAATGTTATGGGCATGTAAAAGTAAGGTGATTTTAAAAATGCCATTAATTCTATGGATGCCATTATTTCTTGCTTTTCCTTCAGCTTGTGTTTTCACCTTAGCTTTTCTTAAACCTTTGTCATAAGCAAGATGTAGCAAGATATACAGCAATAATAACATTCTTTGTTTCCTTGTTTTGTTTTTAAATTTTATTTTTATTTTAAATTTTATTTTTCTTACTCTGTCACTCAGGCTGGAGTGCAGTGGCATGATCATAGCTCACTGCAGCGTTGAATTCCTGAACTTAAGCAGTGCTCTTGCCTCAGCCTCTGGAGTAGTAGTCCGCCACTACACCCAGCTAATATTTTATTTTATGTTACGTTGTTATGTTATGTTATGTTAATAAGTTATGTTATGTTATGTTATGTTACATTATGTTATTTTTGTAGAGATGGGTTCTCACCATGTTGCCCAGGCTGGTTTCAAACTCCTGGACTCAAGTGATTCTCCCACCTTGACCACCCACAGTAATGGGATTACAGGCATGAGCCACGCCACCCAGTTATTTATTTATTTTTCAGAGATAGGGTCTCACTTTTGTTCCTCAGTCTGAAATGCAGTGGCATGATCATAGCTCACTGCAGCCTCCAACTCCTGGGCCCAAGCAGTTGTCACGCCTCATCCTCTGGAGTAGCTATGACTGCAGGTGCGCCCCACCATGCCCTTCCATCCTTCTATCTATCTATCGCGCGCTCTCTCTCTCTACCTATATCTGTCTGTCTGTCTGTCTATCCATCTGTCTGCTGTCTGTCTATCCATCCATCCATCCATCCATCCATCCATCCATCCATCCATCCATTCACCCATCCATTCTTAGAGATGGGGTCTTGCTATGATGCCCAGGCTGGTCTTGAAATCCTGGCCTCAAGTGATCCTCCCACCTTGGTCTCCCAAAATGCTGAGATTATATGCATGAGCCCCCTCTGTTTTCTTTTAAACGTTTTCTTTTTTTTTTTTTTTGAGACGGAGTCTTGCTCTGTCGCCCAGGCTGGAGTGCAGTGGCCGGATCTCAGCTCACTGCAAGCTCCGCCTCCCGGGTTCACGCCATTCTTCTGCCTCAGCCTCCCGAGTAGCTGGGACTACAGGCGCCCGCCACCTTGCCTGGCTAGTTTTTTGTATTTTTTAGTAGAGACGGGGTTTCACCGTGTTAGCCAGGATGGTCTCCATCTCCTGACCTCGTGATCCGCCGGTCTCAGCCTCCCAAAGTGCTGTGATTACAGGCTTGAGCCACTGCGCCCAGCCTAAATGTTTTCTTTTAAACATTTGACGTCATTAAAATATTGCCATAATATTGCTTCTATGATTTGATGTGGTATGTTTTTGTCCCATGAGTTATGTAGGGATTTCTGGGTGTTTTCAGGGCAAACCAATCGGTCAACATTTGTATTATTTTGTTGTAGAGTAAGTGAATTATTTAAAAATGATTCCATTTGAATCATTTTGCAAGCCAGTGGATTTTTCTATTTTTGTTTACATTCTTGTGTTTAAACATTCTTAATTTTTAACATGATACCAAATATTATATTTCTACACCATTATATATCTGCTCTTTTACTCATAACCTGGTAAAGTGGGATTGTTACAGATGCACTAATTGCTTGAAAATGCACTCTTAAATTTCAATGGGAGATGTGCATTTTTGTAAGCAATAATATGTTCTAGAAAGATCTGTATAACATCTTATATTTCTGGCTGATAACACCTACCCCCACCCCAAACACTTTTTTTTTTTCTAAGCCAATTAACACAGGACCCAAACACATTTTTAAAAATTAAGTTATTCTTCTGTAATCCACCCTCCCTCCTTGGTTTGGGCAAATGATGGTACAGTATTTAGGCCTGAAGCCTTAGCTCTGTGCTTTTGAGATATAAATTTTCTAACTTTCTCTGAGCCAGTGGTTCAGGACTACAGTGAGCAATGATGGTGCCACTGCACTCCAGCCTAGGTTGACAGCAAGACCCCATTTCTAAAAAAAAGTCAATTATAAAATTGAGTTGTTTTGCTTTTCTTATGGATTTTTTGGTTCTTTACATATTCTGGATGAGAGCCTTTTTTGGATATACATATTAGAAATATCCTTTCCTAGCCTGGTGTGGTGGCTCACGCCTGTAATCCTAGCACTTTGGGAGGCCAAGGCAGGTGGATCACCTGAGGTCAGGAGTTCAAGACCAGCCTAACCAACATGGTGAAACCCCACCTCTACTAAAAATACAAAATTAGCCGGGCATGGCGACGCATGCCTGTAATCCCAGCTACTTAGGAAGCTGAGGCAGGAGAATGAGAATCATTGAACCAGGGAGGCAGAGGTTGTGGTGAGCCAAGATCTTGCCATTGCACTCCAGCCTGGGCAACGAACAAAACTCCGTATTAAAGGAAAAAAAAAAAGGCAATATCTCCTCCACTCTGTGGGCTGCCTTTTCACTACCTTAATGGTGTCTTTTAATGGCTAAAGTTAATTTTAATATAGTGCAGTTTATAAATTTTTTTCTGTTTATGGTTAGTGCTTGGTTTTAAGGTCATATGAACAAGTTCAGATTTCTACTTGTATTAATATTTTATTAGATTTTTAAAAGCAAAAACAAAATTTTAAAATTCTTTTTACAGATTGAGTCTTAAGAATATATCTTGGGTGTCTGGTTCAACTTAGTGTTTGAAAAAAGAAAAAAACAAAGAATATGTACTGGGACCCTTCGGGAGTCCGTGTACTACAGTTAAAGGAACACTATACTAGAATGCGAGTTGCTTGAGGACTTTTCATTTATGTGCGCTGGTGCACAGTAGAGTCTCAGATGTTTATTCAATGAATAAATGTAATAAATGACAAGCTCCCCAAAATAAACTCTTTTATCAGTTTTATTATTTTTGCTTTTTCCTTAAAATTATTTGTTTGGGTTTCAAAAAATACAAGTATTGCTAGAATTTGTTTGAAATTTTTTTCCTTTATAAAAGGAACTGAAAAGTTTAAAGGGAATGTGGTATGAAATTTTTTATTTCAGTGGAAAGAGATATTTAACTTCTTGGAAAACAGTGTCCTCCTCCTCCTCCTACACCATGTTTGGAAAGAAATGTATCCTATGTAGTGATGTTTCCACCATATGGTTTCTAGATAATTGTCACTAAATTTTATAATCATAGGTCTTTGCAGTTTACTCTATAAGCCTGACGAAATTAAGCCAAGGACTGGATCTGGCCCATGGATTAGAAGCCCATT
The DNA here is from genome assembly GCF_024542745.1 of Macaca thibetana thibetana. Classification (NCBI taxonomy): domain Eukaryota; kingdom Metazoa; phylum Chordata; class Mammalia; order Primates; family Cercopithecidae; genus Macaca; species Macaca thibetana. The sequence goes on from NC_065591.1 coordinate 99,922,774, forward strand.
CAAGGCCGGGCGCGGTGGCTCAAGCCTGTAATCCCAGCACTTTGGGAGGCCAAGACGGGCGGATCACAAGGTCAGGAGATCGAGACCATCCTGGCTAACACGGCGAAACCCCGTCTCTACTAAAAACACAAAAAATTAGCCGGGCGAGGTGGCGGCGCCTGTGGTCCCAGCTACTCGGGAGGCTGAGGCAGGAGAATGGCGGGAACCCGGGAGGCGCAGCTTGCAGTGAGCTGAGATCCGGCCACTGCACTCCAGCCTGGGCGACAGAGCGAGACTCCGTCTCAAAAAAAAAAAAAAAAAAAAAAAAAAAAGAAGCCCATTCATTCCTTATCCAGGAAAGGACCAGAGAATAGTTAATTAAGAATGTGGCTTTAATCGAGCTAAATTTCTTGGATTTGATTTCCTGCCCTGCCACTTATTTTGCCTGTAATTTTAGACAAATAATCTAACTTAATCTCAGGTTGTACAGTGTGCATAAAATGTGAATAGGCCAGGCACAGTGATCATGCCTGTAATCCCAGCAGTTTGGGAAGCTGAGGCAGGAGGGCTACTTGATGATTTGAGGCCAAGAGTTTGAACATGCAGTGAGCTGTGATTATGCCACTGCACTCTAGCCTAGGCAACAGAGCAAAATCCTGTCTCAAAAATAATAATAATAAAGGAATAATATCACTGAACACATAGGATAGTTATAAAGATTAATTCATACTTGTAAACTATTTGGAACAGTAAAGCACCTAACACATAATTAGCAGTCAGATATTATAAAGTAAAATAATCACAGCGATGCAGTGGTTTACACATCTACACTGAAGATTATTGTGAAGCTAAATAATAGAAGATACAAATGCTGAACTAAAATGTATTTACAGATGTCAGATATTCAAACCATTCGTGTTCATGGAAATGTAAGGAAAATCAAAAGAAGTATTTTATACAACAAATACCACACGTACAAAATTTGTTGGCCTTTATGATCCCCAATTAGTGAAATGCCATATATTTGCAGTGAAAAAAATAGTAGAAAATCTTGCAGTGAAATGATTAAACAAAGACAATAGAAATGATAGATTTTTGCTAAATTCCATCTTTCCATAATCTGTTTCAAGCATCCTACTTGATGTACCTGGTACCACCCTGTCTTTCTGACTCTCTCTAGTGCTTTTGTTCCCACAGTCCACCTCCATTACTAAAGCCTTCAGCTCACTGACTCTACCAACTTATTGTTTAATGTCTTATATCTGTGGTTTATAGTTTTCATCAAATTAGACAACATTTTTGCATTTTTCTTCAAATATTCACTATACCCTTACATCAAGATTCCAATTATGTGTAGGTTAGGTCATTTGATGTTCCACAGCTTACTGATATTCATTTAAAAAATATTTTATTTCTGTGATGTTCATGCCTTCCCCTACCTTTTTGGTCATATGGAATATGTATAATAGCTGACTTAATGTCCTTGTTTACTGAATGTAACACCTGTGTCATTCTGGGTCAGCTTCTTTTGATGTTTTTTTTTCCTCTTGGTGATAGGTTATATTTTCCTGTTTCTTTGCATGCTTGGTAGTTTTTAACTGGATGTCAGACACTGTGAGTATATGTTTTAGGGGCCTGATTTTAAACATTTTCTCTAAATAGTTTTGGATTTGGCTGTGATTCAGTTAGGTAGCTTGGAATCAGTTTGATCCTTTTGAAGCTTACCTTTAAGTTTTGTTAGAGTGTGTCCAGAATACCACTCAGAGTAGGGCTACTTTGGCTCCACTGTAGACTCAGTAACTTTCTGTGGACTCTACCCAATACCTGGCACTTTAAGGAGTGTTTCCACTCTGGCTGGTGGCAACACTAACTGTTTCTGGCCCTGTGTGTGCTCTGCTGATTGTTCTGCCCGTCCCTTCCTAATGGTTCTTCCCCCATCTCATATAGTTTTCTCACACCCAGGTACAGGTTAGTACTCAGCCACAGGCTGCAAGGGCCTTCTCTATAAATATCCAGAACTCCCTTGGTGCCACGAATTCTAGTCACCTCAGCCTTTTCAAACTCTGAACTCTGTCTCTTAAACGTAGTGAAACCACCAGCCGCTGTTTGGGTTTACCCTCCTTGAGATGAGGCCTGGAGACACTCTTCTAGGCAGTATGTTTGGACATTTGTAGCACTCACCTCATTTGTTTTTCTTTTCTCAGGAAGCACTGTCCTGCCCTGCCTTTTGGTTTTCTAGTTGTTTAGGCAGGAGGGAAAATCTGGTTCCTGTTATTCTGTCATGATTGGAAGCAGAAGTCTCTTTCTCTTTTCATCTTGAAGTCCATTTTCTCCCCCTTACCCAACAAAAATTCTCTTCTCAATCATTATAATCATTCTCTTCAATACACCTTTCACTTCCTTGCCCCTGTCTTACTCCGCTTGGGAAAAGTGTTCAGCCCTGGTCAAATCTGTCTCCACTTTTCAGTGCCAGTACCTGACAGCTGAATGTCACTGGACAAAAAGACACAGCCATGCTGTTTGCACCTTAAATTCATGACCACAGTGAGGCCAGTCATACTGCATTTCCAGAGTCACTTGTTCTTCCACTTTCCTAGATGTATTTTTCACATCTTTTCTATCAACATTCTGGCATTTCCTCCCCCATCTTCTCAGGCATTGTCCTTATTTCCACATCACTGGGAAATTAAAGCAATAAAATATGAACTTCTCAGTCATATGACATCTATCCTCGTACCAGCCCCTACATGGACATTCTTTTGCCTTCTCCTCTTAGCCTGTAGTCACTTCCTCCACGTACGCACTAGATCCCATTCCCTCTTGCCTACCCAGTGTAATTTAAATTCACTAGCAGTTTCTCTCCCTTTCCCCACATCATTAACATTTCATTATATCCTGGAACGTTCCTATCAGCATACAATCATACTGTATCCTAGCTTTAAAAAATTATTATTTTGGCCAGGCGTGGTGGCTCATGTTTGTAATCCCAGCACTTTGGGAGGCCGAGGCGGGTGGATCACGAGGTCAGGAGTTCAAGACCAGCCTGGCCAATATGATGAAACCCTGTCTCTACTAAAAATACAAAAATTGGTTGGGCGTGGTGGCGGGCGCCTATAGCCCCAGCTACTCGGGAGACTGAGGCAGGAAAATCACTTGAACTCAGGAGGCGGAGGTTGCAATGAGTGGAGATCACGCCACTGCACTCCAGCCTGAAGGACAGAGCGAGACTCCGTCTCAAAAAAAAAAAAGAAATTATTATTTTTTTACTTCCTCTCGCCCTATCAATTACCACGCCAATTCTTTGCTCTCTTACATAGAAAAAATTGTGAAGGAAGTTGTCTGTACTCTTTCCAGTTTTCCTCTTCTCTATTTATTTTTGTTTTTATTTACTTATTTATTTTCTGAGATAAGGTCTCACCGTCGCCCAGGCTGGAGTGCAGTGGCACCATCATGGCTCACTGCAACCTCCACCTCCAAGCCTTAGTAGCTGAGATTATAGGTGCCACCATGCCCGGCTAATTTTTTTTTTTTTTTTTTCCTTTGGGACAGTCTCCCTCTGCTGCCCAGGCTGGAGTACAGTGGCACAATCTCGGTTCACTGCAACCTCCGCCTCCCAGGTTCAAGCAATTCTCCTGCCTCAGCCTCCCAAGTAGCTGGAATTACTGGGGCTCACCATCACACCTGGCTGGTTTTTGTATTTTCAGTAGAGACACGGTTTCACCATGTAGGTCAAGCTGGTCTTGAACTCCTGACCTCAAGTCATCCACCCACCCCCGGCCTCCCAAAGAGCTGGGATTACAGGTGCGAGCCACCGTTTCCGGCCAAATTTTTTGTATTTTTGGTAGAGACAGGGTTTTGCCATGTTGCCCAGGCTGGTCTCGAACTCCTGGGCTCAAGTGATCTGCCCGCCTCGGCCTCCCAGTTTTGGGAATTACAGGCGTGAACCATTGTGCCTGGCTCCTCGTTCTCTCTTAATTCCACTCTTTATTCCACTCTAACCTGGGTTTTGTCCTTACTACTCTGCAAAAACTTCTGTGGACAAACTTTCAGTGATTTCCATATTGCTGTTTCAGTGGTTATCTTACCTAATCTGTCAGGAGAATTTCTTAAAATTGATTATTCTGTCTTTCCGATATACTTTATTCACTTTTTGTCCAGAATACCATACTTTTGGTTTTCTTGCCACCTGTGCTGTGGTTGCTCTTTCTGTCTCCTTTGCTAGTTCTTACCCCTCTCTCCACCTCTTGATGTTGGATACCTAAGACCTCACGCTTGGGTCTCTGTCTTTATTTATCACTTCTCTCACAGTGATCTCATCCAATAACAGGTTTTAAAACCTATTTGTATTCTGATGACTTCAAGTTTTTATTTTCTGATAGGCCTTTTAAATTCTAGATTTCCATATTGAACTGCCTATTCAACATTTTCACATGAATATCTAATAGATACGTTAAATGTAATACATCTAAAACCAGTCTCACAAGCTTTCCATCATAAGCCTGTCAAATCTTCTTTTATTCTAGTTGATGGTAGTGCCACACTTACTGGACAAAAGCCTTAAAGTTATGCTTTACTCCATTTTCTCATATCTCAGATGCTTACTGTCAGGAAGTCCTATTAGTACCACCTCTTGGGCATCTGAAATCGAACCACTTCTCGTACCTCCATTGCTATCACCTCAGTCCAGGTCACCATCAGTGCTTTCTAATCCTACACCCAGTTTTAACCCTTGCACCTTATAGTGCATTCTCAACATAGTAATGAGGTAGATTTTAAAATGTAAATAATATTATGACACTTCAGGCCAGGCGTGGTGGATCACGCATGTAATCCCAGCACTTTGAGAGGCTGAGGTGGGCTGATCACGAGGTCAGGAGTTCAAGACTAGCCTGGCCAACGTGGTGAAACCCTGTCTCTACTAAAATACAAAAATTAACTGAGCGTGGTGGTGCGCATCTGTAATCCCAGCTACTCAGGAGGCTGAGGCAGGAGAATTGCTCGAACCCAGTAGGCAGAGGTTGCAGTGAGCCGAGATCGTGCCATTGCACTCCAGCCTGGGCAATAGAGTAAGACTCCGTCTCAAAAAAAAAAAAAAAAAAAGATTATGATGCTTCTTGCCCAGGGTCTTTTAATGGCTCTTCATCTCACTTATAGTAGAAACCAAAGGCTTTATAATGGCCTTCAGGGTCCTACAAGATTCTGCTCAGTAATATCCAGTAAGCTAAGTTACTTCAATGACCTTATCTGCTCTCTCCGCTTTCTTTACTTTGCTCTACCTTGAATATATTAAGCATGCTTCTACCTTAATGTTCTTTGCATTGGCTGCTTTCTCTGCCTAGAATACTCTTTTTTCCAGATATTCCCCCATTGCCAACTCCCTGTTGACTTCCTGCGGCCCATCTGTGTGAGAAGAGTGCTTATGAGGGGATTAGTTGTGCTGTAAGGAGTGAAGGATAGAGGGGCAGGAGTATGGCAAATGTTGAAGTTCTCTAAAGAGCCAGTGAATGAGAGAATTCTAGACTTACTAGCGACTGTTGAGTCCAGCCTATTTGTTATTCTGAATAATAATGAAGGAATTCAAGAAACTTTGTAGCAAGTTAATAGAGATGAGGCAGCCTTCAGTCAGTCAGTGAAAATGTATGTAAATCAAGGTTCATAGTCTGAAGATTCCTTTCTTATTAATAAGGCATTCTCTTTTGTAGATACTGGATTTGGTGTCCCGCCGCTTAGTTATGATTTAATGATATGCTCTTCAGATTAATAGAGAATAGGTCAAAGAACTACTTGAGCATCATTTTTGGAATCTATTATAAAAGTTTAATAGAAAACATTTAATTATTAAATTCCTTTTAAAATTGAGTATTAGAGGAAAGAGTTTATTATGTGTTCCATCAAAAGGGAGAGCAAAAATATGTTCCCTGGTACTTAACAATGTCTGTTAGGTGATTTCAGAGCCTAACCAGTGTTTAATTTATCTCTAGTATCTCTCTACTGTGGTCCTCTGCATCTTTTTTTATTTTAATTGCAGGACTTACACTATGTTTAATTTTATAATTAAAATTAACAAAAGTGCTTGTAGAAGTAGACTTAGTTGAAATTAGAAAGTATCCTCTTATGAAGAGAGTATTCTGTTTCTCCATGTCAGTCAAGAAAAGTGAGTTCTTTCCATGGTTCTTTCATGTTTGTTCATTTGCACACCTTTTCCTCGTAGGGAAGAATAAAAGAAGAAAATGAGGGTTACAGGAAAATAATAAAAAGTAGAAAAAGTAATGTGAGGCCAGGCATAGAGTTAGTATACAAAGTATATGCCACAGGATCGTAATTCTGACTCTGAATTTCCCAGTAGCCAATACTAAGAGGAGAGTGAAGTTACTTACATGATTCATTTAAGTCCATAAGGTAAAAAGAAACTAGTTGTTCAGGAAAGAAGCATAGCTAATACCAGTACTAAGTTTTTAGTGGATATCTCCCATGGGTCCTTATAATAAGAATACAGTGTCTGGGTGCGGTGGCTCACACCTGTAATCCTAGCACTTTGGGAAGCCAACATGGGTGGATCACCTGAGGTTGAGAGTTTGAGACCAGCCTGATCAACATGGAGAAACCCTGTCTCTACTAAAAATACAAAATTAGCCAGGCGTGGTGGTGCATGCCTGTAAAATTACTTGGGAGGCTGAGGAGGAGAATCGCTTGAACCCGGGAAGCGGAGGTTGCAGTGAGTTTAGATCACGCCACTGCGCTCCAGCCTGGGCAACAAGAGCGAAACTCTGTCTCAAAAAAAAAAAAAAGAATACACTGTGATAGAAGCAGGCACCTGGAACAAGACAGTGTATTAACTTTCAGAATGAACTATGTTTGCGAATATAAGCAGCATTCGTAAGAGTATGATGTAAATGTGTGGTTCTTAAGCTAGTTTGGGTCATAGTCCATCTAACATTTTTATCATGAATTTGATAAACATGCAGATTGTGGACCAACTTCAAGAGATTCTGATCCAATAGGCCTGAGGTAGGTTTTAGGAATCTATATGTGTAATCACCACCTCAGATGATTTTCACGTAGGTTGTTGTCAGATCATACGTTGAGAAACTGTTTCAGTGTTATAATTTCAGGGAGTTTGCATATTCCACACAATCACTATATGCATTTCAGGTTCTTAACCTGAGCAATATCCTCAACAGATTTGTATAATTGAAAAATAATCATGAGTCTAGGCCTAGTGGCTCATGCCTGTAATTCTAGCGCTTTGGAAGGCTGAGGAGGGCGGATCACATGAATCCAGGAGTTCGAGACCAGCCTGGCCAACATGGCGAAACCTCGTCTCTACTAAAAATACAAAAATTAGCCAGGTGTGATGGTGCATGTCTAATCCCAGCTGCTCGGAGGCTGAGGCATCAAAATCACCTGACCTTGGGAGGCAGAGGCTATAGTGAGCCAAGATTATGCCACTGCACTCCAGCCTGGGCAACAGAACGAGACTCTGTCTCAAAAAAAAAAAAAAAAAAAAGGACAGTCATGAGTTTCATAGGGTGTTTGGTGCTGGTGTACTAGAAAATTAGGTTTTACATTTAAGTCTTTAATCCATCTTGAGTTAATTTTTGCATATGGTGTAAGAAAGGTGTCTGGTTTTACTTTTCTGCATATGGCTAGCCAGTTATCCCAGCACCATTTATTGAATAGGGAGTCCTTTCTCCGTTGCTTGTGTCAGGTTTGTTGAAGATCAGTTAGTTGTAGGTGTGTGGTCTTATTTCTGGGCTCTATTCTGTTCCATTGGTCTATGTATATGTTCTTGTATCAGTACCGTGCTGTTTCTTGGTTACTGCAGTGCTGTAGTATAAAGACACATGTACACATATGTTCATCACAGTACTATTCATTCTAACAAAGACGTGAAATCACCCCCAATGCCCATCAGTGATAGACTAGATAAAGAAAATGTGGTACATACACACCATGGAATAGTATACAGCCATTAAAAAAAACGAGATCATGTCCTTTGCAGGGACATGGATGGAGCTGGAGGCCATTTTCCTTACCAAACTAATGCAGGAACAGAAGACTAAATACTGCATGTTCTTGCTTATAAGTGGGAGCTAAATGATGAGAACACATGGATACATAGAGGAAACAACACACACTAGGGCCTACCAGAGGGTGAAGGGTGGGAGGAGGGAGAGGATCAGGAAAAATAATCAGTTAATCCTAGGTAATGAAATAATCTGTACAACAAATCCCCATGACACAAGTTTACCTTTGTAACAAACCTGCAAATCCTACACATGTACCCCTAAACTTAAAAGTTAAAAAAAAAAAAAGAAAATTAATGACTTTTGTTGAAATTTATTGGCCAAAATAAATCAGATGGTCCTAGTTCAGTGGCTCACTCCTATAACCTCAGCATTTTGGGAGACCGAGGTGAGTGCGCACGTGTAGTCCCAGCTACTTGGGAGGCTGAGGCAGGAGAATTGCTTGAGCCGAGGGAGTCAAGGCTATAGTTAGCTATGATCACTCCACTGCACTCCAGCCTGGGTGACAGAGCAAGACCCTGTCTCAAAAACAAACAAAAAACAAATCACATGGTCACACTTAACTTGAAAAGGAGTATTAAACTAATGACTAACACATATGGGGTCTCTCTCTCCCTTTGTTTTTGGTAATGTAATTGATTATTTTTTTCCTAATATTGCCCTAGTTTTACATTCCAGAGATAAACTGTGTGATTATGAGGTCTGATTGTTTTGATATGACACTTGTTTGATTTGATAATATTTATTTAGATTTTTGCATCTTTCTTCTCTGGTAAGATTGGCCTAGACTTTCCATTTCTTACGCTTTTCTCAACAGTTCAGTGTCCGGGTTTTTTGTTAGCATTATCAAAGGAGATGGGGATTTTTCTGTTTTCTTTTTCTCCTCAGTTTTCAGAGTTTATATAGATTTCCAATATACTTTTTGGGAGGAGTTTAGGACAACTACAAAAATAGACCATACAGACTCCATATAAGACCACTCTCACTTCTGACACCAACTGTTAGGTTGGGGGATTCCCAAAACCACTCTCAGGTTTGATAATTCATTAGAAAGGCTCATAGCGTTTAGTGAAAGCTGTTGTACCCATAGTTACGATTTGTTACAGGGAAAGGATTTGGATAAGATCAGCCAAAGGAAGAGACTCATAGGGCAGAGTTTAGGAGGGGTCCAAATACAGAGCTTATCTTGCTCTCTTCCCATGTGGTCAGGACACATTTCTCTCCCGGCATCAATGTGTGACAGTATGCATGAGTACCACCAAATAGGGAAGCTTACTCAACCTTTACTGTCGAGTTTTTGTAGAGGTTATTCACATAGGTGTGATTGATTAATTGCTCACAGGGATTTCAGTCTCCATGTTGACTGACCCTATGTGACCCCAGACCCCTATCTCAAGTTACATTGTTCGTCTTTCCGATTGGTCAGCCTCCACCTAGGATTATATAGGTGTGGACAGTCCCCTCCCTGAATTGCATTATTAGCCTATCCAGTATGACCCAAGGCCTCCCAGACAAAGACACACTTTTTAGACGTAACTTTCTAAGTGTCCAGAGATTATCTACTAGAAGCCAAGAGGAAAGACCAGACTGTCTCTTTGGACAAGGCCAAATTCTTCACTAGACACATTTGTACAATTAATTTTTCTCTTTTATGATTGTCTTCCTGTGATTCCTCAATAACAGATTAAGCCTGTAGGGATTCCATTATGGAAAACTGGTTCATTTAAATTTGAGCCCTTCATTTCTCTAGCTGTCTCATAAAAATTACAGGATACTTTTTATTTAACTGCATTTAAATTAAACTCCCTTTTATCTTTTTTTTCCCCCCCAAGAATAAAGGTTCTCTTCAATTTGAAGACAAATGGGATTTTATGCGCCCGATTGTTTTGAAGCTTTTACGCCAGGAATCTGTTACAAAACAGCAGTGGTTTGATCTGTTTTCGTAAGTACCCAGTTTGCTAACATAAAGTAAATTTTGGTGATGTCTTTCCATACCCAAATGGAATGTGTAACTCTAGGTTGTTCTGTTTACCTATTAAATAGTATTACTAGTTATGCTGAGGGTCTCCAAAACCTCTCCCAGGTATGATGATTTGCTAAGGGGCTCGCAGGACCAAACATACAATCATACTCACAACTATGAGTCATTACAGTGAAAGGATCCAAAGCAAAATCAGCAAAGGGAAAAGGTACATGGGGTGAAGTGCAGGAAAAAACAAGCACAAGCTTCCAAGAAGAGTCTTTTCCCAGGGGAGTCACACAGGACACACTTATTTTTTCCAGCAGTGATGGACAGCGTGTGATATGTTGTCTACCAGAGAAGCTTATTGGAGACTTGGTACTCAGGGTTTTTATAGGGGTGGTCACATAGGCAGTCTCTTTCAACATGTACCAAAATCAGTGTAAACCATATTGTTTATATAAACAGTTTAAGTACAGTAAGCCACTGTTATTTCAGGAAAGTTTTATTTAAGTGTAGGAAACTGTTGACCATTCAAATTCTCAGATGCCAGCCAAGGGCTAATCTTACAAGCAGGCATTTCTAGGGGATGCAGTCTCGGGTGCTGGTTTAACTTTTTGCCATTGGCCAAATTGTCTTTACAGCAGAATTATGTCAGCATTCCCCCATGTAGCAGGGCAAGACCAACCTGTAGTATTGGTCTGAGTTGCCTCTAACCCTTTTTTTTTTTTTGAGATGGAGTCTTGCTCTGTTGCCCAGGCTGGATTGCAGGGGCGCCATCTTGGCTTACTGCAACTTCTGCCTCCCAGGTTCAAGTGATTCTCGTGCCTCCGCGTCCTGAGTAGCTGGGATTACAAGTGTGCGCCACCATGCCTGCCCAATTTTTGTATTTTTAGTAGAGTCAAGGTTTCTCCATGTTGTCCAGGCTAATCTTAAACTCCTGACCTCAGGTGATCTGCCCGCCTTGGCCTCCCAAAGTGCTGGGATTACAGGCATGAGCTACCACGCCTGGCGAGTTATCCCTTTTTAGGGGTCCTGGATTTAGCCAGTTAAACTCCATTAATCATAAAGTTTATCTTAAAAAACCATGTGGCTTTCTCTTTCAGTTCTGTATAGGCCTTTTTTTAACATGGTCAACTCAGGCACAATTGTCAACTCAGGCACAGTATAACTCAGGGCATTAAGTTGAAGCGGACCTGAAAGCCTTCCAGGATTGAGACAGTGCCATGCTAGGGTACATACACTAACAAATATAATCCCAGAGAGCACATGTAGTTCTCCTAGAAACAAAAAGATTAAAATTGTTAAGATACCCCAAGCAAGATATTAGTCAGGTAGTACAGGTTAACAAGGCCCCCCCATGGCCTCCCACCGTGGGACCTTATATTCTGGGGTTCCCAATTCAGTGTAGTTGATTTATAATTCAGTTCAGGCCTTGGTTTCAGATGGACTGCCTGAAGGCAGTTAGTTCCAAACAGGAGGTGTTCTACATGGAAAGTGCAGAAGCTTGAGGCTGTTCTTTGCCATCTCATAGTTGGTGCTGTTAGGTGTGATTGTAAGTTCACCAGTTTGAATTAAAAGGACTCGTGGCAGCTTGGAAAGGCAACCCTGAGAGATTTCCTTTAGGAAAAGGGGGAAAGCTTTCAGGAATAGTTGTGAGAAGCAAAAATAATTAATCTCCTCCTCCTCCACTGTCCCTTCCCAGATGCTAGGTTTTGTTTTTTCTTCCTTATAAAATCAGTGTATCCCTTTCAGTAATGAAAATTTCGTGTCTTCTCCATCATCCAGATCTGCATGAGGGACAAAAGTTTTTTTTACTAAAAACATTTGTATACAACTTAATTAAAAAGACATACAATATTTAGGAAATGGTCAGGATGAAATCCTGGATTTTTAAAACTTTTCAAAATGGGCTTATGTTATCTCCCTTTTGTCCTGATTATGTATCTAGTGGGTAGCCTAGAAAATAGCAGTTCCTTTCTGGGGACAGCTGCATTTAGTAACCAGACTGACTTACTAAGGTGTGTGTGTACCAGGAGGGGTGACAGGAAAGAGAGAAATAGAGTCAGGTTATTAAATCTGTTGCTGCAAACTGCAACCAATCCGGAAAGGCAAACAGAAGTCAATAGCAGTGAGACATCTCAAGAAGGGGTCAAAATCTAATCTGTAAGAAGTGGGCGAAGGGGCTACACTCTTGTGATGTGCCCTCTCCCAACTACAGCTTTTGGTAGGAACCACCAGTTGGGAATACTGTTAGTCTCCATATCAGATATATAAGACCAATCAGCAGCTTCATCTTGGATAGTCCCATCAGAGAATAAGCCTTTTTCTTTGGGTGTCTGTGAGTGGTTGAGGTGGTCCAGCCAGAATCCATGATGTTTTCATGGTTTCTGGCTCCACAAGAGGATATCTTTTAAGTCTTCAGTAATCTTTGGCGGCCAAAGTGGCTTACACCTATAATCCCAGAACTTTGGGAGGCCGAGACAGGATGATCACTTGAGCCCAGGAGTTCAAGACCAGCCTGGGCAACATAGTGAGACCCTGTCTCTTAAAAAAAAAAAAATTATCTGGGTGTGGTGGCACACGCCTGTAGTCCCATCTAATTGAGAGCTGAGGTGGGAGGATTGCTTGAGTCTTCAGGCAGATTGCTTGCTGCATTGAGGCTGCAGCAAGCTGTGACTGTGCCACTGCACTCCAGGCTGGGTGACAGAGTGAGACCTTGTCTCAAAAAAAAAAAAAAAATTGAGGCAAAGTCCTGTTTATTGAGTATATGCCTGCTTTTGGTTCAGCACAGCTCGTGTTGAGGTTCAAATAGCCTGGTAGCAGTGTCAGGTTTCAGCCTAGCGTCAGATCCAGGTAGTTGAGATCTGTGATTTCAGGATTCCAAAACAGTTAGTGTCTTGTCTTTGGCAGGAGCAAAGCCAAGATACTGCAGGCTCGCAGTCATATTTCAAGTCCAAGTGATCAGCAAGACTATCCTAAGTCCTTTTTACCTTGTCTTAGGATCCAACTTGATCTGCCCAAAAATATGCACATACGGCTGGAAAATCATCAGCTTCTAAGGGTCAGACATCTAATTTTACAAGAATTCAATAACAATGAAAAACTGCATTTAAAATTCCAAAAGTGTATTTCCTTCATCTGGAGATTTCCTTTGTTTTCATGTTGTCTCTCTTTTTCCCCGGGCATCAGTAGTTCAAAAAGTCATAGTAAATATCATCCGTTGTGGAAACTTATTCTGTTCCCAATACTCAGAGTTTAAATTCCAGTCCCTTCAGCAGAAAAAAGCAAGAAGTTTTGTCTCACTAATTTTTCCTGATTGGGACAGTCCCTTTAGCATTTGTGAAATGACTAGCAGCATATTACATCTTATGTCAGTTTTGATTATACATCTAGATGCAGTAGCTGCAAAGTACAAAGTCATCTCTTAACCCCCCCACCACATTTTTCCCTTATTTTAAATTTATGTATTTATTTATTGAGACGGAGTCTTGCTCTGTTTCCCAGGCTGGATTGCAGTGGCACAATCTCAGCTCACTGCAACCTCCAACTCCCAGGTTCAAGTGATACTCCTGCCTTGCCTCTTGAGTAGCTGGGGCTACAGGTACCCACAAGGCTAATTTTTGTCTTTTTAGTAGAGACAGGGTTTCACCATGTTGGCCAGGATAGTCTCGAACTCTTGACCTCAAAGTTACCTGACTACCTCAGCCTCCCAAAGTGTTGGGATTACAGGCGTGAGCCACCATGCCTGGCCATCCTTATTCCTTATTTTAAATTTAATCAACCATCAGCAGTAAATTCAGTGTTTATAAGAGTAACCTTACAGCTGCTGGGAGATCCTGACTGGCATGCAAGGTGTAGGGAGGGACTGCAGCAGTAGCAGCTAGGCTGAAGAGACAGCTGGAGTGGTTCACTCTCCCCACTCCTGTTTCTCCCATAGTTTATCTAAAGCTTTGCTCCAGCACTGGGCTCTGATTTCGCTATTATTTTTTTCCTATTTGGAGGAGAGAGCATACAAACTTTTAACATTTTTGGTCCACCCAAACTCACCTTTGGAAACTTTTGGGCCTCTTCCCACCTGGAGGCAAGAAAAAAAAAATCCAACAGAGACATCATCCAGGCTCTGTTTTTTCCTCCCTTCACTTTAGTAGGCATGGCCAGAAACTGCCAGGGGAATGAGGTAGCCAATTCTGGTGTTAGAGCTATCATTTTCAAATTTTATAGGTAATTTTTACCTGTCACAAAACACAGAAACTCAACTGCTGTTTCATACTATGAATGATTTTATAGCCACCGAAGCAGCAAATGTTTGTCATCCTACTGCTTCTTCTCTCTTCACGAGTCCAACTTCTGACACCAGCTGTGTTGGCAATCCCAAGGTCACCCCTAGGCTCAGTGATTGCCGGGAGTATTCATAGGACTCACTATGTAGTTGTATTCATGGCTATGATTTATTACAGTGAAGGAAGCAAAGCAAAATCAACAAAGAAAAAGTGCATGTGCCAAAGTCCAGGGGAAATGAAATACAAACTTCCAAATGTCTTCTCGCAGAGGAGTCACACAATAAGCTTAATTCCTCCAGCAACTGACAGTGACAACACATATAAAATATTGTCTACCAGGGAAGCTAATTAGAGACTCAGCACCCAAACTTTCTACTGGGGGCTGGTCATGTAAGCAACTTATGCCTGGCACATACCAAAATTTGAGACTGGCAGAAGAAAAGAAAGTGTTCAACGTAAGTCACACTGTGTAAATAGTTTAGGCACGTAAAACGTTCTCATTAAGGAATGATGGGAATCCTCCCAGAAATCCAGATTGCTACATCCTAGCCAAAGGCCAGCCTTGCCCACAGGTGTTTCTTAGGCTAGCAGTCTCAGACACACTATTAAAATGCAGTATCAATGAATTATAGATGTGTAATTGCATAAGCTGTACACATTGAGCTGTTGTAATCATTTTCTCTCTTTATCACTTAAAATGCTCTGATTTCCTAAATGATATAGAACCTTGTTGCATACTATCAATTAACTTATACTTCTGGCCTTTGGGAAATTAAAGTTCAGTAAGAAACAGCTGAGGCATTTTAAAGTTTTATTACATTCATGTATACATATGTTTTTTGTAAATCATTCAATAGTAAACTATTTTATGAATGATATATTGGGTGTGGTGAGGTTTTTTGTTGTTATGTTGTTTTTGCCAGTCTGTGTTGATAAGATTTATTATCGAGAATAGTGCTTGTTCTCTGAGTACTCTTGACTTAGAAAAGGAGCATAGTTTGATGGTGTTCCCTATTAAAGTGGACTTCAAAGTAGAAATTGTCAATAACCTTATACTTGCTAAGTTAGAGGCCTCAACACATTGTTTTTCTTTTGTTTGTTTTTTTTTTTTTGAGACGGAGTCTCGCTCTGTCACCCAGGCTGGAGTACAGTGGCCGGATCTCAGCTCACTGCAAGCTCCGCCTCCCGGGTTCAAGCCATTCTCCTGCCTCAGCCTCCCAAGTAGCTGGGACTATAGGCGCCCGCCATCTCGCCCGGCTAGTTTTTTGTATTTTTTAATAGAGACGGGGTTTCACCGTGTCAGCCAGGATGGTCTTGATCTCCTGACCTCGTGATCCGCCCGTCTCGGCCTCCCAAAGTGCTGGGATTACAGGCTTGAGCCACCGCGCCCGGCCTAACACATTGTTTTTAAAGATCTTTTGGCCGGGTGTGGTGGCTCACACCTGTAATCCCAGCACTTTGGGAGGCCAAGGTGGGTAGATAACCTGTGGTCAGGAGTTCCAGACCAGCCTGGCCAACATGTCTACTAAAAATACAAAAATTACCTGAGTGTGGTGGTGGGCCCCAGTAATCCCAGCTCCTTGGGAGGCTGAGGCAGGAGAATCATTTGGACCCGGGAGGCAGAGGTTGCAGTGAGCCAAGATTGTGCCATTCCACTCCAGCCTGGGAAACAAGAGCAAAACTCCATCTCACACACACACACAAAAAAGTTCTTTCATCTCCTTGGAGTACCTAAAGCAGTTCAATATATAGTCCTTTTAGGTAAAGGGATTCCTGTTTATCACCAAGACTGACAATAATTAACACCCTTGTAAATTTTAGCCCTATTTAGATCATGTTAATCATTAACATTTAGGTTTAATGATTATATCTTTCTAAATCTCAGTTACTAAATAATGTATTGATGTTAATGTACATTGACTATCTGAGATTTTCCCCCCTTTTCTCATGATCTATATTCTTTCTCAATTGAAGTACTCTTGGTATTTTGGGTGGTATAAGAGATTGTTCTGCATATTGTACAATATCACTTTCGTCCTTCTCTCTTTTTTTTTTTTTTTTTTTTAATTGAGATAGAGTTTCATTCTTGTTGCCCAGGCTGGAATGCAATGGTATGATCTTGGCTCGCTGCAACCTCTGCCTCCCAAGTTCAAGCAATTCTCCTGTCTCAGCCTCCCAAGTAGCTGGGATTACAGGCATGCGCCACCACACCTGGCAAATTTTTTGTGTTTAGTAGAGATGGAATTTTGTCATGTTGGTCAGACTGGTCTTGAATTGCCGACCTCAGGTGATCCACCCACCTTGGCCTCCCAAAGTGCTGGGATTACAGGTGTGAGCCACTGCGCCCAGCCTGTCCATGCTTATCAACTCCAGTCATGAACACTCCTTCTGTGTCTTTCTCCCCACCCTGCATTATAAAAACAAAAATTCTCATGTTTCCAGATACCCTTCTAGGGGAATAATACCTTCCTCAATTGAGAACTGCTGCTCTAGATTCATGTACAATTTTAGCCATTTTTAAGTGTACAATTCAGTGGCATTAATTGTATTCACAGTGTTACGCAAACATCAACACAGTCCATTCCCCAAACCTCTTCATCATCTGAAACAGAAGCTTTGTACCCATTAAACAATAATTCCTCATTCTTCCTCCCCCCAGCTCCATTTTACTTTCCATCTATGAATTTGCTTATCTAGGTAACTCACATAAATATCACATAAATGGAATCATACAGTATTTGTCCTTGTAAAAGGCATACTGTTTTTTAATGGGCTTGGATATTCAGTTCAGGTTTAATGTTATGACTGATATTCCTGCTTTTATTGCTTCTATAACTTTTTATCGTGGATCTGATGTTGTTGTTTCTTCATTTTCCTTTCTTTGTTTTTATTAATTTTAAAGTTTATTTCATTAGTGGTTGCCTTCATGTTTCTTGCTCTTAGTTAGAAGCATGTGATAGTCCTCCTACTTGGAAACAAAATACATGCCATTTTACCACACCAAGGTCACCCTATTTCTTCTTATCTTCTACACAAGGAAGTCAAAACGTGTGGAATAGTTTTTACTTCTTGCTTCTTTTCCTGTCACTTCTGTCTGCCTCCTTAAGACTTGAGAAGCTTCTATTTCTTCTCTCTCCTATTTCCCAACTCCTAGATTTTTCTAGTATAGTTAAATTTTTAAAAAGATTTACCTTATATCATGTTCCCTTTTAAAAGCACTTTGGGGCTGGGTGTGATGGCTCATGTTTGTAATCCCAACACTTTGGGAGGTCGAGACTGGAGGATTGCTTGAGGCCAGAGTTCGAGACCAGCCTGAGAAACAGCGAGATTCTATCTCTACAAAAAATTAGCCAAGGCTGAGTGTAGTGGCTCATGCCTGTAATCCCAGCACTTTGGGAGGTGAAGGCAGGTGATCACCTGAGGTCAGGAGTTCGATACCACCCTGGTCAACATGGCGAAACCCCGTCTTTACTAAAAATACAAAAATTGGCTGGGTGTGGTGTTGCACAACTGTGATCCCAGCTACTTGGCCGGCTGAGGCACGAGAATTGCTTGAACTTGGGAAGCGGAGGTTGCAGTGAGCTGCGATTGTGCCACTGCACTCCAGCCTGGCTGACAGAGTGAGACTCCGTCTCAAAAAAAACAAAAATTAGCCAGTCATGGTGGCACATGCCTGTAGTCCCAGCTACTCAGGAGGCTGAGGCAGAAGGATCCTTGAGCACAGGAGTTTTAAGTTATGATGAGCTGATCATGCCACTGCACTCCAGGCAGGGTGACAGGGAGACACCCTGTCTCAACAAAGAAAAGTACGTTGAGAACATTCTTCCCTGGGATAGCAATGCAGAGAAGTAATTGGCAATTGAGAAAAGAGAACTGGAGAAGATGTACCAAATCCCTTCTAAGTTTGACTCTTCTTTGGATAAGATTTCTAGGGAACTATCTAACTCCACCCCCTTTACCACACCATTCCCTGTTGTCCTATGAGACTCAAGTCCTGTTTGAACCTTTCTGACATATATGCAGAAGAGATTTGAGTACGGCAGGGTTACAAAGGTAGGTTTGTTTTAGGGATGCACAGGTCTCCTCTGATGGGTGACTTTGGCTCCAGAATTCTTCAACAGCCTTACCAACCTTTCTTAGAACTACGCTGATTCTTACTGTTCAAACTTCCTTTCTTATCTCCTCTACAGGGATCAGACCTACACCCAGCTTTCTCTAGCCCATTTTCCATTTTCCTTCACAGGTGTTCCCTTAGTAAATCTCTTACGTTGATAATCTCATCAGCTTCTTCATTTTTTTTTTTTTTTTTTTTCTTTTGTATTTTTTGAGACGGAATCTCTGTCGCCCAGGCTGGAGTGCAGTGGCACGATCTCGGCTCATCGCAACCTCTGCCTCCCGGGCTCAAGCGTTTCTCCTGCCTCAGCTTCCCAAGTATCTGGGATTATAGGCATCCACCACCGCGCTGGTTAAATTTTGTATTTTTAGTAGAGACGGGGCTTCACTGTGTTATCCAGGCTGGTCGCGAACTCCTGACCTCAGGTGATCCACCCGCCTTGGCCTCCCAAAGTGCTGGAATTATAGGCGTGAGCCACCGTGCCAGGCCCCGTCAGCTTCTTAAAAGGCTCAGCTTCCCAAATGCTGGGATTACAGGCGTGAGCCACCATGCCCACACCTGGCCTGATGTGTTTTTTTTTTTTTTAAGACAAAGTTTTGCTTTTGTTGCCTAGGTTGGAGTGCAGTGGCGTGATCTCGGCTCACTGCAACCTCCGCCTCCTGGGTTCAAACGATTCTCCTGCCTCAGCCTCCCAAGTAGCTGGGATTACAGGCGCCTGCCGCCACG
Organism: Macaca thibetana thibetana; assembly: GCF_024542745.1. NCBI lineage: Eukaryota > Metazoa > Chordata > Mammalia > Primates > Cercopithecidae > Macaca > Macaca thibetana. The sequence continues at coordinate 99,941,863 of NC_065591.1, forward strand.
CCTGGCTAATTTTTTGTATTTTTAGTGGAGACGGAGTTTCATCATGTTGGCCAGGCTGGTCTTGAACTCCTGACCTCAGGTGATCCACCTGCCTTGGCCTCCCAAAGTGCTGGGATTATAGACGTGAGCCACTGCGCCAGGCCCTGTCAGCTTCTTAAAAGGCTTCTTAAACTAACACGAGTCAATGTGGAGTGTCTGGCACGTAGTAAGCTGTTAATACATGTTAGTTTTGGTATAGTAAACTAAATAAAAGATGATGGTGACTCTCATTATGGTAATGGGAGGGAAATGTCCATATTAGAGAGACATTTGCATGATGGATATAATAGGACTATGATTGAATATAAGGGATAAAAGGGGGTTGGGTTGCTCAATTTCTTATCACTTATCACTTCACATTTCACTTTACAGGGTAGCCACACTGATGTGCTTATAGTTCACTGCAGTTACCATAGTCATCCACAATTCTTTTTTTTTTTTTTTTTTTTTTTTTTGAGACAGAGTCTTGCTCTGTTGCCTGGGCTGCAGTGCAGTGGCACAATCTCGGCTCACTACAACCTCCATCTCCTGGGTTCAAGCAATTCTCATGCCTCAGCCTCCCAAATAGCTGGGACTACAGGTGTGCACCACCACACCAGGCTAATTTTTGTATTTTTTTTTAGTAGAGATGGGGTTTCACCATGTTGTCTAGGCTGGTCCTGAACACCTGGCCTCAAGTGATCCACCAACTTTGGCATCCCTTAGAGCTGGGATTACAAGTGTGAGCCACCACACCTGGCCCACAATTCTTTATACTGTCGTTTATTTCATAAAATATCCTCTCTTCTATCTTTGTACACCTTTGCCTGGCAAAGTCCTATTTTTGGAGATTAAGCTCAGGAACCAACTATTCCAGAAAGCCTTTCTTTCTCTGCCTCTCACTCACCCTTACCCTGTCCCTGAGTTCCTAAACCATCTTTTGTTTATATGCATAAAATAGTTGTAACATACTAAGTTATAGTCAATCAATTTTCTATCAGTTTCTTTTTTTTTTCTTTTTTGAGACAGAGTCTTGCCCTGTTGGCCAGGCTGGAGTGCAGAGGTGCAATCTTGGCTCACTGCAACCTCTGCTTCCTGGGTTCAAGCAATTCCCTTGCCTCAGCTTCCCAAGTAGCTGGGACTACAGGCGCGCACCATCACGCCTGGCTAACTTTTGTATTTTTAGTAGAGATGGGGTTTCACCATGTTGGCCAGGCTGGTTGCAAACTCCTGGCCTCAAGTGATCTGTGCACCTTGGCCTCCCAAAGTGCTAGGGTTAAAGGCATGAGCCACCATGCCCGACCTATTTCTTTAAAAAAAAAATTGTTTTTAGAGGCAGAGCATTACTCTGTCGCTCAGGCTGGAGTGCAGTGGCACAATCGTAGCTCACTGTAACCTTGAACTTCTGAGTTCAGGTGATCTTCCCTCATCAGCCTCCTGAAAAGCTAGGACTACAGGCATGTGCCACCATGCGCAACTAATTATTTTACTTTATTTTTGTATAGATGAGGTCTTGCCATGCAGCCTAGGCTGGTCTTGAACTTCTGGCCTCAAATGATCCTCCTGCCTTGCCCTCCAAGAGTGCTGGGATTACAGGCATGAACCAATATGCCCGGCCAGTCTCTTCTTTTAGACTCTAGATTCCTTTAGTCATTAGGTGAGACTGATTAGGTATGCAGGAGTCATTTAATCATTTTGTAATTTATTCTAAGAGTGTTGGGCAACCATTAGAGGATTTAAGTATAGGGTAATATGATGTGACTTGAGTTTTGTAAAGATCACTTTAGCTTCTTGTTTAATAGATTGGAGAGTTTCAAGAGTAGATTTGGTTTCGTGTGAGTTCTGGAGCCTGATTTCCTGGCTCCACCATATACTGTGTAATCTAGGATTGTTTTCCTTCAATTTCCCCATCTGTAAAATAAGGATAAAATAGGAGTACTTAAGACTTGCTATGAAGATAAAGTAGGTTAAAATAATTTAGAATAGTATATGACTGGTGCCTCACGCCTGTAATCCAGCACTTTGGGAGGCCAAGGCAGGTGGATCACCTGAGGTCAGGAGTTCGACACCAGCCTGACCAACATGGTAAAAGTCCATCTCTACTAAAAATACAAAAATTAGCCGGTGTCGCATGCTTGTAATCCCAGCTACTTTGGAGGCTGAGGCCCGAGAATCGCTTGAACCCAGCAGGCGGAGGTTGCAGTGAGCCAAGATCACGCCATTGCTCTTCAGCCTGGGCAACAAGAGCGAAACTCCATCTCAAAATAAACAAACAAACAAATTAATTAATTAATTAATTAATTAATGAGTGAATAATATCTGGCACATAATAAGTAGTCAGGTGTTACCTTTTATATTGTTATTTAACAAATATTTGTGTGCTTATAGCATCCTAGGCACTGGACCAGATACCATTATCAAGCTGAATTGAACAAGTGAAAAAAGCATTCGAGTAATATGGAGACAAAACTTTGGGCTCTAATAATGTCTCTAAAAATTGGAATATAGGCCAAGCCCAGTGGTTCATGCCTATATCCTGGCCCTTTGGGAGGCTGAGGTGGCAGGATTGTTTGAGTTCAGGAGTTCGTGATCAGTCCAGACAACGTAGGGAGACCATGTCTCTACAAAAAATAAAAAATTAGCCAGGCATGGTGGCACACACCTGTGGTCCCAGCTGGTTGGGAGGCTGAGGCAGGGTTGAGCCCAGGAGGTTGAGGCTGCAGTGAGCTGTGTTCATGCTACTATACCTCAGACTGGGCAACAGAGTGAGACACTATCTCAAAAAAAAAAAAAAAGAACAGAATAGTTAGAATATAAAACAATTTGATTATTGACATGTTATAATTCTGGAGATGCTTTATTTGGATTTCTTTGACTTTTTTTTAATGGTAGAGGCTCCATTATGAATTGAATGAATCAGTGGGGAACATTTTTTGAATGAATGATTCTTCATTGTGACCCTGTCCTTTTGTTGTAAGTTTCTCTGATTTACAGCGTGGTAATTTCACTTACAACTTGGTAATTTTTTTACTTTTTTTTAAAATTTTAATTAATTTATTTTTTTTTTTGTGACACAGCTTCACTCTGTCGCCCAGGCTGGAGTTCAGTGGTGCCATCTTGGCTCACTGCAACCTCTGCCTCACGGGTTCAAGTGATTCTCATGCCTCAGCCTCCCAAGTAGCTGGGATTACAGGTGTGCACCACCATGCCTGGCTAATTTTTGTATTATTAGTAGAGATGGGGGTTTCACCATGTTGGCCAGGCTGGTCTTGAACTCCTGACCTCAAGTGATCTGCCCACCTCAGCCTCCCCAAGTGAACAGGCTTGAGCCACCACACCTGGCCTACAACTAGGTTATGAGAAATTTTCTGAACATGCTGTACTAGTATTAAATATATTTCTATAATGAAGGACCTTTTTGTAAACTATGTCAGCTTTGTAAGTTCTGAGTTTTTGTATATCAGTTTATGATAACTTTTGTTTTTGTTTTTTTTGTTTAAAGGAGAAACAGTAATTGATGTGTAAATGGGTAATACATGGGGAAGCTAGGAGATTTGCTTTATTGTGATTTAAGTGACTAATACTTTTAAAAAGACAAAATAGGCCCACATTCCCACCATCCCACCATTTTGGGAGGCTGAGGCAGGAGAATTGCTTGAGGATTTGAGTTCAAGCCCAGACTGGGCAACATAGCAAAACCCCATCTCTATCAAAAATTAGAAAAACTAGACAGGTGCGTGCTTGTAATCCCAGCTACTCAGGAGGCTGAGGCGGGGGTATCCCTTGAGCATAGGAGTTTGAGACTGCAGTGAGCTATGGTTGTGGCACTGCACTCCAGCCTGGGTGACAGAGTATATAACAAGGCTGGGCATGGTGGCTCACACTTTTAATTCCAGCACTTTGGAGACTGAGGCAGGAGGATCCCTTGAAACCAGGAGTTCAAGACCAGCCTGGACAACATAGCAAGACTGTCTCTACAAAAAAATTTTTAAAAAATTAGGCATGGTGGCATGCTCCTATAGTCCCAGCTCTTGGGAGCCTTAGGTGGGAGGATCTCCTCAACCCAGGAGGTCAAGGCTACAGTGAGCCATGATCGTGCCACTGCACACTAGCCTGGGCAACAGAGTAAGACCCTGTCTCTAAAAAATAAAAATTAAAAAAATTTTTAAAATAATTGAAATAAAAGGACAAAATAGTATACAACCATCGTGTTAAAGAATTAAAAGGATTTGTAGTTGTTTTTGCACAGGAAAATATTACTAGCAGTTAACTTTGGGCAGTGACATTGGGAGATGGAGACATGCTTTCATAACTAAATTTTATGTGGTAAGTAGCAGAGAATTAAAGAGGAAAACAATGGCAAAAGAAAATAAAAATAGAAACACATGTATATATGAGGCAATTTACAAACGTGCTTGGTTTATATGAATGAATTCAGACAATATTAGCTTGGTTCTAATATGGTCCGTGGAAACTGTACTGAAATAGAATTTAAGATGTTTTGTTCAGTTCTTGTTTTGTCATTGTTTGTTTACTTGCTTTATATTCACAGGGATGTGCATGCAGTCTGTCTTTGGGATGATAAAGGCCCAGCAAAAATTCATCAGGCTTTAAAAGAAGATATTCTTGAGTTTATTAAGCAAGCACAGGCAGTAAGTTCTACGTGCTTATTTTAGACTTGTTTTAAAACTTCTCAGATAATATCATATTTTATAATTTTGAAAGTAGAACTTCTTGAAGTAATTTAAAAATATTGCATTGACTTTTGACACATTTGTTAAATAAATTTATTAAAGAAATGATTGTCATTAGTTGGATTATTTTTTTCCCACAGTGATACTTCTGTCAAGAGAGTACATATTATATTTAATTAAAAGATGCTATAGCGAATTCAATTTTTTATTTTTTTAGAAGTCCCCACCATCATTATTTTTTGGCTACACATCAGTCCACACAAATCTGTTTTTTTCCTCTCATTACTAATACCTCTTCTCAAGTTGACAGTAATTTCAATTCCAGATCCTTCTCCAGTTGTAAATTCTTTAGACGGTCCTTTGTATTGCTAGTGCTGAGGCAAAATTCAGCACTCTTGTATTGCTATTATGTATAAATGGCTAATAATATCAAAAGGAAGACAAAGCTCATTTAGGCATTAGATCAGTTATTCAAGAGTTAGTGTTTTTTTTTTTTTTTTTTTTTTTTGACACCTTGTAATGTTTCAAATCAGCCACAGTCTTTCTTATGAATAAATCCCTTACCTTTTTGAGGAGGACCCTAAGGACATGAGATTATTTTCCTTTCTATAACATGAGGTGTGGGGCAGGGCACAGTAGCTCAGGACTGTAATCCCAGCACTTTGGGAGGCTGAGGCAGGGAAATCGCTTGAGTTGAAGAGTTTGAGACCAGCCTGGGAAACGTAGTGAGACTTCGTCTCTATACAAAATAAAAAATTACCCAAGCATGATGATGCACACCTGTGGTTGCAGCCACTCTGGAGGCTGAGGCAGGAGAATTGTGTGAACCCAGAAGGTTGAGGCTGAAAAAGAAAAAAAAAGTCTGATCTGATGGCTAGAAGTCCAGGCTAGAATTTCTTATTCTTTAGTTGGATCATTCCATTAATGTCTTGTACAACATTAGTAAAAGTTGTTTGTTAAATTGTGTTATTAAATACTAAAAGGTGCTTAGCAGCTGAAAATTAAAAATGAGTTTTTTCTATATATGACTTAAGATACTGAAATCAAGTATATGATTGGCATATATTTTAATTTTGCTAGTAGCTACTACCATGATGGAGTAAGACTAATGTATTGGATATTACTTAAGAAATTAAGTGTTTTATTGATAATTTCTTGACAAATTTTTTAAATTGTAGTTTTATAGGAAGTTACCTTTTAATGAAAATAAATTCTATTTTCAAGCACTTAGAAAATTAAATGTTTCAGTATCACAATTTAAAACTATTTTCTTAGAACTAATTTAGAGATACAGTTTCTACTTGCATTGGGAAATGTACAATGTTTTCTTTTTATTACTTGATAAAGATAAATTATGTTTATTTCAGATCGATAGAGCTTTATTCTTCAGTGTCTGGAAATAAACTTATAAAGAATTACCTTAGATGTTATTAACAGATGTTAAAAAATATACTGAACACTGGCAAAAAAAAGTAGGGAAGGGTTTCACTGTAACATGACTGAATAAAGTCTGGAAATGTAGACATCAGCAAGAATCCAGGAATGGGATTTAGCACCACTGATTCTGAGCAGTTAATAGGAATAGCAATGCCAGACATGGGTCTTAAAAAGACCCATCTTAAAGAGATTTTTAAATGCTTAAGAATTTTTTTTTTTTAATTTTGAATCATTTTACTAGGTAATCTTCAATTGAACGTACCTTGTTAGGAAGGACCAGATCTTCCAAATGGTTGAAAGGCAATATTCATTGAAATGTTTATAACATTTTTTAAAGAACAAAAAAAAAAGAAGTAAAAATAATAAACATAGGTGGAGTCTTTTTTTTTTTTTTTTTTAACCTAGATTAATACAACTATTTTATTTGTTCACAATTGTGTGGCTTAGCAATTTGGGCTGTCTCAGCTGATTTTGCCTTAGCTTATTAATGCAGCAGCAGTGAGTTGTTGGACAAGGTGGTCTAAGAAAGCATTGAAACACATACATGGTTTTTGCTGCGGCTTTCTCTTCCCTCTGTGGTTTCTCATTCTCAAGGAAACCAGCCTTTGAGATGAAAGTAGAATCTACAATACCTGTTCACGGATAGGCTGAGAAATCTCACAGTGTTACATCGGTGGTGTTCTGTTGGTCAAAGTAAATCACAGGACCACCCCAAACTCTAATAGTGGAGAAATAGACTCCACCACCTTTTTTTTTTTTTTTTTTGAGATGGATTCTCATTCTGTCGCCTAGCGTGATCTTGGCTCACTACAACCTCCGCCTCCCGGATTCAAGTGATTCTCCCGCCTCAGCCTCCCAAGCAGCTGAGATTACAGGTGCATGCCGCCATGTCTGGCTAATTTTTGTATTTCTAGTAGAGGCAGGATTTCACCATGTTGGTCAGGCTGGTCTCGAACTCATGACCTCGTAGTCTACCTGCCTCAGCCTCCCAAAGTGCTGGGATTACAGGCATGAGCCACTGTACCTGGCATGACTCCACCACCTTTTAAAAAATTGAGATATAATTAACATACCATAAAATTTACTCTCTTAAAGGATATGATTCAGTGAGTTGTAGTATATTTCATAAAGTTGTGCAACCATCACCCAGTAATCCCAGAATATTTTCATCACCCTAAAAAGAAATCCTATACCTATGAACAGTCAGTCCCTTCTCCCAACCCACTAAATCACTGATCTGTTGTCCCTATGGATATGTCTATATTTGACATTTTCTATAATTAAAATAATAATGTATGGCCTTTTGTGACTAGTTTCTTTCACAATATTTGTTTCTCTTTATGGCCGAATAGTATCTGTTGTTTGGATATACTATGTATTGTGGGTGTTTTTGGTTTCTTTTTTCATTTGTTTAGTTTTTTTTTTTCTTTTTGAGACAGTATATTGTTCTGTCGCCCAGGCCAGAGTGCAGTGGCAAAATCACAGCTTGCTGTAGCCTCTGAAGCAATCCTCAACCTCCTAAGTGGCTGGGACCACAGGCACGCACCACCACACCCAGCTAATTTTTTGTTTTATTTGTGGAGATGAGGTCTTGCTGTGTTGCCCAGGTTGGTCTCAAATTCCTGAGCTCAAGCAATCCTCCTGCCTCAGCCTCCCAAAGTGCTGGGACTACAGGTATGAGCCACCATGCCTGGCCCCTATATTGTTTATCCATATTTCAGCTAGTGGATATTTGGGTTGTTTCTACTTTTTATCTATTTTGAATAATGCCGCTATGAACATTCGTATACAAGTTTTTTGTGTGAACATGTTTTAATTTCTTTTGGATATAAGAGCTTGTACAATAATTTAAAAATTATGTACAATTTAAATTTTGGCATGGATATGTTTTGTTCTTAATTTTTCAAAGCAACTGCATTTATTTCAAATTGGTACGTCTCTTTTTTTCAGCGAGTACTGAGCCATCAAGATGATACGGCTTTGCTAAAAGCATATATTGTTGAATGGAGAAAGTTCTTTACACAATGTGATATTTTACCAAAACCTTTTTGTCAACTAGAGATTACTTTAATGGGTAAACAGGGCAGCAATAAAAAATCAAATGTGGAAGACAGTATTGTTCGAAAGGTAAGACTGTTTTTCTCATTGTTTTCCTAATATTCTTCAGAAAGAGGGTGATTTGGAAGCATTTGAAAGTAATTTAAACTTTTAAGTGGGTTTTTCTACTTCACATGTAAATTGCTTTTCAGCTCTTCTTAGATTTTATTGAATAATACTCTTATTTATGTCTTTAGCTTCAATCTTCTTTCATCTTTTTATGTGGTCTTAAGCTATAGATCTGTGTCTTCAACCATTTTCTCCTTTACTTTTCCTTTTAACTTTCTCCTTTTCCTGGTATTATCTTCAGTATTTTATGTCTCTATTCTTTCTTTATACTTTTTTTTTTTTTTTTTAAAGAACTGGAGCATCACTCTGTCGCCTAGGCTGGAGTGTGCAGTGGCGCAGTCTCTGCTCATTGCAGCCTCCACCTTCTGGGTTCAAGCAGTTCTCCTGCCTCAACCTCATGAGTAGCTGGAACTACAGGCATGCGCCACCACACCCGGCTATTTTTTGTATTTTTAGTAGAGACCTGGTTTCACCATGTTGGCCAGGCTGGTCTTGAACTCCTGCCTTCAGGTGATCCGCCTGTCTCGGCCTCCGAAACTGTTGGAATTACAGGCATGAGCCACCACACCCAGCCTATACCCTTACTAGAAATTAAATTACTTTTCTCCTCTCTCAAAAATCTCCTTTTATTAGGTTACCTTCTGATATCTTTATATTTAATTGTGGCTAAACTGCTATCTTTATAATTTCCCTTTTACTTAATTCTTCTATTATAAATTCAGTGTGTACTGTGCCTATTTTCTATTCAAAATTTGTGTCAAGTAACCAGTCATGATTTAATGGAAAGAACTCAGTGCTGAATATGAAGGGTCCTAGGTTTCCCTTTCAACTCTTCAAACTCTGTCCTCATTTTCCATGTATCTTTCCACTTGTAAGAATCAAATGGAACCATAGATTTGAAAAGTAAAAAATGCCATTTGAACTTTAGTCAATTTGCTCTTTGCTGTGATGGTTATAGTAACACACTCCGGCATTACAATAGTGTAACCTGGGCATTGTTGCCCCATCCTAGCCTTAAAATTTGCTCTGATGTTGACAGGGATTCTGTAAATTTAGATACCCAGTGGTTCTTCAGTGTTAGAAATCACTGCAATATGGGAAAGTAGTGCCGAGAAAAAAATAAAAGTGAAAAACACTTCTGGCTGCTATTTAATTTGTAGTCTCATAATCTTATCCTCTTTTTTTGGCCATTCTCTGTTGGTTGTGGGAAGTTTTGACATTCTCTATTGGTTGTGGGAAGCAACATCCACTTACTGATTAAGTGTATCGATTCTGGGACCACAGTTTTTGGATTCACATCTCAGTGTTGCCACTGATGAGATGCATAAATGTGGAAAGTTAGCTTTGCTATCTGTACCCCAGGTTTCACATATCTAAAGGGGGGATAATCATGGTACCTATATCAAGATTATGAGGATTAAATGAGTTATATGCGGACAATACATAGAGCAGTCCCAGGTGCAGAATGAGTGTTAGAAAACTGTTAACTCTTGTTATTGTTGCTGTTATTAATGTATCTCCTACATCTGGCCAAGTTTCTTGGAGTACTGGTATAATCACCAATGTTTAGATACCATTTTTATCATTTAATGGAACATCTAAACAGTAGATTTGCATACTCTTTTATAAGGTCCAGTATCAGATTTTCAGTTGGTCCTTTTTGCATTTTTTATGTGTCTTTACAAACATGTGCATATGTCTATTTCAAACCACCAGTATATCTGAAATTCAACCATGGAACTACAGGAGAATAAACATTTTCCATATATTATCATAGTTAATTTTTACAACCACTGAAATTTGCACTATTATTTTGACCATTTTACACATAAGAAAGCAGATAAATAAGTAACAGCTGGGATTGAATTCCAGTTATGTTGGATTCTGAAACATTTGTTCTTTATTTACTTTTATTTTGTTTGAAATGGGGTCTTGCTGTGTTGCCCAGGCTAGAGTGGAATGGTGTGTTCTGGGCTTGCTGCAGCCTTGCCCTCTTGGACTTAAGTGATCCTCCCACCTCAGCCTCCCAAGTAGCTGGGAGTACAAGCGCATGCCAGCATGCCTAGCAAATTTTTGTATTTTTTGTTGTCGTTGAGATGGGTCTTACTGTGTTGCCAAGGCTGCTCTCAAACTCCTGGCCTCAAGTGATCATCCCACGTTGGCCTCCCAAGGTTTTGGGATTAGACCACACTTAGTCGACCCTTGTTTACCATTATGCTAAATATACTGCTTCCCTGAAGTATTTGAGTGAATGCAACCTTAGTTATTTTGAGACAGGGTCTTACTCTGTCACCCAGGCTGGAGTGCAGTGGCATGGTCTCGGCTCATTGGGACTACAGGTGTGTACCACCACACCTGGCTATTTTTTTTTTTTTTTTTTTTGTATTTTTTTTATAGAGACAGGAGTTTGTCCTGTTGCCCAGGCTGGTCTCGAACTCATGGACTCCAGCAATCCACCTGCCTCGGCCTCCCAAATTGGTGGGACTACAGGCATGAGCCACTGCACCTGGCCCAGGCCTAGGAATTTGATTTCCTTTTTTAGTGTTTGTACATGATACTTTGTATATTAATAATTGAAAATTATGTTACAATTTGTTCTTGTTTTCCTAGCTTATGCTTGATACATGGAATGAGTCAATCTTTTCAAATATAAAAAACAGACTCCAAGATAGTGCAATGAAGCTGGTACATGCTGAAAGATTGGGAGAAGCTTTTGATTCTCAGCTGGTTATTGGAGTAAGAGAATCGTATGGTATGTTCTGAACTTTTATGATCATAATTTCTGTTTCATGGAAATTGTAGAACAATTACGGAATAGCACAAAGTTGTGTTTATTAGCATACAAAGTTACATCTACTTTTTGTACTAGATTTTTTTTAAGAGTACACAAATGATATTCTGCTTAAAAGTGTATAAAAATTCATATTAATGTGGTTAATATTTTCTTCATGCCATTAATTTCTTGGCAAGTCTTTTTAGTGAAGTAAATTAGATATATAAATTTGAATGTATAGCTTATAAAAGGTAACTAGTTCATTAAAAGGTTAGGTATTCATGTTTCAGAAAGCAGGTTACTTCCATGAAAGGTAATGAAAAGGAGAGCATGTAGGAGCACATTCCCTCTGACTTCTAATCTGTTTCCTGTTACTTAGAGTATGCCTCTTCCCCACGCTTCATCCTCCTCCTGGAGGCCTTTCTTCATTCCCAGACTAAGTTAAGTTCTGTCATTTAGTGCTTCACAGTACCTGTGCCTCCTTGGCGTAGTACTTTTGTTTAATAGTGTTGTTAGCACTGTGTCTTTAGTGAACATAGAATGCATGGCACAAAATCACTCTAGATAAGTATTTATTGAGTTAATGAACCTATAGAGTTATTTTTGACTGGCTTTTCTTCATTGCGCCATAATCCTTTAGTTATCAAGCCTTTAGATTTTCATTAGCAGTGCTCCTGAAATTCATTTGTTTTTATTTGAACTGCCACCAGACATTAAACTTTACATGCAGAGTTTTGAAACAGTCCTCTTATAATGATCTTATTGCTGTTGTTTAACCCATATGCTGTTCATAAATGTTTAAGCACTATTTTATTGGTATTTTTTCTACTTACCCCTTAAGTGCTACACCATGCTTTTTTTTTTTTTTTTTAAAGAGATGGGGTTTTGCTCTGTTGCCCAAGCTGGAGTGCAGTGACGTGATCATGGCTCATTGAACCTCCACCTCTCAGGGCTCAAACAGTCCTCCTATTTCAGCCTCCTGAGTAGCTGGGACTGTAGGCATTTACCCCACACCTGGCTAATGTTTTTCTTTTTTTTTTTTTTCTTTTTTTGAGACAATCTCACTCTGTCACCCAGGTTGAAGTGCAGTGACATGCTCTCAGCTCACTGCAACCTCCACTTCCTGGGTCCAAGCAGTTTTCATACCTCAGCCTCCAGAATAGCTGAGATTACAGGTGTGTGCCATCATGCCCAGCTAATTTTTGTATTTTTAGTAGAGATGGGGTTTCACCATAGTGGCCAGGCTGGTCTTAAACTCCTGACCTCAAGTAGTCTGCCCATCTTGGCCTCCCATAGTGCTGGGATTACAAGTGTGAGCCTTGTGCACGGCCTTAATTTTTCTGTAGACACATGATTTTACTATGTTGCCCAGGACATCTTCACAACCATTTGTTATTTACCATTCTACCTTACCTTCTATTAACCTTGCAATCCACTTAGACAACCTAGTCATATTTTCTTGTGCTTTTCTGCTTCTGAATATTTACTTACCTTACTAATCTCCATTTATGCAAATTCTAGTTGATTCTTTAAGATTCAGTTTAAATCCCATTGCTTCTGTGAATGTTTTCTTGATTATTCAGTTAGAAGTCAGTCTCTTACCTATTCAAAAATAAAATAGTCTATATTTGTATTATTTATTTGTTACTTTACTGCTTTGTGCTGTCATCATCATCTTATGGAGAAGGATTTTGTCTTATATAATTATATGTTCTCTTGAGCATTATTACCTTGCACATAGTGAGTCCTCGATATTTATTTCATTTATTATACTCAAAATATTGATTTTAATAATAATTGGAGTAATACTTTATTTTCTGTTTTTCAGTTAACCTTTGTTCTAATCCTGAAGATAAGCTTCAAATTTATAGGGACAATTTTGAGAAGGCATACTTGGATTCAACAGAGAGATTTTATAGAACACAAGCACCCTCATATTTACAACAAAATGGTGTACAGAATTATATGAAATATGTAAGTTAGAACTTAGCATATGTGATAATTTGAGCAATTCTCTTGATATTCTTAAAATGATTGCTATTTTGCTTCTGGACAGGCAGATGCTAAATTAAAAGAAGAAGAAAAACGAGCACTACGTTATTTAGAAACAAGACGAGAATGTAACTCTGTTGAAGCAGTAAGTAATGTTGTAATTGTACATTTTGTGGGATTATTTGAAATACAGAAGCATAGGAATGGCAAATAAACAACACAAATAACGTTATTTAACAGCCAACATTGTTAATTGATTTTAGTTCTTTTTGCCTATGAACCATAGCACAGCTTCATAGGAGGTATCTTATTCAGAACACGTTGTCCTTTGGAGCTGGTATGCAAGATCAAATCTATTTGCCATACCTGTTCTAGAGGTTATTTAATATAATTAACTTTTGGTAAGTTTTCTTTTATTATGTTTTATGGATATCTAAAGTTAACCATTTTTGTGATTTTCATGTTGCAAGTAATATATGCTCCCTTAGAGATACAATTGACTCTCTTTTTTTGTGCCAGTTATGTTCTCTGAAGTGGCTGCAAACACCAAATTAGTGAATAATGAATCATTTATTCCTAGGGGATATTTCTTCTCCTTTTGGGAAGATGTTTCAAACTTCATTTGTCATGAGGTAAAATATTAATTATTATTATTTTTAGAAACAAAGTCTTGCTCTGTTGCCCAGGCTGGAGTACAGTGGTACAGTTATACCTCACTGTAACTCCTGGGCATAAGGGCCCCACCTGCCTCAGCCTCCTAAGTAGCTGGGACTACAGGCATACGTCACCATGCCTGACTAATATATATATATACACACACACACATATATATGTGTGTGTGTGTATATATATATACTTTATCTTTTTTTTTGAGACAAGGGCTCTCTCTGTCTCTGTTGCCCAGGCTGGAGTGCAGTGGTACAATCTTGGCTCACTGCAACCTCTGCCTTTCAGGCTCAAGCAGTTCTCCTGCCTCAGCCTCCCAAGTGCTGGGACTATGAGCGCGTGCCACCATGCCTAATTTTTTTATTTTTAGTAGAGATGGGGTTTCACCATGCTGCCCAGGCTGGTCTTGAACTCCTAAGCTCAGGTGATCCACCCGCCTTGGCCTCCCAGAGTGTTGGAATTACAGGCGTGAGCGACTGCGCCCGGCCACCTGGCTAATGTGTTTTTCTTTTTTTTTTTTTTTTTCATCGAGAGCAGGTCTTGCTATGTAGCCCAGGCTGGTTTTGAACTCCTGGCCTCAAGCAATCCTTCCTCCTCAGCCTCCCAAAATGCTGGGATTATGGGCATGAGCCACCATACCTGGCCTCAAAATATTAATAATTTGATGAAAGCATCAGCTTTTTATATTGTTTTATTTACTTCATGTTGTATGATAAAATGCATATTTTAAAAAACAAAAAACTGGTCAGTGATAGTACCATGGTAGGTGTTTTCTTTTACATGGAGGACTGACCTTAGGGTGCTTTAGTATAAGTAAAGTTAGAATCTAGTTGGAACAGTCTTGGAATTGTTGAAACACAACAATAGTATTTCCTCTGGTTCCTTTCAGTCTTTGGAGCCTAGGAACTTGATTTAGATTTGCATTCTCAGGAATAACATTCTAGCTTGCCCATAATCAAATATTTTTCAACTATGAATGGGATTCAAAATTTTTTTTTACTTTTGACTTTTCTTTGGCTTTGTCCATCTTAAGTGGTAGTTGTGTTTATTTTATTCTTTGTTCAGAAATCATGCTGAGCTGGATGTCTTTTCTCTTTGGTTCTTTTAGTTTTTGTTTTGCTTGTCCTTGATTTGCAGTATGCATCCTCTTTGAGCGGTTGAAATAGTTTTGATATTGGCAAAAGGAAGGATAATTTAGTGGTTATTTATAGAAGTTCTTTATAGATATGTAAATCCAGGCTTGGGCTACATTCAGAAGGCCAGGAAGGCTATTGACTTTTTTTTGAAAACAGGTGGGCCACAGAGTTGTCCCTTAGGAAGATTAATCTGGTGACAGGAAAAATGGAAGACTGGAATGGGGAAGAGCTGGGAATAAGAAGTAGAAAGCGTTTGCAGTAATTCAGGCAAGGTATTAGGCAGACCAAGTAGAGTTACAGTAGTGGGAATGGAAAAGACAAGGAGAGAGAGAAACTTCTTAGAGGTGGAACGTTGTTCACATGGATGGGGCTACATATCACAGATAATCAAGCCAATAATGTTTCTGAGGTTTCAGCCATGGAGAGCTGTGCTGCTACTGAGAGATTAGGTATAAAAATAAGTCTTAGTGAGGTAGAAAGGATGAGTTCATCTTGGAGGATTTGGGTATTTGTTGTAGATTGATGTACCTGTAGCACCTGGATGGGGATGTTAGAGTTTTATAAGGTGAAATTGTTCTGATCTCCTACTGCAATTTATATAAGTTGGTTATATCATAGCCACATTAAACTTACGAATTTTCAACTATGAAGGGCCAACTAAAAGAATGAGTCCAGAGTAGCTGGGACTACAGGTGCATGCCACTACGACTGGCTAATTTTTTATTTTTTGAGATTGCATCTCACTGTGTTGCTAAGGCTTCTTTTAAACTCCTGGACTCGAGCAGTTCTCCCACCTCGACCTCCCAGAGTGCTGGGATTACAGGCACGAGCCACGGCACTTGGCAGTAATGGTCAAAAGTGTGAAATGAAATAGGGTATTTGCATAGTTTCAAAGTACCTTCCCCAAGATATTTACTAAAGGAGAAGCCTGAAGATGCCATCTTAATTAAGTGATCAAGGTGAGCATCACCAGTAGTAGGACATGCTGATATACCCCGTGATATGCACTAAGAAGAATACAATATTATTTCTGTTTTATTCTTGCCAAAAATGTATAATCTTACTGTAATAATGAGGAAAGATTAAACAATTCCAAATTGATTGATAGCCTACAAAATGGCTAATATTCTTTAAGGTGTCAAGACTGTAACAGACTGAAGGATAAAGGAACTGCCACAGATTGGATGAGAGTAGGAGAAATAACTAAATGCAACATGGGCCTGTGGATAGGATCCTGGAATGGAAGGACATTAGTGGAAAAACTGGTGAAATGAATAAGAGCTAGAGTTAAATTGATAGTATTGCACCAATACTATTTTCCTGGTTTCGATAGTGGTACTATAGTTATGTAAGATGTTAATGTTGGGAGAAGTGAGGTGCTATTTTTCTGCTAACTTTTCTGTAATCATCAATCAAAGAAGTTGAAAAAGAATATTGGCTGGGCGCAGTGGCTCACGCCTGTAATCCCAGCACTCTGGGAGGCCGAGGTGGGCACATCACCTGGTCAGGAGTTCAAGACCAGCCTGATCAATACGGTGAAACCCTGTCTCTATTAAAAATATAAAAATTAGCCGGGCATGGTGGCATGCACCTGTAATCCCAGCTACTCAGGAGGCTGAGGCAGGAGAATCTCTTGAACCTGGGAGGCAGAGGTTACAGTGAGCCGAGATTGCGCCACTGTACTCCAGCCTAGGCGACAGAGCAAGACTCTGTCTCAAAAAAAAAAAAAAAAAAAAAAAAGAATATTATGAAGAGTGCCTTTTTTTTTTTGAAACATAGCCTTGATGTGTCACCCAGGCTACAGTGCAGAGGCGTAATCTCTGCTCACTGCAACCTCTGCCTCCCGGGTTCATGTGATTCTCATGCCTTAGCCTCCTGAGTAGCTGGGACTACAGGTGCTCACCACCACGCCCGGCTAATTTTTTGTATTTTTAGTAGAGACAAGGTTTCACCATGTTAGCCAGAATGGTCTCGATCTCCTGACTTCGTGATCCACCCACCTCTGCCTCCCAAAGTGCTGGGATTACAGGTGTGAACCACCACACCCAGCCAAAAGTGATTTTTTTTTTTTTTTAAATGAAGTAAGAGTAATGCTATAGAGTGTATTGGTGGTGGTAATGCTTCTGCTGCTGCTTTTACTTTATGGAATATGGTCAGAAAAGGTCTCTTTGAGGGAATGATATTGGAGTTAAGACCTGAATGATAGGGAACTAGCCTTGTGAAGATCTGAGACAAAAGCATTTCAGGCCGAAGGAAGAGCAAGTGTAAAAGCTTTGAAGGGGGAAGGAGCTTAACATATTTTAGGAACAGAAAAAGGTTAGTGTGGCTAGAGCATCACAGGTGAGGGATGGAGAGTGATGCAAGATAAGGATAGACAAGAAAGCAGAGTTCAGTGCAATCAGAAGCCAATCAAAGATTTTAAGCAGAGAGCTTATTCGATTTCCATATTACAAAATAGCGTTTGGTCTGCAGTATGGTATTTAACAATCTAGATGAGAGGTATTGGTGGCAGTAGAGATGGATATATAAGAAGATAGATTCAAAGTATATTTGGGAGGTATATCTAATAGGTTGTTCCTGTTTTACAAATGAGGAAACAAATTCAGAAATGTACAGAAGGTTGCCTTCACACAGATAGGAAATGGTGAAGCTGGGTTTCAATTTAAGTCTAATCTAGATCCTGAGTTCATAAAGATACTATTAAGCACTTTAGAATATATAAAGAAGAGACATACAGTTTGGCAAATTATTTGGGTATATGTATTGCACATATATGTATATAATTAGCACTCTTGGTTGCAAGGGACAAAACCCATCTCAAAAAAAACAGGTGGATCTATGGGTTCATGTAAAATTCCTTGTGGACAATGCTAGGGTAAGACTAAAAGGAAGTAAATGTGGATTCAGAAACTCGTGACTCTGCGAGAACTTTCTAGGTATGTGATGTGATACCATAAATATGATATATTTGGAGAAATTTTTCTTCTGGTGTGCTTTATCATCATTTAGAGTTGATAGGCATTTGCTTGAAGTGGAGACCATGAGAGCTGCCAGCTTATCCTTCCAGTTTGTGACCTAAGAGGTGATAAGAGTCTTCCTCCACTGGTTTTAATTGACCCTACTTTAATTGGTCCGGCTTGGATCAGGGGCCCAAACTTGGATCAACTGCTGTGTGTTTCTTTGCACATGTGTGTAAGCATGTTTAAGTGCCAAAATACATGTATTTGTAGTATGCATAATATAGTAGTACTCATCCAGAGGACAGCCGTTTCAGAAATTTTAACTATTTGCAATTCAGGGGAGAAATCTAGAAAGTAAATTAGGCTGTGCATGGGGGCTCACGCCTGTAATCCCAGCACTTTGGGAGGCTGAAGTGGGTAGATGACAAGGTCAGGAGTTTGAGACCAGTCTGGTCAACATGGTGAAACCCTGTCTTTACTAAAAAAAAAAAAAAAAAAAAAAAAAAAAAAAAAAAAATTAGTTGGGCCTGGTGGCATGTACCTGTAATCCCAGCTACTCAGGAGGCTGAAGCAGGAGAATTCTTTGAATCCAGGAGGCAGAGGTTGCAGTGAGCCGAGATCATGCCACTGCACTCCAGCCTGGGTGACAGAGCAAGACTCAGTCTCAAAAAAAAAAAAAAATTAGTCCAAGAGCTCTGAGCAGTTAAGTGTTGCATTAGATGTCTGAAGCCCTACTCTTACAGTTTTATTTTTACTTATAGGAGAGCCACTTAGACCCTACTTAGATCTGATTTTACATACAATTCTAATAAGCTTGATTATCACTGGGTGGGCCTATAGCAGATGAACAGGAATGTATTAGTAAAGCAAGGTAATAGGCTTCCAAGCTGTGCTGCTGAACAGGCATGTTGACAGCAAAAAATAACACAACCATAAGAAAAGAGCAAGAAAAAAAAATTGAGCCAAAATGCCTTTTTTGTTTTAAGAGACAGAGCCTCGCTATGTTGCCCAGGCTGCAGTGCAGTGGCTATTCACAGGTTTGATCAGAGTGCACTGCATCCTCGAATTCCTGGCCTTCAGTAATCTTCCCACCTCAGCCTCCTGAGTTGCTGGGGCTGTAGGCGCATGCAACCACACCCAGCTTTAAGCCAAAATGACTTAAAATTTGTGTTTGGTTTTTAGGTGATAGTCCTGCATACCTTAGTATTTCCTGGGGAAATTCAGGTAGTATTTACTACATACCCACAGTGTGTAAGGCAGTATGCTAGTTGGGGATAATAAGATAGACTTAGTCCCTATCCTCAGGATGACACTAGAATAAAATGGATTGTTTATACAATAGAGGAATAGAAAAGTGAATTGGTAGTGTAAGTCTTGATCACTTCAGAATGACCAGGGCACCGATAGGGAGGGAGTGTATTACAGTGGTTAGGGTCATACATGTTGGTATTAGATGAAAATTTGAATCCCACAGATGTTATTTTACCAGCTGTCTGCATTTTGTAGAGTTATTCATCCTTTGTAGTCTCTCTTTTCCTAACTATAAAATGGAATAGGCCGGGCGCGGTGGCTCATGCCTGCAATCTCAGCACTTAGGGAGGCCGAGATGGGTGGATCATGAGGTCAGGAGATCGAGACCAGTCTGGTCAACATGGTGAAACCCTGTCTCTACTAAAAAAAAATACAAAAAAATTAGTTGGGCGTGGTGACATGCATCTATAATCTCAGCTACTCAGGAGGCTGAGGCAAGAGAATCGCTTGAACCCGGGAGGTGGAGGTTGCAGTGAGGAGAGATCACGCCATAGCACTCCAGCCTGGGCGACAGAGCGAGACTCCGTCTAAAAAAAAAAAAAAATTGAATAATACCCTTTTGTATTAGCAGAATTAAATGAAATATGATATATTAAGCATTTAAGCACTGTGCCTGGCATGATAGCTTTTACTGTTAGGCACTGGTTCAGAGAAAACTACTTACTAATTCTAAGACAAGTAAAAACTGTTTTACCATCTGTGCAAAACTGATTTAAAAAGCCGAGTAGATAACTAGGTCACAGGTTACAAATTATTAACATTAAAATAAGCACTTATTAACCTTCAGTATTTCGGTATGTCAGGCATAGTATCCTCTCCACAGAGGAGGTCAAAAATTAAAAAAAAAATTAAGCTTGGTGTTCAAAAAGGCAAGGTGATCCAGACTTTTGTAGTGCCACTAATCATAATAGTACAGAAAGAATCTTAGTCAAACTAGAAAGGCCAGGAAATTAGTGATTGAATACATTACAGATATCCTTGTATGGTTAAGGGCCTGGTAATGATAGAGTAGAATCATAAAGTGGGGGAGCTCAAGATAATTTTTATTTCAACTCTTACTTCATAGCTGAGGCAAAGCAAACTATTCCTTATACAGAGCTATATAACTAATGAAAATCAGAAATGCTTTTTTTTTTTTAATGAAATTTCAACGAGGTAGAAATAATTATGCAAATTGAATACCACTAAAAGAAGAATCTGGCTGTGCGCGGTGGCCCACGCCTGTAATCCCAGCATTTTGGGAGGCCGAGGCAGGTGGATCACCTGAGGTCAGGAGTTCGAGACCAGCCTGGCGAACATGGTGAATCCCCGTTTCTACTAAAAATACAAAAAATTAGCCGGACGTGGTGGCGCGTTCCTGTATTCCCAGCTACTTGGGAGGCTGAGGCAGGAGAATCGCTTGAACCCGGGAGGCGGAGGTTGCAGTGAGATGGCACCATTGCACTCCAGCTTGGGCAACAAGAGCGAAACTGTCTCAAAAAAAAAAAAAAAAAAAAAAAAAAGAAGAATCTACCACGTCTCGTAGCCTACCTGTCTCACCTTTCATATTCCAGACCTGTGAATTCATTCATTCAACAGGTACTTATTGGAGTGCCTGCTGTGTTTTATGGCAGGCATTATTTTTGAAGAGTTTATAGTCTTGCTATAGAGGAGGTTAAAACATCAAGCACATTGATAGTTAAAGTGTTTCACCTTGCAGACCTCTGGGGAGAGATTGCTATGGATTTAGAAGTTGTGCTCATCTCAGGCAAACATACAGGAGTTGATGGCATATGGCAAAAAGTTTTTTTCTTCACGGAATCTAGCAAAAGGAGACAGAAAGGGAATACAAGGTGAGAGAGATGGCTTATCACTATACTTTCCATTCAAGATGTATTTTCAAATAACAAGTTATATATTTAGGATCGACTGTGTATATAGTAATTTGGTAAATGGGAAGAAATACAAAAGAGGAATAACATGATTTCTGTCCTCAAGAAACTGACTCTCTTGTTAGGACAAGACTCATTTGAAATAAGGAGAGAATTCTATCTAGCGATTTCCCTTCTTTTTGCCTAGGTAAAATAATTTTCTGAAGGATTTTTTAATATATAGAAATCTATACCATAATTGTTCTCTTTATTTTTAAAAAGAGCTTTGTAATGAAAGTTTTAAAATATTTACACAAGTAGAGAAAATACTATAATGAACCCTACCCCCATACCCAGTCCTCCAGATTCAACAATTATCATTATTTTGTCATACTTGTTTTGTTGATCCTTCTTTTTCTTTTTTCCTTTCTTTTCCATTCCTCCCTATTTCCCTCCCCATTTTGCCTCCCTTCCTTCCTGCATTCCTACGTTTAAAAATAAATTTATGATGTTGCTCATTTTTACTCCGCTTACATTGTATTAGTCCATTTTCACACTGCTGTAAAGATACTACCTGAGACTGGATAATTTATAAAGGAAAGAGGTTTAGTTGACTCACAGTTCCACACGGCCTGGGAGTCCTCAGGAAACTTAAATCATGGCGGAAGGCGAAGGGGAGGCAGAGCACATCTTACATGGCGGCAGGAGGGAGAGAGAGAGAGTGTGTGTGTGTGCAGGGGAAACTGCCACTTTTAAAACCATCAGATTTTGAGAATTCCCTCTCTATCACAAGAACAACATGAGGGAAAACCATGCTGATCCAGTCACCTCCCACCAGGTCCCTCTCTCAACATGTGGGGATTACAATTCGAGATGAAATTTGGGTGGGGATACAGAGCCAAAGCATATTACAATCTATATTGTAACATAACCTATATATACTGTAGTATTACTAACTGGTTCTCTAGTGATGACCATTTCATTGTTTATAGTTTCTTATAAATAGTGCTTTCTAGAATATCCTTAAATACCTCTATCTTTTTAACATCCTTGTGTACACATCTTTTCTCACACTTGGCTTCCTCTTGGAATCGAATCTCCTGGAAATTAGATAGCTGAAGTAAAAGTCCCTGAACCTTTTACAAATTGCTACACAATAAATACCAAACTGACTTTTAGGAATGTAGTCCCATCAACTTTGTGCTTGTTTATCCATATCATCACTGATCTGAGTTTTGTCTATTGATTTTTACCAATCTCCTGGTATCATAGATTTTACAATATTTTTTGTGTGCATTTAAAAATTAATATTAAAAATTATAAATATTAAACATTAATTATATGTGTAACTATAAATAATTATAAATACATAAAATTATAAATAATTATTTTATAAATATAAAATAATTTTTTATTTTGTGCATACGTACCTGGTGTATGTAGTTTTATGTATTTATGGGTTACATGAGACATTTTGTTACAGGCATGCAACACATGATAATCACATCAGGGTAAATGGTATCCATCACCTCAAGCATTTATCCTTGTGTTATAGACAGTCCAATTCTTTTAATTATTTTTAAATGTACAATTAAATTATTTTTTACTAGAGTCACCCTGTTATGTTATCAAATACTATGTGTTATTCATCCTGTTTTTTTTTTTTTTTTTTTTTTTTTTTTTTTTTTGAGACAGAGTTTTGCTCTTGTTGCCCACCCAGGCTGGAGTGCTGTGGTGTGATCTCGCCTCACCACAACCTCCGCCTCCCAGGTTCAAGTGATTCTCCTGCCTCAGCCTCCCGAGTAGCTGGGACTGCAGGCATGCACCACCACGCCCGGCTAATTTTGTATTTTTAGTAGAGATGGGGTTTCTCCGTGTTGGTCAGGCTGGTCTCGAACTCCTGACCTCAGGCGATCCACCTGGCTCAGCCTCCCAAGGTGCTGGGATTACAGGTATGAGCCGCTGCGCCCGACTATTCATTCTGGGTTTTTTTTGTACCCATTAACCATCCCTATTTCCCCACCACCACCTCACTACCCTACCCAGCATCTGGTAACTATCCTTTACTCTCTATCTCCATGAGTTCAATTGTTTTAATTTTTAGCTCCCACAAATGAGTGAGATTGTGTGAAATGTGTCTTTCTGTGCCTGGTTTATTTCACCTAACACAGTGTTCTCCAGTGTCATCCGTGTTGTTGCAAATGACAAGATCTCATTCTTTTTTTATGGCTGAATAGTACTCCATTGTGTTTATTTACATTTTCATTCTCCATTCATTTGTTGATGGACAGTAAGGTTGCTTCCAGATCTTGATTATAAATAGTGCCGCAATAAACGTGGGAGTGCCCATATCTCTTCCATATGCTCATTTCCTTTCTTTTTGGTATATAGCCAGCAGTGGGATTGCTGGATCATAAGGTAGCTCTGTATTAGTTTTTTGAGGAACCTCCAAACTGCTCCATAGTGCTTGTACTAATTTACATTCCCACCATCATTATACGAGGGTTCCCTTTTTTCCACATCCTCACCAATATTTGTTATTGCCTATGTTATAGATAAAAGCTACTTTAACTGGGATGAGAAGAGATCTCATCGTAGGTAATATCATCTGCAAACAAGGGTAGTTTGACATCTTCCTTTCCAGTTTGGATGCTCTTTCTTTCTCTTGTCTGATTCCTCTAGCTACAACTTCCAGTATTATTTTGAATAAAATTGGTGATAGTGGGCATCCTTGTCATGTTTCAGATCTTAGAGGAAAGGTTTTTAGTTTTTCTCCATTCAGTATGATACTACCTATGGGTCTCTCATATGTGGCTTTTATTATGCTGAGGTATGTTCATTCTATACCCAGTGTTTTGAGGGTTTGTGTCATGCAGGAATGTTGAATTTTATCAGATGCTTTTTCAGCATCAATTGAAATGAACATATGGTTTTTGTCTGCCATTCTGTTGATATGATGTATCACATTGATCAATTTGTGTATGTTGAATCATCCTTGCATCCAGGGATAAATCCCACTTGGTCATGATGAATGATTTTTTTAATGTGTTACTAAATTTGGTTCGCTAGGCTGGGCTCAGTGGCTCATGCCTGTAATCCCAGCACACTGGGAGGCCAAGGAAGGTGGATCACTTGAGGTCAGAAGTTCGAGACCAGCCTGGCCAACATGGTGAAACCCCATCTCTACTAAAAAAATACAAAAATTAGCAGGCAAGGTGTCAGGTGCCTGTAATCCCAGCCACTCGGAGGCTAAGGCAGGAGAGTCACTTGAACTTGGGAGGTGGAGCTTGCAGTGAGCCAAGATAATGCCACTGCACTCTAGCCTGGGCAACAGAGTGATAGTCTGTCTCAAAACAAAAACAAAAACAAAAATTTGGTTTGCTAGTATTTTGTTGAGAATTTTTGCATCAATATTCATCAGTGATACTGGCCTGTAGTTTTCTTTTTAAAATGTGTCTTTGTCTGCTTTTGGTATCAGGGCAATACTGGCCTCATAGAATGAGTTTGGAAGTATTCCCTCCTCTCTTTTCAGAACAGTTTGAGTAGAATTGATATTAGTTCTACTTTAAATATTTGGTAGGATTCAGCAGTGAGGCCATCAAGTGCCAGGCTTTTTTTTGGTTGGGAGAAATTTTATTATGGCTTCTATCTCATTATTATTGATCTATTCAAGTTTTGGATTTCTTCATGGTTCAGTCTTGGTAGATTGGGTATGTCTAGGAATTCACTCATTTCTTCTACATCTTCCAATTTATTGTCATACCGTTCCTCATAGTAGACACTAGTGATCCCTTGAATTTCTGTAGTATCAGTTGTAATGTCTCCTTTTTCATCTCTGATTTTATTTATTTGGATCTTCTCTCTTAGTGAGTCTGGCTAAAGATTTGTTGATTTTTGTTTATCTTTTCAAGAAACCAACTTTTTGTTTTGTTGGTCTTTTATATTCTTTATTTTAATTTCATTTATTTATTGTCTGGTCTTCATTATTTCTCCTACTACTTTTGGGTTTGGTTTCCTCTTACTGTTTTAGTTCTTTAAGATTAATCATTAGATTGTTTACCTAAAGTTTTTCTCCTTTTTTGATGTAAGTGCTTATAGCTGTCAACTTTGCTGTTAGTACTGCTCTTCAGTCAGCTTGTGATGGATGCTGCCTGGCCTGGGACTAACCCTTCAGGGCAGTGGCTCCTCCCTGGTCCAGGGCAGGTCCAGAAATGCCATCCAAGAGCCAAGACCTGGAATCAGGAATACCGAGAGCCCACCTGGTGCTCTACACTCCTGTGGCTGAGCTGTTACCTAAGATGCAAGACAAAGTCCCCTTTATTTTTCCCTCTGCTTTTCTCAAGCAAAAGGAGTGTGTCACCATAGCCATCACAACTGGGAATGTGCTAGGTCTCACCTGAAGCCAGCATGTCTCAGAGGTTCACCCAAGGCCCATGGCATACTACCTGGTTGTTGCTGCTGGTTATTTAGGTCCCAAGGGCTCCTTAGTCAGTGGTGATAGATCCTACCAGGATTAGATTGTCCCCTTCAAGCCAGCAGGTTCCCCCTTCTGTCCCAGGGTGTGTCTAGAAATGTTGTCTGGGAGCTAGGACCTGGAATGATTCTGACCAGTACCCTATCCTACTATGGCTGAGCTGGTATCCAAGATGTAAGACAAAATTCTCTTTACTCTTCCCTCTCCTCTCCTCAAGCAGAAGGAAGGGGTCTCTTTTGAAGTTGCGAGCTGTGCTGCCTGGGGTTGGGGGAGGGGTGGTACAAGCACTCCCTTAGCTGTGCTGGCTGGTGTCTCAGTAAGTTGTATGCATCTGAGCCCATCTCAGCCCTAGGGTTTGCCTACAAGGTACAGTCCTTGTGGCCTAGACTGCCTTTCAAGTTTATTTGGAGCCCCAGAGCCCTTTAGTCTACACTCTGAGGCTTGCTAGAACTCAAGTCCTCACCGCTGGAATGGGCGATTCCCCTCTGTCTAGGGCTGGTCTAAATGCTCCCTCCATGGGCATGTGTCAGTTGAGTTCAGCCTGCTTTTGCTTTCTGCTGTGAAAGGGTGGCAGTGAGTTCAATGCAGTGTCTCACAGTCATTGCTCTCTCCCTCTCCCAAGCACACAGATTCTCGCTGCCATACGGATGCTGCTGGGGGATGAGGGAGGAGTAGCATTGGCGATTCAAGACTCTTTCCTACCCTCTTCAGTGCCTCTTTCAGTGGTATGAAGTTAAAACCACGTGCTGTGAGTGCTCACCTGATTTTTGGTTCTTATGAAGGTGTTTTTGTGTGTGTAGATAGTTGTTAAATTTGGTGTTCCTGCAGGAGGAATGATCGGTGGAGGCTTCTATTTGGCCATCTTGCTCCACTCCTCTATGTTTTACTATTTTTTTTTTAGAAACAGGGTCTCACTATGTTGCCCATATTTATTCTTATTACTGACCATTTGTATTTATTCTTTTGTGAATTCAGGATAATCTTTCGTAAATATCACTTTCATTGTTTTACTTTTCTATTCAAAAACTGGAGTACTGGTCGGGCATGGTGGCTCACTCCTGTAATCCCAGCACTTTGGGAGGCTGAGGCAGGCTGATGACAAGGTCAGGAGATCAAGACTATCCTGGCTAACACGATGAAACCCCGTCTCTATTAAAAATACAAAAACAGATTTAACCGGGTGTGGTGACAGGCACCTGTTGTCTCAGCTTCTCCGGAGGCTGAGATGGAAGAGTGGCGTGAACCTGGGAGACGGAGCTTGCAATGAACCAAGATCATGCCACTGCACTCCAGCCTGGGTGGCAGAGTGAGACTCCTTCTCAAAAACAAAAACAAAAAAAACCCAGAGTATCATTATTTCATACCCCTGATTTTTAAGACCCTTCATAATTTGACCCTAACCTATTTTTCTAACTTAATATGGTTCAGCAAGAGTCACTCTACTCCAGTAAGAAATATTTTCTTACTCATATAACTCATTCTGTTACTTTTTTTTCTTGAATTCATTTTAGCAGTGTTTTCTTCTGCCTACTCAAAATCTTATAAGGATTCTTTTAACTCATCTTGTAATAAAATTGTAATAAAGTAGCTCAGATCATCTAGCCTTCATCAGTTTCTTCCTATTTGAATTCCCACAGTAACTATTGTTTCTACCACTAGGTTTAGTAGCAAATTACAGACTGCCTTGTATTTTTTATCAAGTACCAGCTGTATGCCAGGACACAGCACAGTCTGTATAGCTGTGGACAGAGCACAGTCTTTGTCCTTAAGTTTATAGTATAGTAATGATGCGTTTTCCAGTTATTTGCTTATTAGTGAAGTTGATTTTCTTTTCATACACGTCTGTACATATGAACTACACACACGTTTTTAGGTATATAGTTTATGGGTTCCCAACTGGATTGTAAGATCATAGAGGGCATGAACCATGTTTTATACTTCTCTATTCCTTAAAACACATAACTCAGTTCTGAGCATGTAGCCATTACTAAGTATGTACATGCTCTACTTCTGTAGTAAGAAAAGTTGGAGGCTAGGGAGATACATACCTGGCCTTAAATTATAACTCAAGACCTTATGAGCCAACTGTGCAACCTTTGCAAGTTATGTAGCTACTCTATGTCCTCATAAAGTAAGTATCTGCCTCATGAGGTTGCCGTGTGGGTTAAATAAGATCTATATGTAAAGCATTTAGCATAATGCCTGGTATAAAGTAAGTGCTCATTAAAAATACCTGTTATAATAATTTGTTTAACCTCTCAAGCTAGAAACGGATTCAACAACCTTTGATTTCCCTAATCCCTTTCATTTAAGCATTTACCAAATTTTTCTCAGTTTAATTATGTTGTCAATTTAGCTTCTCCTTTTAATCCTAGTTGTAACTCACAATAAGAAATACATTTTATATTGTAGCTTAGAATATACTGTTTATTTGTACATATCTGAAACAAAAGTCTTATGAAATAATATTCATTGTTACAATGTGTGATACACTGATATTTTTTGTTCTATCCTGTGTACTTTTTTAAAAAAGAAAAACCTGGTCACAGTCATTAAAACTGATTTCACAACATATAGTCTGAAACACACTGGGGATTTTTAGAATCTGCAAAATTTCAACTACCGCTGAACAGAGTAATGTTCAAGTGAAAGTTTTCAATGAAATAGAAAACGCAGAGCTTAGAGTTTACTAAGATTCCACTTTGTCTTTGTTCTCTGTTAGTTATATAGTTAGATTTACCTGTGCTCAATCTGGTTTCACTGCTGAAGGTGGAAGTGTTTAGTTGGGCCTATTCCAGCGATGTTATAGAATATGATACTCAGCAGTTGGGGCAGAGATTTCCACCTTGCAAGGCAAGAGTTTCTTTACCACTTTATATGTGTATTCTTTTTTTTTTTTTTTTTTTTTTTTTTTGAGACGGAGTTTCGCTCTTGTTGCCCAGGCTGGAGTGCAGTGGCATGATCTCAGCTCACTGCAATCTCCACCTCCCAGGTTCAAGCAGTTCTCCTGCCTCAGCCTCCTGAGTAGCTGGGATTACAGGCGCCCACCATGCCTGGCTAATTTTTAGTAGAGATGGGGTTTCTCCATATTGGTCAGGCTGGTCTTGAACTCCTGACCTCAGGTGATCTGCCCGGCTTGGCCTCCCAAAGTGCTGGGATTATAGGCCGAGAGCCACCACTCCCAACCATGTGTGTTACTTTCTTGGTACAGAAATATACATGGATATGTGCATTTAAAAGTCATCAGCATCATTCTTGTAGAGGAGCCTGAAAAAAACCTTTTTTATTTTATTTTATTTTATTATTATTATTTTTTGTGACAGTCTTGGTCTGTCGCCCAGACTACACTGCAGTGACACGATCAAGGCTCACTGCAGCCTTGACCTCCCAGGCTTAAGTGATCCTCCCTCCTTAGCCCCCCAACTCGCAGGGACCACAGAAAATTCTGTATTTGGAAAATTTTAAGCATTTTTACAATGTAGGAAGAACAGTATAATGAATCCCCATTACCCCAATTCAACTTCAGTAGCTATCAACATTGTGTCAATTCCAAAGGAATTTTTAATAAAAAATTTTTAAGAGACACATAATTCCCTCCCATAATTTACAGATAGATGATCTCTGTTTTTCAGAAGAGATATAGTAGCCTTATTGTACTTAGCTTTAGTCCTCACAACCTATTAATTTCATCTGATCCCCAAAAGAGAAGTAAATAATTACATGACATGAGGGAGCAGGGATGAACATGATTTCTTCTGCCTCATTTAGATTTTCCTGATGGCCTCCTAGAGCACTAGACCCTGGCTGTCTTACCTGAAATAGTTCAGCAGGCTCGTTACCATATCCCAACCACCCACTCCTTACCACCTGCCTTTTGCTACCATTACACTGATCTTTAATAATGACTTGAGGAGACGAGAATCTCATTGTGTTTATCCTCTGTTTAAAACTTCCTTGGGGCCAGGCCTGATGGTTCACACCTGTAATCCCACACTTTGGGAGGCTGACAGGGGGATCATTTGAGACCAGGAGTTTGTGACCAGCCTGGGGAACATAGCAATACATCATCTCTACAAAAAAGTTTAAAAAGTTAACCAGACATGATAGTATATCCCTGTAGTCCTAGCTACTCGAGAGGCTGAGGTAGGAGGATCACTTGAGCCCAGGAGTTCAAGGCTGTAGTGAGGTATGATAGTAGCTATGTAGTAATGCCACTGTACTCCAGCTTGGGCAGCAGAGCAACATCCTTTCTCTTAAACAAAAAAACCTTCCTTTGTTCTTCCTTCCCTACCTATAAAATAAAACCCCAAATCATAGGTTTTCATTCATAATCTGGTTACAGCCTATCTTTCTAGCCTTCTCTTCCACTATCTATCTCTTCTCTACTATTTTAAGCTTCCTGGTATTCCTAGAATATGTAACCCATTTTAGGGCTTGTACTTACTTTACAGGATCCCATTTTAGATATCAACTTGTGGATGAGGCCGTTTTAACTACCCTAGAAAAAAGTAGTTTCTAAGTTTGTTTTTATTTTATGTGTGTTTGTGTATATGTGTGATGCCACTTAACTGAGTTATACTTAGTTAGCAGTGTAGGTTTACTGCCCTCCTCACTCTCAGTTAGACAGTGATCTCTTCGAGAGCAGGAATTGTATCTTATTCTTGTCTCCTAAATACTTCTTTGGTGCCTGCATGTAGTAGGCATCCAATAATGGTTTGTTGAATGAATGTATTCACACTTCTAGAATTTTATAACCTAATTCTAAAACAAGTTCTCTCCAGACAGGAAGAGTTAATCAAAGTTTGGTTTTGTATATTTTTATTTTGTATGTTTTTCTCTCCTCTCCTTGAGGACTTTTGTTAAAATGTCTAAAGAGAGTCTAGTTCTGTAGTTTTTTTCTTTAGGGGAAAATAAACTAGTGTAGCATATCCATCTTCAATAATCCTATAGTAAAGGTAAGTGAAATCTACTTTCAGTATAATTATTTTTTTCTATTGGACAATATTGTTTTATTTTGTGAGTTGGAATAGATTTGTGCTATACAGCCTATATAGTAGCCTTGACTAATTTTTGATGTATTTCAGCTCATGGAATGCTGTGTAAATGCCCTGGTGACATCATTTAAAGAGACTATCTTAGCTGAGTGCCAAGGCATGATCAAGAGAAATGAAACTGAAAGTAGGTAAAACATCACATAAAGTTATCATAATCTTCTAAGAGGGTATCTTTGAAACAAATCACTTAGTAAGTTGCTCTTAGATAATTCTTTTCCACATAGGTATATGTGGAACTGTTAGAGTGAACTATACTTAAGGAAATAGATAAAATATTTAACACAGAGGCAACTGCTAAAGAGTATATAAACTTAAATTTTAAACATTTTCCCTCTTAGCTATCGACATCTGTGTATGTGTATGGTGAATTTCTACTTTTTTCTGAAAAACAAGACACTGCTTTTAAAGGCCAATTTAAACTGGAAACATATGTTATAGATTAGAACCAGGTATTTGACTTTTGTGTGGAACCTTGTGATGAATCTTTTTAGAAAGTAATAAAACACTCCATGTTAATAGTCTTCATCTCTATCCCCAAAAATACTTTTACGATTTCTAAAGGATTTTTTTATTGCTTCAATGTTTTCTTAAAAAGATGTGTTTTGAGAGGTAGAAAGTATATAACAAACTAAAAAAAACAAAAATTGCACATATACCTACAACCCCAGTAAAACTGCTTTTAACGTTTTTTTACTTTTGTTTTTTAAATAACTTCTGCTAAGTTTCCAGATTTTGTTGTATTTAACTGCAAGGTCCTCCTATTTAATCTCTAGTTACATTTAAAGTGCGTATTTCAATTCACTTAAGTTCATACACTTTTTAGGAGTAATTCAGTAGTAAAAAGCAAGCTGCTTTATTGGCATAAACAAAATACTTGTATTCTTTGTGCCAGTCTAGTTAGAGTTATGTCTGATCTATGTTGCACTTTTTTCTAAAGGTTTTTTTTAGTGGTAATCAGTACTGTGAGTTAGGGTTTTTGTGAAGGTCAATAAAATGGCATAACATGAAAAAGTGCTTTGTAAATTGAAAAATTCTTTATGGATACAGTTTTATATTCTAATATCTAATACAGTTGCTTTCATAATTATTACTCATGTTATTTTTTACCTTTTGATGATGTGGCTGTATATTTAATATTACATCTACCTTATGAAATATACTAATCTTGTGTGTAAATAAATATTCCTTTGCATTGAATGACTCACCTTTTTTTTTTTTTTTTTTTTTTTTTTTTTGGAGACGGAGTCTCGCTCTGTCGCCCAGGCTGGAGTGCAGTGGCCGGATCTCAGCTCACTGCAAGCTCCGCCTCCCGGGTTCACGCCATTCTCCTTCCTCAGCCTCTGGAGTAGCTGGGACTACAGACGCCCGCCACCTCGCCTGGCTAGTTTTTTGTATTTTTTAGTAGAGACGGAGTTTCACCGTGTTAGCCAGGATTGTCTCAATCTCCTGACCTCGTGATCCGCCCGTCTCGGCCTCCCAAAGTGCTGGGATTACAGGCTTGAGCCACCACGCCCGGCCGACTCACCTTTTCTTTTGAGACTGGGTCTCACCATGTTGCCCAAGCTGGAATGCTGTGGCACAATCACAACTCGCTATAGCCTTGACCTCCTGGACTCAAGTGATCCTCCCACCTTCCAGCCTCCTGAGTAACTGGGACTACAGCCGTGTACCACCATGCCTGGCTAATTTTTGTATTTTTTGTAGAGTCAGAGCCTCACCATGTTGCCCAGGCTGATGTCCCCTGCGTCTGGCTAAATGACTGAGCTTTTAAAGAAAGGAGTTGGGTTTTGCAGTATTTGATCACTTTTTTTATTTTTATTTTTTGAGACTATCTTGCCCTGTCACCCAGTCTGAGTGCAATGGTGCAATCATGGCTCACTGCAGCCACAGCCTCCTGGGCTCAGGCAGTCCTCACACTTCAGCCTCCCAAGTATCTGGGATCAAAGACATGCACCACCACACCCAGCTAATATTTGTTTGTTTGTTTGTTTGTTTTGTGTGTGTGTGTGTGTGTGTAGCGATGGGTTTTGCCATGTTGCCCTGGCTGGTCTTTTTAACTCCTGGGCTCAAATGATCTTCCCACCTTGGCTTCCCAAAGTGCTGGAATTAAAAGTATGAACCACCACACCCAGCCTGATCACTTTTAATTTGATTTTTTTTAAACATAATTTTTAGACCAAGTGCACTGGCTCACACCTATGATCCCAGCACTTTGAGAGACCAAGGCGAGAGGATTGTGTGAGCCCCGAAGTTTGAGACCAGCTTGGACAACATTGGCAGATGCTGTCTCTACAAAATTACAAAAAACATTAGCCAGTGGTCCCAGGTACTCAGGAGGCTGAGGTGGGAGGATTGCTTGCGCCCAAGAGGTCAAGGCCGCAGTGAGCCATGATCGAGCCACTGTACCCAGCTTGGGTGACAGAGTGGGACCCTGTCTCAAAAACAGAAAAACAGCAACAACAAAAAAAACTACTCCTAATTACATTGTATCCACAGAATACTATTAACATTACAAACTTTTAACTAATGTTTCTCTAAATTCTTATTCTAGTAAATGAAATGATTACATGAATGTGTTCTGTCCTTCCAGAGTTACATTTAATGTTTTCATTGATGGACAAAGTTCCTAATGGTATAGAGCCAATGTTGAAAGACTTGGAGGAACATATCATCAGTGCTGGCCTGGCAGATATGGTAGCAGCTGCTGAAACTATTACTACTGTAAGTTTATTTTTAATGGCAATGATAGAGATATGTCAAGTCTATTTTTTAAATGCAGGATTGAATAGTGAGTGGTTACCAGAGGCTGGGGGTTGGGGGACCAGAAGAGGTTGGTTAGTGGGGTATAAAGTTATAGTTCAATAGGAAGAATAAGTTTTGGTGTTCTGTGACCCAGCAGGGCAGCTGTAGCAAGTAAGAATGTAGTGTATATTTCAAGAAAGTTAGAAGAGATTTTTATGTTGTTACCACAAAGAAATTATAAATGTTTGAAATGATGGATATAGTAGTTACCCCAATTTGATCATTATACTGTGTATACATGCATTGAAATATAACATTGTACCTCATATGTACAGTTATGTGTTGATTACAAATAAGAACATTAACTTTTTAAAAATGCAGAATTGAAAAGTGATACTATTTTCTCAGTAAAACCGGGGGCCGGGCGCGGTGGCTCACGCCTGTAATCCCAGCACTTTGGGAGGCCGAGGCAGGCAGATCACAAGGTCAGGAGATCAAGAC
This sequence comes from Macaca thibetana thibetana, assembly GCF_024542745.1. Taxonomy (NCBI): domain Eukaryota; kingdom Metazoa; phylum Chordata; class Mammalia; order Primates; family Cercopithecidae; genus Macaca; species Macaca thibetana. The sequence continues at coordinate 99,975,637 of NC_065591.1, forward strand.
CATCCTGGCTAACATGGTGAAACCCCGTCTCTACTAAAAATACAAAAAAATAGCCAGGCGTGGTGGCTGGGTGCCTGCAGCCCTAGCTACTCGGGAGGCTGAGGTAGGATAATGGCGTGAACCCTGGAGGCAGAGCTTGCAGTGAGCCCAGATGGCACCACTGCACTCCAGCCTGGGCGACAGAGCAGACTGTCTCAAAAAAAACACAAAGGAAGAAAGAAAACAAAAGAAGTGGCAAAACAGTAATATTGGACCACCTTTTAGTTTTATTTTTAAGAAAAAATATCCCCAGTTTTAAATGAGTTTTATTAAAAATTATGTTTATATTTTCTCATTTTTTTGTGTGTTCTTTTTCTTTTAAAAACTTAATATAAAACCTTTTGTTTCTAGGACTCTGAGAAATATGTTGAGCAGTTACTTACACTATTTAATAGATTTAGTAAACTCGTCAAAGAAGCTTTTCAAGATGATCCACGATTTCTTACTGCAAGAGATAAGGTATATATTCCTATATATATATAAAATACTGTTTTAAAAGTTTTACCCTCATAATTTACTTCTAATAATCAATTTGTATTATTTTGCTATTATAAACTTAAAAATCTAGCAACTGTTATTTTTCATCAGTGGAGAACAACTGTATTTGTTTTGTTTGTAAGCATTCGTTAAGCATTTGATAGCCTTGTGAATTAGAATTTATTAGAAAGTTGCTTTTTTCTCATTTTTCCAATAATGTTTTTCTGTTTTTGAATATTACTGATCTATTGAATTCCTATTCATCCTTCCATTAAGACCCAGCTCAAAGAATACTTCCCCTGGAGCTTCCTTGATAGCCTGCCTCACTCCACAGCTCATCACAAGCAGAGCTGATTCCTCCATCCTCCATCCTTTCATGGGGCTCCTTCGAGAGTTACGTTATACTTATCCTTGTTTCCCAGGGAAGCATTTGTATTGCATACCATCTTTTTCCATCCTCACTAGTATAGGATAATGATAATGAAACACCATACTGTCCTTAGCATTTTATCTTTCTCAGTGTAATAAACCTATAACAAGAAATTGCAGCTAGTTTTTTCTCTTCTTTGACTACCTTTCATTACTTCCCAAGTCTGAATGATTCTAAAAAGACAACTTTCTCCAGTAGGATTTTTTTCTCACTCTTTTTGTCTATTTTTATTTTTATTTTTTTGAGATTGAGTTTCACTCTTGTTGCCCAGGCTTGAGTGCAATGGCGTAATCTTGGTTCACTGCAACTTCCACCTCCTGAGTTCAAGCGATTCTCCTGCCTCAGCCTCTTGTGTAGCTGGGATTACAGGCACCCACCACCATGCCAGGCTAATTTTTGTATATTTACTAGAGGCGGGGTTTCACCATGTTGGCCAGGCTGGTCTCGAACTCCTGACCTCAGGTATCGGCCCACCTCGGCATCCCAAAGTGCTGGGATTACAGGCCTGAGCCACCGTGCCCAGCCTCTTTTTGTCTATTTTAAAACAAACAAATAGGCTGGGCGCGGTGGCTCACGCCTGTAATCCCAGCACTTTGGGAGGCCAAGGCGGGCGGATCACCAGAGGTGAGGAGTTCGAGATCAGCCTGAACAACATGGAGAAACCCCATCTCTACTAAAAATATGAAAAATTAAGGCCGGGCGCGGTGGCTCAAGCCTGTAATCCCAGCACTTTGGGAGGCCGAGACCGGCGGATCACGAGGTCAGGAGATCGAGACCATCCTGGCTGACACGGTGAAACCCCGTCTCTACTAAAAAATACAAAAACTTAGCCGGGCGAGGTGGCGGGCGCCTGTAGTCCCAGCTACTCGGGAGGCTGAGGCAGGAGAATGGCGTAAACCCGGGAGGCGGAGCTTGCAGTGAGTTGAGATCTGGCCACTGCACTCCAGCCTGGGTGACAGAGCGAGACTCCGTCTCAAAAAAAAAAAAAAAAAAAAAAAAGAAAGAAAAATTAGCTGGGCATGGTGGCACATGCCTGTAATTCCAGCTACTCAGGAGGCTGAGGCAGGAGAATTGCTTGAACCCTGGAGGTGGAAGTTGTGGTGAGCTGAGATTGTGCCATTGCACTCCAGCCTGGGCAACAAGAGCAAAACTCCATCTCAAAAAATAAATAAATAAAATAAAACAAATATATAAGTAGATAAAGTAGGAAAGGAGTTAAGGGAGTATAGAAATGGTGGGGTGGTGTGAAGTCTTAAATTGAGTAGCCTGCAAAGGCTTCATGGGAAGCCAGATCATATAAGACTCTGAGCCATGGTAAGGAGTTAGTTTTTACTGTGAGTAGGATGGGAAGTCATTTAAAAATTTTAAACAGAATGGTAGGATGTGATTTATGTATTAACAGGATCGCTCTGACTGTTGCAAAAAATAGACTGAAGGGAAGAAAGAAGGAAGAACACCAGTTAAGAACTTATTTAAATAATTCAATTAAATGATGATGGAGGCTTGTCCCAGAGTGATGGTAGAGGTGGTCAAAAGTAGTTCGATAATTCTCTCTTTTTTTTTTTTTTAAATGCAAGTAGCTTATTTGGGAAATGCAGGGATGATAGTGTGGCATACTATTAAGTCAGTTGTACAGTGAGCTACTTGAACTTAATTCTGCAAGGAAACTTACTAAAAACGCTGCTCAAAATTACCTCACCTATCAAGTGTTGAGTTCTTGAAATTTCCTGCCTGTCATTTGCATAGGCAACACATATTTCTGCACTTTTACAAAAAACACCTTTGGGTGCATGTGCAGATACTAATAGTGGGAAAAGTCTAAGGGATGTGGGGAGGTTTGACAGCATCTGCTACACCAGGTATGTGGCTTGGAATTGGAAAATAAAAATGACAGCAGGCTTTAGAATTGACTTGTCAGGGAGGTTCGCTCTGTCGCCCAGGCTGGAGTGCAGTGGTGCAATCATAGCTGACCGCAGCCTTGAGCTCCTGGGCTCAAACAATCCTCCCGCCTTAGCCATCTGAGTTTCTGGGACTGTGAGCACACACAACCACACCTGGCTAGGTGTTTAGAGTTTTTCTGTAGAGACAACATCTAGCTATGTTGTTCGGGCTGGTCTTGAACTCCTGCATTGGCCTTCCAGAGTTCTGGGATTATAGACGTGAGCCATCACCCTGGCCCGCTTTCCCTTTAAATCATGTTCTTTGAGAACTCTTCACCCACACTGATGCTGTCTCAGTCCTGTCATCTCACTGGTGAAGGAAATAAACATATCCATCATCTCACACAGTTACCCATTTTCTTGTTTTGTTTTGTTTTGTTTTTGTGGCAAGAGCACCCAAAGTCTACTTAGCATGAATCCAGTATACAATATAATTTTAATTTGTTTTGTTTTATTTATTTATTTTGAGACAGTCTTGCTTTGTCACCCAGGCTGGAGAGAGTGCAGTGGCATCACATGGCTCACTGAGCTTCGACCCCTCTGGGATCAGGTGATCTTCCCACCTCAGCCTCCCGGGTAGCTGGGACTACAGGCATGCACCACTATGTTTGGCTAATTTGTAATTTTTTTTGTGGAGATGAGTTCTCATTATGTTGTCCAGGCTGGTCTTGAACTCCTGGGCTCAAGTGATCCGTCCACCACAGCCTCCTCAAGTGCTAGGATTACAAGCATGAGCCACCATGCCCAGCCCAGTATAATTTTACTACTTATAGTTCTCATGCTGTACATCAGCTCTCTAGACTTTTTTCATCCTGTGTATCTGCTACTTTGTATCATTTGACCTACATTTCCTTGTTTCTTTCCCACCCATTTTACCTCTGGTACTACTCTTTTGTTCCTCTCACTGTGTATTTGAATTTTTTTTAGGTTCTACATATAAGTGAGATCATGCAGTATTTTTCTTCCTGTGTCTGGCTTATTTCACTTAGCATAAGGTCTTCCAGTCTTCCGTAGTATATATGTACCAGTTTCTTTATCCACTGATGGACACTAAGGTTGTGTCCATATTTTGGCTGTTGTGAATAATGCAGTGAATGTGGGAGTGCAGTTATCTTTGTGAAGTGGTGATTTCATTTCCTTTGGGTATATGCCTAGAAGAGGAATTGCTGGGATTATGATTACGTTATGAAGATAGACTATTCAGGATTTGCTATTAAATCAGATGTAGAATGTGATAGAGACTAGTCAGGGATGACACTCAGATTCATGTTCTGATCAATTAGAAGGATATGTTCACTGCAATAAGACTAAGAGAAATAGGTTTTGGAGAGATTGTTGCAGAGAGATCAGAAACTCAGTTTTGAATAAGTTAACTTTGAAATATCTGTTAAACATCCATGTGGTAATGTTGAGTCTGGAGCTTAAGAGAGAGAATGGAGCTGGAAAAATATGTTTGGCAGCTTCAGCATATAAATGGCTTTTAAAGCACTGACACAGGCTGTAATCACCAAAATAATGAGTGGAGATAGAAAAGAGGACAGGTCCAAGGATTGGCCTAGGGCATTCTGATATTTCATTGTTAGAAAAATGAGGAGTCATCTTTCATGAGAAGGGAGGAATGACCAGGAGAATGCTATGTGCTAGAAGGCAAGTGAAAAAAAGTACTTTCAGGGGGAGGGTGTGATCCGCTGTGTTAAAATGCTGGTAATAAATCAAATAAGATGGAGATTAACCGTTGTCTTCATCAACATGAAATTGCAAGTGACTTTAACAAGAACCTTGTGTGTAGGCTGGGTGTGGTGGCTCACGCCTGTAATCCAGCACTTTGAGAGGCTGAGACGGGTGAATCACTTTAGGTCAGGAGTTCAAGACCAGCCTAGCCAACATGGTGAAACCCTGTCTGTACTAAAAATACAAAAATTAGCCGGGCACAGTGGTGCGCACCTGTAATTCCAGCTACTCAGGAGACTGAGACAGGAGAATCACTTGAACCCGGGAGGCGGTGGTTGCAGTGAGCTGAGATCAGTACCACTACACTCCACCCTGGGCAACAAGAGTGAAACTCTGTCTCCAAAAAAAAAAAAAGGAGAAGAAGATCTCACTTGAGGCTAGGCATGGTGGCTCACCCCTGTAATCCCAGCACTTTGGGAGGCCAAGGCAGGCAGATCACCTGAGGTCAGGAGTTTGAGACCAGCCTGGCCAACATGGTGAAACTCCATCTCTACTAAAAATACAAGTTAGCCAGGCGTAGTGGTGGGCACCTGTAATCCCAGCTACTCGGGAGGCTGAGGCAGGAGAATCGCTTGAATCCAGGAGGTGGAGGTTGCAGTGAGTGGAGATCGTGCCACTGCACTCCAGCCACTGTACTCCATCCAGCCTGGTCGACAGGGTGAGACTTCATCTCAGAAAAAAAAAAAAAAAAAAGCCTCACTTGAGAATATTGATAATTATGATACGACAGAGAACTTGCTAAAGTCTTTGACTAGGCAAATTATTTGGTCAGATATACCATTAGAAATAAAAACTAACATTTTTATGTGTTTTGGGATGTATAAAAATTTATCTGTATATTTTAAATATTAAAAATATTTTATTCCAAATTATTTTTTGCAGGCATATAAAGCAGTTGTTAATGATGCTACCATATTTAAGCTTGAATTACCTTTGAAGCAGAAGGGGTAAGTTTTTTAAAACCATACTTTAAAAATACTTAAATTTTCTTTAGTGTAAGAGGGATTAACTAGTTATGCAAAGTACCTTGTTAGGTTTGTTTTTGTTATTGTTAGTTTTATAACTTTTGCTGCTTTTGGCTGTTAAAGTTCATTTATAATTTTTTATTAAATTATTTTACAATACAAAAATTGACTATTTTTTCAAGTAGAAAAAAAATATTCCTAATCTTTTAGGATATCTATTTGTTTTTCCCTCATTAGTCACTAAAAGTATTCTGTTACCCATGGAAGCATAGAAAATGACTCAATTTACCATAATGATATAAAAAGAACTCAGTTTTAATGTAAATTTTCCTATTACCATTTTAAAAAATTGTTCTGTAATTGGTAAGATGAATATGCCTGTGCTAAGCATAGCTTATAGAAAATCTGACAACTGAAATCTGAGCTAGTTATAGCACTTTCAGAGTAGTACTAAATAGCAATAAAGGTTAATCGAAAAAAATCTTTTGATGTACTTCTGAGAATTACCAATTTAAAGAAATTTTACATATAATGCTAAAATATTTGAAAAATACTGAGTCTCGCTCTGTCGCCCAGGCTGGAAAAATAGCGTTTCTTAAGAAGGAAAAGTAATCAGCGTTTCTTAAGAAGGAAAAGTAATCAGATATTTTTCATTTAGTGTTTTCATTTTGTCTTTTTTGAGCAGTGTATGTTGCTTGAGTAATATTACAGTGGAAGACATCTGAGTCATACCATATTATAATACTGACATATTTTAAAAGGGCATATATTATGTTCTCTTTTATAAACTGTGAAATATGTGAAACATAGCACTGCGTCTTGACCATCTCTTCACATGAGTAGATCTTCTTCATTCTCTTTCACCCATTTTTTGTATTATTTATTTATTTATTTTATTTATTTATTTGAGGCAGGGTCTCACTCTGTCACCCAGGCTGGAGTGCAGTGGTGCAACCTCAGCTCACTGCAACCTTTACCTCCTGGATTCAAGCAATTCTTCCGCCTCCGACTCCCGAGTAGCTGGGATTATAGGCACACGCCACCATGTCCGGCTGATTTTTTTGTTATTTTTAGTGGAGACAGGGTTTCGCCATATTGGCCAGGCTGGTCTCAAACTCCTGACCTCAAGTGATCCTCCCACCTCAGCCTCCCAAAGTGCTGGGATTACAGGCATGAGCCACCGCACCGAGTCCCAAGCACTTTTTTTAATGAAAATGTTCAGACTTACAATAGAGTTACTGTAGTTGCTTTATCAAGTATGTATCTCCCTGTATACAACCATCAGTCAACTTAAGTGTGTTTCTAAAGAGGTTGCAAGCATCAGTAACCTTTAGTCCCTAAATACTTCGGCATGCAGTCATTTATTGAATTTGATGTTTATGTTTTTAGGTAAAATTTACATACAGTCCCATGCATAAATCTAAAGTGTACATTTGAGTCAGATTTGACAAATGCCTATACCCCTATTAATGTGTATGATGTCTTTATCATCATACAAAATTACCTCATGTCTATCCCCAGTCAGTCCCACCCTACCTCCTTCCAGAGGCATCTGCTGTCCTGATTAATTCCCTCAATATAGATTAGTTTTGCCTAATCTAGGACTTTGTATAAATGGGATCATACACTGTGTATTTTTTGTGTAAAGCTTCTTTCATTCAGCATTGTGTTTTTGAAATTCTTTTATGTTTTGGCATGTAACAGTAGTTTGCTTTCCGAAGTGGTTATTCTGTTTTATTCTTCCACCAATAGAGTATGAGAGTACCAGCTGATCCTCATTCTCACCAATGTTTCATGTTCTTTTAACTTTAGTCATCTGGGATGTATGTAGTAGTATTCTTAATGTTTTAATTCCCATCTCCCTCATGACTTGATGTTCAGCAATTTTTCATCTTTTTTTTGGTAGGAGGCATTCCTATATTTTCCCTTATGAAGGGTCATCATAGCTCACTGCAGCCTCCACCTCCTGGGCCTAAGCAGTCCTCCTGGTTCAGCCTCCTAAGTAGCTGGGACTACAGGCACACACCACCATACTTGACTAATTTCTTTCAGAGATGAGGTCTTGCTATGTTGCTCAGGCTGGTCTCGAACTCCTGGCCTCAAGAGATCCTCCTGCCTCAGCCTCCCAAAGTGTTGAGCTTACAGGCATGAGCTACCATGCCCAGGCCTTTTGCCCTTTTTTTTTTTTTTTTTTTTTTTTTTTGGTTGTTTGAGATGGATGCTTGTTCTGTCGCCAGACTGGAGTGCAGTGGTGTGATCTTGTCTCACTGCAACCTCCGCCTCCTGGGTTCAAGTGATTCTCTTGCCTCAGCCTCCCGAGTAGCTGGGACTACAGGCGTGTGCCACCATGCCCAGCTAATTTTTGTATTTTTAGTAGAGATGGAATTTCACCATGTTGGCCAGGATGCTCTCGATTTCTTGACCTTGTGATTTGCCCACCTCGGCATCCCAAAGTGCTGGGATTACAGGCATGAGCCACTGTGCCTGGCCCTTTTGCCCATTTTTAATTGGATTCTTTGTCTTTGTTGCTGAGTTGTAAGAGTTCTTTATATATTCTGGTACTAGATCTGTATCAGATATATGATTTGCTAATATTTTCTCCCATTCTGTAAGTTGTCTTTTCATTTTCTTGATACTGTCCTTTGATGCACAAAAGCTTTTAATTTTGATTAAGTTCAGTTTACCTATTTTTTTTCTTTTGTTATTTTTGCTTTTGGTTTCATATTTAGATCATGAAGATTTGTTGTTACTTTTTTTTTTTTTTTTTTAAGAGCTTTGATGCCGGGCGCGGTGGCTCACGCCTGTAATCCCAGCACTTTGGGAGGCCGAGGCGGGCGGATCACAAGGTCAGGAGATCGAGACCACGGTGAAACCCCGTTTCTACTAAAAATACAAAAAATTAGCCGGGCGCGGTGGCGGGCGCCTGTAGTCCCAGCTACTCAGGAGGCTGAGGCAGGAGAATGGCGTGAACCCAGGAGGCGGAGCTTGCAGTGAGCCGAGATTGCACCACTGCACTCCAGCCTGGGCGACAGAGCGAGACTCTGTCTCAAAAAAAAAAAAAAAAAAAAAAAAAAAGCTTTGTAGGGCCGGGCACAGTGGCTCACACCTGTAATCCCAGAACTTTGGGAGGCCAAAGCAGGTGGATCACTTGAGGTCAGGAGTTCAAGACCAGCCTGGCCAAGATGGTGAAACCCTGTCTCTACTAAAAATACAAAAAATTAGCCAGGTGTGGTAGCTCATGCCTGTAATCCCAGCTACTTGGGAGGCTGAGACAGGAGAATCGTCGGACTCTGGGAGGCAGAGTTTGCAGTGAGCTGAGATCATGCCATTACACTCCAGCCTGGGTGACAGAATGAGACTTCATCTCAACAACAACAAAAAAGGGTTTTATAGTTTTGGCTTTTATATTTCAGTCATTGATCCATTTTGAGTTAGTTTTTGTATATGTTGTGAGATATAGATCCAACTTCATATTTTTGCATGTGGATATCCAGTTGTTCCAGCACTCATTGAACAGTCTTTGCTCCATTATCAAAAATCAGTTGACAGCTGGGCTCAGTGGCTCACACCTGTAATCCCAGCACTTTGGGAGGCCAAGGTGGGCAGATCACAGGTCAGGAGATCAAGACCATCCTGGCTAATACAGGGAAACCCCATCTCTAAAATACAAAAAATTATCCGGGCATGGTGGCAGGCGTATGTAGTATACAAAGAATTAGCCGGGCTTGGTGGCGGGTGCCTGTAGTCCCAGCTACTCGGGAGTCTGAGGCAGGAAAATGGCGTGAACCTGGGAGGCAGAGCTTGCAGTGAGCTGAGATGGCGCCACTGCACTCCAGCCTGGGCGAGAGTGCGAGACTCTGTCTCAAAAAAAAAAAAAAAAAAAAAATCAGTTGGCCATGGATGTATGTGATAATTTTTGGATGCTTAGTTCAGTTCCATTGGTCTATATATTTGTCCTTATGCTGGTGCCACATTGTTGTGATTTACTGTAGCCTTGCAATAAGCTTTGAAAGCAAGACGTGTGCATGTTTCAACTTTGTTCTTTTTCAAGATCATTTTGGCTATTTGGGTTCCCTTCTAATTCTGTATGAATTTGAGAATCAGCTTTTCCGTTTCTGTGAAAAAGACTTTTGGAATTTTGATAGGAAATGCATTGAATTGTATTAATGTTATGTCTCCCAATTATGAAAATGGAATTTCTTTTTGTTTGTTTTTTATATTTCTTTCAGCAATGTTTTATAGCTTTCAGTGTACAAGTCTTCCACATTCTTGGTTAAATTTATTCCTTGATATTTTCTTTGGATGCCGTTGTAAATTGAATTGCTCTTCCTTCCTCCCTCCTTTCTTTCCTTCCCTTCCCTTCCCTTCCCTTCCCTTCCCTTCCCCTTCCCTCCTTTTCCCTTTCCCATCCATCATCTTTTTTTTTTTTTTTTTAAGGCAAGATCCATTGTGTCACCAAGGCTGGAGTGCAGTGGCGCAGTCATGGCTCACTGCAGTCTTGCTCTCCTGGGCTCAAGTGATCCCCCCACCTCAGCCTTCTGAGTAGCTAGGACCACAGGTTCAGGCCACTACACCTGGCTAATTATTTTTGGTAGAGATAGTCTCTCACTGTGTTGCCCAGGCTGGTCTTGAACTCCTGGGCTCAAGTGGTTCTCCCACCTCAGCCCCTCAAAGTGCTAGGATTATGGACAGGAGCCACCGTGCCGAACCTGGAATTGTTTTCTTAATTTCCTTCTGGATTGTTCATTGCTGGTGTATAAAAAAAAAATGATTTTTTTTTTCCTGTTTCTTTTTTTTCAGGCAGGGTTTCGCTCTGTCACCTAGGCTGGAGTGCAATGGCATGATCACAGCTCACTGCAGCCTTCGCCTCCTGGGCTCAAGCCTCCACCTTCTGAGTACCTGGGACTAAGGGCCATACCACCATGCCCGACTAATTTTTTTTTTGAGACAGCATCTTGCTGTGTTGCCCAGTCTGGTCTTGAACTCCTGGGTTCAAGTGAGCCTCCTGCTTCTGCCTCTCAAAGTGGCAGAATTACAGGCATGAGCTACCGTGCCCAACCACAAACGATTTTTATGTGTTGATTTTGTACTTTGCAGCTTTCCTCAATTTATTTATTAGCTCAGATAGCTTTTTTATGGATTCTTTCATCTTTTCTGTATATAAGGTCATGACGTCTGCAAATATATACTTTTACTTCTTCCTTTCCAGTTTGGTTCTATTTTCTTTGCTCTGCCTAATTGCTCTGACTGGAACATCTACTATAGTAACAAATGGCAGGGGTGAATTCAGGCATCCTTGTCTTATTTCTGATTTAGGGTGCTTGCTCTCAGTCTTTTGCCATTCTATTGTTTTATGTTGGTTTTTCATAACCTCCTATGCTGAATAGCAGCATGGCACTCTGTCTGGTAGATGTACTATAGCTTATTTAACTGGTCCTTTACTGCTGCATTAAGTAGTTTCTGATGTGTTGCTATTACTGTTAGTGCTACAGAGGATAATATTGTACATTTAATATTTGTGAATCTTTATCTACAGGATAGATTTCCAGAAGTGAGGATTGCTGGGTTTCTATTAGTTTTCTGATTCTAAGGTGACTGTGTCCTACTTTTAGCTCCACATTAAAGTAGAACATTTCTAGGCTGGGTGCCATGGCTCATGCTTGTAATCTCAGCACTTTGGTGAGCCAAGGTGGGAGGATTGTTTGAGGCCAGGAGTTTAAGACCAATCAGGGCAACATAGTGAGACCCATCTCTACAAAATGTTTAAAAAATTAGATGAGCATGATGGCGCACACTTGTAGTCCTGGCTATTCAGGAGGATCGTTTGAACCCAGGAGGTCAAGGCTGCAGTGAGCTATGATGGCACCACTGCACTCCAGTCTGGGCAACAGAGTGATACCCTGTCTCAAAGTAGAAAATTTCTGTGGAGTAGAATAAGTATCATTAGCTGATCCAGGCAGCACCTATTGGTGTTGTGGCTGTTGGAGGTGTGGAGGAGGTGATGTTCTAGAACAAGTTTGTCCAACCCCGCAGGTCTTATGCTCCCCAGGACGGCTTTGAATGTGGCCCAACACACACATTCGTAAACTTCCATGAAACATTATGAGATTTTTTGGCAATTTTTTTTTTCTTTAGCTCATCATCTGTCATTAGTGTTAGTGTATTTTACGTAGGACCCAAGACAGTCCTTCTTCCAGTGTGGCCCAGGGAGGCCAAAAGATTGGACACCCGTTTTAGAAGAATAAACTGGTGGTAGCATCCAAGTTATTTGGAAGACTTGCTTCTGAGGAGGAGTGTAGTAATTTGTGGTAGACCAATGCTGCTGTTGAGAACAGCTAGAAAATCAGGTAAATATAGAAAATAGTAATTTTATGTTATTTAAGAGCTATAGAAACAGCTATGGCAAAGGATTGAAATGTACAGAAATGCCAGATAAACCTTTCAGAGGTTACTTGAGGATTTGTAACTGTGTTTCCCTAAGGAGAAGCTGCAGCTGAGAATGCAGTTTTGGCCTAGGCTAAGCAATACAGCTGGGGGGCAGTAGATGTTTTGGGGGTCACACAGGACTGGAGTAACAAAACCCATTGGACACTGAACTGAAAGTCCAGGAGGGACATATCTTCGATTCAGTGGCTAACCCTGGAGAGGGACTGATTCCCCTTCATAGCAGAACAAAGGGTGAACCCATTCTTAATGCCAGATAACATCATTTTGTGCCTGTGTGATTCTTTTATATACAGTGTCCAGTATTCGATACAGCATTACTAGTCCTATGAAGACAGAGAAATTAATGACTTAACTAAAATAATCATTTTAGAAGCAGATTCTCAGGTGATCCTGATGTTGGAGTTAGCACATAAGGACTTTAATTAGGGAATTGAACAATGAGAATACTTGGACACAGGAAGGGAAACATCACACACCGGGGCGTGTTGTGGGGAGGGAGGAGGGGAAGGGATAGCATTAGGAGATATACTTAATGTAAATGACGAGTTAATGGGTGCAGCACACCAACATGGCACATGTATACATATGTAACAAACCTGCACGTTGTGCACATGTACCCTAGAACTTAAAGTGTAATAAAAAATAATAAATTTTAAAAAAGATTAATAGCTTAACTACAATGAGCTACCACTTCGTCCCCAGTAGGATGACTAAAATAAAAAAGACAGATATAACAAGTGTTGTTAGGATATGGAAAAATTGGAATCATACTGTTGGTGGCACAGCTGCTGTGAAAAGAGTTTGGTAGTTCCTCAAGAAGTTCAACATAGGCTGGTCCAAGTGCAGTGGTGTTTACAACTAATTGATCACAACCAGTTACAGATTTAGTTGTTCCTTCTCCACTCCCACTGCTTCACTTGACTATTCTTTGAAAACAAAGAAAAGAAGTTCAACACAGTTGCTGTATGGCCCAACTGTTCTACTCTGAGGTGTATACCAAAGAGAAATGAAAACATACTTTCATTCAGAAACATGCTCATACATGTTCATAGTAGAGTGGTATTACTCTTAATAGCCAAAAAGTGTAAACAACCCAAATGTCCATTAGTTGCATAGATAAGCAAAATGTGCTATATCCATACAGTGGAATATTATTCAGTCATAAGAAATGAATTATTATTCTGCTATATGCCACAAGGTAGATGAACCTTGAAAACATTATGGTGATTCAAATAAGCCAGACACATAAGGACAAATTTTGCACAAATACAGTTGTATGAGGTATCAAGAACAGACAAATCCATTGAGACAAAAAGTAGAATAAAAGTTACCAGGGGATGGGAAGTTACTGTTCCATGTGTACAAGACTTCTGTTTGGGATAATGAAGAAGCTCTGAAAATAGATATCAGTGATGTTTGTACAGCATTGTGAAATGTACTTAATGCCACTGAATTTTACACTTGAAAATAATAAATCTTTTTTACTCTCAATAAAAGATACATGTTAAAAAAAAAAGGGGATGAACTACTGGTACATGCTGTGACACATGGATGAATCTTGAAAACTTGATGCTAAGTAAAAGAAGCGGGTCACAAAATACCACTTATTGTATGAAAACATTTATCTGAGATATCCAGAATCAGCACATCCATAGAGTAGACTAGTTGTTGCCCAGGCCTGGGAGGCAAGAGTAGGATAGCTAGAGAATGGGATTTGACTGCTAGCAGGTATGGGGTTTCTTTTTGGGGTAATGAAAATGTTCTAAAATATTATTGTGATAATTACACAACCTTCTGAATATACTTTAAAAGCACTGAATTGTACATTTTAAGTGAGTGATTTGTATGATTTGCAAATTATGTATCAGTAATTATTAATAAGCTTAGATAATAGCCGGGCACGGTGGCTCAAGCCTGTAATCCCAGCACTTTGGGAGGCCGAGACGGGTGGATCACGAGGTCAGGAGATCGAGACCATCCTGGCGAACACCGTGAAACCCCGTCTCTACTAAAAAATACAAAAAAACTAGCCGGGCGAGGTGGTGGGCGCCTGTAGTCCCAGCTACTCGGGAGGCTGAGGCAGGAGAATGGCGTAAACCTGGGAGGCGGAGCTTGCAGTGAGCTGAGATCCGGCCACTGCACTCCAGCCCGGGCTACAGAGCGAGACTCCGTCTCAAAAAAAAAAAAAAAAAAAAAAAAAGCTTAGATAATAGCAATGAAGAAATAATACGTATTAATGGACAATTAGATGGAAATTGTTATCTGAGGAAAGAGTCTAAAACCATATATAATTGGAGTCATCGATCATAGGAAAGAGGATATTAACCAATATTTGAAATGGTATTGACTAAAATTTTCCAAAATTGATTAAAGATTTAAGGGTGTCTGTGAATCCCAAGTGGGATAAATACAAATTAAACCATTCCTAGGTACATCATAGTAAAACAGCTTAAAACTGAAAACAATAATAAAACTTTTAAAACAGTCACAGGGGGAAAAATAACACCCTGTCTTCAAAGAAACAATATAAAACTAATAGTTAGCTTGTAATCCCAGCTAGTTGGGAGGCTGAGGAGTGAAGATTGCTCGAGCCCAGGAGTTCAAGACCAGCCTGAGCAACGTATCTAGATGTCCATGTCAAAACAAAAATAAAAACTGATAGCTGACCTCTCAATAGGTTGAATGAAGGAGGGAGGTAGATCACTTCGATTGTTACAGTAGTTTACACCTGAGCCAGGCATTGCAAGGAGAGATGGATGGATTGTATTTTCTTCATTCGTCACCTCACTGATAGATGTTAGCTGTTCTTTAAATATGCATCATTAAAAATAATTTTTAATATTAGATCAGTATGGATATTTTTTGTTTTGCATATGGCTCAGGAGGTGCTCAAATAATTGATATAAGAAGACAAACTTATTCTAGTCTCGTCTACTTATGTGAATAAGATTTCTCAGGGCAAAGACATAAATTTATACAAATAAAAGAAATTAATCTATGCTGATTCCTGGATTTATAATTGGGAGGAAAAAAGTTTCATCCACTCCACTACGAGTTGATACATTCAGTAAAATTCTACACATACATATATTTTATGTATGTGTATGCACAATATAATTGTTTGGATTATTTGTATACTTAACATTTGGATAGCTCAATCCTTGGAAAACAATACTTGCATTTTATAAGCACAAGAAATTTCAAAATCCCGAATTTAAATTTATTTACGTATATTTTTAGAGAAGTAGGATAAAAAATAAATGTAAGACTTTCAAGCATAAAAATACAATATACTGCTGGGTGCACTGGCATGCACCTATAGTCCCAGCTACTCAGGAGGAGTCCAGCCTGGACAATATAGATGGTGAGACCTTGTCTCAATTTTTAAAATTTTTTAATTTGTGTGTGTTTCTGTCTCAGTTTTTTTTTAAAAAACAACAGTATGCTGTGTTTACATTGTTATCAGGAGCTAGGTGCGGTGGCTTATGCATATAATCCTAGCACTTTTTTGGGAGGCCGAGGCACGTGGATCACCTGAGGTCGGAAGTTTGAGACCAGCCTGGCCAACATGGCGAAACCCCATCTCTGCTAAAAATGCAAAAATTAGCCGGGCATGGTGGTGGGCACCTGTAATCCTGGCTGCTCAGGAGGCTGAGGCAGGAGAATGGCTTGAACCCGAGAGGCGGAGTTTGCAGTGAGCCAGGATGGCACCATTACACTCCAGCCTGGGGGACAAGACCAAAACTCCATCTCAAACTAAAGAAAAATTTGTATCAGGAAAATGAAATCGAGATACAAATTCTTTACTGCTTAGGAAGAATTCATGTATAGTTTTTTTTAAATGCATGATGGTATATATATCATCATTATGGAATGTAGGTTATATTGGATACATTTTAAAGAGTGAAATAACCGTTTTAATATATTAATCATAAAAGTTTTAAATGTTAACATAAGTTTCCAAGAACTTAACAGTTTTTCAAAAGTATTTTAACAGATTTCTGAACAAAATATTTTAATTATCATTGCCAAGGTCAGCACTAGGGTGAGGCAAGAAGGCACCTAGAGTGCAAAATTGAAGGAGATTCTTACTCTCAGGGTTCTGCAAGTGCAGCATCAGCACTTAGGGGTACCTAACAGTGAGTGCCTCCCTAAATTAGGCACCCTAGGATGCTTGCTCATCCTAGTTCCAAACCTGGTCACTAGATTATTTAACATAAGAAATTCGCATGTCAATAATTGGCTTTAGAAAAAAATAATTGCAAACATCAGTCATTTTTCCATCAACTGCTTTTAATTTGTTTTTTAGGGTGGGATTAAAAACTCAGCCTGAATCAAAATGCCCTGAGCTGCTTGCCAATTACTGTGACATGTTGCTAAGAAAAACACCATTAAGCAAAAAACTAACCTCCGAAGAGATTGAAGCAAAGCTTAAAGAAGTGGTACATAATGTTTTGTATTTCAACTTTTAAAACTACCTTACTTTGAATTTGTGTTTTGCTTACAGGACTTCCTGTGATAGTATCAATTTAAAAATGTATTAAGTGTAAAGAACTAGTGTTATGAAGTTTTACAGTGCAAGACCTCTAAGGGGGGTTATTTTTCTTTCCGAAAATGTTTATTCTACAGCTTCTTGAAGGGAATACCATTTAATTCCTCTCCTTTCTTGATTATTTTTAGAAATTAAGTTCTGGCTACTAATACAAGACATATCTTTCCAACAAATTTGGAATGATAGTTGAGAGATTGGGAATTTTTCACTCCTTCCTTTTGGTGAGAGTCCAAGATAGATAGCAAGGGATGAGCGAGAGGAGGTTAAGTAGCTGCTTTCATCTTTGTCACCCAGTTGTTAGTGTAATGATATAAGCCCAGGAATACAAACAAGAAAAAAAAATAAGATATTGGGCAAGTGTAGACAGAAAGGCCCAGAGAGATAATTAGTGTCAGAAAAAAATGTGGAAAAGATAAGTAGAAGAGACACTTGCGGGGGGAGAAAAAAACATTGATTTTTTTCATGTAAAGTATATCGTTGCATTTTCTATAAAATCTAAAAAACTGATATTTAGAGCAACTACAATTTTATTTGGTTATAGTCTCAATTTTGCTAACTTTTAAAGTAGTATATCAAGACTGGGTGTTTCTCAGAGATGGATAATTTAGTAGGCCTCTATCTATATGCTTATAAAAATTTCTGACTTGTGACAATTGGTGGATATAGGAAGGTCTAAATTCGAGAGATGACTAAGAGTATATAAGAACTGAAAGTAACTTTGTTTTTCATACAGCTCTTGGTACTTAAGTATGTACAGAACAAAGATGTTTTTATGAGGTATCATAAAGCTCATTTGACACGACGTCTTATATTAGACATCTCTGCCGATAGTGAAATTGAAGAAAACATGGTAGAGTGGCTAAGAGTAAGTAAATTTTAAAAAATATTTGGTTTTCTAATATATTGCATCATTTATATATGTGCTTAAGTAATACATTTCGGAGATATTGTTAATGTAAAAGAAGTAGGAAACATTTTATAAGAATATAGCATCAATTAGGCCAGACACAGTGGCTCGTACCTGTAATCCCAGTACTTTGGGAGGCCGAGGCAGGTGGATCACCTGAAGTCAAGAGTTCAAGACCAGCCTGGCCAACATGGCAAAACCCTGTCTCTACTAAAAATGCAAAAATTAGCTGGATGTGCTGGTGCACTCCTGTAATTCCAGCTGCTTGGGAGACTGAGGCAGGAGAATCGCTGGAACCCAGGAGATGGAGGTTGCAGTGAGCCGAGATCACGCCATTGCACTCCAGCTTGGGTGACAGAGCAAGACTGCATTTCAAAAAAAAAAGAATATAGCATCAATTATGTAAAATAAAGTGATATATAATAAATGTTCTTAATACTTTTAGTAAAAGTGTCTTTGTTCTTGAGTTGTTTCTACTGTTTCACTCTCATTTGTACCTCAACTCTTGTTTAAACTGACCTTATTAATAAATAGACTACAGGGACCAGGCGTGGTGGCTCACGCCTGTAATCCCAGCACTTTGGGAGGCCGAGACGGGCGGATCATGAGGTCAGGAGATCGAGACGATCCTGGCTAACATGGTGAAACCCCATCTCTACTAAAAATACAAAAAAATTAACCAGGCGTGGTGGCGGGTGCCTGTAGTCCCAGCTACTTGGGAGGCTGAGGCAGGACAATGGTGTGAACCCAGGGGGCGGAGCTTTCAGTGAGCCGAGATTGTGCCACTGCACCCCAGCCTGGGTGACAGAGCGAGACTCCATCTCAATAAATAAATAAATAAATAAATAAATAAGTAGACTATTATATCTTTAAGGTATTTTCAGGAATGAATGCTTAACTTTAGAGATGTTTATAAATAATAACAAATCTGTATAGCAAAAAGAACCTTTAAATGATGGCCTATTTAGGGAATCAATGCTGATTATAACTAAATTCCAATATAAAAATTTTTGAGTTTTTTTGTTTTAATTATTAAAGTAAATGTCTTTCATTTCTGTGTATGTATCTCTCTCCATATATACATATATGGAGAGAGAGAGAGAGTGCAAGCGAGCACACACAAGAGAGACCTACAGATATTTTAACTTATAGATAGCCCTTTGCATGGCACTGTAGGATAGTAAAAATGACTGTGCTAACTGAAACTGCTTAGTAGGAAAATGAATGATTATTCTGTGACTTTTAAAAACAACTGTCAAAAGACTCAAAACTCTTACTGTCACTTATAAATATATAGGAAAAAGGGAAAAATAGCAAAACTAATACGTATTTACTACGAGAAACCTTTAGAGTTAAATTACTTTTTTCTTTCTTTCTTTTTTTTTTTTATTTGGAGACAGAGTCTTGCTGTGTTGCCCAGGCTGGATTGCAGTGGTGCGATCTTGACTCACTGAAACCTCCATCTCCCAGATTCAAGCAATTCTCCTGTCTCAGCCTCCTAAGTAGCTGGGACTACAGGCTTGCACCATGACACCTGGCTAATTTTTGTATTTTTAGTAGAGACGGGGTTTTGCGTTTTGGCCAGGCTGGTCTTGAACTCCTGGGCTCAGGTGATCCTCCTGCCTCAGCCTCCCAAAGTACTGAGATTATAGACATGAGCCACCACGCCTGGCCTACGTTATTTCTTTGTTAAAAAAAAAAAATACGAAGACCCAACAGTAAAATAACAAATAAGGCCAGCCATGGTGGCTCACACCTGTAATCCCAGCACTTTGGGAGGCTGCGGTGGGGGGGCAGATGGCTTGTGCTTGGAGTTGGAGACGAGCCTGAGCAACGTGGTGAAACCCCATCTCTACAAAAAATACAAAAATTAGCTGGGCATGGTGACATGCACCTTAGTCCCAGGTGCTTGGGAGGCTGAGGTGGGAGGATCGCCTGAGCCTGTGAGGTGAGGTTACAGTGAACAGAGATCATACCACTGTACTCCTGCCTGAGCAACAGGGTCAGGTCCTGTCTCCCTCACACACACACACAAGACAAATAATTAAAAGCAGGCAAAGGTTTGGAATTGACATCTCTTCACAGAAGATACACAAATGGCCAATAAGTGCATGCAAAGATACTCAACATCATTAGTCATTAGTGAAATGCAAGGAGAGGCTGGACTTGGTGGCTCCCGCTTATCCCAAATACTTTGGAAGGCTGGGGTGGGAGGATCGCATGAAGCCAGGAGTTAGAAACCACCCTGGGCAACATAACAATACCGAATCTCTACAGAAATTAGCTAGGCATGGTGATGTGTGCCTGTAGTTCTAGCTACTCGGGAGGCTGAGATGGGATGATCGCTTGAGCCCAGAAGTTCAAAGTTATAATGAGCTGAGATCGTGCCACTGCACTGCAGCCTGGGCAACAGAGTGAAACCCTTTCTCAAAAACAAACAAACAAAAAAACACAAAGAGGTACTACTTTATTCCCACTGGGGTAGCTAAAATAAAGACAGACAATAACAAATGTTAGTAAGGAAGAGGAGAAATTGGAACCTTCATAAGTTGCTAGTGGGGATATAAGATGGTGCAGCCACTTTGGAAAACTGTTGGGCAGTTCCTTAAAATGTTAAACAGAGTTGACCCAGCAATTTCGCTCTTAGGTAATTCATTTGAAGAGAAATGAAAACATGTGTTTCATGTGAAAACTTGTAAACAAATGTTCATGGCAAGATTACTAATAATAGTCAGAAAGTGGAAACATCCCAAAATGTCAGTGAGCTAATGAATAAAATGTGATTTGTCCATAGAATAGAGTATTTTTTGTGATAAAAAGGAATGAAGTACCAATACATGCTACAATATTAGATGAACTTTGAAAACATAATGCTAAGCGAAAGAAGCCAATCCCAAAGACCATATCATATGATTCCAGTAATATGAAGTGTCCAGAATAGGCAAATCCACAGACACGGACAGTAAATTAGTGACTTGCAGGAGTTGGGGCCAGGAGGGGAAATGAGGAGTGACTGTAAATAGTATGGGGTTTCTTTTTCGGGTGATGGAAATGTTCTAAAATTAGATAGTGGTGATAGTTGCACACCTCTGGGAATATGCTAAACTTTATTAAATCGTGTACTTTATCTTATTTTTATTTTTATTTTTTTTGAGACAGAGTCTCACTTTGTTGCCCAGGCTGGAGTGCAATGGTGCGATATCGGCTCACTGCAACTTTGGCCACCCGGGTTCAAGCAATTTTCCTACCTCAGCTTCCTGAGTAGCTGGGATTACAGGCGTGTGCCACCAAGCCCGGCTAATTTTTCTATTTTTAGTAAAGATGGGTTTCAGCGTGTTGGCCAGACTGGTCTCAACCTCCTGACCTCAAGTGATCCACCCACCTCGGCCTCCCAGAGTGCTGGGATTACAGGCGTGAACCCGACCAAATTGTATACTTTAAAAGGGTAAATTTTATGGTAAATTATCTGACTCAGTAAAGCTGTTAAATAAAGAGTAGTCTGAGACCGGGCGTGGTGGCTCATGCCTGTAATCCCAGCACTTTGGGAGGCCAAGGCGGGTGGATCACGAGATCAGGAGATCGAGACCATCCTGCCTAACCCAGTGAAACCCCGTCTCTACTAAAAATATTAAAAAATTAGCCCAGCGTAGTGGCGGGCGCCTGTAGTCCCAGCTACTCAGGAGACTGAGGCAGGAGAATGGCGTGAACCCAGGAGGCGGAACTTAAACAGTGAGCCAAGATCGCGCCACTGTACTCCAGCCTGGGCGACAGAGCAAGACTCTGCCTCAAAAAAAAAAGAAAAAAAGAGTAGTTTGAATAGCTGTTGCCTTCTTGTGTAACTTGACAGAGTAAGCATCTTTTCTTTGCCTTGGGGAGTTGTCATACCCCCTGTAATTTAGATCATCTAGCATTTTATCTTTTGGGCTTTCAGTGGCATGAAATACTGCAAATTCCTTTATAGCATTTTTGCCAGGATCACTTCCTCTAGGGTATCTTATCTTTTTTGTCACTCACCACTTTTATCTTTTATGTTGATAATTTGCCTTCACTAAGTTCCTCAACACTGGCATTATCAGCCTGACAACCACAGTCAGCTTTCTTCTGTAACTCCATTTTTGTTCTATTTTACTTCCATTTCCAGCATTATCACTTTTCATTTCCTCAGTTTACTTTTGTCATCTTTGTGTGCCAATTTTCTTGTTTGATTATTCTTTTTTGTAAGTTGTCATGTGGGTTTATTACTGGAAGCCAAGGATACAATAAAACTGCACACTTTGCTCTCTGTGGTTTAACTGAATGTGGTTTAACTGAATAAACAAATGACTGATAAATTGTGTTTACATTTTTTTTAATGTATTTATTTTATTTTTTTTAACAAACAGGATCTTCTTCTGTTGGCCAGGCTGGAGTGCAGTAACACAATCAGAGCTCAAACTCCTGGGCTCAAGCAGTCCACCCACCTCAGCTTTCTGAGTAGCTGGGACTATTGGCAGTATGCTACCATATCCCGCTAACTTTTAAAAATTTTTTGTAGTGATGGGGTCTCACTGTGTTGCCCAGGCTGGTCTTAAAATCCTGGCTTCAAGTGATCCTCCTGCCTCAGCCTCCCAAAGTGCTAGGATTACACACCATGCCAACTAATTGATTTTGAAAGACGTATTATGATTAGTCACTGTTATTTTTGTCATGATTTGTGGATCGAAGAACTAGAAATAAAGTTTTTACTTTATGCAGTTACACATTTATTATATGGTGTCAACTGAAAGTTGAGCTTTGTTCTTGGAGAATTGGTATTATGTAACTGCACTGTGGTAACTGAAATTCATACATACTAAAATTGCACAAAGCAGGGACCCCTTGTAATACCGTATTTTGTTTCTAAGAGCAAATTTCATAGGTATTAGACAATAAAATTCTAATAAATAAGAGAGAAAAATTTTGTATTCAAACATCTAAGACTTAGTTTTTTCATTAAAATTTTTCCCAGTGGTATATCAGATTATGTATTTATTACCTCTTCCGTCTTTGATTTTTATAGGAAGTTGGTATGCCAGCGGATTATGTAAACAAGCTTGCTAGAATGTTTCAGGACATAAAAGTATCTGAAGATTTGAACCAAGCTTTTAAGGAAATGCACAAAAATAATAAATTGGCATTACCAGGTATTATTTTATAATTACATATATATTTTTTAAACTTAGAAAAAAGAATATCTTTGTTTTCCAGTAAATTAAAAATAAACCTCAGCAGTAATAGATCGAAAGATGTTATGAAGTCCATTTCCTTGGAGACAGCTATCAAAGCAGTGTGTTAGATTTACAGATCTTTATTTCAAAACAAAAGGACACTTTTAACAAAATCTTTATAGTCTTACTGATTTTTCACCCTAAGTTACCCTGTATTTATTTTGAATTTTATCCATTGTTAAGATAATTTACTTTATATTCCTGATATTGTTCTCTATAGCTGATTCAGTTAATATAAAAATTCTGAATGCTGGTGCCTGGTCAAGAAGTTCTGAGAAAGTCTTTGTCTCACTTCCTACTGAACTGGAGGACCTGATACCAGAAGTAGAAGAATTCTACAAAAAAAATCATAGTGGTAGAAAATTACATTGGCATCATCTCATGTCAAATGGAATTGTAAGTAGATAGTGTGTGTGTTACTTCAGCTTTCAGTTTGGATGAAATTAGCAGGACTCCACAGAAGAATTGCTTAAACTAAATAGATTTCGCCTCTCTCATGTGTAAAAGTTTGAGCAGAAATAGTGAAATTTTTTCATGAAGTTGTTAGGGACATAGGCTTCTGCCCTTGTCCTCAGGATTCAGCATGATCCCAGCTATCTCAGTCTTCCTGGCAACAAAAAGCAAAAGGTGAGGGTAGCTTATACCTTTCATTAGGGACAACTTCTAGAAGTTTCCTCTGTCATTTCCATTTGCATCACATTGGCCAGTACTCAGTCTCGTGGCCACACTTTGTTACATGGAAAGCTGGGAGATAAGCATGTATTCTGGGCAGTCATTAACGTCTTCTAAAATGTTTATTACTGTGAAAGCAAGAGTGGATATTGGAAGACAGCAGCCTTTTTCATATATAAATTCATGTCATAGATTCTTATTTATTAAAAATCTATTTTATCTATTGTAGATAACATTTAAGAATGAAGTTGGTCAGTATGATTTGGAGGTAACCACGTTTCAGCTCGCTGTGTTGTTTGCATGGAACCAAAGACCCAGAGAGAAAATCAGCTTTGAAAATCTTAAACTTGCAACTGAACTCCCTGATGCTGAACTTAGAAGGACTTTATGGGTTGGTTTATGTTTTTTTGTTTTTAAGATTGTATCCTCTCAAGTAGCAGGAAATATATGATTGGCTTGTAATATATTATTAAATTCGTAACAGTTTCAAAAGGTCTTATGAAAAATAGAGGCCGGGCACAGTGGATCATGCCTGTAATCCCAGCACTTTGGGAGGCTGAGGTGGGCAGATCACTTGAGGTCAGGAGTTCAAGACCAGACTAGTGAAACCCCATCTCTACTAAAAATACAAAAATTAGCTGGGTGTGGTGGCACGCGCCTATAATCCCAGCTACTTGGGAGGCTGAGGCAGGAGAATCGCTTGAATTCAGGAGGCGGAAGTTGCAGTGAGCCGAGATTGCGCCACTACACTCTAGCCCAGGCGACAGAGTCAGACTCCGTCTGGAAAAAAAAAAAAAAAAAAAAAAAAAATATATATATATATATATATATATAAAATATATGTGTATATATAATTATGTATATTATTATATATATACATCCCCACATACTAGTGAGATATTTATGAAAAAAATAAATTGCCAATAGGCGGGTTAACAAGGCAGAAAAAAGTGCTTCAAAAAAAAGGAGAGGCCAGGAGCAGTGGCTCATGGCTGTGATCCCAGCACTTTGGGAGGCCAAGGTAGGAGGAGAGGATTGCTTGAACTGAGGAGTTTGCAACTAGCTAGGCAACATAGTGCAATCCCATCTCTAAAAACAAACAAACAAAAATTAGCCAGCTTGGTGGCTGTATCCCCAGCCACTTGGAAGGCTGAAGTGGGAGGATTGCTTGAGCCCAGGAGGATGCAGTGAGCCACAATCATGCCACTGCACTCCAGCCTGGGCAACATGGTGAGACCCATCTCAAAAAAATTTTTTTTTAAAAAGAGAAAGATTGAGTTGGTATTTAAGTTTTACCTGTGAGGACCGTGACCAGCTATGTACTTTTGGTTTGTTTTTTTTTTCTTTTTGAGACAGTTTCGCTCTTGTCACTCAGGCTGGAGTGCAATGGCACAATGTCAGCTCACTGCAACCTCCGCCTCCCAGGTTTAAGCAACTCTCCTGTATCAGCCTCCCAAATAGCTGGAATTACAGGGATGTGCCCCTACATCCAGCTAATTATATATTTTTAGTAGAGATGGGGTTTCACCATGTTGGTCAGGCTAGTCTCAAACTCCTGACCTCAGGTAATTTGCCCGCCTCAGCATCCCAAAGTGCTGGGATTAAAGGCCTGAGCCACCGTACCTCAGATATATACTTAATTTTTATACTGAGAATGTGTTCAGAGGTTTTATGATGACCAAAAATCTAAAAGCAAACTTTGGTCTGTTTGAGGACTTGTAGATTGTACTCATTATCCCCCTGCTCACAACTACATTTTATTCCTACTCCATAAACTTCTTAAAGTTCCAATTTTTTTTTTTTGAGACAGGCTTGCTTTGTCATCCAGGTTGGAGTTCAGTGGCGCAATCTCAGCTCACTACAACCTTCACCTCCCAGGTTCAAGCGATCCTCCCACCTCAGTCCCCCTAGTAGCTGGGACTACAGGGGCATGCCCCATGCCTGGCTAATTTTTGTATTTTCAGTAGAGACAGGGTTTCGCCATGTTGCCCAGGCTGGTTTCAAACTCCTGAGCTCAAGTAATCTGCCTGCCTCAGCTTCCCAAAGTGCTGGAATTACAGGCGTGAGCCACTGCACTTGGCCTGAAGTTCCAAAATTAATTATTACCTATGGAGGAAATAGCTGGTATATAACTGGCAGATGGTGTCTACTATGGTCCTGCGTGACCAATCCCAGTTTCTTGTCTTATTGTAAAGAGAGCATTTATTGCTTTCTGATAACCAACTCTTTTCACCTCCTCTCTTTCCTCATTATGCATTCAAATGTTATACTCATGGAAGTACCAAACATTTTAAGTTTGTGTTTGTAATCTTTTTCTTGCCTATATTGATTATGTGGGAGAATTGATCTTAGTATTCCATACTGTTTATAGATGCTAATTGTTTTCTCCTTATTCTTCCTAGTCTTTAGTAGCTTTCCCAAAACTCAAACGGCAAGTTTTATTGTATGAACCTCAAGTCAACTCACCCAAAGACTTTACAGAAGGTACCCTCTTCTCAGTGAACCAGGAGTTCAGTTTAATGTAAGCTTGTTAGTTGATCTAAAATAACACCTTGTTTGAAATTTAGCACTTTGTTTTTTGCAAAATAATTACTTTCCTTACATTATATTTAAAACATAACTATATACTGTCATCACTCTAAACTTACGTCATTTAGTTGTTTATGGAAAATATTAATCAGATGTTTACTACTTTACTATATTTTTCATTGATACATTTTTGGTCTCTGACATTATACTGTGTTGCATTTCGTCTTTCAGGTTGATATCCTTTTGTGCTATAAAGCAACTTTATTCAGACAAAGCTTTTTGTTTATTTGTTTGTTTTTGTTAAGACCCGGTTAGGGCCGGGCGCGGTGGCTCAAGCCTGTAATCCCAGCACTTTGGGAGGCCGAGACGGGTGGATCACAAGGTCAAGAGATCGAGACCATCCTGGCTAACACGGTGAAACCCCGTCTCTACTAAAAAATACAAAAATCTAGCCGGGCAAGGTGGTGGGCGCCTGTAGTCCCAGCTACTCGGGAGGCTGAGGCAGGAGAATGGCGTGAACCCGGGAGGCGGAGCTTGCAGTGAGCTGAGATCCGGCCACTGCACTCCAGCCTGGGCGACAGAGCGAGACTCCGTCTCAAAAAAAAAAAAAAAAAAAGACCCGGTTAGGCAATAACACTGAATCATAACCCATATGTCTTCAATAGCTAGTCACTTTCATGGCAATATGAAATATTAACCTTGTTTTTACAGAGAACATAATCACTCATTTTATTAACAGGTTATCATGTTTAAGGAAAATAGTTTGTTTTAAAGCAATATGTAGCTTGTCATTTTTCCTTTAAACAGTTCTGATATTTTTGAATATTTTAAAATCTTTTCTCATTGTTGCTATAATAGGATTTTTAAAGTGTTTTTTCCATAAAATATTTGATTCAATTCTTTTTGTAGAAAAAATGCAAAGGTTCAGAAAAGGGGCAAAATCAACTTGATTGGACGTTTGCAGCTCACTACAGAAAGGATGAGAGAAGAAGAGAATGAAGGAATAGTTCAACTACGAATACTAAGAACCCAGGTTTGTAATATTGACAGAATGTCTGAAGTTTAAAAAAAAACTTAGTTTTTTTTTGTTTTTTAAATTTTGAATTTAAAAGCATGTAGGGGCCAAGTGCGGTGGCTCACGCATGTAATCCCAACACTTTGGGAGGCTGAGACAGGAGGATCTCTTGGGCAACACAGTGAGATCTTTTCTCAATCAGTTTTTTTAAAATATATTAAAAATTTCCATTCCAGTTGGAATATGAATTCCAGTTTCATATTGCATTATAATGTGAAATTGGGAAACTTAGAACCAAAAACGTTCTCTAATATTCATTTATTCTTTTAAAAATAGTTTAAAACTAGGATTAAGATCTGAATGTAATAAGTAACACCTATGTATGATTGTTTTAACTTTAGAAATAGTCCTTTTAAAACCAAATCTTTCAACTTTTACTATTTTCATTTAATACTGTTTGAAACTTTTGGCCAGTGTCCTTTTTTTTTTCTGTTTTTTTGTTTGTTTGTTTGTTTGTTTTTTGAGACAGGGTCTCAGTCTGTTGCCCAGGCTAGAGTGCAGTGGCACCATCTCAACCCACTGCAGCCTCAACTCCCTGGGCTCGAAGGAGTTTCCCACCTCTGCCTCCTGATTAGCTGGGACCACAGGCATACGCCACCACACTCAGCTAGTTTGTATTTTTAGTGGAGACAGGGTTTCGCTATGTTGCCCAGGCTGGTCTTGAACTCCTAGGCTCAAGCGATATGCCTGCCTTGGCCTCCCAAAGTGCTAGGATTACAGGTGTGAGCCACTGTGCCCAGCCTACTGTACTTTTTAAAATATGTAACAAGACGAAAAGATTAAAAATGCTTATTACCTATAGATCATGTAATACGATGATGTAGCAGAGAAAAGATGAATAAAAACCACTTGCATTTCTATGTAGCAGTAAATAAAAGGAAAATAAGAAAAATTCATACACATTTTTTAAAAACTACTGTGTAGGAGCTGTATGAAGAGAGTGGCCCTTTACTGGGAAATTTAGGAGAGTTGAATAAATAGAAAGGTTGAGCTCTTTTTTGTTGCTACAATTTTTAGTTGTAATTTAGACACAATGAAATGTATCTTTCAAAGTATAATTTTCAGTGAGTTGTGATAAATTATACCTGTGTGAACATAACCAGGCATGGTGTGAACATAGCCAGGCATGGTGGCATGTGCCTGTGGTCCCAGCTACTCAGGGAGCTGAGGCAGGAGGATCGCTTGAGCCTGGAAGGCAGAGGTTGCAGTGAGCTGAGATTGCACCACTGCACTCCAGCCTGGGTGACAGAGTGAGACCTTGTCTCAAAAAAATAGAAAAATAGGCCAGGCGCAGTGGCTCACGCCTGTAATCCCAATGCTTTGGGAGGCTGAGGCGGGCGGATCACGAGGCCAGGAGATCGAGACCATCCTGACCAACATGATGAAACCCCGTCTCTACTAAAATACAAAAAATTAGCCGGGCGTGGTGGTGTATGCCTGTAGTCCCAGCTGCCCAGGAGGCTGAGGGAGTGGAATCTCCTGAACCCGGGAGGCGGAGGTTGCAGTGAGCCGAGATCGCACCGCTGCACTCCAACCAGGCGACAGAGCAAGACTCCATCAAAAAAAATAAAAAAGAGTTGAAATGTATAAGCAGATGTAATGATACTATAAGATGTACAGAGAAATTGAGGTCCTTTTGTCTTAATGTGACCCATAATTATGTACAATCCAATAATCTAAGCTGTCTTTAGGTAATGCTCAGACTTGATTTCCTCCTGATCCTACTCCACTCATCCCCATTGATTGTTATTTGCATAGGTGGCATCTGGATATATTGAGGTTGAGAGGGATTTGCTTGACTGGTAATGACAGTGAAGGGAGCGTCATATCTTTGCAGTTAGGACAGTGTCCTGGATTGTTGGTTTTGGCAGCTGTGAAGTAGTTTATCATCTTTGGGAATTTGGCTTTCTGTTGGTAACTGCTGCTGTTGTCTATAGCAGATGAATTTATGGTTCATTCTTTTTCTAGTTATTAAGGACCCTATGGCCTCTTCCTTGCTGTCTTTCCCCTGCTCTTACTGAGCTCTTGAAGGCTCTGAGACTCCACTACATCTTCTGTGTGGCTCCTTGGCCTACATGGCACAGTGTCATTATTCTCTGCAGAATAATGGCAGGATCACCTTGCCCTGTCATTAAAGGCCTTGTGGCAGGTCCATTAGCTCGAAACTCTTGCTGTCACATGTGGGAACTGAGGGAGAGTCAGAAGTGCAGATTATTTCCATCATACTATGCTACTCTTTAAGTGACCTCCAGCATATCAAATGGGGACCAGGGCCAGTGTCCTTCTGCTCTGTTTTCCCCTTAGGTTATCTAACTACCACCTTCACCTCTACCTAAGGAGAAATTGGGATGTTTACAAATGCCTCTGCTTTTCCTCCGGGTTCCTGTAATCTTCAAGTGCCTGAAGGAACAGACTTTCCTTCTTCCTTCTTCTTCTCTGAACCCCTGACATAAACCCCAATTTATGATGATCAGGAGCCTGGTATCTGAATACCATCCAGGGTGAGAGGAATTCACTTGACCTTCTGGTGTCAGTGAAGG
Source organism: Macaca thibetana thibetana (assembly GCF_024542745.1). Lineage (NCBI taxonomy): Eukaryota > Metazoa > Chordata > Mammalia > Primates > Cercopithecidae > Macaca > Macaca thibetana. Next base: position 100,005,187 of record NC_065591.1, read on the forward strand.
GGGTCATCATATCTTTTATTTATTTTTGTTTTATTTTTTGAGATGGGGTCTCGCCCTGTTGCCCAGGCTGGAGTGGAATGGCACGATCTTGGCTCACTACAACCTCCGCCTCCCAGGTTCAAACAATTCTCCTGCCTCAGACTCCCAAGTAGCTGGGATTAGAGGTGCTCGACACCACGCCAAGCTATTTTTTGTATTTTTAGTAGAGACGGGTTTCACCATGTTGGCCAGGCTGGTCTCGAACTCCTGACTTTGTGATCCACTCGCCTTGGCCTCCTAAAGTGCTGGGATTACAGGAATGAGCCACCGCGCCTGGCCTGTTTTTCTGTTTTTTTTGAGACAGGGTCTCACTCTGTCACCCAGGCTGGAGTGCAGTGGTGCAATCTCAGCTCACTGCAATCTCTGCCTTCCAGGCTCAAACGATCCTGCCTCAGCCCCCTGAGTAGCTGGGCCCACAGGTACATGCCACCATGCCCGGCTAATGTTTTTTGTATATTTTGTAGAGATGGGGTTTCACCATGTTGCCCAGGCTGGTCTCAAACTCCACAACTCAAACAATCCGCCCCCCTCAACTTCCCAAATTGCTGGGATTACAGGCATGAGCCACCCTCCCCGGCTGGTTATCGTATCTGTACAGGGGAAGTTGAAGGAATTTTTTCTCTTACTGAATAGTGCCTGACTCCCAAGTCTGTTGATTTGCAGCAAAATTATGTTTTTAAATGTTAAAAGCAAATGTTACTTCTTTTTCTATTTTGACATTTCTTTTACAGCAAACTCTAATCTGTGCTAAGAGATAGATGCCTTTTGTTTTGGAGACAGGGTCTCAGGCTGGAGTGCAGTGGTGCGATCTCAGCTTACTGCAACCTCCACCTCCCAGGCTCAAGCAATCCTCTTTCTTCAGCCTCCTGAATAGCTGGGACCACAGACACATGCCACCATGCCCGGCTAACTTTTGCATTTTTTATAGAGATGGGGTTTTGCCATGTTGCCCAGGCTGGTCTCAAACTCCTGGACTCAAGCAATCCACCCACAGCAACCTCCCAAAGTGCTAGGATTACACACATAAGCCACCACACCCAGCATACAGATGCCTTTTGTTGGGTAAAGAGAGAGCTTGTGCTGGAAAATTAAAAGAGAAAAGAATATTTAATGATTTTCTAATAACTCTTATTGTAAACTTAACAGTAATTAAGGAAATCATCAAGAAAAATTTTGATAAAATGACCTAGATGAAAAAGATTATTTCTTTAGAAACTTAAAAACTACTGGGCATTGTGGCTAACACCTGTAATCCTAGCACTTTGGGAGACCAGGGCAGGGGATTATTTGAGGCTGGGGGTTCAAGACTAACCTGGCCAACATAGCAAAACTTTGTCTCTGTATTTAAAGAGAAGGGGGAAAAAAAAAAAAAAACCTTAAAAACATTTAATTGAGTCAATATAAACTGAAGATAATATTTGTAGCAAATATAATTAATTAATCTGGTAAATATATATAAAGAATGCTACTTAATGACTTTGAAAACAGACCCCAACTGACCTGTACTACTACACAAAGAAATAACTGAATACAAGGGAAAAATTCGGTGTAAGGAGTTTGTTATATTTTAATTAACGTTTAACATGATACCAGGTTATATACGTATTGTTTTCACAGGTAAGATGACTTTTAAGAATGTGAATGGTATGGGGAAAAAAGAAATTGAAGGAAATAATATTAAAACATTAGGTGCAGTTTTCTTGCAGCAGAAGTAATTTTGCTTTTCCTTATTTTTCAAAATGTCTATAATCAGATTTTTAAAAAATACATACTTTACGTTCTGGGATACACGTGCAGAATGTGCAGCTTTGTTACATGGGTATACACGTGTCATAGTGGTTTGCTGCACCTATCAACCTGTCATCTACATGAGGTATTTCTCCCAGTGCTGTCCCTCCCCTAGCCCCCCACCCCAGTAAGCAGATTCTCTTTTATGGGGAATGAAAAAACAAAAGATGTTTTTATTTGTGAAGTAAAAGATACTGGTCTCAAGATTAATCCCCTAGTGATTGTTATCCATTTGGGTAGATGTTGGATAGAGGATTAATATGCATAAAAAGTCATTTTTCAGTTTGTTGTACTTAAAATAAATTTCATATATTAATGCACTTTTATTTTTATTTTTTCTTTTAGGAAGCTATCATACAAATAATGAAAATGAGAAAGAAAATTAGTAATGCTCAGCTGCAGACTGAATTAGTAGAAATTTTGAAAAACATGTTCTTGCCACAAAAGAAAATGATAAAAGAGCAAATAGAGTGGCTAATAGAGCACAAATACATCAGAAGAGATGAATCTGATATCAACACTTTCATATATATGGCATAAGTTTGAATATCATGGACAATATTTAGAACCCAAATTTTGGAGTGCTTGGGCAGAAAGTTGTAAAGTTTGTGCTGGAGAAAGGTTTATTTGGACTTTGATTACATAAATATTAAAATCTCTGCCTTACCTTACAGAAACAACTATATTTTGCCAATCACATTAGTTAGCATGATGGCATTCCCTTCATGTTGCACACTCTAACAGCATGCTGTTTTGTGGAGAAACTTGCATTCATGAAGAGCCCATTATCAACTTTTAAAAGTGAATTTGATTTGTACCCACCAGGAGAAATACAGTTGGGAAGGGTGAGGGCGGGGTTCTTGTTGCTTTTTTCTTTTTTTTCCTCTCTTAAAAAATGTACTTGCACAAGGAAGGATCTTCAGATATTCATGCACTGAAAAATGCTGTTATCTTTTGTTTTTAAAAAATGCAATTAAAACTAGAAATAGCACTCTTGGTTTCTTTTGATGAAAAGAGTGAGCTGGTCAATGCAACATTGGGAAAGGGCAGATGTAGGTGAGAAGTTAAGTATTTAATAGTATCAAATTGTTCAAACATTGCTCAGTATAATAACTGGATTTTAATGGTGACCTAAAAATGGTATTAAATATTTTCAACTTTCAAATATTGGTTTTCTTTAAACAGGAGACTGCTATTTTAGTTGTTGTTCAATGATAAGGAGTTTTTTTTTTTTTTTTTTTTTTTTTTTTAATATGGCTGGAGAGCTTGTTTTGAAAAGTGAAGCTTATATTAATTGTTGCTTCAATTGTTTAAAAAAATTTATGGAGATAGGTAGGTCATTATGATTGCAGAGTCAAAATAGCAAAACAAAAATATTAAGTGTGTTTACTAAACATACTGTGTGTTTACTAACACACTTAATATTTATATACCTAATATTTATTATGCCATATCTGAATTTATTAAAAACACCACAGAAATCTTCTGCTCTGATATAGTTATGTAACTGATCTCTTAATCTGTAGCATAGAAGTATTTTGGTATTTTAAGGCCTCTTGATTAGGGATTTGTAGCCTCAGGTTTGAATCAGTCACCTAGGGGTAAGAGAAAAACCACAACATAAGACCTGAAAAACAGAAGCAAAATTGTTGCACTCTTAATACGAGCAGTAAACTTGCCAAATATATGTACATATATATTTATATATTTTAAAAATAAACATTTTTTAAATCATCAGAAGGCAACATTTACCATGTTCCTTTCAGTCTATCCAAAGTAGCAACTTAACTAGTTGCTGGCAACTGAATATCCAGAGTAGTGGAAATTTTAGGACTTGAGGACGTGAACAACTTAAAAGAGAAAATTATCCCCCTTGGGGAAGGAATGGCTCAACTTGGGTTTTTATTCATTGTGGTGCACGTTTCAAATTTTCTTGCAAATTATTTTATATCTTGTTTGATGTTAAGTAATATTTTTAGAGTATGGTTTTTGAATAGTAGGAAATGGAGTACAGAAAGACATACAGTGTTATGTTACAGTGGAGTGCTTTCAAGAGCATTTCATGGGATCTGTCCCCATCGCAAGAGGCTTTGTGAACTGCCTGCCGAATGGAAGGAAAGCAATTGAAAACATTTAGAGTTTTGCTGAGTATAGTCAAATGCCTGTTCTGAAACTCATAGGAAATTGGAATTTTGTTTAAAATTTTACACTTCATCTTTAAGGGAGCAAATGTCAATTATTAGACCGAGCATATTGTGAAGAATTAAAATTAGTGCTCACAGTTTTCTCTAATTAGGTGACTGTTCATAATGGGTATATTTGAAATTTAGAAGAAATAATTTTGTAGTAATTGTGGCCCTTATGTTTAACAGATAATTCAGCATTGGCGTATTTGCTTGTCCCAATACAAGAATGCCAAAGGAGGAAACAATAGGAGGAAAAATTGTAGTCCATTTAAAAAATTTAGGTTTGTTGTTTTAAACCATAATTGTTCTCAGAACTTTTTTGGAACTTCTAATTTTGGGTCATTTAATTTAAGAATGAGAGTCATGATGTTTTGATTTATGAAGGCGAATTTAATGCAAAAGTGGGTAACACTAAATTCATAGCAAAGTTTTTAATTTTTATAAATTTTTAATAGCCAATTATGTCCTAATTGTATTTTGGGGAATGAACAGCAGCAAATACTGTAAACGTGCAGTTTTTTTTTTTTTGGGTTACGTATACAAAAGTTTAACTACTTTTTGGTGTTCGTGAAAACCATTTAGTTGACCAGGTGCCTATGCCATTGTTCAGTTTTCTTTAACAACAGATTTGCAAATTAAAAAAAAAAAAAGAAAAAAAAATCTTACCAGCAGTTTGTAAAGGTCTGGAATCACAGTTGGCATCCTTTATTCAGGTCTCTTCTCTCCAGTGTGCACTTAAAAGTGGTGCCGAGCAGGGATAAAACCTGCAGTTAAGGGAAAAGAAAATCCAGCCTCCCTCTCCAAAAAAAAAAATACATTTAATTTTAAAAAATTAGTGGTATGGCAATAAGACACTTCGGAGGCTATCTTAAGCTCTGAATACCCATCTTCTAGTTCAAAGACAGAGACATTCCATCTGGGAAATGTTAACTTGTGTTGCCATCTCATTGCCACAGTAAGTAGACATAAGACAAAGTTTAGGAAGTGAAAATATAGAACAATTGTGATGGTCACAATGAGATAAATATTAGAATATTACTATTCCAATGATTAAATGAGGATCTTGAAATAAATTCTGAAGTCTTCCAATTTTTACATTTATTGGAGGGGGTCCCTGAGTTCTGTCAACTTTTTTATTTAAGTCTCTCGCTCTTATTTTGTGCATAAATGTTAAACCTTCCAAAAATGAAATGTTAGCTTTCTTTGTTTTACTTTTTATTAAATTTAATAGAAAATATGACCTGAGTAGTTTAAAAAGTATTTTGCATTATTTGCAGTAAGATATCTCTAGCACTGCTCAAAGGGCAAATTTTAACACTTCAGTCTGGGTGAAAGATTTGCTAGTTTTACAGAAAGATTTGCTATCTTAAACTCAAGCTGGTTTTTCTATTCTCATGTAAATGACTGGGATGCTGTCTTATAAATTCTTCCAAGGTCATGTTTGTGAAATAAACATTACATGAGAGCTTTCCTGTCATCTACACTATATGTTGTCTGGAGTGTTGAACAAATTTATTTTAGTTTCTAAGTTGTAATCTATCCTCATATGGTCTATACGATTTTGAATGTGTGCCACTACATACTGAGATGATAATGCTGTACAATTTTAAGTAGTAGCAGTTTCTGTATGCAGTAGGCTGAAATATTTTGATGAACTGCTTAATTTTTGGATTTTATTTTTTAAGTTGTATAATTTATTTTCTTGCAAAATAAAAATGTAATATAAAAGCTTTTACCTATCCAGAAAATGTTGATGTTCTACTATAAAATAGTTTCAAAGAGTTTAATTAAAATTTTTATAGTAGGTATATTTTTAAATTTCAAGGTAAATTAATAAATCTCAGCCAGCCTTATTTTAATCAGAAATATGAAAAGTAATCCACTTATTTATATTAGACTTCAAATTCTAATTCAAAATGAGAGCAGTCAGGAATGTAGCTTTTCCACTGATGATAGCATGTGGCCGTATGCCTGGAAGAGGTTAAAAAAAAAAAAAATACTCCAACCTGAAAATGATTAATATATTCATCAACTTAGATAGGCTTTGTCATAACAGAATTCAAATTTTATAGCAGATAAAAGTAAAAAATGGGCCAGGCACCGTGACTCACGCCTCTAATCCCAGCACTTAGGGAGGCCAAGGTGGATGGATCACCTGAAGTCAGGAGTTCGAGACCAGCCTGGCAAACATGGTGAAACCCCGTCTCTACTAAAAATACAAAAATTAGCCAGGCATAGTAGCGCACACCTGGGAAGGCTAAGGTAGAATCACTTGAACCTGGGAGGCGGAGCTTGCCGTGAGCCGAGATTGTGCCACTGCACTCCAGCCTGGGTGACAGAATGAGACTCTGTCTCGAAAAAAAAAAAAAAAAAAGTATTTCACATTTTGGATATATTTGAAAATTTGTGAAATACTTATTTTTAAACTAGAAATAGTTTAGCAATAAGGACAGATAATAGCGATTAGTTACTGATCAAGTGAACAATTTAATAATAATAAACTCTGTAAGAAACTTGAATTGCATCCAGGGACTTAATTACACAGAGGAACTAAATTTAAATTTAAAAGATTTTAAAATTTAAAACTTATTTTAAAGTTTCAGAGAAATTAAAAATTTAAAAGAAATTTTGGGCCGGGCACAGTGGCTGACACCTGTAATCCCAGCACTTCGAGAAGCTGAGGCGGGCAGATCACTTGAGGTCAGGAGTTCAAGACCACCCTGACCAACATGGCAAAACCCCATTTCTACTAAAAATACATACCTGTAATCCCAGCTACTCAGGAGACTGAGGCATGAGAATCGCTTGGGCCTGGGAGGTGGAGGTTGCAGCGAGCCGAGATCGCACCACTGTGCTCCAGCCTGGGCAACAGGGCCTGGTTCTCATTCATTCATTCATTCATTCGTTCATAAATAAATGTTATAGAGCTCCTTTACATTGAGGGATCATATCTCTTTCCTACTGTAGTAGTCAATAAATGTTTTGGACAGCTGGATGGAGGAACACATTTGACTTCATAATGACTCTAAACTCAACCTTGAACTTACACTGGCATTTGGGAGGTTGGGGTTGGGGGAGGAGTTGACTCAGAAATGAAGCTAGAAGAAGTATTTTTTCAGTGTAAAATTTCGTCTGAACCAAGAAACAGATTTCATTTAAACCAAGAAACTAAGCCTAAGGTTTTGGGCCCCTTACTTGTACAAGGCCCTGGGAGGGGGTGCCCTTGGAGTTTTGTATTTTTAATTTTGTATTACTTTTCTTAAAGAGGGTCCCCAAAATATCAAGTTGGATTCATCCCTGTTAAACCCGAATGTAAAAAGGGCACATAGTAGGATTGAATGAATGATAGCACATGTGCCTGAGAACATAGTTCAATATTTTAGGTTTTTTTTTTTTTTTTTTTTTTTTTTTTTTTCGCCCAGGCTGGAGTGCAGTGGCGCGAGATCACTGCAAGTTTCTCTCTGTCGCCTAGACTGGAGTGCAGTGGCACAATCGCAGCCTATTGCAGCCTTGAGCTCCTGGACTCCAGTGATCCTCCCACTTTAGCCTCCTGAGTAGCTGGGAACACAGGCACACGCCACCATGCCCAGGTAATTTTTGTTTTTTTATTTGCAGAGAGGAGGTCTCACTATGTTGCCCAGATTGGTTTTAAACTCCTGGGTTCAAGCAATCCTCCCTTGGCATCCAGGAGTGCCAGGATTACAGACATGAGCCACTGCACTCAGCCAATATTTTACATTTTAAGTGTGGAGACTTCATTTCCCATTCCCCATTCTGGGCTACACAATTGAATATGGACTTTTCATGTCACTGAACTCCTGTTTTGACAGTGGACAATCCAGAGCAGGGTGACAGTTGAGATTAACAGTTGATGGTGAGAGTTGAAGAGTTCTAGACTTTTGTGAACATCTGATTAAGGCAAAATACATGCATATAAAAATATAAACAATTCCATATGTAAATATTAAGACTTAACACACCCAAGCTTAAAATTCTTTTAATAGTGAGGCCGGGCACGGTGGCCCACGCCTGTAATCCCAGCACTTTGGGAGTCCGAGGTGGGCGGGTCACGAGGTCAGGAGATAGAGACCATCCTGGCTAACACAGTGAAACCCCGTCTCTACTAAAAATACAAAACAATTAGCTGGGCGAGGTGGCGGGCACCTGTAGTCCCAGCTACTCGGGGGGCTGAGGCAGGAGAATGGCATGAACCCAGGAGGCGGAGCTTGCAGTGAGCCGAGATCGCGCCACTGCCCTACAGCCTGGGTGATGCAGCAAGACTCCGTCTCAAAAAAAAAAAAAAAAAAACTTTAATAGTGATGTCCTAGAGTGAGTAAAATGAGTAACAGCTTCCTTTGTGGATTGGTCATGACCTAATCTCAGGAGTGCTGATCCAAACTTTGTCTGCTCTACTTACCTAGAGGAGAACGGAAGACTTCTCTGAGTGTTAATGGCTTCTTGCTATTTTACTTAATAATAAAGGAAATAGAGTATTTCCTTTTTTCTTTAATTATGCTGTAATTACTGAGGCAGGCTGATACTGTTTAGATTTTTCTTCAGCAGTGGTTGATGGTCCAGGTGTGGTTCACACCTCTAATCCCAGCACTTTAGGAGACTGAAGCAGGAGGATCACTTGAAGCCAGGTTCAAGACCAGCCTGGGCAACATAGTGAGGCCCCCATTTCCACAAAAATGTAAAAATTAGCCAGGGGTGGTTGGTTGCACACACTTGTAGTCCCAGCTACTCAGGAGGCTGAGGCTCCACTCCAGTGAGCTGTGATTGTGCCACTGCCCTCTAGTCTAGGCAACAGAATGAGACTCTGTCTTAAAAATAAGTGGAACTTGGGAATACTTTAACATGTTTTTTCCCATAGCTGTTAAATGTATAATTATTAATATTTTCCCCTACTCTACCTTATCTCCTAAATTCTCAGTAGATGATACTGCTTTGAAAAAATAAGCGGAGAAAATAAGGCCTTCAGGCATGAACTCTTAACTTGCCTTTTCTCCACCTGTGAACTTTACCTCTAATCATGTACATCTTCATCTGCCTGCCTGTCTCAGAGGAAGAGATGACCTTACTTGTTGCTCAAGACCAACTATTTTACCTTTTTCTGAATTCCATCCTCTCCTTCCGCTGTGTTTTACCCTATAAATATCTCCATTGCCTAAATGTTTCAAACATTGTTCTTTTGGATATTTTTTTCTCTCCAGTGGTTCTCCATTTTGGTCCACAGACCAGCAGCATTGTCACTTGGGAGCTTGTTGGAAATGTAAGTTCTTGAGTTCTACCCTAGACCTACTCAATCAGAAACTTGTTCAGGTCAAGCCCCACAATCTGAATTTTAACAAGCCCTCTAGGTGATGCTGATGACAGTCAATTTTGAAAATCATTGGCCTATATACATATTGAAGTACCCACCATCCTTCAAAAAATTCCCTCGTCTTACCTCGGTCATGCTATGGCCTTATTTTCCCCCTTCCCTTCTCTGCTAAACGTGTTGGAAGAGCATTCCACAGTCTTACTGTCTCTATATCTTTTTGAGATACGGTCTTGCTCTGTCACCCAGGCCAGACTAGAGCATAGTTTTGTGATCACAGCTCACTGCAACCTCTAGCATCTGGGCTCAAACAATGCTCTCGCCTCAGCCTCCCCAAGTAGCTGGGACAACAGGTACATGCCACCGTGCCTGGCTCTTTTTCTTTTTCTTTTTTTTTTTTTAAATTTTTGCAGAGGTGGGGTCTTGCTATGTGGCTCAGGCTAATCTCAAACTCCTGGCCTCAAAGGGTCCTCCCATCTCTGCCTCCCAAAGTGCTGGGATTATTAGGCATGAGCTACCACGTTGGCCTTCGTATCTTCAATATGGTAGGAATTGGCTCATGTCTTCACTGTCCCTCTTGCCGAGGTCATCAGTGACCTTATTAGTGTTATTATAAGTTCATTTCTGGCAAGGTGCAGTGGCTCATGCCTGTAATCCCAACACTTTGGGAGGCCAAAGTGGGAAGGTGGCTTGAGAAGAACCTAGGCAACAGAGCCAGACCCCGTCTATAAAAAAAAAAAAAAAAAAAAAAAAAAAAAAAAAAAAAAAAAAAAAAGTTTATTGTTTCATTCCTTGGCTTCAAAGACACTCTTCTGTCTTGGTGTCACTCCTCTCTCTCTCTCAGCTTTGTCTCATTCTCTGGCTCTTCTGCCTGCACATCCCATGATTTCATCTCGTAACTCTCCACTCTTGGTAAGCTACATACTCTTCCTGGGTGATGTCATCTACTTCCCTGGCTTTGACACTGTCTGCATGGGGATGCTTCAGACTGTCTCCAGCCCAGGTTTCTCTTCTAAAGTCAGCATGTATTTCTAGCTACTTCTTGAACATATCATCTGTCACTTGCTCTGATTAATACTATCTCAGTCGCCCAGGTTAGTAACCTTGATGTAATTCCCTATTGCTCCCCTGCCCACACCACACTTGATTCCACTTCTGTCTTATCTCCAGAAGCTGGCCTTTTTTAAACCTCTGCTTCTCCTGTGTTCACTGAATACACACACTCTGTAACACGCTTATACCATCTGAGGTAGAGAATGATGCACCTTTACTAGCTGCTGGGTTACTTCTGGCTTACATTATTATTATTATTATTATTTTTTTTTTTTTTTTTTTGAGACAGAGTCTCGCTGTGTCGCCCAGGCTGGAGTGCAGTGGCCGGATCTCAGCTCACTGCAAGCTCTGCCTCCCGGGTGCACGCCATTCTCCTGCCTCAGCCTCCCGAGTAGCCGGGACTACAGGCGCCCGCCACCTTGCCCGGCTAGTTTTTTGTATTTTTTAGTAGAGACGGGGTTTCACCGTGTTAGCCAGGATGGTCTCGATCTCCTGACCTCGTGATCCGCCCGTCTCGGCCTCCCAAAGTGCTGGGATTACAGGCTTGAGCCACCGCGCCCGGCTATTATTATTATTTTCATTTTTTCTTTTGCATGCTTCTCTGTTCTTGGCGGGCCTACATTTTTGCAGTGGATTACCTAAATGTACAGAGGGTTAAGCTGTGGTCAGTAAGATTGTTTGCTTTTGACATTTTTGAGCCATTGACCTAATCTCAAATTTTCTCTTTAATTGAGCTTATAATTCAGTGCCTGAGTCCCAAGACCCCAGAAGGTGTGAATGGAGTATTTCTGTTTAGCCTGTGGCTGAGAGATCACTCTAAATCTAAAACAGAAAAGCAGGGCACGAACTTTTATCATTTATAAATCCCTCACTCTTTCTAGTACAATTCTCCGCTTAATTATGAGCCCGCTATTTGTGAAATTGAATTGATAGGTTTGGGAATCACTGTTGAATAGACCACATCATCCTCTAAAATAGAGGAACGTGTAACGAGCCCGAAGGCATTATCTGGGCAAGTAGGACCAATGTCTTACACTGAAGAAATGAAGAACTTCCTAGCCTGCTGTGGTGGCTCACGCCTGTAATCCCTGCACTTTGGGAGGCTGAGGTGGGAGGCTCACTTGAGCTGAGGAGTTTGAGCCAACATGGCGAAAACTCGTCTCTACAAAAAATACAAAAAGTAGCCAGGTGTGTTGGCGTGCGCCTGTAGTCCCAGCTACTCAGAAGTCTGAGGTGGGAGGATCACCTGGGCGGGAGAGGTTGAGGCTGCAGAGAGCAGTGATCGTGCCACTGTACTCCTGCCTGGGTGACAGAGTGAGACCCTGTCTCAAAAAAAAAACAAAAAACAAAAAACAATCAACTTTCTAAAATACCCTCTTGGATCTTTGTTTTTGTTTTGTTTTGTTTTGTTCTAAGAGATCCTGTCAACATTTTTTTAAAAGACACTAGGCCAGGTGCAGTGGCTCATGCCTGTAATCCCAGCACTTTGGGAGACCAAGGCGGGTGGATCACGAGATCAGGAGATCGAGACCATCCTGGCTAACACGGTGAAACCCCGTCTCTACTAAAAATACAAAAAAAGTAGCCAGGCGTGGTGGCGGGCGCCTGTAGTCCCAGCTGCTGGGGAGGCTGAGGCAGGAGAATGGCGTGAACCCGGGAGGCAGAGCTTGCAGTGAGCCGAGATCACGCCACTGCACTCCAGCCCAGGTGACAGAAGAAGCCTCCACCTCAAAAAAAAAAAAAAAAAAAAAAAAAAAAAAAGTACAAAAAATTAGCCAGGCGTGGTGGCACGTGCCTGTATTCCCAGCTACTCTGGAGGCTGAGGCAGGATAATTGCTTGTACCTGGGAGGCAGAGGTTGCAGTGAGCGGAGATGGTGCCACTGCACTCCAGCCTGGGTAACAGAGCGAGACTCTGTCTCAAAAAGAAAAAAAAAAAAAAAAAAAAAAAACACTAGAGAAAATTCTCTCTAAATATGTTGCGTTTACTTTGGGATAAAAGAAAAATTACAATCTGTAATGCATTAATGGCAAGTGTGTTCTGTGTAAGGGGAGCTTTTATTAGCCAAAAAAAAAAAAAAAAAAGATTTTCATAAGCTGCTTAGAAGCAGAGTCCGTGGGTTCCGTAGGTTCAAAGCCAGAGCTGTTACCAGTTCATTGATGCAGATGCTGCTACTGGGCAGGTATTCTCTGGAGAATGTCTTGTTTGAATTATTGCAGTCCTAAAGAATGTTTAATGAAAAACCTTATCAGAGCAGGAGATGCATGAAGCACGTGAAGCAGTTTTTAGTAAGTCCTTGGAAGCCGTTCTTACCTCAGACATGCATGCGTGTGCCTCCTTCCCGGCCCTGTTTTGTCTGGGTCCAGCAAAAGTGACTTTATTCTGGTATCTGCCACTTTCACAGTCCCAAGATAAATCATATGAAGGTTTTTAGGAACACTCTACTGTTGTCTTTCGTCTTTCTGTTTATATCGTAATCATTTTCTTATTCTGATACAGAGGGTACAAATATTTCCATGTGCCCACTAAAGAAGCTCTGTTGACACTTTGTACCTGTCTCAGGATTTCAGTGAATGAAGTGTCTTACTGCACATAAGCTAGTAAACACAAGGAAAAGCTATGGGCAGCCCTCCAGGATGAGTGTATTAGTTTTCTAGAGTTGCTGTAACAAAGTTACCACAGATTGCGTGACCTAAAACAACAGATTTATTGTTGCACAATTCTAGAGGCTGGAGGTCTGAAATCAAGGTGTTGCTGGGACCATGCTGTTCTCTCTCTCTCTGAAGAATCCAGGGAAGGGCCCTTTTTTGGCCTTTTCTAGCATCTGGGGGTCGCTCGCATCTGTGGCATTCCTTAACTCATTGCTGCATCGCACTAGTTCCTACCTCCACTTTCCCAAGGCCATCTTTTCGTCCATCTTCTTATAAGGACACCACCAGTCATATTGGATTTACAGCCTAGTGTACACCAGTGTGACGTCATCTTAACTAATTACATCTTCAAAGATGCTGTTTCCAAACAAGGTCATATTCCGACGTTTTGATGGTGGTGAATTTGGGGGCAACACTTCAACCCAGTACAGTCAATCCTCTAGCCCTGTAAAATTCACATTCATCCCACATGCAAAATACATTCACCTAATCCCAGCATCCTCAAAAATCTCAACTTGTTTCAGCATTAACTGTAAATCCAAAATCTCATCTAAGTATCATCAGCTCAAAACATTGCACATCTCATTATCTAAATCATGCAAACCAGGTATCACTGAGACTCTAGGTATGATATGATACATTCTAGGGCAAAATTCCTCTCCTAACTGTGGACATGTGCAACTAGGAAACAAGTTATCTGCTTCCAAAGTACAATGGTGGGTGCAGTGGTTTGAATGTGTGCCCTCCAAAGTTCATGTTGAAACGTAATCACATTGCTGTGGTATTAAGAGGTGGGCCCCTTGGAGATGATGAGGCCATGAGGGCTGTGCCCTCATGATTGGATTGGCACCTTACAAAAGGGCTGGAAGGAACCTGCTTAGGTGCCCTTTTGCCCATCTGCTCTTCTGCTACATGAGGATGTAGCAAGAAGGCCCTCACCAGACACCTAATGCCAGCATCATGGACTTCCAAGCCTCCAGAACTGTGAGTAGTAAATTTCTATTACTTATAAATTACCCAGTAATAATCAGATGTCTATTACAACAGCACAAAGGGACTGAGATGAGGCAAGCATAGGACAGACATTTCCATTATGAAAGGCAGAATTTTCATGGAATTAAAGGGGTCACTGTCTCACACAGGTTTGTAACACAAAAGGGAAAACTACATTGGTTTTCAAGGCCTTAATGACCCTCTGACTCGATCCAGCCGCTGCATCCAGAGGGTGCAGTTGGCCTTGGCCTCTGGACCTATAGCTCCATCCTCTCTCTGGCCTCTGCATCCATGGCTCTGCCCTGGGAGTCAGTCATTTTCCCTTCAATTTGTTCTGTCTCTGTCCCTTTCCATCAAGGCTGGGAGTATTTCTGCTGGTATAAAATTCTCAAAAATCTTGTTTTCTGTGGATGTCAAGGGGATCCACACCATTAGAACTTTCAAGTTCTCCACAGATCTTTCCTGGACAACCCCAGCTCTATTCCTGGCTTCTGCTGACACGGCTGAGTGGATCCATAAGTCACACAACTCTCTTTTTTTTTTTTCTTTTGAGACGGAGTCTCGCTGTGTCTCCCAGACTGGAGTGCAGTGGCGCAATCTCGGCTCACAGCAAGCTCTGCCTCCCCGGTTCACGCCATTCTCCTGCCTCAGCCTCCCAAGTAGCTGGGACTACAGGCGCCCGCCACTATGCCCAGCTAATTTTTTGTATTTTTAGTAGAGACAGAGTTTCACCGTGTTAGCCAGGATGGTCTCGATCTCCTGACCTCGTGATCCGCCCGTCTTGGCCTCCCAAAGTGCTGGGATTACAGGCGTGAGCCACCGCTCCCGGCCAACACACAACTCTCTTTAGCAAAGTATTGTCCAGACACACTCTTCAGGCCAGACCTTCTCATCCTTGGCAGCAGTATAGTTAGGCTGAGAATTTTCCAAATAATCAAGTCCTGGTTCCTTTTTGCTTAACAATTCTGAGGCAGGAGAATAGGGAATTCGGGCAATCAAGGGTTAAGGCAGAAGCAAAAGAACAGCAGGTGCAGCCAGTTCTAGGCAAAATTGGACAGCACACAGGCCACCTCCTCGTTCCTGTGATAATGAGACAGAAGTTTCCACATCTGCCTCTGATCGTGTGCCAAGGCTCCACGTCAGCCTGTGGTCGCAGGCCAATCCTTCATGGGGTGCGGCCTATTGGAGTCCTCTAAAGGGCACCGAGGGATGTTGCTTGGTTCCTTTAGCTTAATAAAAACCCCAATTGAAGAGGCTGTTGAGCTGCTTGCTCAAGCCCGCTCCCACCCTCTGAATTGTACTGCTTCTTCAATAAATCTGTGCCTTCGTTAGCCTGTTCTTTTGTTGCTTTGTTAGTGCATTTTGTTCAATTTTTGTCCAATACACCAAGAACTTGGACAACTCATAGTTAAGACATTCCGTCCGCTAACAATTCCTACCTCAATTTATCTCCCTCCACTTGCATTTTAATGGAAGCAGGCTGGTTTCCAACTCCTGGCTTCAAGTCATCCTCCCGCCTTGGCCTCCCAAAGTGCTGGGATTACAGGTCTGAGCCACCATGCCTGGCCTTGGCTAATTTTTTTTTTTTTCATAGAGATGGTGGTCTCACTGTATTGCCCAAGCTGGTGTCAAACCCCTAGTCTCAAGTCGTCCTCCCGCCTTGGCCCCCCAAAGTGCTGGGATTACAGGCCTGACCCACCACACCTGGCCCCTAACAGATAGAGTCTGAACTCGCAGTACCTATGAATGTGACTATTTGGAAATAGAGAACTTGCAGGTGTAATCAAATTAAGATGAGATCATATTGGATTGGGATGGGCCCTAAATCCAATGACTGATGTCCTTATAGCGAGAGTGGAGAAAAGCCACACACAGGGGAGAAGGCAGGAATTACACTGATGCCTCTACAAAGCCAGGAACACCAGGGACTTCCAACAACAACCACGATCTCGGAGGGAGGCATGGAACAGACTGTCCCTCAGAACCCGCAGAAGGAACTCATCCTGCCAGCACCTGGATCGTGGACTCCAGCCTCCAGAACTGTGAGAAAATACATTTCTGTTGTTTTAAGCCACCCAGTTAGTGGTAATTTGCTACTGCAACCTTAGGAAACAAATACAGATTTTGGTACTGAAAAGTGGGGTGCTGCCATATTAATACACACAAACATGGAAATGCCTTTATTGATAGATTGGGGTGATGGGCAGAGGAAGAATTTTGAGGCACATGATAGATAGCCTAGATTGCCTTGAAGAGACAATTGGTGGAAATGTGCGCACCCCATCTCTACAAAAAATAAAAATTAGGTGGGCATGGTGACACACACATGTAGTCCTAGCTACTTGGAAGGCTGAGGCAGGAGGATTACTTGAGCCTAGGAGGCTGCAGTGAGTTATGATTGCAATCCAGCCTGGGTGACTAGAGCAAGGCTCTGCCTCGCTTTTTTTTTTTTTTTTTCTTTTTTTCTTTTTTTGAGACAGAGTTTTGTTCTGTTGCTCAGGCTGGAGTGCAGTGGCACGATCTCAAATCAGGTTGCAGTGAGTTGAACCCACCTCCTGGGTTCAAGCAATTCTCCTGCCTCAGCCTCCTGAGTAGCTGGGATTACAGGAGCCCACCACCACACCCGCTAATGTTTTTGTATTTTTACTAGAGACAGGGTTTCACCATGTTGGCCAGGCTGATCTCGAACTCCTGACCTCAGGTGATCTGCCCTCCTTGGCCTCCCAAAGTTCTGGGATTGTAGGCATGAACCACCGCACCTGGCCAGAGACCGTCTCTTAAACAAACAAACATCTTTTGGGAGGATACTGTTTAACCTAGTACAATGTGTTATTCCAGTAGGCTAAGTTTGACAGAAGTTGTTTATTGCAGAAGAACTTACTTGGAAGTGAATATCAAACATCTTTGTATTATAAATATAATACCCACAAGTTTTTCCTTAAATGTTTTTATTTTTCCACTTGTTTCCTGCTGTGAAAATATTGTTCTAATATTCCTAAAACTAACTTCTGCTTCTAGAAACCCACTCTGGGTCTTATGGACATTTCAGAGAAAGAGGGCTTTATTTTATCAAGACTTAATATACTCTGTAAGACGTAAGTTTCCACTTACAAGTTTGCCACCAGATGGAGGTATTGACTAGAGCTCCTTGACAAATGTAATAAACAGCATCCCAGATAAACTACTTTTTAAGTAGCTCTTCATCAATATATCTGTCCAGATGCTGTATTACCTGCTATGACAGGGATGATAATCCAAAGCCACAAATTCAGATATGCAAAAAATGTTTTTAAATTATTTGGCCGGATGTGGTGGCTCACACCTATAATCCCAGCACTTTGGGAAGCTGAGGAGGGAGGATTGCTTGGGCCCAGGAGTTGGAGACCAGCCTGGGCAACATAGTGAGACCCTGTGTCTACCAAAATACTACTACTACTACTACTACCAATAATAATAATAACAAATTTTAAAATACAAATAAAATAAAAATAATTCTCTCTTAATTGTACTTAATTTTCATTTCAACACTCCATTTCTATTTCACAGAAGAAATGTTAATCTAGTCACTTGCTTTTTTTTTCTTTTTCTTTTTCTTTTTTTTTTTTTGAGGCGGAGTCTCTCTCTGTCGCCCAGGCTGGAGTGCAGTGGCGGGATCTCGGCTCACTGCAAGCTCCGCCTCCCGGGTTCTCCCGCCTCAGCCTCCCGAGTAGCTGGGACTACAGGTGCCCACCACCGCGCCCGGCTAATTTTTTGTATTTTTAGTGGAGGTGGGGTTTCACCGTGTTAGCCAGGATGGTCTCGATCTCCTGACCTCGTGATCCGCCTGCCTCGGCCTCCCGAAGTGCTGGGATTACAGGTGTGAGCCACTGCGCCCGGTCGAGTCCTAGATTCTTAAGTGAAATTATTAGCTACATTTTTGCCTGGTGCTCATATTGGTGATAAAGCTACTCTTATTTTTTTTGAAGTTCAGTTTTAAAGAGCAGCTTGCCTGCTGTAGCTCCAGAAGTGAATGTACTGTTCTTCTCCCCTCAATGCTCCTAAATCTCTCTGAACTTCTCTAGAAGCTGTCCTGATGAACATGGTGGCAATATTTCCTGGTAGTGCCTCTGATGGCAGAATTGTCCAATTAGAGCTGACTTCTATGTTCCTAGTTAGGTTTCTCCTAGGGCAGGTCTCTCCTAAGACACAACTAGTGTAGTGAGTGCCTAGAAGCTTAGCCCTAGCAACCAGACTGCCTAGCTTCCAATTGCAACTGTGTCACTAACTACAAGCTTTGTGCCCTTGGACAAACTTCTGGAAAATGTGGATAATGCTACTTCCTAATTCAGTGGATTTTTGTGAGGATTAAATTAATTAAACTGTGAATGAACTGGTTCATATTAAGAACTATATACATAGCTATATAACCAGTCTTTATTTTTTCTTCTTCTTCTTTTTTTGAGACACAGTCTCATTCTGTTGTCCAGGCTGGAGTGCAGTGGCGTGATCTCAGTTCACTGCAATCTCCACCTCCCAGGTTCAAGCAATTATCCTGCCTCAGCCTCCTGAGTAGCTGGGATCACAGGTGCCCACCACCATGCCCAGCTAATTTGTGTATTTTTAGTAGAGATGGGGTTTTGCTGTGTTGGCCAGGCTGGTTTTGAACTCCTGACTTCAAATTATCCACTCACCTGGGCCTCCCAAAGTGCTGTGATTACAGGTGTGAGCCACCACGCCCAGCCTAACCAGTCATTTTTTACAGTGTGATGCCCCACTCATCAGCTTGTCCTCTCACAACTGGTTATCTCTATGAGGCCAGACCTTTAGTTTTCTGATTCATTTCTTTAAAAATTCAGCTTTTTCAGTTAGAAATATTATCGGTTTCACACACACACACACACACACACACGCAGCTTAAACACTGACATACAATGTAATGACTTCCTTTCAATAATTCTCAAAGCAGCCCAGTATGAAAAATATTTGGCCTCTGGTAGAAGGGGAAGGTGTCAGTGTGACATTCCAAGGAAGGAGGTAGGCCTTGGTGAGCTGTTGAATAGAGAGGTTCGTGTCGGTGCAGGAATCACAGAGGACTTTAAGGGACAAACCTGGAGTGACGGGGAAATTAAAGACAGGGTGCTATATTTATAGCTATATTAAAAAATTACTCCAGCCAGGCATGGTGGCTGATGCCTGTAATCCCAGTACTTTGAGAGGCCGAGGGGGGCGGATTTCCTGAGCTCAGGAGTTTGAGACCAGCCTCTGGGCAACATGGTGAAATCCCGTCTCGACTAAAATACAAAAGATTAGCCAGGCGTGGCAGCGTGCACCTGTAATCCCAGCTACTTGGGAGACTGAGGCTGGAGAATTGCTGGAACTCAGGAGGCAGAGGTTGCAATGAGCCAAGATCACGCCACTGCACTCCAGCCTGGGTGACAAGAGCGAGACATTGTCTCAAAAAAAAAAAAAAAATTACCCCCGAACAGACCTGTTAAGGCGGCTTATGCCTATAATCTCTGTGCTTTGGGAGGCCAACGCCAGAAGATGTCTTAAGGTCAGGAGTTTGAGACCAGCCTGGGCAACAAGACCCCTTCTCCACATAAAATACAAATAAAAAAAATTAGCATTGTGGAACCTGCCTGTAGTCCTAGCTACTTGGGAAGCAGAGACAGGAGGATCCCCTAGCTACAGGAGGCAGAGACAAGGAGGATCCCCTGAGACCAGGAGTTTGAGGCTGCACTGAACTATGATTGCACCACTGTACTCCAGCCTGGGTGACAGAGTGAGACCCTATCTTAAAAAAAAAAAAAATTGGCCGGGCGCGGTGGCTCACGCCTGTAATCCCAGCACTTTGGGAGGCCGAGGCGGGCGGATCACAAGGTCAGGAGATCGAGACCACGGTGAAACCCCGTCTCTACTAAAAAAATACAAAAAAATGAGCCGGGCGCAGTGGCGGGCACCTGTAGTCCCAGCTACTCGGGAGGCTGGGGCAGGAGAATGGCGTGAACCCAGGAGGCGGAGCTTGCAGTGAGCCAGGATCGCGCCACTGCACTCCAGCTTGGGCGACAGAGCAAGACTCTGTCTCAAAAAAAAAAAAAAAAAAAAAAAAAAAAAAAAAAAAAAAAAAAAATTACTCCAAAACATAATGGCTTAAAATAACAACCATTTGTTTTCCCTCATTTCTGTGGATCATGAATTCAGACAACATGGTGGGGATGGCTTGTCTCTGCTCCATGATGTCTGGGGTCTCAGCTGGAGTGGTTGAAGGTTGGGGACTGGAATCACCTGAAGCCTTTTACCCATATTTGTATCTGGACTGAGCCTGGAATTTGATTGCTTCAAAATATTTTCACAGCTGGATGGGATGGCTCACGGCTGTAATCCCAGCACTTTGAGAGGCCGAGGCTGGTCGATTGCTTGAGCCCAGAAGTTAGCAACCAGCCTAGGCAACATAGGGAGACTTAGTCTTTACAAAAAAATACAAAAATTACCCGGGCGTGGTCGCCTGCGCCTGTAATCCCCGCACTTTGGGAGGCCGAGGAGGAAGGCTCACTTGAGTCCAGGAGTTCAAGACCAGTCTGGCCAACATGGTGAAACGCCGTCTCCACAAAAAATACAAAAATTATCCGGTTGTGGAGGCTTGCGCCTGTAGTCCCAGCTACTTGGGTGGCTGGGGAGGGAGGATAGCTTGAGCCCTGGAGGTCGAGATTGCAGTGAGCTGTGATCGCGTCACTGCACTCCAGCCTGGGTGACAGAGTGAGATCCTGTCTCAAAAAAAAAAAAAAAAAAAAAAAAAAAAAAAAAAAAAAAAAAAAAAAAAATCCTAAAATATTTTCATAAGTTTGTGCTGAGTAGGCCTAAGGGAAACATGCTCAGTGAATCGAAAAATCTCGGATTACACATAAACCACCGGCCCCGGCGGGTTAGAAGTGGTAGACACGGGATTCAGCAGCGTGTCAGGTATTCGTTGACCCCGGTGCCAGCGTCTCCATCCACGTCATTCACTTGTCAACCCTTCCTCGCCCAGGCTGCGGGGTCCCAGCGCCACGCTCCGCCCCACCCTTGGCTGCCGGCCAATCGCTGCCGACTGTGACGGTCCGGGGTTACTATTGGAGGAGGCGGGATGGGCGGTGCCCGCTCCGGGTCGCTGTGGGTGCGGGGTTGGGGAGGACGCCGAGGTGTTCTCTGCCTGTGCAGCAGCCCCTCCGCGTTCTGCAATCATGGCTGTGCTGGCGGCACTTCTGCGCGGCGGCGCCCGCAGCCGCAGCCCCCTGCTCCGGAGGCTGGTGCAGGTGAGCGGGGTTCGTCCCCACAGCGCTCAGACCTGGGAAGCGAGGAGTCCCCCGCCTCGAAAGCTTCCAGCCCGCGGCCGTTGCAGCTCCGGCGGCCCGGGCGCGCGGCGTAGGCCCCAGGACAGGCAGGCGACTGGGTCTTGTCCAAAAACCGCCGAAGTGCTCCCATAACACCCAGGGACTCGCGTATTTTTACAGCACTTTTCTACTTCCGAGGTCTCGGCGTAATCATCTTAATGAGCGTTACTGGTGTGTCAAACACCAGTACGTGTTAAACACCAGGGCAGGTGTCTGGTGTCAAACACGAGGGCACGCGTCTGGGCGGACAGGACGGCCGGGATTGGCGCTGGCCCGGCCTGAGCGGTGGGCGGTGGGATCGGGGAGAGCCTCTTTGCAGGCCTGTGCAGCTGCTCCCGAGATTTTCTTTAAAAGATGTTCGTGTGCTTTATTGTCAGGAGAGGTTCCTTTTCTTTTTTAATACAATAGATAATCATTGGGCGTACAAGGGGAGAGGGCACCATGTGATCATAACAGACGTTTTTTGGAGCAGCCTAAAATTTATCAGGGAAAGCTAATGACTACTCAGATAATACAATAAATTATACTTGATATATGAGCAAGCTCACATACTGAGGGTGTTCCAAGGGATGTCTCTCTTCTTACTATTGTGTTTAGAGAACACAACAGGGGCAGAGTCTCAAAGAATTTATTCTCCACATGCGTAAGCAAGGGAGTACGCACCACAGATTGTCAGGCAAAGCCTCAGGAATAGGTAGAGACCTTCAGGGTGTGGTTAGTGAAACTTGAGTTTTCCAGGTCGATTGGGGCAATAAGCTTGGGGATCCAGTTATGTTGTGAGTGTATGGATTTGACCCTAGTTAAGTAGGGATTATTGATGTGTTTGTTTCTGTTGCAGTGGGAGATGACTCTAGTTCTTATGTCTGGGCGTAGAGTAACATCACTTGCACAAGGGTGCTGGCGGTAGGAGCTGTGCAAGAGATTGTGAAGAACCAGTGTAGGACTTTACAATTATGGAGTGAGGGTGCGAAGCCAAGGGAAAAGAAAGTCTAAAACTGATCCTGGGTGACTGAGATAATAGAAAAGTCAAAATGCGTAGGTTTCCAAGGAAGATTAGTTTTTAGCCATTTGTTTTTTTTGTTTTTTTTTTTTTTTTGTGTTTGTTTGTTTTTTTTTAAGAGACGGAGTCTCGCTGTGTCACCCAGTTTTGGAGTGCAGTGGAGATGATCTCAGCTCACTGCAAGCTCCGCCTCCCGGGTTCACGCCATTCTCCTGCCTCAGCCTCCCGAGTAGCTGGGACTACAGGCGCCTGCCACCTCGCCCGGCTTTACAATTTTTTAGTAGAGACGGGGTTTCACTGTGTTAGCCAGGTTGGTCTCGATCTCCTGACCTCGTGATCCGCCCGTCTTGGCCTCCCAAAGTGCTGGGGTTACAGGCTTGAGCCACCGCACCCGGCCCAGTTTTTAGCCATTTGTTAGTCTCATGGGATGAGTGGAGAAATCACAAGAATGTAATTAGGTTATCTTGGGTTTCAGTCAGTATTGACTAAGTGAGGTAGGTGAACTAGGTACTCTAGAGATGTAAAAAAAAAAAAAGTTCAGAACCTTCTTAATTTATGGTTTAATTAAGATCTTACAATCAGGCTGGTTGAGGTGGCTTATGCCAGTAATCCCAGCACTTTGGGAGGCTGAGGTGGGTAGATCATTTGAAGTCAGGAGTTCAAGACCAGCTTGACCAACATGGTGAAACCCGACCTCTATTAAAAATACACACACACACACACACACACAAAAAAAAAGCCAGGCGTGGTGGTGGGTGCCTGTAATCCCAGCTACTTGGGAGGCTGAGGCAGGAGAATCGCTTGAACCCGGGAGGGGAAGGTTGCAGTGAGCTGAGATCGTGCCACTGCACTCCAGCCTGGGCAACAGAGTGAGACTCCATCTTAAAAAAAAATCTTAAAATGAAACACAAATACTCGTACAATCAAAAACAAATACTCCTCATGAAAAAAATGCCTGTACATGCTCTCATGTATGATATGTGACATTCATGTTACTGAACTCTAGGAAGCAGTTGTATTGGATACTTGAATTAAATGGTCATTTATTGAATCAATAAACAGGATTTTCAGTTTTCTGTGCTATTTTGTAGAATAGAATTTGACCTCTCATTACATTGGCTCTTTTCCCTTTGCTTATCAGGTCTCTTTTATGTTCAACAAATCTTTATGGACTTTATTGGAGCGTGTTGCCTTTCTAGCTTGAATCACTTTTCTCTCTCTAGTCAAAGGAGTGGTCTTTACTCATTACCTCCCATTTATTCTGCATCCATTTCTCCTTAACTCTCTGCAGTTAAATTTCTGTGCCACTCAAGCTGAAAATTACCAGTGATTTCCTTTTTCTTTTTTTTTTTTTTTTTTTTTAAAGTTTTTCTTTTTTTTTTTTTTTTTTGAGACAGAGTCTCGCTCTGTCACCTAGGCTGGAGTGCAGTGGCCGGATCTCGGCTCACTGCAAGCTCCACCTCCCGGGTTCACGCCATTCTCCTGCCTCAGCCTCCCGAGTAACTGGGACTACAGGCGCCCACCACCTCGCCCGGCTAGTTTTTTTTTTTTTTGTATTTTTTAGTAGAGACGGGGTTTCACCGTGTTAGCCAGGATGGTCTCGATCTCCTGACCTCGTGATCCGCCCGTCTCGGCCTCCCAAAGTGCTGGGATTACAGGCTTGAGCCACCGCGCCCGGCCGTGATTTCCTTTTTCTGTGGTTTTAAATTATTTTTTAAAATCTATGTTTATTTTAGTTTTTGTAGACACAGAGTCTGGTTCTGTTGCGCACGCTGGTCTTGGACTCCTGGCCTCCCAAACTGGTGTGAGCCATTGTGCTCGGCCCATGTTTTTTCTTCTTGACCTTTATCCTATATTTGACACTATTGACCACTCCCTCCTTGAAACTCCTGTTTTGTGTTTTGATCCAGTTTTCAGCTTCTTTTAATACTCAGACTTAAAAAAAAATTTCCTATCTTGTGCCAGTCTTGGGCCTATTTGCTCCCAGATTCATTTCTCTCCCCTCCCCTATTCTGTCTGCATGACTGTAGGCTGACCAATGTCAGCTGGCTTCTGGCTGGGTGTAGCCAGTGTGAGGCACCGGTGCAAGGCACCGGTGGAAGATTGGAAGATAGGAGGAAGGGAGAAGGCAGAATAATTTCTCTGTCTGTCTGTCTGTCTGTCTCTGGCAGTGTCTGTCTCTCTTGTGGTTCCTGCTTCTGCTGGGTTCCTGACCCCTTGGCTTTGGTAACCTTGCTTCTTCCCTTTGACCTACCAGCCTGTATGCTAGTTCCTTCCTGTTGCTAATTTCTTTCTTTTTTTCATTTTTTGAGATCAACTATCGCTCTTGTTGCCCAGGCTAGAGTGCCATGGGCGCAATCTTGGCTCACTGCAACCTCTGCCTCCCGGGTTCAAGCAGTTCTCCTGCCTCAGCCTCCTGAGTAGCTGGGATTACAGGCACCTGCCATCATGCCTGCTAATTTTTATATTTTTAGTAGAGACAGAGTTTCACCATGTTAGCCAGGATGGTCTCGAACTCCTGACCAGCCCACCAGGTGATCCACCTCTGATGATCTGCCCACCGCAGCCTCCTCAAGTGCTGGGATTACAGGTGTGAGCCACCACACCCGGCCCCCTTCCCTTTTTCTAATCTTACCCTAGTACTCTCAGTTCTCTACTGCAGCCAGAGTGGTCTTTTTATAACATAAAAGCTTTCAGTGGCTTGTCATTGCCCTCAGGCCAGAATCTAGACCCTTATCATGATCTGCTGGGCCCTACTTACTCTGTGACCTCAGCTGTTGCTGTGCTCACTCTGCTTTTGCCACAGGACCCTTCTTTCTATACTTAGTATGTGTGCCAAGTTTGTTCCTAATTCATGGCCTTTGTCCTACTTGTTCCTAATGCCTCAAATGTGCTTTTCCTGGATCTTTCCAAGGATGACTCTTTAACATTCATTTCTCAGCTCCACTAACATTGCTAGAAGGCCTTTTTTGACTCTCCCATGTAAAGTAGGCCCTCAGTTACTCTTTAGTTCATGATCAGTTTTGCTGGTTTCATAACATATTTATTGTAGCTGAAATTTTGTTTCTCTGAGTAATTGGTAAGTTTCAGACTGTCTTCAAATATTTGTTTCATGTCTGCTGCCATCACTGGGATAGAAAATAAATAAAATCAGTCTGTTTGCCATCACTGGGATAGAAAATAAATAAAATCAGTCTCTTCTTGGAATTCACAGTCTAGTAGGGAGACAATCAAGCCACCTGAAAGTTACAAAATTATATGTTCTGGAACAGTTAGAATGTGCATGGGCGTTATGGAAGTTGCAGTAGGAGTGCTGACCTCTGCCTGGCATGGCAGAGGATTTACATTTTCAAAACTGGATGGACTGTAGAGAGGCGTCAGAGGAGGCAGGGAACTAGGTAGAAGGCCATTAATACAAACAAGAGCCCTCCCTGAAAGATAATTGTGTTATGTAGATAAAACTTAATGGGTAGTGTTCATTCAGCATGTATTTATTGTACACTGTATGGTTCAGTGTCCTGACCATACTATAATTTTGTCATTCATTTCTGATATTTAATGAGCACTAGGCACTGCGCTAAGTCATAGGGATGTAGCAGTGAACAAGAGACACCGTCCTGCCATCAGGAAGCCTGCATTATGTTGGAGGGGTGGATAATAAAACAAAGATGTGAACCACATACTTACAGTGTGAGAGGTGCTTTGAAGGAAATAAAGATATTCATATTAAAGAGAGGAAAAAGTAGAGGGTAACTTTAGATAGAGTAGTTAGCGTGGACCACTCTGGGAATGTGTCATTAGAAAAGACATGAAGAATAAAAATGAGCCAGCCATGGATTGCTGGGGAAGCTTTTTGTTTTGTTTTTGATTTTTTTGGAGACAGGATCGCACTCTGTTGCCCGGGCTAGAGTGCAGTGGCACGATCTCGGCTCACTACAACATCTGCCTCCTGGATTCAAGCGATTCTCCCACCTCAACCTCCCAAGTAGCTGGGACTACAGGTGCCCACCCCCACACCCAGCTAATTTTTGTATTTTTAGTAGACACGGGGTTTCACCATGTTGGCCAGGCTGCTCTCAAACTTCTAATCTCAAGTGATCCACCTGCCTCGGCCTCCCCAAAGTGCTGGGATTACAGGTATGAGCCACCGTGCCCAGCCTGAGGAGGCTATGACTGGCAGAGGCACACTGCAGAGACCCTGAGGTATCAGGATAGGGTTTAGGACAAAGAGATGCCAGTGGCTGGCACAGAGCAAGAGTGATGTAAATTTGGAGAGAAAACCAAGAGCCAGATCATGCAGGGCCTTGTAGGATGAGGTAAAGAGTTTGGATATAATTCCAAGAGCAATGAAAAGCCATTAAATTATTTTAAGCAGTAGAGTGATATGATCTGATTTACATTTTCAAAAGTGGATGGTCCGTAGAGAGGTGTCAGGGGAGGCAGGGAACTAGGTAGAAGGCCATTAATACGAACAAGAGATGGTGGCTTGGACTAGGTGGCAGCGGTGGAGATGAGGCAGTGGACTAATTTAGTTATGTTTTGGACGCTGTTGACAGATCTGGGCTTTCGGGATTGTGATAAAGGGAAGGATGAAGGGTGATTTTGGCTTGAGCACCTAAGAATACCAGGAACAAACAGGTTTTCTTTTTCTTTTCTTTTTTTTTTTTTTGAGATGGAGTCTTGCTTTGTCACCCAGGTTGGAGTGCAATGGCGCAATCTCGGCTCACTGCAACCTCTGCCTCCCGGGTTTAAGCAGTTCTCTTTCCTCAGCCTCTGGAGTAGCTGGGATTACAGATGTGTGCCACCATGCCCTGCTAATTTATTTTTTTTAAAATTATTATTATTATTACTATTATTTTGTATTTTTGGTAGAGACGGGGTTTTACCATGTTGGCCAGGCTGGTCTGGAACTCCTGACGTCGTGATCTGCCCCCCTCGGCCTCCCAAAGTGCTGGGATTACGGGGGTGAGCCACTGCACCCGGCCACTGCACCCGGCCACACTACCCGGTTTTGTAGTGTTGGAAATTGAGAGCTATGATTTAGACATTCACCTGCAGCCAGGTTGGCGCTTGGGTGTGAGTCTGGTGGTCAATTGAAAGGTCAGGGTTGGAGATAGGAATTTGGAAAATCATCAGCACATAAATGCTTTTGTTTTTTGAGACAGAGTCTTGCTCTGTTGCCCAGGCTGGAGTGCAGTGGCGCAATCTTGGTTCACTGCAAGCTCCGCCTCCCGGGTTCATGCAATTCTCCTGCCTCAGCCTCCCGAGTAGCTGGGACTACAGGTGCCTGCCCCAACGCCCGGCTAATTTTGTTTTTGTATTATTAGTAGAGACAGGGTTTCACTGTGTTAGCCAGAGGATGGTCTCGATCTCCCAACCTCGTGATCCGCCTGCCTCAGCCTCCCAAAGTGTTGGGATTACAGGTGCGAGCCAGCCACCACGCCCGGCCTCATAAATGCTTTTTAAAGCCATGGGACTGGATATGATTATCTAAGGAGATAGTGAAGTTAAATTAAAAGAGGCCTGGAACAAAGCCCTGGGACACTGAGCACTTGGAGGTTGAAAGGGGAAGATGAAATAGTAAAGGAGACTGAGGTAAATATGACTAATGAGGTAGGAGTCCACGTTTGTAATGGAAACCAAGACAAGGAAGGGTTTCTGCAGTAGATTATACATATTACCTCATTTTATTCTCATAACAGCCCGTGGAGGGTATTTGAGAAAACCAAGGTAAGTGCGTCTGAGTAACTTGCTCAAGAATACTCAGCTTGCAGGGCACAGTGGCTCACGCCTGTAATCCCAGCACTTTGGAAGGCCAACGCAGGAGGATTGCTTGAGCTCAGGAGTTTGAGACCAGCTGGGTAAGATAGTGGGACTCTGTCTCTACAAAACAAAGAACACTGAGCTGGTAAGCCCAGGCTCTTAACTGCTCAGCATATTTCTCAAAGAAAGGTGAGCCCAGTCTTGCTGATGTGTTTAAAAGGTTAAGTGAGACAATTATAGTGAGTTGGATTTTGCCACACAGAGACATTGTTGATGTCGCTTAGAACCAACCGTGGTAAACTGGCAGAAATAAAATCCGGATCTGAGTGGGTTGAACTGTAAAGAGGAAGTGAGGACAAGCAAACAGACATTGTAGGTAACCTAGAGAACCTTTCTTGCCAAAGAGAACTAATGTGAGGTGAGGCCAGGCGTGGTGGCTCACGCCTGTAATCCCAGCACTTTGGGAGGCTGAGGCAGGCGGATCACTTGAGGTCAGG
Organism: Macaca thibetana thibetana; assembly: GCF_024542745.1. NCBI lineage: Eukaryota > Metazoa > Chordata > Mammalia > Primates > Cercopithecidae > Macaca > Macaca thibetana. The sequence goes on from NC_065591.1 coordinate 100,033,825, forward strand.
AGTTCAAGACCAGTCTGGCCAACATGGTGCAACTCCACCTCTACTAAAAACACAAAAATTAGCCAGGCGTGGTGGTGCATGCCTGTAATGCCAGGTACTCGGGAGGCTGAGACAGAAGAATTGCTTGAACCTGGCAAGTGGAGGTTGCAGTGAGCTGAGATCGCGCCACTGTACTCCAGCCTTTTTTCAAAAAGAAAAAAAGAAATGAGGTGAAAGCTCAGTGGGAATGTGGGTGAGGAGACATTTATTTGGTTTTACTTTGTTTTTTAGGTCGGGGGAATCAGAGCCTGTTTGTATGCTTATGGAATTATCCAGAGGTAAAAGGGATGGATGATGTAGAGGAGAGGGAAAGGATAACTGTGCTGTCTTTGAAAAGGCAACTGGAAATGGGATCCAGAGCAAAGTGGAGAGAACCACGGAAGCTTCCATTAAACTGGACCAGAAGCTTGAAATAAGTGGCTTAGTAAACAAGGAACAAACTAGCTAAGTAGAAAGGGGACTTTTAAAATTTAATTTTTATTTCAATAGGCTTTTGGGAACAGGTGGTGTTGGATTATATGAATATGTTCTTTAGTGGTGATATCTGAGATTTTGGTGCACCCATCACCCGAGCAGTATACACTGTCCCCAATGTATAGTCTTTTATTCCTCATCCCCACCCTTTCCTCTGAGACACTAAGTCCACTGTATCATTCTTATGCCTTTGTGTCCTCATAGCGCAGCTCCCACTTATGAGTGAGAACATATGCTGTTTGGTTTTTCCATTCCTGAGTTAGTTCACTTAGAATAATAGTCTCCAATTCCATCCAGGTTGCAGTGAATGCCATTATTTCATTCCTTGTTATGGCTGAGTAGTATTCCATGGTATATATACCACATTTGCTTTATCCACTTGTTGATTGATGGGCATTTGGGCTGGTTCCATATTTTTGCAATTGCGAATTGTGCTGCTATGAACATGCGTGTGCAAGTGTCTTTTTCATATAATGACTTTATTTTTGAGATGGAGTCTTGCTCTGTCACCCAGGTTGGAATGCAGTGGCCTGATTTCAGCTCACTGCAACCTCTGCCTCTCAGGTTCAAGCGATTCTCCTGCTTCAGCTTCATGAGTAGCTGGGATTACAGACGTGCGCCACCACGCCCAGCTAATTTTTGTATTTTTAGTAGAGATGGGGTTTCACCATGTTGGCCAGGCTGGTCTTGAACTCCAGACCTCATTATCCACCTGCCTTGGCCTCCCAAAGTGCTGGGATTAAAGGCGTGAGCCGCTGCGCATGGCCTTCGTGTAATGACTTCTTTTCCTCTGGGTAGATACCCAGTAGTGGGATTGCTGGACCAGATGGTAGTTCTAGTTTTAGTTCTTTAAGGAATCTCCAGAAAGGGAACTTTCTGAAGAGATACAGTGAGCAAGCACTAGGACATCCAAGGATAGGAAATAAAGTGCAGCTGGCCGGGTGCAGGGACACATGCCTGTAGTCGCAGATACTTGGGAGGCTGAGGCAGGAGTAGTACTTGAGTCCAGGAGTTCTGGTTTATTTTTTACTTCTATATATGAATTTTTTATTTTTTGAGACGGAGTCTCACTCTGTCCCCCAGGCTGGAGTGCAGTGGCCGGATCTCAGCTCACTGCAAGCTCCGCCTCCCGGGTTTACGCCATTCTCCTGCCTCAGCCTCCTGAGTAGCTGGGACTACAGGTGCCCGCCACCTCGCCCGGCTAGTTTTTTTTTGTATTTTTTAGTGGAGACGGGGTTTCACCGTTAGCCAGGATGGCCTCGATCTCCTGACCTCGTGATCTGCCCGTCTCGGCCTCCCATAGTGCTGGGATTACAGGCTTGAGCCACCACGCCCGGCCTATATATGAAAATTTTTAAACAAAATAAAGTGCAACTGACCCTGCCAGAACCCAAGCCAGAAAATCACTAACCAAGCCATCTTTTGCCTCTTGTGGTGTGCCATGGTCTATTTCTCCTGTCTCTGAGTATGTATGTTCCATTGTTTTGCTTCTCAGCATATTCATGGCTTTTCTCTTTGTTCTAACCGCTGCTTTTCTGTGGCATTGGCTGGTGAGCTCCAGCCCTTTTGACTTTTCAGTCCCAGTCCCCACCGTCATCCAACTGACCCAGTCTCTCAGGGTGCTAGCTTGGGTGCGTCTATTCCATTCCTGATCCCATCAGCTCTGGCCAGAGGCAGGGGAGTCACCTTGTAAGTACTTAGGCTTGCCCTTTGAGAAAGACATGTGTTTGGAGAGGCAGTGACCGGCATGTTTACTACAATTAGGAACTTTTTTTTTAAGTCTTTAAATTATTATTTTCAAAATTTATTATCATTTTTTGAGATGGAGTCTCACTCTGTCGCCCAGGCTGGTGTACAGTGGCGTGATCTCAGCTCACTACTGCCTCTGCCTTCCAGGTTCAAGTGATTCTCCTGCCTCAGACTCCTGATTAGCTGGGCTTACGGGCATGGACCACCACACCCAGCTAACTTTTGTATTTCTAATAGAGACGGGGTTTCACCATGTTGGTCAGATTGGTCTTGAACTGCTGTCCTTGTGATCCACTCCTCTTGGCCTCCCAAAGTGCTGGGATTACAGGCATGAGCCATCTCACCCAGTTACTGATAGTCTAATTTCAGATCAGTTAGGTCTCTGAATTATGTCCTGCGTTGTCAGAATTGATTTATTATGGAGTTTCACTCTTGTCTCCTAGGCTGGAGTGCAGTGGCGTGATCTTGGCTTGCTGCAACCTCCGCCTCCTGGGTTCAAGCGATTCTCCTGCCTCAGCCTCCCGAGTGGCGGGGATTACAGGCGCCCGCTACCATGCCTGGCTAATTTTTTTTTTTTTTTTTTTTTTTGAGACTGAGTCTTTTGTAGTGGAGTGCAGAGATCTCACTGGGGCCTCCCGGGTTTTTTCCGCCAAGTTGGCCAGGCCCCGCCACCTTGCCCGGCTAGTTTTTTTTTTTTTTGTATTTTTTAGTAGAGACGGGGTTTCACCGTGTTAACGATCTCCTGACCTCCGCCCAAGTTTTTTCAAGTTACTCTAACTCCTGACCTCAAGTCATACGCCCACCTCAGCCTTCCAAAGTGTTGGGATTATAGGCGTGAGCCACTCTCCCAGCCTACTGTTGACATTTGTTTGTAAGAAGTGTGGAAAGAACTGAGAAGTAGTAGGGGCAAGATGTTTACTCTTTCCTTTTTTAAGAAATAATTTATCTGCTATTATAGGTCATATTTATATGAGATGTGTTTGCCTCATATAAATCAAAGACAATTGTTGGAAGTGGATGGGGAGAAACAGCAAGTTTTACTTGAAAACAGTCTTAAAGAAATGAGAATGCGATTCTAAGACTAAATAATTTAGAACCTAGCTTTAACTCAAAACTACATTTTAGAAAGCTATATTTAAGAAAGACTTGGAATTTTTTTTTTTTTTTGAGATGGAGTCTTGCTCTGTTGCTGAGGCTGGAGTGCAGTGCCGGCATCTTGGCTCACTGCAGCCTCTGCCTCCTGGGTTCAAGCTATTCTCCTGCCTCAGCCTCCGGAGTAGCTGGGATTACAGGCATGTGCCACAACGCTGGGCTAACTTTTGTATTTTTAGTAGAGACTGGGTCTCACCATGTTGTCCAGGCTGGTCTTGAACTCCTGACCTCAGGTGACTCACACCCACCCTGGCCTCCCAAAGTGCTAGGATTACAGGCGTGAGCCACTACGCCTGGCCAAGACTTAGAAATTTTAAGATAGTAAACTTAAGAGTTAAAACGTACATTTCCAATGAATAATCAGAAGTTTATTTATAAAGCAGTCATTTTTTTCTAATTGTTAAAAGTGATATATTCTGACTGCAGAAAACTTGGAAATAAAAGCATAAAGATATAGGAAGAAATCACTATAACTTTATCACTGAGAAATATAAAATGACAGTTTAATAATTTTTACATTATAACATTATATTTATATTACAGGAAATAAGATATGTGGAACGGAGTTATGTCTCAAAACCCACTTTGAAGGTAAGTAAATTGTGCTTTAAAAGTTCCAGAATTTAAAGGAAATGTCAATAAAAATGCATATACTTATGATTTGGGTATATGTGAAAGTCAAAGCAGGATTATCCAACAGTTAGGAATAGCTAACTATTCAAATATTCAGTTAAAGTAGATGACTATAATAGAAAAACATTTCAGTTAGTCTCTGCCAATGTTTGCTGCTTCCTCATACTCTGCTGCAAAACAACATTTCCTCTAGAACTGGGCAGTGTTCTTCCGTTACTCACAGGGACTCCCATTGTATTGTGTGTGGTACAAGCAGAGACCATATAAAAGATCCTAGAAGAGAGGGAGTGGACCAGCTGGGAATTAGACAAGGAGGGCCATTACAACATCTCCTAGGACCTTCTGAGGAGTCCTCTCTGTTCTGTAAGGGTCACTAAAGTGACTTAGTTAAGATCTTCTACCAAAATCTAGGCAACCATTCTGTTATTTATCTCTAAACTTAATAGGAGACTATGGGAGACAAGTGTGAGGAGAGAACTGTCACAGTGCTGTTCTACAGTATTCAAGAGAGCTTTTATCTTCTTTTGCTTAATGTTCATATTATTGTTTTACTGTTTAAGAAATTATGGCTCTGGGCTGGGTGGGGTGGCTCACGCCTGTAATCCCAGCAGTTTGGGAGGCCAAGGTGGGTGGATCACGAGGTCAGGAGATTGAGACCATCCTACATGGTGAAACCCCATCTCTACTAAAAATATAAAAAATTAGCCGGGCGCGGTGGCGGGCACCTGTAGTCCCAGCTACTCAGGAGGCGGAGGCAGGAGAATGATGTGAACCCGGGAGGTGAGTTGAGTTCGGGCGCCTCACTGCCCACTCCTGCCTGGGCAACAGAGCGGAACTCTGTCTTAAAAAAAAAAGAAATTATGGTTCTGGCTGGGCACAGTGGCTCATGCCTGTGATCCCAGCACTTTGGGAGGCCAAGGCGGGTGGATCACCTGAAGTTAGGAGTTCAAGACCAGTCTGGCCAACATGGCAAAACCCCTATCTATTAAAAATACAAAAATTAGCTGGGTGTGGTGGCAGATGCCTGTAATCCCAGCTACTCAGGAGGCTGAGGCAGGAGAATCGCTTGAACCCAGGAGGCAGAGGTTGCAGTGAGCCAAGATCATACTACTGCACTCCAGCCTGGGTGACACAGTGAGACTCCATCTTAAATTATATATAAAAAAAGAAATTCTGGCCCTTGCTGTGTCCTAGTTAAGTGGTATAGCCCCATCTAGGATACAGGTCTTGATTCCTAGCCAGAGTTCCTTTCAGTAAGGGACCCTCTTCGTTAGAGTTGTTTATTATGCAGTTAACAAGAGTAAAGTGGCTGAGTGTGGTGGCTTATACCCTTAATCCTAGTACTTTGGTAGGCTGAGGCAGAAGGATTGTTTGAGCCGGGGAGTTTGAGGCTGCAATGAGCTATGATCGTGCCACTGCATTCCAGCCTGGGCAGCTGAGCAAGACCCTGTCTCAAAAACAAACACACAAAAACAAAAAAACAAGGTACAGTGACCATTTCTTGAGTTTTGACTGAGGAATAGAAAGGAAACTTAAGCTTCTGTCCTCAAACTTCCTGTAGAGAACTGGGAGGATCTACATCTGTTTTAGAGTTGGTTTCTATAAGGTTTTAAATCATAAAGCACTAGCATTGAACTGATTATCTTTACAGCTGTTCAACTATTGAGATTATTTTAATTTTTGATGACTACTCATTCATAGAAGTGTTTTTTTGATAATATATTTATGAATTATGTTTAATGAAATACGATTTGGGTAAAATACCTATAATTTTTACCATCTTGTGTCTTGCCAGGAAGTGGTCATAGTAAGTGCTACAAGAACACCCATTGGATCTTTTTTAGGCAGCCTTTCCTTGCTGCCAGCCACTAAGCTTGGTTCCATTGCAATTCAGGGAGCCATTGAAAAGGCAGGTCAGTAGTTGCTTTGCTTTTCGTGTTAAGGGAGCAAAAATATTTCATGGAAAAGATTTATTTTGCATTAACTATGTATGTAACACTTAGAAATGACTTAATGCCTCAATTTCTGCTTTCCTTTGCAAAGAAGTCTTTCTACTATACAGTTTAGATTGAAACTCAAAACTGACAAAAAAAAAAAAAAAAAAAAAAAAGAAACCATTCCTATTGTGTAATGTCACATACCTTATTAGGTAACCACTAATCATTAAATGCCTTTTTGTCTTTTTTTTTTTTTTTTTTTTTAAATAAAGGGATTCCAAAAGAAGAAGTGAAAGAAGCATACATGGGTAATGTTCTACAAGGAGGTGAAGGACAAGCTCCTGCAAGGCAGGCAGTATTGGGTGCAGGTACTTGGAAGACATTTTTGCTTTTATACTTAAAATGTGTAAAAGGGGTCGGGTGCAGTGGCTCACGCCTGTAATCCCAGCACTTTGGGAGGCCGAGGTGGGTGGATTATGAGGTCAAGAGTTTGAGACCATCCTGGCCAACATGGTGAAACCCCATCTCTAGTAAAAATACAAAAATTAGCCAGGTGTGGTGGTGCATGCCTGTAATCCCAGCTACTTGGGAGGCTGAGGCAGGAGAATTGCTTGAACCCAGAAGGCGGAGGTTGCAGTGAGCCAAGATTGCACCATTACACTCCAACCTGGGCGACAGAGTGAGACTCCGTCTCAAAAAAAAAAAGTATAAAATGGCAAAATGAAGGTTATTGAAGCTTAAATATTAAATGCATTATATAATTTGTAGTTATATTGGCAGAAGAAATGCTGTAGTTTATAGTAACATGCTCTATTAAGTTCTGCAGTTGTGTTTGAGTATCTGTTTTTCAAAAGTGACTTATATTGGTTTTAGGCTTACCTATTTCTACTCCATGTACCACCATAAACAAAGTTTGTGCTTCAGGAATGAAAGCCATCATGATGGCCTCTCAAAGTCTTATGTGTGGACATCAGGTAAGAAACACCATCCTTTCCATTTATTAATCAGAGTAATACCTATGGCTAAAAGACACAAAAATCTAGGCATATTCATGCTTTAGAAATGAGATTCTTTCTCATAAGTTACTATGTTTTCTCACACGCTCAAGAGTGTCTGGATTTGCTAAGTCCATCTGAAGTATGGTCAAAATGATAGCATAGGCTGGGTATCATGCCCGTAATTCAGCACTTTGGAAGGTCAAGGCAGGAGGATCCCAGGAGTTTGAGACCAGTGTAGGCAACATAGCAAGCGAGACCCTGTTCTTTAAAAAAGAAAAAGATAGCCTGAGTGTCTTGTGTTAAAAAGTTGTTTTTAGGCCTGGGTGCAGTGGCTCACTCCTGTAATCCCAGCACTTTGGGAGGCGGAGGCTGGGGGCAGATCACTTGAGGCCCGGGGTTCAAGACCAGCCTGGCCAACATGGTGAAACCACATCTCTATGAAAAATACAAAAATTAGCTGGACATGGTGGCAGGCGCCTGTAATCTCAGCTACTCGGGAAGCTGAGGCACAAGAGTCACTTGCATCTGGGAGGCAGAGGTTGCAGTGAGCTGAGATTGTACCACTGCACTCCAGCCTGGGAGACAAAGCAAGACTCTCAAAAAAAAAAATAGTTTTTAGCCCAGGCATTTGGGTCTTTTTCTGAGGCTGGGTGACTAAAAATTCATAAATACTATATTTGCCAGAATTTATTATAAATGTTTTCATTATAAAGGAGAACAAGGTGCTTAACCCTGGGAATCAAATCATTGTTTGAGCCCAGGCTTGATGACTAATTTGTAGTTTCTACAATGCCTGAACTCATTTAAGTTCTACAGGCTTTCTAATTGGCCTTGCTGATCTGTATCTTGTCTTTACTTGAGATCAAGCAAGAGACAGGCTCCTTAGCAAATATATGCTGTCATATCAGGAGGTGAGACCTGGACACACAGAAGAACCAAGATTCTCACAGATCTGAGCCCTTCATTTTTCAGATGAAGATTTTTTTTCAGTGTGTCTGAGACAGCCACAGAGTTACAGGGCTGAGCATCTACCATGTGACAGTCACTGGAAATAGAGTGGTAAACAAAACATTTTAAAAAAATCTGTACATGTGCAGGTCTCTGTTGGAAAAATGCCTAAAAGAAATGCTGAGTCAGGATTTGAACATTTTGGCATCTGCAAATGCTTTCCATAAAAAGTTGTACCAGTTATACTTTCCAAAAGTTGTGTGACTTGTCTGGATCTGCACCACCACTGGGTGGTACCAAACCCTCGTCAAACCAGTGGGTGAAAAATGGTCACGAGATTTAGTTTCAAAACTCTTTGTCATGGAAAATTTTGTCTTAATCGATGTATTGCGGTTCTCTAGCAAATGCCATTTGTACTATATGGAAATACTTTAATATTATTTTATTCATTTGTGAATATATAGAGTGACTTACAGGCATACTTGCAAGTGCTTTGTTTTGAATATTTATGACCTTGGAAAACGGTCAGTTTTGCTTTATAATGAAGAATTGATACCTTATTTTCTGTCACTTATTACTGCCATCAACCCCAGTAAAAAGTACAAGTGAATAAAACTTAGATGAGAACTGGTTAAGAATTTCTATATTTCGGAATAGGCAAAATATTTAGGTTTCTTTGGTATAGAGCTTGCTTGTCTGTATGCCTGATTAAAGACTGTAAGAAGATATTATTGGCTTTATGTTTACGTTAATGTTTTATATTAAACTGTGTTTTTAACTAGTCCTTATATTGCAAGTGATTTTTTTGTTGACTTGTAAAAGTAATAAGTTGATTAATATTTATTAAACCTCTATATGTCAGTTGCCAAGGATGTAAAAATATGACAGGGTGTCTGGCCTCAAAGGAGCATAGTCTAGTGGGAAGACTTGACATATAAACATATAATATTAAAAGCATTGCATAGTAATTGGGGAACACAAAGGAAGAGAAACGGTTTCAAGAAAGGATAGAAATAAATGGTCAAGGCAGACATGAAGTAGTGTTCTGAATAGTTTTAAAGGAAACGCAGATGTTTTACATGTTGGTGGATGGGGAAAGTGCAGAGGTGTGTGTGTGAAATGTGCATGGTGTCTCTGGAGAGCTTTAACTAGTTCCATGTGACCTGGGGTATAGGTTAGGCCGTGAAACTGAAAAAGGGGAGCGAAGGGATACTGTAAAGGCTTTATATATTATGCTGAGTTCTCTAAAGTGTGAAATGATCAGACTTACATTCTAGCCAAAATGAGTCAGATGAGTGTCGATGATGCTTTGGTGGAAAGGCTGCATGTCAGAAGATCAAGTGGAAAATTATTTCAGCTGTCCAGAAAGAGATGATGAGGATCTCAGTCAAGGAAGTAGGATTATTTTCATGAACTGAGATTACTTCTAATCTTCTAGAGCACATTAAGTTTTTAGCAGCATGAATGAAATGAAGGGTTAGAAGGTAAGAATTTCAGGTTAGGCACGGTGGCTCACGCCTGTTATCCCAGCACTTTGGGAGGCCGAGGTGGGCAGATCGCTTCAGTCTGGGAGTTTGAGACCAGCCTGGGTGACATAGCGAAACCCCATCTCTACTAAAAATATTATACAAAAATTAGCTGGGTGTGATGGTGCATGCCTGTAGTCCCAGCTACTTGGGAGGCTGAGGTGGGAGGATCACTTGAGCCCAAAATGCGGAGATTGCAGTGAGCTGAGATCATGCCATTGCACTCCAGCCTGGGCAAGAGCGAGACCCTGTCTAAAAGAAAACTTAAGAATTTCAGAAGATGGCTTTACATGAAAGATTTCTGGTATTTTTTTTTTTTTTAAGACAGTCTTGCTTTGTCACCCAGGCTGGAGTGCAGTGGTGCAATCTTGGCTCATTGCAAGCTCTGCCTCCTGGGTTCACGCCATTCTCCTGCCTCAGCCTCCCAAGTAGCTGGGACTACAGGCGTGTCACCACACCTGACTAATTTTTTGTATTTTGAGTAGAGATGGGGTTTACTCAATTAGCTAGGATGGTCTCGATCTCCTGACCTCGTGATCCACCCGTCTCGGCCTCCCAAAGTGCTGGGATTACAGGCATGAGACACCGCACCCGGCCAGATTTCTGGTATTCTTATTAATGTCTGGTTGTGAACTTCTTTTGACAGTCTTACTCTGTCGCCCAGGCTGGAGTGCAGTGCCACGATCTCAGCTCACTGCAACCTCCGCCTCCAATTTTTTTTTTTTTTTTTTTTTGAGGAGTCTTGCTCTGCCCCCCAGGCTGGAGTGCAGTGGCACAATCTCAGCTCACAGCAACCTCTGCCTCCCAGGTTCAAGCAATCCTCCTGCCTTGCCCTCCTGAGTAGCTGGGATTACAGGCGCCCACCATCACACCCACCTAATTTTTGTATTTTTAGTAGAGATGGGGTTTTACCATGTTGGCCAGGCTGATCCTGAACTCCTGACCTCAAGTGATCCACCCACCTCAGCCTCCTAAAGTGCTGGGATTACAGGTGTGAGCCACTGCACACAGCCAACTTACTTCTCATTATGTTATTTTACACCACTTCTTTTCATCAGGGTGAAGTGGTAAAGAGGGTACTTCCTGTATTCACTGTGTAACAAATGTTTAATAAATGCATGTAGAATACTTGTTTGGTGGCAGCTGTATAAAGGATGTCATGGGTTTGCAACTGTTTGAATTAACATTGCGTTTTTCTGGTGTTGCTGCACAGGATGTGATGGTGGCAGGTGGGATGGAGAGCATGTCCAATGTTCCATATGTAATGAACAGAGGATCAACACCATACGGCGGGGTAAAGCTTGAAGATTTGATCGTTAAAGACGGGCTAACTGATGTCTACAATAAAATTCATATGGTAAATGTGATTTTTAGTGGATAAATGCTATCTAGTGTCCAATACTGTTTGATTTTTCTTACTGTATGTACTTTACAAACTGAACTGAAAGATGGGCTCTATAAATGTTGATTTTAGCCAGGCGCGGTGCTCACGCCTGTAATCCCAGCACTTTGGGAGGCCGAGGCGGGCGGATCACAAGGTCAGGAGATCGAGACCACGGTGAAACCCCGTCTCTACTAAAAATACAAAAAATTAGCCGGGCGCGGTTGTGGGCGCCTGTAGTCCCAGCTACTGGGGAGGCTGAGGCAGGAGAATGGCGTGAACCCGGGAGGCGGAGCTTTCAGTGAGCCGAGATCGCGCCACTGCACTCCAGCCTGGGCGACAGAGCGAGACTCCGTCTCAAAAAAAAAAAAAAAAAAAAAAAATGTTGATTTTAGCCATGTACTTTCGGAAAATATTTTTGTATGCCTATTGCATTGGCATGGCTCAGTCATTAAAGAAATTGTCCCACATTTAAATACAGTATTTTCTGACGCTCAGCTAGCAACTGCTTGGCTAATTCAAGTATTTGAAGATAAGACATGAGTGGGCCGGGTGCGGTGGCTCTGGCCTGTAATCCCAGCACTTTGGGAGGCCGAGGTAGGCAGATCACCTGAGGTCAGGAGTTTGAGACCAGCTTGGCCAATGTGGTGAGACCCTGTCTTTATTAAAAATATAAAAAATTAGCCAGGCATGGTGGTGGTGTTTGTAATCCCAGCTACTCGGGAGGCTGAGGCAGGAGAATTGCTGTAACCCAGGAGGCAGAGGTTGCATTGAGCCAAGATTGCACCACTGCACTCCAGCCTGGGTGACAAGAGTGAAACTCCATCTCAAAACAAGACATGAGTGAAAAGTGACCTGGTACAGAAAGAAATGTGTGTGTGTGTATATGCTGTTATTTTTATTTTTTGAAATGGAGTCTTGCTCTGTTGCCCAGGCTGGAATGCAGTGGCACAATCTTGGCTCACTGCAGCCTCCGCCTCCTGGGCTCAAGCAATTCTCCTGCTTCAGGCTCCCGAGTAGCTGGGACTACAGGTGCGTGCCTCCATGCCCGGCTAATTTTTAGTAGAGACAGGGTTTTACCATGTTGGCCAGGATGGTCTTGGTCTCCTGACCTCATGATCTGCCTGCCTCGACCTCCCAAAGTGCTGGGATTACAGGCATGAGCACTACATCCGGCCTAAGAAATATATTTTAAGAAATGTAACTACTAAACACTATTTTATAAGCTATGCAAAGTTAAAGATATTTTCTAAATTACGCAAAGTTAACTAACTTTAAACTATTTCAACTTTTCATCAGGGCAGCTGTGCTGAGAATACAGCAAAGAAGCTGAATATTGCACGAGATGAACAGGACGCTTATGCTATTAATTCTTATACCAGAAGTAAAGCAGCATGGGAAGCTGGGAAATTTGGAAATGAAGTTATTCCTGTCACAGTTACAGTAAAAGGTAAAAGTTCCAAAAAGGATGAATAGACTTTTCATGTTGCTGAATGTTTTATGCTTAAGTTTTAAATTAGGACATTATCTTTGTTCCTTTCAACTGAGGACACTGCTTATGGTTAATAAAAAGTGAAGAGTTGCCAGTTCAGAGAGAACATAAATCCACCCAACTTAATGTCAGGTTTCAATCCATTTATAAGATCCCTAAGAGTATTATTTTGAGAAATTTATTAGAACTCTTTTTCCTGTAAGTGACAGTCAACACGGTATTTTAAATTGAAAAGGGATTTCTAGAAGGTTACTGGGAGTGCCTCCAAGAACTGAAGGATGAACAGTAGCAACCATTCAGCTCTGGGAACTTCAGGGATTGGAACTGGGTGTTCACTACTACTAAGGCATGCACTCCTGGCTTCTCACACCTGCAGGCTTTTGTGCTTTATTCTGTCAGCCTTTCTAAAGTTGCTGTCTCTACCTCTAGGGTCACATATATGCGATTCTCAAAAAGGAAAGAGACTTTCTCACCAGTTCCAGCAGAATAAATCCACAATAAAGACTCATTAACTTGCTTTAGGTTATAGTTCTATTCCAGGAATGATTACTGTGCTCTAGATAGAATACTGGAACTTATCTAGTATAGGTCAGATAGCTACCTCTGGGGTCAGGAGAGTGGAGTCTGTGATCATAGAAGGGAGTTGAGGAAGAAGAGAATGGGATGTGGAGGTGTAGATTTAAATTTTGTGGCTGGGTGCAGTGGGTCACACCTGTAATCCCAACACTTTGGGAGGCCGAGGTGGGAGGACTGCTTGAGCCCAGGAGTTTGAGACCAGCCTGGGCAACAAAGTGAGACTCGGCCTTCACACAAAAAAATTAAAAATTAACTGGGTGTAGCAACACATGCCTGTAGTCCCGGCTACTAGGGAATCCAAGGGAGGAGGATCAATTGAGCCCAGGAGTTCAAGGGTGCAGTGAGCTAGGAGTGCAGCATTGTACTCTATTGGGAGACTGTACAAGACCATTTCAAACAAGCAAGCAAGCAAACAAGCAAAATTAGCTGGCTGTGGTGGCTCACACCTGTAGTCCCAGCTACTTGGGAGGCTGAGGTGGGAGGATCACGTGGGCCTGGAGAGATTGAGGTAAACTGTGATCATGCTAGCCTAAGCAACAGAGGAAAAGCCTGCCTCAAAAAAAAAAAAAATTTGTGAAGCTACTTTATAAGTTTCTCTTTAAGATGCTAACATAATAGAGATTATAGATAATAAATTCTAGATTAGTGTTTATTTGGGATGGTTTAAGGGAGGCAGGGATACAAAGGCAGGCACAGACCACTGGGCATCTTGTACAACAGTTGCTTGCTGAATGACTACTTGTATTGAGCGATTTCACTTAAAATATTTTTATTTTAGGTCAACCAGATGTAGTGGTGAAAGAAGATGAAGAATATAAACGTGTTGATTTTAGCAAAGTTCCAAAGCTGAAGACAGTTTTCCAGAAAGAAAATGGTTAGTGTTAAGAAATGAAGCATAAGAAAAAATTGAGCCAGTATACCATATCTAATTCTTAGAACTGCCTAAGGATTTTTAAAAAGTAATTCTAGAAAACATCTAGATGTTATTTAACATTTTCAATATATCAGGCTCATGTAAGATTAATTGAAAGTATAAAACTGTTAGTTTATACCTTCAATATATAAATCTAAGGGAAGAGATGTATAACATGGCTATAGAATTCAGTTTTTCATATGTAGCAGTCTATGATAGGGTCTTCACTGGCACTGAAAAAAACAGATTTATTGATATAATTTATATATGATAACATTCTCCTATTTAAAGTGGTTTGGTAGTTTTTAGCATTCATTGATACTTAACTTCAGGTGATTCTAGAGAAGAAGAAATATCTAATTTGAAAAATATGTAGTGAGTATCTGCTATATATTGAATAAGGAAAGTTAGACCCTGGATACAAAAATATTAACTGGTCCCTATCGTTCAAGAGTTGTAGACCAGCATTTACCCAGTGCCATCATGCATGTTTCTGATCTTTGAGAAAACTTAGTTTTATGAACACAAAAAGGTATTCTTAAATTGTCTTGTAGTTATATGTATGTGTTTCCTGAGGGCAGGAATTGTCTCCACCCATATTTGTAATTTCTTTAAACATTTAGCAGCCCAGGCAGTATTTGTTAAATTGAATCAAATGCGTTCATTGTGAAGTAATGTTTTGACTTCATGCTTATTTTTGCTTTCAGGTACAATAACAGCTGCCAATGCCAGTACACTGAATGATGGAGCAGCTGCTCTGGTTCTGATGACGGCAGGTGCAGCCAAGAGGCTCAATGTTACACCACTGGCAAGAATAGTAGGTAAGGCCAGGCGAGGTGGCTTACACTTGTAATCCTAGCACTTTCAGAGGTGGAGGCGGGAGGATTGCTTGAGCTCCAGAGTTCAAAATCAGCCTGGGCAATATAGTGAGACTTCGTCTCTACAAAAAGTTAAAAAATTAGCTGAGCATGGTGACATGTGCCTGTACTACCATCTACTCGGGAAGCTGAGGTGGGAGGATGCCTTGGGCCCTCCTGAGTTTGAGGTTGCAGTGAGCTGAGATTGTGCCACTGCACTCCAGCCTGGGTGACAGAGTAAGACCCTGTCTTTAAAAAAAAAAAAAAAAGGTTTTTAAACATCTATAAGCTCTTCCTGAAATTAAGTTTACTTGTTAGATATAGCCAACTCCAATATTAAGTATTACTATCTATAGGTTGTACTTGTGGCAGAATTTAATACATATTTCAATTGAGATAGAAGCTCCTTTAATATTTTCATTATACTTTATATAAGATTAAGCTTTAAGGGCTAGGCACAGTGGCTCACGCCTGTAACCCCAGCATTTTGGGAGGCTAAGGCAGGACTGCTTGAGGCCAGGAATTTGAGACCAGCCTGGGCAACACAGTGAGACCCCATTTCTGAAAGAAAAAAATTAGCCAGGTGTGGTGGCATGCCTGTAGTCCCAGTTACCTAGGAGGCTAAGGCTGACAATCATTTGAGCCCAAGATATCAAAGCTGCAGCACCACTGCACTCCAGCCTAGGCAACAGAGCAAGATCTTGTCTCTTTTTTTTTTTTTTTTAAAGATTAAGCTTTAAAAACCTTCCTGTCCTTTATGATAAATAGAAGAAAATAAAGTACATGCATTTTCCTAGAGAGGCAGCTATGTAGGAAAAAAAGAATATGGGATTAGGAGTCCAGAAATACAAAATTTAGATGTGTGGCATTTTAATATTAACACTGTGGCCCTGGGTAAGTTCTCAATGTCCTTAAGCTGATTTTTAGCTGCAAAAATCTGTCTTGCCTTCTTCCTAAGGACTTAAACAGATGCTGTTTTGTTATTTATAAAAAGCCTTATAACTTCATTTTTTTCTTAGCTTAGATCATGGTTTCTTAACCTCAGCACTATTGACTTTTGCACTAAATAATTCTTTGTCGTAGGGACTCTTCTATGCATTGTAGATGTTAAGCAGAATCCTTAGTCTCTACACAGTGGCATCTGAACTATTCTGACAACCAAAAACATCTCTAGATGGTGCCAATGTTCCTAGAGGCAAATACTCCCAAACTCCCTCCCAATGAAAATCAGTGTCTTAGATTACTGGAGTAATTTTATAAAGTGTAGAATCTTAGAAAAGGAAGAAATGTATTTACATATATTAAAGGGGTTAGGAAATGTGCATTTAATGGGTTAAACTTGACTTTTGCATATTCTATGTAGTAAAAAAAAGATTTTAACAACTCACCCTCCCCCTTTTTTTAAACAGCATTTGCTGACGCTGCTGTAGAACCTATTGATTTTCCAATTGCTCCTGTACATGCCGTATCTATGGTGAGAACAAAGTGAGGGATGATACTCCATTATGCCAACTTCCAGTTTGCTTATACCAAGGCTGCAGTTTTTAGAATTTAAATGTTGTTTATCTGCCAAAGCAGAGAGATAGCTTGGTTTCAAATCTTCCCATGTCCTCTCCTGAAAAGAGTAAGAGCAACAAGGATAACAAAAAAATAAATAAAGAACAGCCCACAAACTACATCTTCAGTAGAACAGGTAAAACTACACATCTGAATTATTTGTAAGTATCACACAGAACTCACACACCTGGTGTGGTAACCACAAAGGGGAGGTTGGTTTGGCAAAGAAAAGGGAATGCTGGCTGGTAGTTCCAAATCTAGAACGGAAAGCAACTAGTCACTCCCCAGGAGAGGACTCCATTCTGAAAGGGAACAGCTGGCAGCAGGTCTTCAGAGTAAATAGTGAAACTAGAGACAGAGAACCTACATATTCCAAATTGTCAGTAAGTAAGTGCTATCAAAGGAGAAATAACAAGTCTCAGTGGGAAATTGCTAAGCAGTCACAGGAAAATAAAGTTTTTAGGGGTTCAGGTTCTTAGAAATCTTAAGTAAATATTTCCTTTTGAGAGGACCTCACCCTGACAGTAAACTTCTGTAAGCACCCAGATAAAAAAAAAAAATGGCAGAATTTTAGTAAAATCGAGATTCTCCCCACTGCCCCCAACCCCCACAATGAAAAAAACTGCATACTCAGTAGGAAACAAGAATAGAGAAGGATCAGAAACAAGGGGCCAGTGGAGTAATGATCTGCTCAGAGCTGGCAGATCTCAGAAAATGACAGGAACATGTAGCTTCTGAAAGTGAGCGCATCACATCGGAAAGCAAGGGTACTACACAATTCTGGATTCTGAAGGTAGAATAACTTCTGAGAGCTACAGATGTGGCTATATATGGGCACCATATTTTGTTTTGTGTTGTTGGAACAGTGGAAGCTGTTTGAGCTGTATAGGCTAGAAAGCTACCTTAGTCCACTAGTTGAAGAGAGGAAGGTGGAGGAAGAGTTCCATGTTAATTTTATTATTGCTCACAACAATCAAATTTCTTCTCTAAAGAAAAAGGGCACTCACTAGTAATGTTTTAAAAAGTATTAGCATAGGGATAATACTGGCACAAATACACCTTCCTGCATAGCTGAGGAACTACCAAAACAAAACACATCATATAGTGTAAGATTTTAAATAAATGACTTACAATGAAACTGCAACAGGTGTAAGTATCTGTGGCCCGGATAACCCTACAGTAACTTTTATAAAGCAGAAACTGCGGGGGATGCATTAATATTACTTATAGTAGAAACGAATACACCTCTTTCATTAACAGTCAAGAACATAGAACTGGCTGGGTGCAGTGGCTCTCGCCTGTAATCCCAGCACTTTGGGAGGCCGAGGCAGGCAGATCGCTTGACCCTGGGAGATCAAGGCTGCAGTGGGCCATGACTGTGCCATTCCACTTCAGCCTGGGCAACAAAGCAAGACCCTGTCTCAAAACAAATCAACAACAACAACAACAACAACAACAACAAAGAATGTAGAACTAAGCTACACACAATCAGTAAAGCAGAGCTTAAGAATATATAAAGCACTATGTACCCCTAAATAGAAAATGCACCTTTTCAAACATCTGTGGAAAGAAAACCAAATTTTCTGTCCTCTATGTCCAAATAGACATAATGCAAACAAAATTCTTTGATATAATGGAATAGGATAAGCAACTAAAAATCTGAAAATAGGCCGGGCATGGTGACTCATGCCTATAATCCCAGCACTTTGGGAGGTTGAAGTGAGCGGATCAACTGAGGTCAGGAGTTTTGAGACCAGCCTGGCCAACATGGTGAAACCCCATCTCTACTAAAAATACAAAAATTAGCTGGGCATGGTGGTGGGCGTCTGTAATCCCAGCTACTCAGGAGGCTGAGACAGGAGAATTGCTTGAACCTGGGAGGCAGAGGTTGTAGTGAGCCGAGATGGCGCCATTGCACTCCAGCCTGGGAGGCAGAGCAAGGCTCCGTCTAAAAAAAAAAAAAAAAAAAAAAAAAAAAAAAAAAAAAAAAAAAAAAAAAAATCTGAAAATAGAGATCCTTCCATCTGAAACCAAGAACTTCCAATTGTAGTATTTCAAGGAAATGACAGTAAGTTGTGATTGCTAATTATTTGAACATCATCTGTCTTTTAAAAAAATCTTAGGTTCTTAAAGATGTGGGATTAAAAAAAGAAGATATTGCAATGTGGGAAGTAAATGAAGCCTTTAGTCTGGTTGTACTAGCAAACATTAAAATGTTGGAGATTGATCCCCAAAAAGTGAATATCAATGGAGGAGCTGTTTCTCTGGGGCATCCAATTGGGTAGGTAAAAATAATAACTATATCTAGGTTAATAGCTGCCTTTGTGTTTCTAGCTAAACTTAAAACTCATAATTCCTATTGCTCTTGATTTAAGTTTTCCTTCCTACCCATCTTTCATAAGGCAAAAATCATTTCTGATAGATGGTATCCAATACTGAACAGAGACCTGTCACATCTGTTACTTGAAACCTAATAACCTTTTATGTTGAAGAAGAAAAATAAAGTGTACATTTAGACTTTCCCCCCCCTTTTTCTTTCTCCTTCCTATTTATTTCATTAGCTTTAGGGTACTGTGGGTTTTGGTTACATGGATGAATTTATAGTGGTGGGGGCTGATTTCAGTGCACCTGTCACCCAAATGTGTGCATTGTACCCAATATGTAGTTTATTCCATATCCCCCTTCCATCTTCCATTATACTCTTCTGTACTTTAAGATACGAAAATTAGCTGGGTGTGGTGGTGCACGCCTGTAGTCCCAGCTACTTGGGAGGCTGAGGCAGGAGAATGGCTTGAACCCGGGAGGCGGAAGTTGCAGTGAGCTGAGATGCACCACTGCACTCCAGCCTGGCGACAGAGCAAGACTCCATCTCAAAAAAAAAAAATAAATAAATAAAAATAAAAAAATAAATAAATAAATGAAAGATCTAAGATCTGTGACCCTTCCTGAAACAAGTCCTCCAAGTTTTAGTTTTAGAATAGTAGTAGTTAATTCAGCAAGAAGTAGTGGCTAGTAAGGTTTTCATGAAGTTAAATTGGAACAGAAACATTTTGGTTACTCATAAATTCTGTACTTCATTAAAGAAGTAAATGCTTTTTAAATTTTAGAATGTCTGGAGCCAGGATTGTTGGTCATTTGACTCATGCCTTGAAGCAAGGAGAATACGGTCTTGCCAGTATTTGCAATGGAGGAGGAGGTGCTTCTGCCATGCTAATTCAGAAGCTGTAGACAACCTGCTATTTAAGGAGACAACCCTATGTGACCAGAAGGCCTGCTGTAATCAGTGTGACTACTGTGGGTTAGCTTATATTCAGATAAGCTGTTTCATTTATATTATTTTCTATGTTAACTTTTAAAAATCAAAATAAAATCCCAAAACCTTTTGAAATTAAATTTTTTCTTCTGCTTTTTGGTAACCTTGAAAAGTCTGATACATCTTTGCATTCTGAGTCTATACTTATAATCGAAATATAGTAGAAATACCAATGTGTAATATTAGTGACTTATGTAAGCAGCTAGAAGCTTCCATTTGTGAGAACAAATTTATATTTTTGAGGATTGTTAAAGGTCAAGTGAATGTTCTCTGTAGGTAATTTACATTTAGTAAATTACTTTTCTTTACAGTAAGAGTTGGCTATTCTGGACAAACTAACAGTGCTTCATATAATCACTCAAACCACAGTGTGTGCAACAGTACTACAAAACAAGACAGAAGCCCATGTGCTCAGGGTCTAAAGTGGGGGCAATTTCTTGTAACCTCAACATTCAGGGTTGGGGGAGGTCAAATAGAAAACCCTGCAGTTTGGGCTCTGAATTACTACAGCAGCATAGAGAGTGGGAAAGGAGGTAGAAACTGATAAACTGAATGGATTTATAAAAAAGGGAACAGATCACCACTTCCAATAAACCATAATGCCTTTTCTTAAGCAGGACAGACTGTAGCACAAGTATCTTGCATTGCATTTTATCTGGGAAAAAATTAAAACACTACAGGCAGGGGCTATGCACACCACCCTCAACTGCAGCTCTGAAGAGGGAAAACTCCCCCTCAGGAAGAGGAGGGGGCAGTAAAGGTCATTGTGTACACATTATCTGTTGGCAAATAATGTATTGTAGATCCTTTGAAGGAGCAAAATGACAATATATGGGAAAAATCAACTGCTCTTAAGATTCAGAGGAAAAGTATTTTCAAAAACATCTGTAATCATCAACAACTTTTGAGGCTTGTTATGTGCTTTGTATGTATAAACTCATTTAATTGTGGCAAAAACTTCTAAGAGTCGGTACCATTATTATCCCTCCCTTATAAATAAGGAAATTGAGACATAGAGTAGCTAAATAAATTCCAAGGGCAAAAAGCTGGCTAGGGTTCAACTCCAAGTTAGTCGAGCTCCAGAGCCCACGTTCTTAACTTCCTATACTTTAGTTAAATGCCTTTCAATAATTATCTGCCCCGACTTACAAAAACTTATAACTGAAGCAGGAGCTGGATAAGATGAGAAAAGGAAATCCAAAACATAAGAATACTTCATTAAAGATAAGCAGAAACTAACATTGCGTCCAAAGGTCATTGATCTGGAAAACATCTGAGAAGTGCTCTGAAAATTCTGGGAAAAAATGGAAAAAGAGAAGAAACAGAGAACCAACAAGTAAGATTTTTTTGTTTGTTTGTAAGAGATAAGGTATTGCTGTGTCACTTAGGCTGGAGTGCAGTGGCATGACCATAGCTCACTGTAACCCTGAACTCCTGGGTTCTCAAGTGATCTGCCTGCCTCAGCCTCCTAAGTAGTTAGGACTATAGGCACATGCTACCATGCCCAGCTTAAATGGTGTTTCTTTAAAAAAAAAAAAAAAAAAAAAAAAAAAAAAAAGGTACTCTGAAGCAATAATCTAACATAACAGAAAACATAAAGATAATAGAAAAACTCAGATTTTTAAGTCCTAAGGGGGAAGATTTTAAAGAGCGTATTTCTTTTTTTTTTCTTTTTTGAGACAGAGTTTCGCTCTGTAGCTCAGGCTGGAATGCAGTGGCTCGATCTTGGCTCACTGCAACCTCCATTCCCCGGGTTCAAGTGATTCTCGTGCCTGAGCCTCCTGAGTATACAGGCATACACCACCACACTTAGCTAATTTTTGTATTTTCAATAGAGACAAGAATTTTGCCACGTAGGCCAGGCTGGTCTCGAACTCCTGACTTCAGGTGATCCTTCTGCCTCGGCCTCCCAAAGTGCTGGGATTACAGGCATGAGCCACCACGCCCGGCCCTATAGAGCGTATTTTATTGGCAAAATTAATTAGCAGAAAATCATACTAAGACATTCTGGAGAAAATGTATTAAATTCCTCTAATATCTAGTTAGAAAAATAGGTAGCCGTAGTTCTTATTTCTATTACATTCAATCCAAGAAAACAAGTGACAGAACAGCTAACTGTTTTTAATGAAACAAAATAAGATACTAAAAGGTGTGTCTCAAACACGGAAGAGTTTAGAAAATAAAGTACTCTGATGTTTCCTCCAAAAATGACAAAGGTTTAGGCAAGCCCATGGAATGAAGAATTAAGAATTCAGTTAGGTGAAAGTTTTTCATTTTTTAAATGACTGCTTAAGGACTGGCTGGGGAAGAAGGAGAGGTAGTGGTTGAAGGAAATAAAAATATTTTACCTCAAATTATATTTATTTGACATATTTTGAGATGGCTGTCAGAGGCCCAGCAAACAGAAGTGGTGCTGCAAAGCTTTCTTTTGTGGAAGAAATTTGCATCTATGGAGAATCTCCATTAATGCAGCCAGGACTTCCCTTGTCTAGAATCTAGAAAAGGGTAAATGAGAGCCTGTCTGACACCTTTAAAGGTCTTAAACATTTAACATCCATTCTCTGAGAAAGCTACTAACAAGACCACCTTTCCTAGTCAGGTCCCCTTTCCCTCCCCTTAAGCTGTCTTGCCACTAAAACCTGATTTACCAAAAGAACATGTTTTTGGCCATGCTGGGACCTCACATTACTTCTGTAACCTGAAGATGGTATAAAGTTCCTACACCCAGCCAGCCACAGTGACTCACTTCTGTAATCCCGGCACTTTTGAGAGGCTGAGATGGGCGGATCACCTGAGGTAAGAAGTTCGACAGCAGTCTGGCCAACATGGTGAAACCCCGTCTCTACTACAAAAACAAAAATTAGCCGGTCGTGGTGGCGCATGCCTGTAATCCCAGCAACTCGGGAGGCTGAGGTAGAATAATCGCTTCAACCAAGGAGGCGGAGGTTGCAGTGAGCCAAGATCACACCATTGCACTCCAGCCTGGGCGACAGAGCAAGACTTCATCTCAAAAAAAAAAAAAAAAAAGAAAAGTTTCTACACCCCATTGGGGGCGGGGTCAGGTCTTTGAAGGCCCCCATGTATACACATTAAATAAATGTATATTCCTTTTCTCCAATTAATCTGCCTTTTGCAAACAATTTTATTTTCCAGCGAAACTTCAGAGGGCCAAGGGGGATCTTCAAGGTTACAGTGAAATTATCTTGCCACTGTACTCCAGCCTGGGGAACAGAGGGAGACCTTGTCTCTTAAACAAAGAAAAGAAATACCATTTACTTTCTGGTTCTCTGTGTTTTCTCTCTTCCTTTCCATTTTTTCCCCAGAATTGTCAAGAGCACTTTTCAAATGTTTTCCAGATCATTGACCTTTGGAGGCACTGCTTACCTTCAGTGAAGTATTCTAAAACGTGTTAAGTTTCCTTTTTTCCTTGTATTTTCCTTTTTTTCTCGTATTTTACCTAGCTCCTGGTTCCCCTTGGTTCACATGGTGAAATATCGGTAACGTGTATCTTTATCTGCTAAATAAAGGTAAATGCCAGTAGGACAAGTTCTGAGACTGCCCTCACAGGACTTATAAGAATTGCATGCTGTGTCCTGGACAGAAATATAGTTATAACTAGGCAATAAACAGGCTGTACCTTGGCCCACTTCCTAAAGCCTCAGGGAGACAGATCTGAAGTTTCCTCTAGTCTCCTCATTCGGTGGCCCTGCAATTAAACATCTTTCTTTGCTGCAGCCCAGGGTCTTGCACACTGACTTGTCACGCACAATGGGCAATGGACTGTTACTGTTACAGTTCCACATCTTAAGTTACTGTAAGGCAAAAGCTTAAAAATCCAATTATAAAGTAAAAAGAGGCTGGGCGTGGTGGCTCACGCCTGTAATCCCAGCACTTTGGGAGGTCGAGGTGGGTGGATCACCTGAGGTCAGGAGTTTGAAGACCAGCCTGGCAAACATGGAGAAACCCCATCTCTACTAAAAATACAAAATTAGCCAGGCGTGGTGGCACATACCTGTAATCCCAGCTACATGGGAGGCTGAGGCAGGAGAATCGTTTGGGCCAGGGAAGTGGAGGTTGCAGTGAGCTGAGATCACGCCACTGCACTCCAGCCTGGGCAACAAGAGCGAAACTCTGTCTCAAAAACAAACAAACAAACAAAAAGGTAAAAAGGGTTGGCATGTATCATAAATTATGAGAAGGCAGAAACTGTTAAAATCGGGAAAGAACTACTTTTTATGATGGCTATAGACCATGCAGAAAACAAAGCCAAAGCTATGATCAAGATAATAATGTTTCATGGATTAAACATTTGTGAAAAAAGTATGAAAGACAGGATTCAAATAGTATAAGACTGAATAAATATCAAATTTTACCTTTATAAACAATACCTATTTCTCTTTTTCAAAACTTTTTTTTTGAGATTGGGTCTCGCTCCGTTGCCCAGGTTGTAGTGCAGTGGCATGGTCTCATCTCACTGCAGCCTTGACTTCCTGGGCTCAAGTGATACACCCACCTCAGCCTCCCTGGTAGCTAGGACCACAGATGCGCACTACCACGCCCAGCTAATTTTTTATAGAGATGTGGTTTCATCATGTTGCCTAGGCTGGTCTTGAACTCCTGGGTTCAAGTGATCTGCTTGCCTTGGCCTCCCAAAGTGCTGGGATTACAGGTGTGAGCCACCATGCTCAGCCAAGAATACCTGTTTCTAAGCACCCATGCAACATTTATAAAACCTGCAACTTACCCTGACCACAATAAAATTTTAGGCAAAAAAGAGCCTGGTATCATTTATTACATTATTAACAAATAATTATGTATGAATATTAAAGTACTTACCCCATCTTCCAAATTTTGCTGAAAGCTGAAATCAAAGGCAAATTCATAGCCTTAAATGCTTACATGGTTTAAGGGGGGGAAAAAAATCAGATAACTGTTTATTCAATTTAAGTTAAACAAACATGCAAAAAGGACCCTGAGAAAGTAGGAAGCACAAAGAATAAAGTAGACTCCTATATAACTGTTGAATCTAAGAAGTGTTTTTGACAGAAAAAAAGAAATCGCATCTAATTTAAAAGAGAACAAAAGCAAAATTTAGAAAAAAATGTGATATTTGACTCAGGAAAAAAAAGCTCAAAGCCTCAATAGATAATAAATCAGCTAGGAAGAAATTTAGGAGAAAAAAAAAAAAAAATGGAAAACTGTTTAAGCAAAAGCCTCCAGGCCTAGATAATTTAGTAGTGATTTAGTCTCAAGGAACAGTTATTTCCCATTCTAAATAAACTGTTGCAGAAAAAAGAAATAAAAAACAGCATCAGCTATAATAGCAACTAGTTCTTAAAGTGCTTATTATGTTCCAGGCATTAATCTAAGTGTTTTTACATATATGTAAAATTTAAACTTCATATTTTAGCACTGGTACTATTTATTATCCCCAATATTCAAATAAACTAGAAAAAGAAGGAAAGGTTTAAAATTCATTTTAAAAACTGGCATAAGTTTGAAACCAATCTCATTAAAAGTAAACTTTTCACTGGGTGTGTTGGTGTGCACCTGTAGTCCCAGCTACTCAGGAAGTTGAGGCAGGAGGATCCTTTGAGCCCAGTAGTTCAAGGCTATACTGGGCTATGACTGCGCCCATGAACAGCCACTGCACTCTAGCCGGGCAATATAGCAAGACCTTGTCTCAAAAACAAAAACCAAAAACATTTAAATAAAATGTTCACAAAACAAATTTACTTAAAATAATCACTAATATAAAAATAAATTCATGAGTTCAATGAAAATATTTTAATTGATGCTTAAACATGGCAATTAAGTTCAACAGGTACTTCTGACGTAAAATTCTACAAACAAAAGCAAACATACTTAACAAAAGCAAACATACTTAACATTGCCATTAAAATGAGGAACAAGACCATGAAGCAGACTTTGATCATTATTAGTTGCACTGGAAGTGCAAATATCAGTGTAGTAAAAATAAATAAAATTGGAAAATAATTATTTAGATAATACTTCGTAAATTAAAAAGTAGCACTGGTAAATCCATTAGTACTAACAGACTTCACTCAGTATAGAAAATAAATAGCAATTAAAATATAAAAGATTTTGGGCCTGGCATGGTGGCTCACACCTGTAATCCCAGCACCTGGGGAGGCTGAGGTGGGTGGATCACCTGAGGTCAGGAGTTCAAGACCAGCCTGGACAACATGATGAAACCCTGTCTCTACTAAAAATACAAAAATTAACTGAGTGTGGTGGAGCACAACTGTAATCCCAGCTACTTGGGAGGCTCAGGAAGGAGAATTGCTTGAACCTGGGAGGTGGAGGTTACAGTCACCAGAGATCACACCGATGCCCTCCAGCCTGGGCGACAGAGTGAGACTGTGTCTCAAAAAAAAAAAAAAAAAAAAAAAAGATTTCCTACAGTAATTAAGACAGTGTGTTATTAGCACATCTTAAAGCAGACCAATGGAACAGAATACAGTCCAGAAACAAACCTACACATTTCCCAGCTTATGAGAAAAGTGTGCAATGTAGTTGGCAAAGGATAATCTTTGGTAATAAATAGTGTGGGTTAATTGTACATCAATGTGGAAAATCAATTCCAGATAGATGGTCAAATCAAAATGAAATAGGTTGAACCATAAAGCTTTTAGAAGAATAACAAGGGAAAATACTCAGATACCTAATATCCATCCGAAAAAGGACCTGTATCCAGAATACAAAAAGAACAACTAAAAATCAGTAAGAAAAAGGCAGACAACCCAATACTAAAATGAGCAAAAACCTTGTACTGTCCACAAAAGATGCCCAAATAGTATTTGAAAAGGTGTTCAACTTCATTAAAAAAAAATAAAACCCCAAAAAACCAACACCAAATTAAAACTACAACACATACCAATACACACCGCTAAAATGAAAATATCTAACATTGGAAATAACACGGAGTATCGAGAACTTACTATACTGTGAGTATAGCATAAATTGTTATAACCATTATGGAAAATGAAAAAATCTGAATGTCTGAATATATGCAGCTGTGTTCCAGCAACCCTATTCCTAAGTATCTATCCAACTGAGAAGTGTAATGCATTCACAAAAAAATGTGCAAGAACATTCACAGCAGTCTGTTCATCATAAACTTTTTCCATCTATAAAATGGATTAACCGTAATATAATACAATGAATATATACACAGCATTGAGGATGACTGAGCTGAATTATACAAAACATGAGTGTTTCTCACAGATTATATATTCCATGTATCCATTGATATCGTTAAGGAAAACAAAGCTAAATTAATCTCTGGTGCTAGAAGTCACAATAATGACTATTCTAGGGTACTGGTAATGTTCATAGTGATTATGTGGATGTATTTACTTAAAGAAAATTCACTGAAGGGCATGAATTTATAGTGGTGCACTTTTCTCTTTATATGTCTCCATAAAAATTTTATATTAATAAAGCAGGACCATCCCTACATAACAGCAATAACCAGTTAAAACTATGAAAAGAAGAGCTTTCTAAAAATAGTAACAAACAAAAACACCCAGTTTAGCAAGACATTTCTGATAGGGGTAACTGTATAACACTTTGATACATACCATATGATCTTTACCCTTTGCTTCTTTATGAATTAGCTTATGACATTAATGTAGTTCAAATATTCCAATAGAAATTTTAATTTGAAATAATACAAGTAATTCTAAAGTTCATCAGGAAGCATAAAAGGGTGAGTACTTGAAAAAACAAAAACAGTAACAGTGGACACAAAAGTTATGATTTAATCAGTGGCACAGAATAGACTATACACATACCATATAGTGTGTATATGTGTGTATACATTTAATACAAGTCCAAAATCTTTGATCATACACCTTTGGGGTTAGCTGGGGTTCATAAACCAGAATACTCTGGATTTCTAAAAACTAAATGTATGTGCCATATGCCCCCCCAGTTGAGTCTGGAACAGCAGACTAATCAACATTACTATAAATGAGATAAAGACTGTTAAGTGGCCTCGTGTCATTTCAGGTCAGGTTTGCCACAGAATGAGTTCTGATGTTAAATCTAGGGGAAAAAAACTGGTTGCCAGAACCTTTTGGGTTTTAGAATTGTGAATAAGAGATTGTTAATCAGTGTAGGATAAGACAGACATCTTAAATAAATGAGCAGGGGAAAGGAAAGCTTATCTGAACAAACTGTGCAGTGGTTAAATTGTCAAGTGAACAAATTATCAAGCAGTTAAATATTTAGGGAAAAAATGTACATTGACCCTTTTTTACTATCAGGTACCAAAACAAGTAACAAATAGATTAGGAGCTAACTCCTAATTTTACCAAATCAGGAAATACAAACCTAGAAACAGGTGATGATATAGCTGAATATGCCTCTGGAAATGGATAAGCATATGCTATGCAAAAAAATGACAATTTGCTGGTAGAAATGTAAATTGATGCAAGTTTAATAGCAGCATATGGCAAAATACACTGAGATCCTTAAAAAAAGGTACACTAACTTCTTGATTTGGTAATTCTACTCTCTAAAATTTCTAAGGAAATAGTTAACATAAACAAATGTTTATTTACAAAAATGCTCACTGCTGTTTTTGTTTGTAATAGCTGAAAAAAGGAAAAAGCTTTATATTATTGGAAGTAAAAGTAGCAGCTGGATGAGGTGGCTCACATGCCTGTAATTCCAACACTTGGGAGGCTGAGACAGGAGGGCTGCTTGAGTACAAGAGTTTGAGATTAGCCTGGGCAACATAGTGAGACACCATCTCTCCGAAAGACAAAAAAACAAAAAACAAAAATACTGGGTACAATGGAATATGCTTGTAGTCCCAGCTACTCGGGAGGCTGAGGTAGGAGGATCACTTGAGCCTGGGAGGTCGAGGCTGCAGTGAGCCATGATTTTGCCACTGTACTTCTGCCTGGGCAACAGAGTGAGGCCCTCTCTCAAAAAAACAAAAAGCATTAGGAAACTATATGTATCATGAATTCAACAATGTAGATACAAATTTATGAAAAAAGACAAAAGTATGACAAAATGATAACATTTATAAAAAGAAAAAAACTACACAATGAGTCCATTGTTTAAAGGAAGCAGCAAAATAAATAATAATAAAGTCAAAACTTATGTAATTTCAGAAAGCTGGGCCTGAGCCTGAAAGATGACCAGAGAAAGGATGAATGCAGAATATATAGTAATATGCTTTTGAAATTACTCCTAATATTCATGACATGTAGCCTTTGCACGAATGCTGATGGATGCTTTTCTCATGTGCAATTTCAACACACTATAGTTCTAATAATATCCAGGGCTAAATCTGTAACAAGATTTTACTTAACAACACTTCTCAGATTTGGCATACACTGACTGCATTAACCTCTAAGTAATATCCAAACAATAGACTGGATCCTTACATGTAATTATAAAAACAGCTATGGCTATGGATTGTTGTAGTATACATCAACCCTGAAATGCAGCCACTGGGCATTTAAGTATTCAAATAGGTTACCAGGTACAATAGTATAATGAAGTCCAGGACCTGTGGACTTTTAAGGTAAAATGGGGATATGATCTTGCCTTTGAACATAAAAGCTCCAAATGCAAGTTATCTTTTGACTTTATTTAGCGGTTCCTGGTTAGTTAATTATGAATCTTGAAGAAACTCAACTTATTTTATTTGCATATGAATTTTCAGTACTTAGCATACCCAAGTATGAATTGAATAAGAAAATGTGATTTTCAGCATTGTACAAACTCCCAAAAAAGAGGAAGAATTGACTTGCAAAGGAATTTAATCAGTTTCTAAACAAGACTGCCAATGTAAAGTAATTCAAACTTTTGAAGTTAATGAAAATATTTATTCAAACCTAACTGTAGTACAATCTCAAGCTGAGTTAAATAAACATTAACTATATGATATTTAGTTCCTCAGGAATAGACCACTGCCACATCAAAAAATTTCTTACATTACAAGTTTTTGCAGTAAGGTTCAGCAATTAAGAAGACATGATTTCTACACTGAGAAATGTTGTGTTAAGGTTGGATGGATTTTTTTTAAGGCCCAGTACAAAAAAATGGTTGAGGAAAGTGACTCTTTAACAAAATATATACCTGTAGAAAAAAATCTCTAATATACTGACATTTAATTGAACGGAAAGTACTAAAGAGAACATACTTTAATATCTAGGCACAATTGGTCAGGTACTAATTATAATTTCTGTTCTCATTTAAAAGTTTAAACCAATTCGTCAACGTGACTGATGTGTGTGAGTCTAATACAGAGAAGGCACCTCTCTCATCTCTCACTCTCCTTAAGGACCTTTTGAGAGAAACTCTTTGTAACACTTTAAGGGACACAGATAATACACTGTATCTAAGTATAGATATAGTTATTTAACATACCCCATTGTAGGAGAAACTAAAATATAAAACTATGATTTCTCTTTTTACATCTTATGATGGACACAACACCAGAAGATAATCCTCCACATAAACTTTCACATAGAATACAAGATTTAAATTATATGTGCATTGGTCACTACAATGTAAAGAGTTCTATGAATTAGTGCAATTCTTTAAATCCCCAGCATTTAGGGGAAAAGTACATACCGAGAAATCTCTACTACAAACCAAACTTTTTATGGCTCAATAGTCTAACCACTTAAAGTACTGTAAAAATCTTAAAAGTTATAAATGAAAGATCAGAACATTCAATAAATGGTTTACAAAATTCTCTCTTTAAAACAGAGAACAGAGGGATCAGAAGAAATAGGTAAAGTGTAAAATTCCAGAAATATAATACTTACAGCAATTATAAGGGGTAGTATTCACTCTAGGAAAAAACTCATCAAACTATTGATTTCTAATTAGATATTCTGCTATCAGTTGAGGTGGTTATCATTTTGTAGTACTTAGTGGTTGTGTATTTAAATGTCTTGTTGAACAGTTACTGAAGGTAATTTATAAGAGTAAGCATCATTTTCCTCCAAAATAAGTGAGAAACTATTGCAGATAAGTTTTAGAATTAGGGATGATAAGAAGTCAAAAAACACATTAGGTTGATTTAACCTCTATTTCAACAAGATTTACACAGTATTTACATTACAATATGGAATTGTCAAAGCTATACAGTTTTGCAGATTGGCTTTACTTACATTTCTGCAAATGTTTTTCCCAAAATAAAAATAAACCAAGTAAGTCTATTTACAAACTAGGAAGCTGTTTTAGAAACAGCATGATTTAGATATAAAGTGAAATTTCAGTACAATCAAAGTGCAGGTCACGCTTTCAAATTCTGTCAATATCCCATTCCCTACACTCAGTTTAAGGGATACGAGTTTTGAACACCTACTGTTCTTATGTGCCCAGAATGTTTACTCATCATAATGCAATGATAATAAAAATTTGTCTACATCCATTCCTGCTGGAAATGAACTGGGAAGCTTCTTTTTCTGTTGAAAAAGAGAAAGAAAAAATAAACTCAAACAAGGCCAAAATGCTTTCTTAGTAAGTCACCTAAAACAGCGTATTGGGTTCTTTCACATACTACTGAAATTGTCAAACTTTTTTAGTCTAGTAGAATTTTACTTCCATAGAGAAGTAGAGACAAGTTTTATAAACCCAAAGTTAATTAAATATACTTCTATAGCACCTGAATGTTAGTTTACGGCAAAAGACATTATACAAATCCAGAGTATCTGAATGTTGAATGAGACAAGATAGAACATGCTTTCTATGTTAGGTGGTTATTACTGCTAAGAAAGCTTTACTAATAGATGTTTCGAGTAACAGGTACTACTTGTCAGTTCCAAAACTTAATATACATCAGATACTTTATGTATATACTACATTTAGACTTCACAGCCTAAGATAATCTGGTAATATCATGTCAAGTGATGAGGCTGAAACTCAGAGAGGCTACAGACTTAATCATGATCACAGGACCAAAAAACAGTAGATGCAGGATTCAAATCCAGACTTGTAGGGCAACAAAGCCTACATTATTTCCCTGATACCATACTTCCTCTATGATATTTTAAACACTTTCTATTCAATTCACTTACTAAATAGCTAACCAAATTGAAAATAAATGGATTTCATTTATCAATGCTACCCCTGCATTGCCTTCCTAGAGACAACCATGCTTAAAGAAGAAACATATGTAAGGCCAGGTGCAATGGCTCATGCCTGTAATCCCAGCACTTTGGGAGGCCAAGGCATGCAGATCACCTGAGCTCAGGACTTCAAGACCAGCCTGGGCAACATGGCAAAACCCTGACTCTATAAAAAAATTTAAAAGAATAGAAAAAATGTCCAGGCGTGGTGGCTTACGCCTGAATCCCAGCACCCTGAAAGGCCAAGGCGGGTAGATCACAAGGTCAGGAGTTAAAGACCAGCCTGGTCAACATGGTGAAACCCCATCTCTACTAAAAATACAAAAATTAGCCTGGTGTGATGGCAGACACCTGTAATCCCAGCTGCTCCGGGGGCTGAGGCAGGGAATTGCTTGAACTCAGGCGGAAGTTGCAGTGAGGCGAGATCGTGCCACTGTACTCCAGTGGGTAATAGCGCAAGACTCCATCTCAAAAAAAAAAAAAAAAAAAAAAAAAAAAAAAAAAAAAGGGAAAAAGTATTAGCCAGGCGCAGTGGCACATGCCTATAGCCCCAGCTACTTGGGAGGCTGAGGTAGGAGAATCGCTTGAGCCTGGGAGGTGGAGGCTGCAGTGAGCTGAGATCACACCATTGCACTCCAGCCTGGGTGACGGGAGTGAAACCCTGTCTCAAAATAAAGAAAAAAAAGAAAAACATAGGTAAATTTAATTTTTCCAGTGCTCTAATTTTTTTCTTTTTTTGAGGAGTCTCGCTCTGTCACCCAGGCTGGAGCACAGTGGCGCGAACTTGGCTCACTGCAAGCTCTGCCTCCCAGGTTCACGCCATTCTCCTGCCTCAGCCTCCGGATTAGCTGGGACTACAGGCGCCTGCCACCACGCCTGGCTAATTTTTTGTATTTTTAATAGAGACGGGGTTTCACTGTGTTAGCCAGGATGGTCTCAATCTTCTGACCTTGTGATCCACCTGCCTCGGCCTCCCAAAGTGCTGGGATTACAGGCATGAGCCACCACGCCCAGCCATATGCTAACATTTTTAAGGGCCTATAGAAGAGATTACAAGATGTGGGGGGGGCGGGGAAAAACTGAAGATCTAAGAACGAAGTCCTTTATTACTTGGTAATTCCACACAAGTGTTTAATAGTGTTTCCCAATCTTTCATGACTATGTCATGCTCATGAAAAAACTTGAGTTCTACCAAGAAACAAAAACTATATTTTTTTTCCCCTGGAAAGATGTTTATAAACAAATGCCTCAGCAGTTGTTCTGAAAATGCTGTTTAACCTGGACACCCTGCGCATACCACATTAACACTGCTGGACAATGTACTTTGTCAATGAAATCTAAAAGCTGTCTTAGCCATAACATTCAGTTAAGTTGTGGCAAGAACTGCTGAATTCTCTAATTATTAAAGGGGAAAAAAAGTGTGGTTTGGAAATTAAAACTTTTAAACTTGCCTTAATTTTCTTCTTTTTCACTGGTACTGATGAATTTGTAAGATTTTTACTAGAAGTACGAGAGTTTCGCTCACGTTCATCTAATTCCTCAATTTTCCGCTTTTTTGTGGTGCTCCTTGAAGATGCTCTAAACTGTTGTGTGTTATCTTTCAGAGGAGTTGCTGAAGTAGTCCTAGAAATGGCTGCCCTGGAGAGAATCATTAATGTGTGGGCAGCCATATTTACACTGTTTTCACTGCCTGTTTCACTGGCAGGGCTGCAGGCAGGGAGGTCTGGGGTGACAGGAGGGACCATTACTTTTGATGTGCTACTGTCTTCACTGAAACGCCTACTAGAGGGGGCCTTGATAATATCTATAGGTTCTTCTTTATGTTTTTCCCCTGCCCCTGAGCCAGGTGTCCGGGGTACAGGTAAATCACTACTCTCAGCAAGCCTACTTACTGAGCTGTGCCTCTGTATATCCTGTAACATTTCTGTGGTAATCAAAGAACTGGTGGATTTAGTTTGTTCTTGTTTTAGATCCTTCACAGCTGTACCTACTGAAAGGACATTTTTATTGTTTGAAGATGCGCCTTGTTTTTTGGTCATTTCTTGCAGTGAAGCTATAGATTTCTCACTTCGCAAACCCCCATTTTGCTGCCCAATAGATAGTTTCGAATTTTCTGGATTTTTCTGCCTTTCTACATCGCTGCATAATTCATTCTCCTTATTAGCTGTTGCTTTATGGAAAGATTCAAGCACAATTTCTGTTGGTGACACCTTCTTTTCTGATTGAGTTTCTCTTATGGTGGTATGCCGGCTAATGGCACTTTCCGACTTAGATAAAATCTTAGGCAGAGGAGGCTTCTCTTTCTCTCTTTTGATAGCATTATTAGAAGGGGGTTTTAAGGTGGAGGATACATTGGGTGAGTCAAGATTAGGAAAAGAGACTGCATTCCTTTCTTTGTTTTGGGACACCATCTTATGATTTGGCCCCTGTGTATTTGCCACGGGAGCAGCAGTGCTGTCAAAACAGAGCACACGTCTGTGGCATGGTTTAGCAGCTGGAACTATACTCTCTTCTGGGAAGGGAACTGTGGTTTCTTCTGATTTCTTCCCAAGATCTGTGGCAATAGTCTTGTCAGAAACTTCAGTTCTAAAACAAAACAAAACAAAACTATTTCTAGCAGCATAAAGAAATCCTTTATGTTTTAAATCTGAGCATTCAAATAATCTATGATAGAAACTACTTTATACTCACCTTTGGGCTTGACATCCAACTGAATGACCTGACGAATCCACCGAATTATTTACTTGTTTTCCTGAAATTATAAATGAACATTCCTGAGAAAAAGAATACACTCCTCTGAAAGAGGATGGAACAGATGACAATTATCACATATAATAAATGACAGCTAACGTGCAAATAGAACATGTTGACAAAGTAGCTTTTAAAAAGTAGTTTTGAAATAAGTACAAGATGGCTATTTCCCCACTGCTACAGAGGAAATCCAGATATGGAACAAATGACATGCGTCAACTTCAGGCAAACATTATGTTTGTCTGTCTGTTTTTTTTTTTTTGAGACAGAGTCATGCCCTGTCACCCAGACTGGAGTGCAGTGGCACGATCTCAGCTCACTGCAACCTCTGCCTCCCGGGTTCAAGCGATTCTCCTGCCTCCGCCTCCCAAGTAGCCGGGATTACAGGCGCCCACCACCACGCCCAGTTAATTTTTTGTGTTTTTAGTAGAGATGGGGTTTTGCCATGTTGGCCAGACTAGTTTCAAACTCCTGGCCTCAAGTGATCTGCTCATCTAGGCCTCCCAAATGGCTGGATTATAAGCGTGAACCACCACGCCTGGTTCAGGCAAATATTATAAATCCAGTCTTTGGATCTACAAATTACAATGCTCAATACAGCATATAACGTACTACTTACATCCAGGTAGTCACTTAAAGAAAACAACAGATTATATCTATTTTAAAATTCTGTCCAAGTACCTATCATGTTTACAAGCCTATGTCACTCAGAGCACATGCTCTGGAGTTTCAATAGCCATATTTTAATTTCCACAAGCTTCAGCGTTTATGTGTGAGAGCAGCAAGATATCAAAACTAAAAAGAAGAGCAAAGATGAGATTATGAAGAATCTTATGTATTATGCAAAAGGTTTCAGAGGCAATCCTTTAAGAGATTTATTTATTTATGTATTTATTTATTTTTGAAACAGAGTCTCTCTCTGTTGCCCAGGCTGGAGTGCAATGGCATGATCTTGGCTCACTGCAACCTCCACCTCCTGGGTTCAAGCAATTCTAGTGCCTCAGTCTCACGAGTAGCTGGGATTACAGGTGCACACTGCCACGCCTGGCTAATTTTTGTATTTTTAGTAGAGAAGGGGTTTCACTATGTAGGCCAGGCTAGTCTCAAACTCCTGACCTCAGGTGATCTACCCTCTTCGGCTTCCCAAAGTGCTGGGATTACAGGAGTGAGCCACCATGCCCGGCCCCTTTAAGAGTGTTAAATAGTGAAGATGCATGAATAGGTTTATGTTTTTGGAAGATCAATCTGGCAATAATGTGGAAGATGGAATTGAGAAGACAGAAAACTGGAAATAGAAACTCTGTGTAGATGGTTATATTTCAGGTAAGAGATGATGAGGGTCTGAGAGACAATAATGGGCATTTGCATTACAAAAAGTAAAGGAAAAAAATAAACTGTGACATTAACCAAGGGGGAAAAACACTAGGCAGAAGTCTTTGAGGAAGAGGTGAGAAATATGTAGAGTTTGAAGGCCCTGAGTTACACAAAATTAGCAAGGGAGGAGAATAGTTTAGTTATGGCTCCAGAAGCCACTGCAGTATCAACAGTATAGGGAAAGCAAAGTAAGGTAAGAATGGAAAAGTTTCAATGCATAATGCAATATTAGGAGGCTACTGGTGACCTTTGTGTAGACAGTTTCAGTAAATACATGAGAAAAGACAATAATTTGAATGAAGAAATGGAAGATTAAGAGAGGTTAAGAGATTAAGATAAAAGGTCAGCAGGTGGGACAAACCTATGTTTATAGCTAGGGAGAGAAGCCAAACAGGAAAAGATGAAAGATATATAGAAGAATCTGGAGCACATGTAGACTGCATTAACCTTAGAAAGAATGAAAGACAGTTATTTAAGAAAGGATGATTTTGGAAGCAGAATAGGTATGTACTGAATGAAAGTGATGATCAGAAAGTGAAGTTTAATACTGGTTAAGATGGAAAATAAAACCAGGAGCTAAGAGCGAGGAGGAGCAGGACTAGATTTGAGATGTGCTGTGCAAGACTGGAATAGTTTGAAGGAGGAACAGAAGAGAAAGCAGACAGGCAGACATTTAAATTGATTGCTAAGTGGAAGGTGTGTGAGAAATGCATTTTTAAGTGGTAGGGAATGGTAGCACTTCTAAGGCAATACTAGGAAGCCCAGGTATAAAAGCTGAGATGGTTGGCTGGACAGATCAAGGGCTGTAGAGTAGCCAGTGCATATGTAGAAGAATGTGTATATGCAGGTTATCAAAAGTACTGGCAAAAGTAGCTGATGTGGTGGCTTCTGGGCTCTAGGCTGTTTTGTAAAGGAAGTGAATCCATAAAGAAGACACAAGCTCAGGTGAAAGGTGAAGATTTAAGTAAGAAAAGCTATCACTGGTTGAAGAGGAATTCAATAGGTATATGGAAACGAGTGTGTTTTGAGACACATCACTGGCCTTTAAAAATCTTGTAAGTCTAATAAAAAGGTGAAAAATTCAAGATGTGGCTATGGGAGAGGTTGGTTGAAGCAAAAATAAGTCTTAGGAGAGGAAAGGCACGGGCTGGGCGCAGTGGCTCATGCCTGTAATCCCAGCACTTTGGGAGGCGGAGGAAGGCAGATCACCTGAGGTCAGGAGTTCGAGACCAGCCTGGCCAACATGGAGAGACCCCATCTCTACTAAAAATACAAAAACTAGCTGGGCATGGTGGTGAGTGCCAGTAGCCCCAGATACTCAGGAGGCTGAGGCAGAAGAACTGCTTGAACCCAGGAGGTGGAGGTTGCAGTGAGCTGAGATTGTGCCACTGCATTCCAGCCTGGGCGACAAGAGCAAGACTCCACCTCAAAAATAAACAAATAAATAATAAAGTAAATAAGGAGCGGAAAGGATAAAAAACCTCTGAGGGTTAGGGTGGTGAGTAGATTTACAACATGGGCATTTTGTCATTCATGATGATGAAAAAATGTAGGGAGAAAAGTCTGAGAACCAGGTAGCATAGTCATCAAGGTTCTGAGTAAAAATCTGCTGTTATTTTGTGTATGGTGTCTTTTGTTAAACAGAAACTTTAAATTCTGTAGTAGTTCACTCTATCAATTTTTTCCATTTATAAGTTATGTATTTCTCATTTTAAAATTTTATTTGAGACGGGTCTCACTATGTGTTGCCCAGGCTGGTCTCAAACTCCTGGGCTCACGATCCTCCTGCCTCAGCCTCTCAATGGCTAGGACTGCAGATACATGCCACCGCACCCAGTTTCTTTTCTTTTCTTCTATTAATATACACACGCACATATTTATATATATATATCAGTTGTTGTTGTGACAGGGTCTTGCTCTATTGCCTAGGCTGGAGTGCAGTGGCATGAGGACAGCTCACTGCACTCTCAAATTCCTGGGCTCAAGTGATCCTCCAACCTCAGCGTCTCAAGTAGCTGAGACTACAAGTTCACGTCACCACACCTGGCTAATTTTTTTTTCTTCTTTTGAGGTGCAGTCTCACTCTGTCGCCCAGGCTGGAGTGCAGTGGCACGATCTCAGCTCACTGCAAGCTCCGCCTCCTGGGTTCACGCCACTCTCCTGCCTCAGCCTCCTGAGTAGCTGGGACTACAGGTGCCCACCACCATGCCCGGCTAATTTTTTGTATTTTTAGTAGAGATGTGGTTTCACCGTGTCAGCCAGGATGGTCTCGATCTCCTGACCTCGTGATCCGCCTGCCTCGGCCTCCCAAAGTGCTGGGATTACAGGCGTGAGCCACCGCGCCCAGTCCACACTTGGCTAATTAAAAAAAAAAAATTTCTGTAAAGACAGAGTCTCATTTTGTTGCATAGGCTGGTCCCAAACTCCTGGACTTAAGTGATCCACCTGTCTTGGCCTCTCAAAGTGCTGGAATTAACAGGAGTGAGCCATTGTGCCTGAAGTCTTCTCATTTTAAAAAAAGAAATCCCAGGCCAGGAGCGGTGGCTCATGCCTGTAATCCCAGCACTTTGGGAGGCCAAGGTTGGGGGATCAAGAGGTCAGGAGTTCAAGACCAGCCTGGCCAAGACAGTGAAACCTTTCCATCTCTACTGAAGATACAAAAATTAGCTGAGTGTAGTGGCATGCGCCTGTAATCCCAGCTACTCAGGAGGCTGAGACAGGAGAATTGCTTGAACCTGGGAGGCGAAGGTAGCAGTGAGCCAAGATCATGCCACTGCATTCTAGCCTGGGTGACAGAGCAAGACTCCCATCTCAAGAAAAAAAAAAAAAAAAGAAAGAAATCCTTTATCCCAATGTCATAAAAATATTCTGTCATACATTCTTCTATCATTTAATTGTTTGACTTTTTACTTTTAGGTCTTTAATCATCTTGGACTTCATCTTTGTATGAGGAAGGGATCTACTTTCTTCTCTATCTATTATATATTTAATGATCAATACATTTCATGTATTATACCATCCATCTTGCTCTGACTTCTGATGTTAACATTACCATGTACAAGGTCTCTTTCTAAATTATCTTGTTCCATTTGTCTTTTTCTTTTAATTACTGTGGCTTTGCAACATTTTATTATTTGGTAGAATGAGTCTGTCCTCTGCTCTTCTATCTTGGCTAGTCATGGACTTTTATTCTTTCTCATAGATTTTATAGTTTTTCCCACCTCCCAAAATATTCTACTGGGATTTTAAAGGAAAATTATATTGAATTTTTGATTCAACTTGGAAGAACTGCAATCTTTACACTGTTAAATTTTCAAACCTATGAACATGGTTCTCTTCTATTTACATATCCTTTATGAAAAATTTCAAATATTCCCCATTTCTAACATTTTTGGTTAGGTTACTTCCTTTATACTTTATCATTTTTGTGGTCATTATAAACAGTATCTTATTTTCTATTACATTTAATAGGTGTTTATTGCTGGCAACTAAAAACACAATTTTCGGCCTCCCAAATAAATTAATCAATTTTAATAAATTAATCATACCTGGCAACCTTACTGAATTATTAGTTCTATTAATTTTTCTATTAACTCCCTGTGGCTTTATTGTATAAAAATCACTTCATTTGCCATAACAGTTTAATTCCCTCTCTTCAAATCTTTACACCTATCTCTTTTCTTTTCTATGACAGGGTCTCACTGTTGCCCAGACTGGAGTGTAGTGGCACGATCATGGCTCATTTAGAGCCTCAACCTCCTGGACTTAAGCAATCCTTCTGCCTCACCCTCCCGAATAGTTGGGACTACTATCTGCCACCACAGCTGGCTACTTTTAAAAAAATTATTTTCTACAGACATGGTCTCACTATATTGCCCAGGCTGGTCTCAAACTCCTAGACTCAAGCAATCCTCCTGCCTCGGCCTTCCAAGGTGCGGGATTATGGGGATAAGCCACAAGGCCCAGTTCCATTTTCTTACTGTACTGTCTGGAACCACATATGTATGGGACCTTGTTTATGGTGGAAGTATAATCAGATGTCTGGGGGAAAAGATTGATTACTTAATAATTAATTTACTGGTGTTGGAAACACTGGCCTATTACATACAGGATGGGAATCAGTATCCTTGTGTTAGTCACAGCTTTAAAGGGAACCCATGATGTTTACTATAGATAGCCTTTAAGAGCCTTTATCATAAGTGGATGCTTAACTTCACCAATGTTTTTTTCTGGTATTAACTTTGTAAGGGATAAAAACAAGTGTCAGACTGTGAAGACATCTGTGATATGTTACTAATAAAAGTATAACACCTCGACAGGAAATTTAATAGAGAAGTAGGAAAAGGATATGAATAAGCAATTCACAGAAGGGAAAATATTATTTATAGTTATAAGAGAGGATTCCAAATTTTATTAATAATGAGAATAGAGCAAAAGAATGATATGAGATACTACCATTTTACATCCATCAAGTGGCAAAAGTTAAAAATATCACATGGTATCAAATATTGGTAGTGTTGTGAGGGAAGCAGGGAAAATAATGGTAGAAGTATAAACTTTCTTCTCTATGAATATCCAGTGTATCCAAATATTTCTGGGAATAAGCCCCCAAAGAAACTCTCATACGGGTTCACACAGAGGCATTTACAAAGGTGTTCCTCCTATCACTGCATGTCAGATCAAAAACCTTGAAAACATCTGAAAAGTCCACTGATAGGAGATACATAAAATACATTTATGTGATAGCTATCAAATGGCCATTAAAAGGAATGAACTAGTTATGAGAAAGAACATAGAGATCATATAGAGTAGCTATAACATGACATAAGTCTAAGAGGGTGCCTCAATAAGTCAAAATGCAACTTAAGCCTACATCAATAGATGTATACTGTTTAGCTTAAGGAAAGGCTGATTTGATGACAGCATTTAGTGAGTTCTCTGTATAATGAGCGCATTTGAGACACACTACTGAGAAGAAATACAATGTAATGTGTTAAGTGCTATAGCATAGGTATCAATAAGAATTAAAGAAAAAAATAAAACTGGAATATCCACCTTAGCCACCGCTGGTTAAAAACGCTTCCTAGGATAAAGTCACATTTAAGTTAAGTTTGAAGGATAAATAAGAACCAGATTGAGGGTAAGAGCTGGGTAAGAAGGGGGAATTCTAGGTAGAAGAGATAGCATTGGTAAAGGCAGAGGGACAAGAAAGATCACCAAGTATAAGGTAAGCAGCAACTATAGTCTGTACAAAGGGTCCATGCTGAGAAGTGGTAAGAGATGAGAATGGAGAGGTCAAAGTGACTAGATGACAAATGTATGCATATATGTCACCCTGAGAAATTTCAATTTTATCCTGTGGGCAAAGGGGAGTTGCTGAAAGTTTTTAGGCAGGGAAGCAACATATTCAGATTTGTATTTTAGGGGAAAAAAAAGTCACTCAGCCAGCAGACATAAGGTGAACCGAAACAACAAAGACTAAAAGGGAGACTACAAGACACTATTGATACAACTTAGATGAAAAATGACAAATACTTGAACTAAGAAGGAGAGGAAAAATGTGTTTTAAGAGTGACTACCAGGTTTTTCAAATAAGTAAACAGATGGTTGGGACAATGGCTAAAACAGGAAACACAGGACGGTAATTTGCAAACTTTAAAGCCTTGCTTCAAGTGTGGTCCAGTACCAGTAGCACTGGCATTGCTTAGAAGCTGTTAGAAATGAGGAATTTCAGGCGCTGTACCAGTCCTATTAATTCAGTACCTGCATTTAACAAAATCCCCAAGTAGTTCATATACACTCTAAAATACAAGAAGAACTGCTCTAAAGTGTCAAACAATTATATGAGGCATTCACTAAACACTTGAAAGTTGTTGGGAAAAATAGGGATTATATTTAACTTAGGGAAGCTGCAAAGAATAAACCAAGGACTACTGGGCAAAACCTAACAGATTCAACAAACGAAACAATTTTCTCAGAACCAAAGCTGTTCAGTAGACAGTTGGCTGCATTATGACATCTGTTACTAGCAAATGTAGGGTGATCACTTGTTGGTAAAACGGTTTAGGTATTCAAAAAGAAAACATTTAGGTGTTGCTGCAAACAAATGAACATACAAAGTTGACATTAATGAATTTAAAAATGGTACCTATACAAGGCTTGTTTCTTAGTCCCTGAGCCTTCTGAGATTTTGGAGGGACGGGGAATTGAGGGATACTTCTATTGCATACAGGTGCTGCCAAAGGCATATGAAGAACCTAGAAGAGAAAAAGTCATTAATTACACTAAGCTTGAAAAGCATCACCACACCATTTTCAGTTCATAAATCTTACCTGCCGAGGAGGAGTAGAAAAGTTATTTCCATTCTGTCCAACCACAGATACTGGGATCATCCCTACCATTCCCTGGAGTACAGGCTGGACTGGAGAGGCAATTATTATGGCAGATCCTAAAAAAACAGTTACTGTTAAAATAAGATTTCCTCTCAAATACTTTGGCACAAAACAAACAAATGTTTGGCACAAATTAATTACTGTTTTGAAATAAATTCTATCAACAATCCCTCTTCCTTACAATCCACTCTCCAAAAACAAAACAAAACAAAACAAAAAACAAAACTGAAACAGTTTTAGGAAAAACAGCAAGGCTAACAAATTAAGAAAAAGTCAATCCAAATATTAAGGTGGTCTTATGTTATTCAGTCAGTGAACCACGTTGATCAAGCATAAGACTCTACAGCCAAGACACATTACAATCATATCTGGATTCCTCTAGAAATACTGAAACTAGTTAGAAAATGAGTGGTGAATGTTTCAAGTCTGAACCTTAGGCCAGAAAATTAGAACCCCAACTGAATATTTATAGCCAGGACTATGCTCATAACCCCAACCTATTACATATCTCAATGGTATTGATCAAAAGTAAGGTAAGCACGTAACTGGACAAAACTATGGAGGGAAAATTACAATGTCTATATGGTCCTTAGAAGTCAACAACATAGTTTGTGGCTACCATAATTTAGTCCCGTCCCATAAACAAACTTTTGCCTAATACATTACTGCCAGGTTGATCCCCTCATTTTCATGCAACCCACTATGGTCTATCTATGCTTGTACTGCTTCTCTTTATACCTTATAGATTTTGTAAGTTATAAAAACCTCCTTGCTTTAACTCCAAATCCTACCTTCATTCTTTAAGCTTTAGCTCAAGCCCCACATTCTCCACTAATTCCAACCTCTCCTTTATGTAATTTGTAACGGCACTTAAAACAGACCCATTAGGTTTAATACTAATTGTTGATATTTAATGAAATTTTATTGTATGTCTATAATGTAACAAAAAGGGAAAGGAGAGAAGCTTGGGAACCAACACATAAGGAAATGTAAATAAATGTGCCATAAGCGCTATCCCTGAAGAATATACAACAAAAAATTATCAATATGACAGGCATATCAATCACTAACTACATATAACACAGCAGGCAATAAATGCCACAAGAGCCCCTATGAATAAAGGATTTTTTTTTTTTTTTTTTTGAGACAGTGTCTTACTCTGTTGCCCAGGCTGAAGCGCAGTGGCTCGGTCTTGGCTCACTGCAATCTCTGCCTCCCAGCTTCAAGCGATTCTTCTGTCTCAGCCTCCCAAGTAGCTGGGATTACAGGTGCCCGCCACCATGCCCAGCTAATTTTTATATTTTTAGTAGATACGGGGTTTCACCATGTTGGCCAGGCTGGTCTCGAACTCCTGACCTCCGGTGATCTGCCCACCTCGGCCTCCCAAAGTGCCGGGATTACGGGCATGAGCCACTGCGCCCAGCCATAAACAAAGGATTTTAAAGACAGAGATCAATTCTAGAAGGTGAAAGGCAGTGAAAAATTAGGATTTTATAAAAGAAGAAATTCAAGTTTTGTTTTTTTTGAGACAGAGTCTCACTCTTGTTGCCCAGGCTGAAGTGCAATGGCATGATCTTGGCTCACTGAAACCTGTTTCCTGGGTTCACCTAGGTTCAAGAGATTCTCCTGCCTCAGCCTCCGAGTAGCTGGGATTAGAGGCGCCTGCCACCATGCCTGGCTCATTTTTTAGTATTTTTAGTAGAAACGGGGTTTTACCATGTTGGTGAGGCTGGTCTCAAACTCCTGACCTCAGGTGATCGCCCCACCTCGGCCTCCCAAAGTGCTGGGATTACAGGCGTGAGCCACCACACCAGGCCGAAATTCAAGTTTTTCTGGAAAGTTTCTCCAAATAGATAAGTTCCCTGAAGACCATGACTATAAGAGCTATTTTTTTTTTTTTTTGAAGAGTCTCGCTGTTTTAAGGCTGGAGTGCAGTGGCGCCCCTCACCACTCCCGGGTTTTCCCAATACTGAGACTACAGGCGCCCGCCATGTGATTTTTAGAACGGGGTTTCACCATGTTAGTCTGATCTCCTTTCGTGATTCACGCGCCTCGGCCTCCCAAAGTGCTGGGATTACAGGCTTTATTTTTATTCCCCCACACATAGCTATGTGATGAATTAGTCTGTCTTTTCTGTTTCTTGTAACTTATTAGCACATAGATTGAGAAGTATTTGTGAACAGAAAAAAGAAAAAAACCCACTAAAACCCACAGCTTACTAGATTAAGAAAAAAAAAGTTTGAATTAGCTAGCATAAAGCAGCATAATCACAAATTTCAGAATCTTTTCTCATACCATCTACCCATGAGTTATTACTTCCTAGTCAATAATAACACATACAAAAGAAATTAGATCCCAACCCAGAGAAACGAATTTCAACTATGTTATTAAAGTTACCTTGTGAAAAGTTTGGTGACACAGCTTGGTTGACAGCAAATACACTGTTTGACCTTGGTGGTGTCTGTAACTGAGGTGGCAGAGGTTGGGCAGTCATAGGTGCAGAATTTCCAGGCAACACCACTACATTAGACTGACTCACAGATGTTCCTAAGGCTGTTGGATCAGTCACACAGGTAGCTATCAGAATG
This sequence comes from Macaca thibetana thibetana, assembly GCF_024542745.1. NCBI lineage: Eukaryota > Metazoa > Chordata > Mammalia > Primates > Cercopithecidae > Macaca > Macaca thibetana. The sequence goes on from NC_065591.1 coordinate 100,078,600, forward strand.
TTATTTGAATTGCCAAAAGTTGTGCTTGTGGCCGGCATCAACTGTATATATCCTCCATCCTTGGAAACACACGGTGTAACATTAGCTGAAAAAGCAATGCCATCTTCATTCTGAGTGCTGTTTACTGCAGAGTCTTCAGATTTGAATGCTAAAAGACTCTGTTCCATTGAGGCTGAATCCCCTACTTCAGCATATACAACAGCACCTACAGTTTCTTCTGAAGACAGGCATTTAACTAATTCTGCATTTTTAGCAGGTGATTTAGTAGGAGAAGACAAGATTATAGTTGGCAGGTTTTCTCCATTAATACTAGAAACAGCACTGGTAAGTTCAGTATCTGAGGAAACAAATGGATCATCACTAATGATAACTTTGAGCGAGACGATATTTGATGCATCTATCTCTGCTGAGTTGTTGCTAGAAGGTTTATCATCAGTATTTTGGGACTCAGGGTGAGAATCTCCCACTGAAGAACACACAGATTCTGGAGGAAGAGAGTGACTGTTTTCTATAGGAGTGCCTTCTGGAGGCATCACTGCAACTTTCTCACAGTTATCATTTCCACCTAAAGACAGAAAAATAGTATTCTCTTCTTTTACAGAAGATGAAGGCTCTTGTGAATTCTCAGACTTGGATGGCTGAGCTTCATTTTCTGTATGATTTAACTCAGCAGATGTTGAATCATTAGATGGTTGTTTAGCAGAAGAGAGCGAATCTCGAAGATGAATTTCTACTTGTTGTTCAGATACATTTAAATGTGAACTTTCAACAGACACAGGTAGTATTTCACTTTGAAGACAAGAATTATCTTGGCAGTTTGACAGCTGTGACATAACTGGTTCTAACACATTAATTTCTATTTTACTCTTGTGAATTTCACTAGAATCTGGTGACTTGGAACCATGAAAAGTAGTTTTAAGTTTTATTGTATCGTTAGAATTTTCACAAAATTGACTTTTTTTAGATGGCTTTCCAGTTAATGAAGTATCTTGGGATAAAAGTTGAGAACTTTTCCCAGAGAGAATTAAGTTTTCATTGTTAGCTTCACAACCAAGTGAAACAAATGAAGTTATTGGTATATCAGGCTGATCAGGCTGTAATTGAGATTCACTCGGTACATTTGAAGACAAAGAGTTCTTTTCAATCTCTATAGCCATTTCAGTTTCAGTGGTCATCTGATTGGTGTATAATTCAGCACAATGTGGATTACATGCAGCATTAGAATTCCCTCTTTGGTTAAAGTCATTCAAATTAGGCACGGACTCAAAGGTAATGTCAATGTCACATTTCTGTTCAGTGGGTACAGCTGTTTTAAAGGCCTTTTTCTGTACGCTGGCGCTTATTTGGGAAAAATTTTCCTGGTCTTCCTGTCTAAGCACATCATGGTTGTTGCTATTCTTCAAAGCATTTAATGGGTCGTCATTCTGATAGGATGTACAGAATGGGGGCTGACCAGACTGACCATCTGCAAAATATCAGGCAGGTAGACAGATAAGGTAAATATGTTCAGCTTCTATGGTAGTCATCTTTGCCATAAAACTTACTTTGCCAAGGAAATAACTTATCTTTGCATACCAGTAAGTGAAAGTCTATATGCTGTGCTTCCCATTAACTGAGTATCAAAAAATTTACAGGTACTCACTAGTGACTGATGACTTTTTTACACAAGTGTCAATTTGTTTTCTAAGCTTCTTGGAAGACAGATGACACAAAGAAGGAAAAAGTAAAGAGGTTTAAAAAAATCTAGTATTTCAATAGGTAAAAAACATACTGGCTCCAAACATGAAATTTTGAGACACTTAACTTTTCAACTTCTAACATTTCTTCTGACCTTAATTTATCTACTGCCTTGGCCTCCCAAAGTGTTGGGATCACAGGCATGAGCCACCACACCTGACTTATCTGACATATTCTTAAAGGTGAGATGGGGCCAAGTATATTTTGCATGATTGACACTCGATCTCATTGTGTACTCTTTAACATTAAACACATATTTACTGAAGACCAACCATGCTTTGTTACTGGGATACAAAGATGAATGATCCAATCTCTAATCTTGGAGAGGTTAGTCAAGGAACCAACTATAGAACATTAAGTCATATAACAAAGCATGGTAAAAACTGTAACAGCATAGCAACAAAACGCACCACGAGAAAGCATTATAAAGGTGGCACTGTATGAGAAGATCTTAAAAAATAAAGAGAGTATGACATGAGTAAGAGGAAAGAGTATTTCCTTGTTTTCTTTTGAGACAGTCTCGCTCTGTCGCCCAGGCCGGAGTGCAGTGGTACCATTCTCAGCTCACTGCAGCCTCTGCCTCTCGGGTTCATGTGATTCTCCTGCCTCAGCCTCTTGAGTAGCTGGGATCACAGGCGCACGCCACTACACCTGGCTAATTTTTATATTTTTAGTAGAGACGGGGTTTCACCATGTTGGCTAGGCTGGTCCTGAACTCCTGACCTCAAGTAATCTGTCCTTCTTGGCCTCCCAAAGTGCTGGGATTACGGGCATGAGCCACCGTGCCCAGCCTGGAAAAAGTGTTTCAGAAAACAATACAGCATTCACAATTTAGGACAGAAAACATTAACTTGAATCAGTATGAAAAATATTTTTAAAAAAACCAGAAAATTTATGTCAACTAGCATATACAGCAGTCTCCCATTATCTGCAGTTTTGCTTCGTGTGGTTTCAGTTACCTACAGTCAACCACAGTCTAAAAATAGGTGAGTATAGTACAATAAGATATTGAGGAAGACTACATTCACATAACTTTTATTACAATATACTGTTATAACTGTTCCATTTTATTAGTTATTGTTAATTTCTTGCTGTGCCTAATTTTAAATTAAACTTTACCATAGGTATGCCTGAATCGGAAAAAACAGTAAATACTGGTAAGTTTTGGTACCACCCAATTCAGGCACCCGCTGTGGGGCTTGGAATATATCCCCTACAGATAAGGGGGGACTACTCTAATTCTGTTAAATGTGACACCTGCTGTTGAGTACAGAGCACATCGGAATCCTTATTGTGGGGAAAACAGTGGAAATTGTATACAGGCCACATAAATTCAGGATAAGTAGTTCCTCAGTGAAGTAGGAAGACTTTCTCAGAAAACAGAATTTCAAGTTTCACTTTGTACAGGGTAGAACACAACCTTCTAGACATAATATATACTGCAAAAACAAAACCCACTATAATTCAGCCTAAGAAGAAATGGAGAATTGGACTTGATTGTTGGCAGAGGAATTAAAGGAGACACGTAGTCTGAGATTCTTGAAGGACAGGATGTGAATGAACATTGGAAGCCATCAGATTTTCTAGTGGTGGGAGCAATGATAACATTTAAAAACAGGTGAGCAGAAAAGATGTGCCTTAATAAAAATAAATGTTACAGACTTTTGAGCAACTGAACAACATTAATACTAAATTGCACATGTCAAGAATAGACTGAATTATAAAGGAATGAGGTTAAGTGTGGTGGCTCACACCTGTAATGCTACCTCTGCTTCTAAAGTGTTGGGAGGATCGTTTGAGGCTGCATGCAGTGAGCTATGATTGTGCCACTGCACTCAGCCTGGATGACAAGAGGGAGACCTTGTCTCAAGAAACAAAAACACACCAACAAAAAAAGCTTACAGTAAAAGAATGAATACCCTAAATTTTCTTTTTAATCAAACTACCAAAGATTTATAATTGTTTTTAACGGAGAGAAAAATACAAAAATGATTTGTAACAATCTGAACAACTTCTACTTCCAAATTAGTATTTTCTGCCTTTGAATTTTGAGACGAATATTAAGATTTGGATTGATGATATTAACAAAACCAAATTCTTACCAGATTCTTCTGTTTCAAAAGAACCTTTAACTGCTAGATTAGTTTCATCTGCTAAGACTATACTGGGATTGGATTCCATAGGTTGACTGGAAATACTTTGTGATATATTTTTATTATTCTTTGTTTTACCTGTTAAAAAGGGAATAGGGAAATAATTAAATGACCAAAACAAAAAATAAACATCAATGAATACAGCTTGTGGGGATTAAGCAAATGTTAAACTTTGATTTAGGGTTTTATTAAAAAATGTTGCTTTTAATATCATTTACAAGTACAAAGATTTTTACACCAAATAGGTGTTTCTTAAACTTTAAACCAGTAATTTGCATTTTCTAACGAGTTCTCAGATAATGCTGAGATTGTTGGTTTGGGGGAGTATACTTTGAGAACTACTGCACTAAATCATAAGATTGAGGACAATGGCCAGTTTTTTGTATTCCCTTTGTACCATTCAATTGTGTTCAGTACATCTGTAGAGCGGTCGACATCAACACATTCCCTGTTGGCTGGCAAAAATGCCACAAAAATAAAAAACAAAACTACTCTCCACTTTAATAGCTGAAGTTTCTCAGGTAAAAACAAACAAAACAACAAAAACTCCTTTAACATATCCATATATCTGATGAAATGAAAACAAGAACTTTTTTAGATACTCTGGAGAATGCTGATTCACTACAGTTAAGTTACCAAAGAAACTGGAGAAGCCTTTTTTGTCTTGAAATAGTCTCCTTACCATAGTCAAAGAGATCAAAGAGTGCCTGAAATGCTGGGTCTGATTCTGTCTGTTCCAATATGTCCTGTATAGCTTCTTCAGACATGTGAATTTCACTCTGCAAGAAAGGAGTAGGGTGAAGGCATGATTCTAACTGAATTTATATATATTTACATACTACATGTATATATGAGACAAGGTCTCACTCTTTTGCCCAGGCTGGAGAGTAGTGGTACAGTGATATAGTCACTGTAGCTCACTATAACCTGAAATTCCTGGGCTCAACTGATGCTCCTGCCTCAGCCTCTTGAGTAGCTGGGACTACAGGTGCACCATTATGCCCAGCTTATTTTATTTTATTTTATTTTTGGTAGAGATGGGGTTGCTAAATTGCCCAGGCTAGTCCTGAACTCTCGGGCTCAAGTGATCTTCTTGCCTCAGCCTCCCAGAGCACTGGGATTATAGACGTGGGCCACTGTGCCCAGTTTGAATAATATGATTTAATACCAGCAAAATAATTAGCAGACACTTGACTATTTTTGACTTTTTATGTAGTAGCATTCCTCCACTCCAAGACAATTTCCAATGATATGCTCATTTAAAACAAATTAAAACAAAACTAGACAGAAGGTGAGGGTTTCCTAATCCTACTTCTTAGAGGTAAGAGCTTTGGTGAATATATTTCTAAACATTAAAATGATATAAAATGAATATATGTATATAAATGGAAATAATATTATACTATAAAGTTTTTTTTTTTTTTTTTTGAGACACGGTGTCACTTTGTCACCCAAGCTGGAGTGGAATGCAGTGGCGCACAGTTCACTGCAGCCTTGACCTCCCAGGCTCAGGTGATCCTCTCACCTCAGCCTTCTGAGTAGCTGAAACTACACATGTGCCACCACACCCAGCTAGTTTTTGTATTTTTGGTAGAGATGGGGTTTCGCCATGTTGCCCAGGCTGGTCTTGAACTCCTGGGCTCAAGCGATCCGCTCACCTCAGCCTCCCAAACTGCTGGGACTATAGCCATGAGTTACTGTGCCTGGCCCACACTATAAAGTTCTATAATCTACTTTCTTTACATTACTCTATTGTAGACTGCTTTATAGGTCCTTCAATATATATCTATTTTATCCCTTTTATCTGTCTGCTATGGGTTCTTCATGTAAAATGCTTTCCTTGAATGTTGCCAATTCTTATCTATTCAGCTTTAAAACTAACATGCCAAAACCTACCTCAAAAGCCCTGTACCAATGGCAGGGGTGAGCTTGTCAACTACAAGCTAAGCTATGGAATAATGTTGTAGAACCATTTGTATTTTTAGTTCTTTTCTTTTGAGTTAGTCAGATTTCTTGCTGTGAGGGCTCATGACTGACAACAGTGTTTCTGGGGGAGCATGAGAAATAGGGAGTAGATACAGGGTTTAACTCCTTCCTTAATTTTGCACCTTATTATGCTGTTTGTAGCCTCAGCTTTAAGAGTCACTTTCAGACGTCCTGGTGCTACTTCTTGAGCCTTTTGGGATTTCTGTGTTACAAAATTCCCTATACTGTCTTAAAAACTGTTATTTAAATCTTAATTCTTTTTTTTTTTTTTAGCTTTGAGATGGAGTCTCACTCTGTCGCCTAAGCTGGAGTGCAGTGGCGCGATCTCGTCTCACTGCAACTCCGCCTCCCGGGTTCAAGCAATTCTCTGGCCTCAGCCTTCTGAGTAGCTGGGATTACAGGTGTGTGCCACCACATTTAGCTAATTTTTGGTAGAGGTGGGGTTTCACCATGTTGGCCAGGCTGGTCTCGAACTCCTGAACTCAGGTGATCCACCTGCCTCAGCCTCCCAAACTGCTGGGATTACAGGCGTGAGCCACCGCACCCAGCTAAATCTTAATTCTTAACTTTCTACAAATACAGTATTATGAACAACCAAGAACAGTAGGTTGTGCCTTTACTTTCTTACAATCCTTCACAGTATTTAACCAAGTACCCTGATTATGGTAAGCATCTGATGTATTTGTAGAGAAACAATAAGCAAAAAGTTAGAGGATACAAAAACTTAAAACAGAGCATACATATTTGTTTTTTGGTTTTGAGACAGCGTCTTGCTCTGTTGCCCAGGCTGGAGTGTAGTGGTGAAATCACAACTTACTGCAGCCTCAAGCACCCAGGCTCAAGTGATCTTCTCATTTCAGCCTCCCAAGTAGTTGGGACAACAGGTGCATGCAACAACACCTGGCTAATTTTTTAAAAAATTTTTTGTATAGATGAGGACTCATTATGTTGTCCAGGCTGGTCTTGAACCTCTGGGCTCAAGCATCCTCCTGCCTTGGCCTCTCAAAGTGCTGGGATTAAAGCTATGAGCCACTGTGCCTGGCCCATATTTATAAATGGTAAGATAAGAGAGGTTTTTAAAAGAAGTACTGGTAGAACTGACAGAGAGAAAAACAATTCAAGGGCTCAATGGCTTTCTCAGAATTCAACTGAAAGAAAACCTGCTCTAATACACTCACATGGGCAGGCCAATAAAAATATTTCCATTGTCCAATGGTCCAAGTAAAAAGATGTCCTAAAATCACAATTGCAGCTGCTCTTCAAAAAGGATATTTGGGTCAGGTGAGGTAGCTCACACCTGTAATCCCAGCACTTTGGGAGGCCGAGGAAGGCAGATCACCTGAGGCCAGGAGTTCAAGACCATCCTGGTCAACATGGTGAAACCTAGTCTCTACTAAAAATACAAAGATTAGCCAAGCGTGGAGGCACATGCCTATAATCCCAGCTACTTGGGAGGCTGAGGCAGGAGAATCATTTTAACTCGGGAGGCAGAGGTTGTAGTGAGCAGAGATTGTGCCACTGCACTCCAGCCTGGGCGACCCAGTGATACTCCATCTCAAAAAACAAAATCAAACAAAACCCAAAAATTATCTGAGCATGGTGGCATGTGCCTGTAGTCCCAGCTACTGAGAAGGCTGAGGTGGGAGTTATCACTTGAGCTCAGGGAGATCAAGGCTACTGTGAGCCATGATTGAGCCACTGCACTCAAGCCTGGGCAACAGAGTGAAACCCCTGTCAAAAAAAAAAAAAAAAAGAAAAAAGTATATTAAAGGATAGTTGCACATCGACAAATCTTAAAACACAGACTGTTATATTTCTCCCTTACTAGCTCACTCTCCTTTGTATTTACTACCAATGAATAGCAACAGTGACCACTGTCCCCATCTTTCTTCTCTTAGTATTAAGCCTCACAGGCAAACTGTCATTTGGTTAGCAATCTTTCTTTTTAAAAAGGTCTTGTTCATTTTATTGGCTGGGCATGGTGGCTCACGCCTGTAATCCCAGCACTTTGGAAGGCCGGGTTGGTAGATCACGAGGTCAGGAGATGGAGACCATCCTGGCTAACACAGTGAAACCTTGTCTCTACTAAAAATACAAAAAATTGGCCAGGCGTGGTGGCGGGTGCCTGTAGCCCAGCTACTCAGGAGGCTGAGGCAGGAGAATGGTGTGAACCCAGGAGGCAGAGCTTGCAGTGAGCTGACACTGTGCCACTGCACTCCAACCTGGGAAACAGAGACTCCGTCTCAAAAAAAAAAAAAAAAAAAGTTTTGTTCATTTTATTTAGTTAACTATTACTTGGATTCATTAGATATCTTTTTTTCTTATTTTTTTGAGACAAGGTCTCACTCTGTCACCCAGGCTGGAGAGCAGTGGTGCGATCTCCGCTCACTGCAACCTCCACCTCCTGGATTCAAGGATTCTCCTGCTTCAGCCACCTGAGCTGCTGGGATAACAAGCACATGTCATGATGCCCATCTAATTTTTGTATTTTTGGTAGAGATGAGATTTCGCCAATGTTGGCCAGGCTGGTCTCGAATTCCTGGCCTTAAGTGATCTGCCCTCCTTGGCCTCCCAAAGTGCTGCGATAACAGGCATTGAGCTACCGTGCCTGGCCCCATTACATATCTTTAATATATCATTTCATTGTTTCTCTAAAGTATTATACAGTTTGTAGCAGTGCAGAAGAAATGTAATTTATATAAACACTGTATTACTGTTTATTACACACAAATACACCCTAACAAATTTTTAAGTATTAAATACTTAGGAATCCATGACTGTGGATGCAATATAGATTCTATTTTAAGTCGTCATCCGATGTGTTTTTCAGGAACAGATTACATTCAATGAATGAAGAAAAGTTTGATCTTACTATTGTAAATCATTTTATCTAATTAGATGGCAAATCATAACATCTTATGTTGGCAATGGTTTTGAAATGAAACCAAAATACCATCAATCTTAACTATAAGTAACACACACGCACACATGCGCACCCCAACCACCCATACCGGAAGTCCTAAGAATTCATCAATTGAAGTCTCTGGCTCCGTAGGGTTGTTATCTGTTTGCTTAGGTACTTGGGCAATATTATTATCACTGTTAACAAAGAAAGAAAAATCTTTATTATAGTTATGCAATTAGGCAAAAACAATTAGGCATTTTAAACATATATAGCTTACCTAGTTAAAAATTTATTTATGTTTTCTGCTAGCTTTTCTTGAAGAGATTTGTTGCTTAGTATTTTTTCTCGCGCATTTTCAATAACCATTTGCTGGAAAAGAAAGCCACTGTTAGCAAAAGGACAATAAAGAGTATTCTGCTATTTAATATTTATTAGAAAATAACAAACCGATAAGAGCTGGATAGTTTTAATAAACCTAAATGGAAACTCAGAAGTTGTGGCAGCTCCCTCCATATTAATCCCTGAATACAACACTGTAATTTGCAAATGTTTTCACAGATCTTTCAACAACTCTTTCTTACACACTTCCACACTCATCATCAAACCCCAGTAAATGCCCTATTTTTACGGTGTCGCTCTGTAGCCCAGGCTGGAGTGCAGTGGCACGATCTCAGTTCACTGCAACCTCCACCTCCCAGTTCAAGCAATTCTTGTGCCTCAGCCTCCTGAATAGTAGCTGGGATTATGGGCGTGCGCCATCACACCTAGCTAATTTTTGTATATTTAGTAGAGATAGTTGGCCAGGCTGGTCTTGAATTCCTGGCCTCAAGAGATCTGCTCCTCTTGGCCTCTCAATACCTCTTATTACAGGTATAAGCCACTACTCACTAGACAGATTTTTTTTTTTTTTTTTTTTTGAGACAGGGTCTCACTCTGTCACCCAGGCTTGAGTGTTGTGGAATGATCATGGCTCGCTGCAGCCTCGATCTCCCAGGCTCAAGCAATCCTCCCATCTCAGCCTCCTAAGCAACAAGGACTACAGACATGTGCTACCACGCCTGGCCAATTTTTGTATTTTTTGTAGAGACGGGGTTTTACCATGTTGCCCAGGTTGGTCTTGAACTCCTGAGCTCAAGCAATCTGCCCGCCTCAGCTTCCCAAAGTGCTGGGATTACAGGCATTTGCCACAGCACCTGGCCGGTATTTTATTAAATGATCCAACAACAACAAAGTATTTATAGATATCTATAAACTTACCCCTGTTTCTTTATTTGATACATATATACATACATTTGTGTATATATCTGTATTTTTTAACTCAGGAATATTTTAAGTTGCAAAGTTTGGCAGAGTCACTTACTTTTTCTACTGCAAATGCGTTTGGATCTTGGAAATTCCGTATTGTTGAATGAGGGCCAGACAAAGTGGTACTTTTTCTCTGAGATTCGCTGAAACACATTTTAAAAACTTTTCTTTTAACCACTATGTTTAACAGATTTAAAGATAAATACATATACAGACATAAATTTTAAGATCACCATAGCAGAACAGATACGGTTGTCCCTGTATCTGCAGGGGGCTGGTTTCAGGACCCCCAAGGATATCAAAATCCACATGTACTCAAGTCCTACAGTCTGCACTAGGAAGCCCATGTACTCAAAAAGTCAGCACACTGCATCTAGGTAGGTTTTACTACTAAATTTTCAATCTGTGTTTGGTTGAAAAAAACTTGAGTATAAATGAACCCATGCAGTTCAAACCCGTGTTGTTCAAGGTCAACTGTATATTCTCTATTTGTGGTAGGAACAAAGGGAAGTACAAAAAGTATTAGTAGTCTTGGATTCAAAAAAATGAGTTTGAAGTCTAGCTTTACCACTTACTACCTATGTGGTCTGAAGCACAGCAAGCTCTGACTCTCTAACCCACTTTATAATGACCAACTGCATTACTGGGTTTACTAAAGAATGGAATGAAATAAAGTATATATACTTTATTTAAAAAGTCAAGGTTCCTATAAATGTTAAATATTAATATTGCTCTTTTATGGCTGCGCGTGGTGGCTCACATCTGTAATTCCAGCAATTTGGGAGGCCAAGGTGGGAAGATCACTTGAAGCCAGGAGTTTGAGACTAGCCTGGGCAACAAAATGAGACCCCTATCTCTACAAAAAATAAAAAAAATTAGCTGGGTGTGGTGGCATGTGCCTGTGGTGCTGGCTACTGGGGAGGCTAAGGTGGGAGGATCTTCTGAGCCCACAAGTTCGAGGCTGCAATGAGTTATGATTGCACCACTATACTCCAGCGTGGCCAGGAGAGCAAGGCCCTATCTCTAAAATTAAATAAATCGATATTACTGTTTATTATTTTATATGGTGAAGTGAGAAAGGCTCCAATAAAGGAGGCTGAGGTCAGTCTTGAATGAAAGACAACCAAAAGTAAAAACTCTAACAAAAATACCCAGGGCGTGGCAGCTAAGAAACTAGAAGAAACATTTTAAAACTACTATTTCTTTTTAAAAATATTCTTCAAACAAAGACACACAGAGTAAGTAAGACAGAAAAACATTTTTCTCAAAGATTGTGCCTGGAAAAATTCCATCAATTGATCTTAGGACTTTAAATGTGTGTGCAGCATAGAACATAATGGTATTATTTACATTCGGTTAAAAAACATGGACTTCAAAAAACCTGGGATAACATCATTTGTAAGATATACCATTATTTTATATACCAATACAGAATAAACATATTTTCCATGAAACAGTGATATGCCATTAATTGAGAGATGCAACCCAATTTCAGGCGGGTTAGAATGTGAAGAAAGACAAAATTTTGGAATAGTTCTAATAACAGATCAGAACATAACCTGGTCTTATTATTCACAATGTAAATCTCCTGATGTAATTTTTTTTTTAACGGATACAGGTAACTTGTCTCTTTTAAAAAGCATTTACCTTTTGCGTCTACCGGGAGACATTAAACTGGCATGTGCTTTCTTTTCCTGAGCACCAGAAATGACGTTTAAAGCTTCTCCAGCTGTATTTCAAGAAAACATAACAGTAAGCCAAAGAAATGGAATAATTTTCTAAACTTGTAATGGGATAAAAAGCTTTGAATAGTGATTATTATTTTATATTAAATTCAATTAACAAGTACTGAGTGGCTACCATGTTTAAAGCACGGTAAATGATATTAAGATCAATAAAATATAGTCTTTATGCCTTAAGGTTTTACAATAAAATCCAAAGTACAGTATAGTCTCAACAAAAAATAATATGGTAGAATGGAAAAAGTCTAAGAAGTATAAACTAAGCATTCTGGGTATAGAAAAGGATTTGGAAAAGTTGAAAATGGGGGAGATCTTGATGGCAATAAATTTTAGCTGCACAGAAAGATAATTGGTTTGTGAACTGAGACTGCTAACTCCTGAATTCGAATCCCAACTCTGTTATTAACTAGCTTCTTATCGCTTACTATCATGTGTTTTCAAAAGTTTCAAGTATGCAACAAATAAGATATACCACACGCTCTCTAAGGATATTCCTAACTCTAAGGTTCAGCCAGGCATATGTAGGATTTCTAACATGTAAAGATACAGGAGAAGTGGAAAGGCATTCCTCATTCCAGGAGGATAGACTGACATCAACAAAGGCAAGGAGGTAGAAAATATAATGTACATTCCATTTAAAATAAAATGCAACAAGGTCCTTTTCTCTTAATGCCAAAAATGGAGAATTAGAGAGTTCAAGGTGGACTTCAGTTAGAGTAGAAATAGGAAGAATCCTAGATTAAAATGCCTTAAAGATTTTATATGCTTATAGCAAATCTAGAAGTCTGTTCCACTTTTAGTCTCTCTCATCTTTTTTTTGGGGGGGGGGTCCATATTTTTACACTGAGTATAAAGACATTAGTATATTATCTCATTCATACGATTTCATTAACAACAAAATTTAAGAGAACAAAATGTAAACTTACTGGTTACAGTATCTTGTGACTGTGAATGGTTGACCACTACAAAATATGACCTTGATGGATCTGAAATTTGGCCACTTGGTCGAGCAACTTGTGTACCTGTGGAAGAAGTGGTAAACTGTCCTGAAAGGTAAGGTAAAGTGAGCAACTCTGCACTGGCTGGAACTGTTTGAGATGCAAGCTTTCTCTGCCGTTTGATTTCTGCAATTCCAGTTCTTGTTCGGGCTGAAACATATAAGCATTTAAAAAACAAATTCAATGTCAGGGTAGTTTGGGAATTATAAGAAGTCAATATGATGCATCCTATTATATAACATGTTACATCAACAGATTGAAGAATGACCCCTAAATATATCAACTAAATTTATGTGACTTTCAGAAGAAACTAAAATGAATACACTCAAGCTTTATAAATCCAAGATTGTATTTGTTCTGCAATAATTCATATTGATAATACCCCCATGAATTAATAAATCTAAACTCATGAGAATTAAAACATTCTACATGAGTCTATGTGATATGTAGGGAGTATTTACAAAATATTTTTATGATAAATGAAAATATTAACATAACTGTACATAAAAAACGGTGGTTTGGCCAGGTGCGGTGGCTCACGCCTGTAATCCCAGCACTGTGGGAGGCTGAGGCAGGCAGATCATGAGGTCAGGAGATTGAGACCATCCTGGCTAACATGGCAAAATACAAAAAAAAAATTACAAAAATAAAAAAAATACAAAAATAAAAAAAATAATTATTAAAAATAAACAAAAAATTAGCTGGGTGTGGTGGCACACGCTTGTAGTCCCAGCTACTTGGGAGGCTGAGGCAGGAGAATCACTTGAACCCAGGAGGTGGAGGTTGCGGTGAGCTGAGATCGTGTCATGGCACTCCAGCCTGGGCAACAGAGCGAGACACCACTTCAAAAAACAAAAACAGAAACAAGAACAAACAAAACACCACAAAGAAAAACAGTAGTTTAAGCAAAATACACACTTAGCACATGTGTATAATGAATTAAAATGTTCATCTGACAGTGTAAGTTTGAAGTAATTGTGAACATTGTTTAAAGTTGGATACCAACCTCTCTGACTGCCAGCAAACCTTGGGGAACTTTGCATGCTCCTAACAAAGAAAACAAAGTAGTTATCCATCAAAAAATTTTTGTTGCCGACATCCACTATGATTTAGTTACAGTCAGACCAGAAGTTAGTTATGAGGTAAAAAGCAAAAAATCTCTCAGACAAAAAAGACAAACACATTTTTTGGGTAAGCAACTCTGATTTGCTTTAGGAGAAAAATAGTGGCATGTAGACACACTCACAACACACCTAATTTTAATTAACAAGTTTCTATCCAACGTAATATGCGTTAGAGTGCCTTGACATTACATTAAGAATGCAATCTGGGCTGGGTACGGTGGTTCATGCCTGTAATCCCAGCACGCTGGGGGGCTGAGGTGAGAGGATCACTCGAGGCTGAGAGTTCATGATGACCAGCCTGAGCAACATAGCAAGACTGTCTCTATGAAACGAAATAAAAATTAGCCAGGTGGCAGGCACCCGTAGTCCTAGGTACTTGGGAGGCTGAGGTGGGAGAAACTTTTGAGCTGAGGCGTTCAAGGCTATGAGAGCTATGATCACACCACCGCACTCCAGCTTAGGTAACAGAGCGAGACCCTACCTCTTGAAAAAATAAAAAGAATATAATTTAACTTTAGAAACTCTGCATATTACATTTTTAAGTAAGAATATACAAAGTATACATTTTTTATTATCTTTCACAATTACAGAGATGCCTTCCCATAGAGAAATTCTGATTTTCCATGACTCCATATATAAATACTTCGGAATCCCCAAGTTAATGTCAGAGGACATCCAGCTTTTATTAAATTTATGGCTATGAAATTATTTTATTGAACCCCTAAAGAAGATGCAAACAAACATGGAAAAATTCACAGTACAAGTTAATTATTTTAGTATGAATCAGAGTGGCCCATCCCTTTATTCGATAAAGTCACAAACACCGTGCCATTATCATAAAAAATATGTCAAGTAAGTCTCCAACAAGATCCATAAAACTCGAGTCAGGAAAGAGAAATATAAAGATAAGACTACCAAGTAAGATGTGTCCAGAGTTAAGTAGAAAGCATTTGGAGCCATTTTAGCAGTTTAAGCAGAGAAAGAAAATGAAACCCATGCTGAAGTTAGGTGGGGTAGTCACTTATATCTCTGAAAGAAAGGTTAAGAGACTATGGTTTTCATAACAAATTCTATTGTCAAATAGGAGATTTTCATAAAATTGATACCAGAAGATTTCAGAATTAGCATTATTCTTCAAGCTTATTTCAAGTTAAGAAATCAAGTGGGCATGGGTTCAATGCATCAATTCTGTGAATATGTAATAAAGAGACAGCTGCCTAAGGGAATTCACGGTGATTTGTATTCTAACAATATATCTGCCTCTAAATTGCTATGGAAACTTGGAAATGTCATTAAACTACTACATAGCTTAGTTTTCTAAGTATTTTATTAAAAATATGCTATTTATTTTAAATTATGTCAGTCAGTAGCCTCCACAGTACCAGCAACCTCTAGAGTAATTTCAAAACTGCATAAGTGTTACGTAAGTATACTGTGTAGGTCTCAAGAAGATTTAAACCCAAAGTGTATTTGAATTCCAAAATCATTAGGCACGTTCTAATAGCTTATTACCTGATCTGAGAAAGTGTATGGTCCAATTTCTTCCATAAAGATGACATTATTGCTGGGACATTATTTGATGTTTCTAAATCACAGGAGGAAAAAGTTCTTAATAAACCCAGCTGAAGAAATTTCATCATTCATTTTGAACAAAGACACACAAAAAAACCTTGTCTCTCGATTATTGACAGTATGTTGGAAAATGAGAAATCAATCTACTTTGTAAAATAGCTTGCAAAGCTGTAATAAGGTTGCTTTCTCTTCTAAAGTCACTGAGTATCAGATACAATATGAGTAGAAAAGGACATCTGTAAAATCTCTGAGCATTTTTTGGCCAATAATTTTACACCTTCATTTTATTAAAAAAGGGAGAAATACTTTTTCTGGTCTTTGTTCTATCTGATATCATATGACATATGAAAGTGAATTAAAAAAATTTGTCTTATAATAATTATCATAAAGGTTATGCAAATTCTTTGTAAGTGTGGAAATTTAATCCTCAATTTTCCCATATTTAAAAATGGCTTTAAACAATCTCTCTCACTGGGTTATTCTAAAAAGTAAATGAGAGGCTGGGCATGATGGCTCACGCCTGTAATACCAGCACTTTGGGAGGTCAAGGTGGGCAGATGATGAGGTCAGGAGTTCGAGACCAGCCTGGCCAACACAGTGAAACCCTGTCTCTCCTAAAATCACAAAAATTAGCTAGGCATGGTGGTGTGCGCCTATAGTCCCAGCTACTCGGGAGACTGAGACAGGAGAATTGCTCGAACCCAGGAGAAGAAGGTTGTGGTGAGCCGAGATCGCGCCACTGCACTCCAGCTTGGGCAACAGAGAGATACCCCCGTCTCAAAAAAACAAACAAACAAAAACCACAAAATATTAAATGATGAAAAAAACCATATGAAAGCACATAGCACAATGCTTATACACAGTGACAACGTCAAAAGTCAAGCTTCTTTTTATGTTATCTTATGCAAATTGTTTAATGCTAATTGTTTTGTTAATATTATAAGCTATTGAAAATAATCAATATTACAGAATAAGTAGTCAAAACTTTTTCTCTAAAACATCCTTAATTAAGGCAAGTAGAATTTTATATGCTGGTAAGTATAAGCCAGTTTATGACTGGCTTCTATGTTCAGACTTAGACTACATAGAATTAAAATTAAAATGTCAGTTTAAAACTTTTTAACACATAGTGATGTCTGTTTATCAGTATAGATAACACAGAGGTAAGAGTTTTATTTTATATATTTTTTAAAGGTAATTTTTGGGTTATTTTTGCTAATATAAAGATTGTTGCAATTTATGTATCACTCAATATAAACACAAACAAATGACCGGGGGCAGTGGCTCATACCTGTAATCCCAACACTCTGGGAGGCCGAGGTGGTGGATCACCTGAGGTCAGGAGTTTGAGACCAACCTGACCAACATGGAGAAACCCCACCTCTACTAAAAATACAAAATTAGCCGGGCATGGTGGTGCAGGCCTGTAATCTCAGCTACTTGGGAGGCTGATGGAGGAGAATAGCTTGAATCCAGGAGCTGGAGGTTGCAGTGAGCCGAGATCATGCCATTGCACTCCAGCCTGAACAAGAGTGAAACTCCGTCTCAAAAACAAAAAACAAAAACAAACAAACAAAAAACAAAACCCACAAACAAATTAGATGTGTCCCAGAAAAATTTATGTCATCACAACGGAGACAAGTTTTCTCAAGGCTTTTATGAGACACCTTTAAAAATTATTTTTAACTAAATCAAGCAGATAAATATTGTACACATCAGCAAAAAAACTCCAAATCAGAACTCTTACCTTTTGTTTTCATAGCCACATACTCATTTAAAATTGTTGTCAAGTTTTTTCCAAATAAGGACTGAAAAGAAAAAGATCAAATATTACCAAAAGTGTATAATACTACCAATAATTTCTCACACGAAAAGATTCCACCATTCAAGTTAATAAAAGATCTAACTGCAGAGTAGCTGATGAGGAAAGGGTAAAGCAGCAGGTAATCGAAAATGAAAATAGCCACTGACATTAGGGTTTGCATCCAAGCTTCTAAAGAATCTTGCCCGTTTGACTAGGACATTATAGCTACTTGGGTATTACTGCTTCTAGACCCTCTCAGCAGACAGCTACACATACACGTACAAATGCATATACACAAGCATTTGTATTTCTGCATCTATCTGTATATATATTAAAATAACCACAGTGTCATACTAATATCTCAGATTATAACCCAACACCACTGGTTTCATTATTATGCTTATTTATATCTTCTTTCTCACACAGTGAGGAATTTGGCTCCCACTATCTACAATTTGTTATTTGTTCCGAACTGTTAATTTAGAAGAAATTAGAAGCATTTATTTAATATTCATCCATGTTATTGTGTGAATAGCATGTTGCTTTTTATTGCTGAGTAGTAGTATTGCTTTGTTATGAACACATCAGAGTCTGTCACTTTTTGAAAGACATCTTGGTTGTCACTAGTTTTTAATTTTTTTTTTTTTTTTTTTTTAGAGACAGGGTCTTGCTCTGACACACAGGCTAGAGTACAATGGCTGCTCACAGCTCACTATAGCCTCGAACTCCTGGCTTCAAGCCATGTTCCTGCCTCAGCCTTCCAAAGTGCTGGGATTAAAGGTGTGAGCCATCACGCCTAGCCTGTTTTCAGTTTTTTTTTTTTTTTTTTTTTTTTTTTTTTGAGATGGAGTCTTGCTCTGTTGCTCAGGCTGGAGTGCAATGGCACAGTCTCGGCTCACCACAACCTCCGTCTCCCAGGTTCAAGCGATTCTCCTGCCTCAGCCTCCTGAGTAGCTGGGACTACAGGCACGCACCATCATACCTGGCTAAGTTTTGTATTTTTAGTAGAGATGGGGTTTCACTATGTTGGCCAGGATGGTCTCGAACTCTTGACCTCGCTATCCGCTTGCCTTGGCCTCCCAAAGTGCTGGGATTACAGGTGTGAGCCACCACACTTGGCCTGTTTTCAGTTTTTAGGCACTATTAGCAAACACCAGTGTCTAGGTTTTTGTGTGAACACAAGTTTTTCAACTGATTTGGGTAATGTGAGTGTTGGTTCACATGGGGAATGCAAACTGTTTTCAAAAGCAACTGTATGATTTTTAATTCTTACCAGTAACAAACAAGAGTTCCTGCTGCTCTGCATATTTGTGGTCAAAGACTTGCCAGTTTTTAAACCTGTTTTCTTATATTAGCCATTCTAATAGATATTCGTATCTCAGTGGGGTATTAATTTGCATTTTCCTAGTGACTAATGATTTGGAAGATTTTTTCATATGCTTATTGCCATTTGTATATTTTCTTTGGTAAAAGTATCTTCAGATCTCTTATCCACTTAAAAAAATTGTTTGGTTTTTGTTGTTAAGTTTTAAGAGTTCTATACATATGTTCTGGGTATAAACCCTTTTTCAGACATGTAAGATACAAATTTGCACCCAACCTTTTTTTTTTTTTTTTTTTTTTTTTTTTGAGACAGGGTTTTACTCTGTCATCCAGGCTAAATTGCAGCAGTGCAATTGTGGCTCACTGCAGCCTTCACCTCCCGGGCTCAAGCGATCCTCCAGCCTCATCCTCCCAAGCAGCTGGGACTAAGTGCACCACCACACCTGGCTAATTTTTAAAAATTGTTTTCTAGTGATGAAGTCTCACTATGCTGCCCAGGCTGGTATAGAACTCCTGAATTCAAGCAATCCTCTTGCCTGGGCCTCCCAAAGTGCTGGGATTACAGGCATGAGCCATTGTGTCTGGCCCAGCCCATTTCTTTTAACATGCCTCTTGTAGAGCAAGTTTTTAATTTTTTATAAATTGGGCTAAGTTTTGCCTTTATAGCCCATGCTTTTGGTGTCATATAAAAAACTCATTGTCAAATCCAACTTTGCACAATTTTTTTCTTATGTTTTCATTTAGAAGTCTTAGAGTCTTGTGTTTTACATTCTGAACCATTTTATGGTTAATTTTTGCATAAGGTATGAGGTATTTGTAGAGGTTCTTTTTCTACATATGGATGTCTGAGTGTTCCAGCAACATTTGTTGATAAGACCATCCTTTCTGCAATGAATTGCCTTTAAGCCTTTGTCAAAATCAGATGTATGGGTCTCTATATGGACTTTGTATTTGGTTCCACTGATCTACGTGCCTAAACTATCAAAAATGTCCCTTAATCTTGATTATCATATTTTTTAGTAAGTTCTGAAATCTGGTAATGTGAGTCCTCCAAATTGTTCTTTTTCAGAAACTCTTTAGGCTATTCTAGTTTCTTTTCCATTTAACATTTAGAATTCAGCTCCGTGTTACCTATAAAAATGCTTGCAGGCATTTTGACTGTAAAAAATCTATAATTAAATTGGGGGGAATAACACCTTAACAATATTGAGTCTCTCAATCTGTGCACACCGTACAATTCTCCTTTTATTCAGGCCTTAGATTTCAGGCAATTTGGAGCATTTGGATTTCACACATATTTTGTTAGATTATCTCTAAGCATTTTGTTTGTTTGTTGCTATTATAAA
The DNA here is from genome assembly GCF_024542745.1 of Macaca thibetana thibetana. Classification (NCBI taxonomy): domain Eukaryota; kingdom Metazoa; phylum Chordata; class Mammalia; order Primates; family Cercopithecidae; genus Macaca; species Macaca thibetana. Next base: position 100,098,595 of record NC_065591.1, read on the forward strand.
TGCGTACTTTCAAAAATTTTTCAAATTTCAATTGTTCACTGCAGGCATGCAGAATACAATGGATTTGTGTATACTCTGTATTCTATGACCTTGCTTAACTTTAGTTTTGCGTCATTTTCAGTTTCCTAAGCAGACATTGATGTTATCTGTGATAGTCTTCAAGGAGCCATGTTTAAAATAAAATAGTAAACACCATGTGAAATAATGTAGTTCTGGAAGGTATCCACTACGTGCCAAATGATGGTTTGTTGGTCTAGTGATATTTAACAAAAGAAATGACAATAATAAATCAAAATATCTGTTTTGTATTTGTCTGAAAGGAGCAGCCAGATACAGGTCAGGAAGGGAAAAAAAAAAAGGCTTGGAGACAGCAGCAGCGAAACTAATCATAAACGAGGGTGTCATTTTGAAACTAATTCTCAAAGTTGTAATTCATTTAATAGTTTTGGCATAAATTTGTAAAAAGAACAGCTGGTCGTCTTTGGGTCTTACCAGTCATGCATGAATATAAACCATTAAATTTCTGCCAATTTCAGTATTTTTTCTGATAAGCTGATTTTATGACTATGTAGTCTCTTGTGTTGATGAAGTATTTCCCTTAAGGAATAAATAACTCACCAGTAAGCAGGCTGGAATAAACCCTTCATCTGTACAGTGTTCTGCATATTCTTTTAAATCTGAACTTTCCAAAATAAAAGTCTGGCAGGTAGAAATGAGGTTTTCTTGCTGTAAGTAACCTAAATAAAAAATAAAAGTTTAAGTACTTACATTGAATTCTGTACTTTTGGTTAAAACTGCTATTGAAAATGCTATAGCATGTACTGATATCACAATTTAAACCTTAGGTGGAATGCTCTAGTGTTTGGCAGCCTTGAACAGAAACACCAGGTTGTGCTGCAATACAAAGTATAATTCATAGAACAGATGGCCCTTTCACAGGAAACAATTCTAGCTAAATTAGTAAAATAAAGTGTTTAACCAAGTATAATTATTTCACAGTACTTACAGGAGGACCAATAAATTAATGATAAATAACTATGTTCCTCTACTGCGTAACTTCCATAATGACCAGGTCAATTGATGGTATAAATTCACTTACTGGGTTATCAGAAAACTATGTTCTCACAACAATGCTGTGTATTTGTATACTTCATTTATTTGCCAAACGATTTATAAAAAGAATGAACAGCCGGGCGCAGTGGCTCATGCCTGTAATCCCAGCACTTTGGGAGGCCGAGACGGGCAGATCACAAGGTCAGGAGATCGAGACCATCCTGGCTAACACGGTGAAACCCCGTCTCTACCAAAAATACAAAAAAAAAAAAAAAAAAAAAAAAAAAAAAAATTAGCCGGGCGTGTTGACGGGCGCCTGTAGTCCCAGCTACATGGGAGGCTGAGGCAGGAGAATGGCGTGAACCTGGGGGGCGGAGCTTGCAGTGAACCAACATCGCGCCACTGCACTCCAGCCTGGGCAACAGAGTGAGATTCCGTCTCAAAAAAAAAAAAAAAAAAAAAAAAAAAAAAGAATGAACAGAAGACCTACTCTGCATGAAAAGTGAGACAGGAACTCCCTTAATTCTTAATTTATGCCTTTTGGGAATCAAAGCATTACCAATTCCAAGAAGAACCTTAACTTTAACTAGTGAAGGAAGGCTAAGGCAGAGTGGGTCAACTGCTTGGCTGAACTAAAGCATGTCCCAATGCACACACAGACCCCCTTGGCAAACCATGGGATATTTATTTGCTCCCAGTAGTTAAGGAAATCATCATCCAATCATAGAATACCAACTCTTCACAGAATATAGACTGCATAAAATTAGTTCAGCAAACTCACTAGACAAACAGCAACATCTAAGACAACAACAAACACGGAAGAAGAAAAATCTAACTCCAACAGTTGTCGCATTATATTATTTAAAACATCCAATTTTTTCACAAAATATTATGATACACAGAGAAATAAGAAAGTATGGCTCATACAGAGTCAAAAAACCAAAAGTCTGCCCAGAGAAATCCAGACATTAGACTTGAGACTATAAATGAGCTATTTTTAAATAAGTTGGAAAAGCTACAGGAATCCATGTCTAGAAAATTATGAGAATAATCTCTCACCAAATAGAAAATATGAATAAAGAAATAATACAGTTGATAAGAGCAGGAGACAAACTCCCAAGCAGACAGGGGTAGGGTACCCGGTGAAACCTGACAACCTTCAAGCCAAAGACAGCCTGAAGCCTGAAAACTGGACTGCCAGTTCTGTGTAGAGTCCATGACCAGAATGCGAACTTCCTCGATGCCTTTTAGCCAATCAAATGGTGCTTTTTCCAGGTTCACCTATGGAGCAATCAGCCTGCACTCTCCCATTCTGAGCCCATAAAAACCTCAGACTCAGCCACACATGGGGACTACCCGCCTTTGGAATCCCCTCTCACATGGAGGTCTACTCATGTCGGGTCCTCTCTCGTGTCGAGAGCTGTTGCCTTGCTCTCTCTCCATTGTCCGCATAATCTCATTCTTCTTACACGCAGGACAAGATCCCAGAACCTGCTGAACGGTGGGTATGAAAGGAACTCTAACACTGTAGCCCTCCAGTCCTCTGCCGGCACTGGGCAGCTACCCGATAGAAAGCAGCAGTGGGGCTGGGCCAGCCCAGGAACCGCAGACTGAAGCAGGGTAGGGGGATGGAACGAGCTGTAACACAAACAAGCTGAAACATGCGTTCCCCTGCCACCTCCGTTTGCCATGCTGTGGGCAGGGGGAAGGAGAGAGAGTTGTAATGGTCCTTGGGGACTCCCTGGGCAACAGCTGGGGCTCTGTGGTTGTTGGTATCTCCAAGTTTTTGGGTCCCGCTATGTCACCCTCATCCAGATGCCGGCTCCCAAGGTAGAAGACAATCATGGCACAATTGGACCAGTTGTGGGCTGAATGCAGAGCTGCAGTGGGCATGGAATCCGGGCCAGAAGCAGTCTGCTGGGTCGAGTGGGCAGAGGGCCCAGCAGTGAGCCTAGAGGTGAGTGAGGCCCAGACAGGTGTGCCACAGGACACGGAGATGCTTCCAGCACAGTGGCAATGAATGAATCCTGTGTCATTTCTGGAGGCTTGTCTGGGATCTGTGGAAGGGTAAGAGTGGACCTCTTACACTTTCATTTCTGAGGCTTCTTGCCTTCACATTTTTTTTCCAAAAATGGATGAAGCACTGGACCTCTGTCAGCCAGTTAAGAGCGAATGGCACAGTTGCAAAGGACAGGCTTGCTGGGGAAGACTTTGCCAAGCCTCTGCCATCACCCTCAGGTACTGGGAATGTTGGCTTTGTTTCAATCCAGTCTGCCTTCACAGAGGTCTAGCCATTGCATAGGGTCAGAATAAGTTGCCTCCGGCAACTGAAGGCATCTGGCTGAGGCTACACCTCAGTGTTACCTGAAGGCTCCTGGACTGGCCTCAATCCCCAAGAGCCCGTTCGGGTGTCAGTCAAGACCTCCAGTCTTTCCTATAGCATTTTCTTTCTCTCTTTCCTGGCTCCTATCTCGTCTTCATATACAACATTAAGGGTGTTGTTGCAAACCACAGTGACAATATTACTGAGTGGAATGAGCATTTTGCTTAGTCATCAGCAGTGTAATTCAGAACAACTTGGTTTTTGTCTGTTCTTAGAAGAAGGATGTAATGATTGAGAGTTTTCTTTCCCCTGTTGAAGGAACCCATTTGCATCGGGCAAGAGGCTATTTCCCTCAGGCAACTTCCCTTCCCTGCATTTAAGTTGTTCCTGCCCTCCCCTCCCCCGCCCCAACCGTGTCAGGAGTCAGCATAGTCCTGTGACTACAGGGAGCTTTGCTGTGTAAGGGACTGATTTTTTTTCCCTCTTGGGAGGCAACTTATTAGGCCAGTCCTCCCTTCCTTTCTTAGTATGACTGTTAGGGATGTCTCAGGAAAGCCTTTAACCTGATGTTTTTCGCAACCCCTTAGTTATAGTTGAGGTGACCTTTTGTTTATCCATGACTTTTAAATCATGCCTGGAAGCTCAACTCCTCTGCTAGGCAGGGCTATTTTAGCTGGTATGGGACCCACCATCCTTATGGCTCCAGGACAGACTCTTTGTCTCACCTTAGTGCAGACTGATATTAATTAACCCAGAAGTCTGGGCAACTCAAAGGAAAATTGGTGCAGCCATAATTGCCATACTGGTCTGGGTCCACCTTAAGGATCCCACCTTCTCTAACCAGAGACAATATCCCCTAAAACCAGAAGTTAGGAAAGGGCTAGAAGCCATCACTGATAACTCAAGGATGCAGGGCTTCCTTACACCCTGCAACGGCTCTTGTAATACTCTAATATTGGATTTACAAAAACGCAATAAAGGAAGGAGACTGGTCCAAGACCTCTGCCTCATTAATGAGGATGTGGTTCCAATCCATATGGTGGTTCCCAATCCCTATACCCTAACTCAAATACTTGGGAGAACTAAATGGTTCACAGTCCTGAACCTAAAGGACATCTTTTTTCTGCATACCATTACACCCCAACTGCCAGTATTTGTTTGCATTCAAGGATCCATCCAACCAGACTACATAGCTAATCTGGATGGTGTTACCACAGAGATTCTAAGACAGCCCCCAGCTGTTTGGGCAGGTGTTGTCAAAAGATCTGAGTTCCTTTATCCTCAGGTTTACAATATGTAGATGATGATATTCTCCTTTGCGCTCCAATTAAGGAAGTCTCAGGACGAGCGTAAGGCTTGTCTTAATTTTCTGGCTAACAGAGGATATAAGGTCTCAAAATCTAAGGCTCAGCTCTATCAGACTTCAGTGAAGTACCTAGGTCTAGTCTTGTCAGAGGGGACCAGCGAACTACGTGAAGAAAGGATTAAGTCCATCTCCTCTTTTCCTCTCCCCAAAACCCTCAAGTAACTGAGAGGATTCTTGGGGATTACAGGACTATGGATACCCAGGTATGGTGAAATAGTTTGTCCCTTATATCACACAATAAAGGAGACTCAGGTGACTAAGACTCACTCCCTAATTTGGGAACCAGAGGCTAAAAGGACCTTTGACCAACTGAAACAAGCCTTGCTTGAGGCACCAGCCCTTAGTCTTCCCATAGGGAAGACATTCAATCTTTACGTATCAGAAAGGAAGAGAATGGCCCAGGAAGTTCCAACTCAGGCCCAAGATCCAGCCCAGAAACCTGTAGGTTACCTAAGCAAGGAGCTTAATTTAGTAGCTAAAGGATGGCCAGTCTGCCTCCGGGCAGTCACAGCACTAACCTTGTCAGTACCAGAGGCCACTAAGGTAACCATGGGGTACAACGTAACCATTTATACCCCATATAATATGGCAGGACTGCTGTCTTCTAAGGGGAGGCTCTGGGTAGAGGACAATCGTCTCCTCAAATATTAAGCAGTGCTATTAGAGAGATCTGCAGCCCAGTTAAGAACCTGTCCCTCCCTAAACCCAGCAACTTTCCTCCCAGGGAAAGCTGGGAGCTTGAACATGACTGCGAACAGATAGTGAGGGGAAACCTATGTGGCCAGAGAGGACCTCGAAGAAACTCCCTTAGAGAACCCAGACTGGATTCTCTTCACAGATGGAAGTTCTTTTGTGGAATAAGGGATCAATAAAGCAGGATATGCAACAGTCACCCTAAATGATATTATTGACAGCATGCCTCTCTCCTCAGACACAAGTGATCAACTAGCTGAGGTAACTGCCCTCACGAGGGTGAATTAAGCAAACAGAAAGCAGTTAACATTTATACTCATTCTGCGTATACTTTCCTAGTCCTCCCTGCCCATGCCACTATCTGGAAAGAAAGGGACTTCCTCACAGCTAATAGGTCTCTCATACCACCAGGAAATTAAGAGATCATTATCCTCAGTTTTCCTTCCATGGGAAGTGGTAATAATACATTGTAAAGGCCACTAAAAGCGAACAGATGAAATAGCTGAGGAACTAAGTTGGCAGACTGAGCAGCTAAATTGGCAGCAAGAGGGCCCCAGATTTCTGATCCACTTGAGGCCCCTCTGATCTGGGAGGGCTCCAAGAGAAATAAAACCTCAATATTCTCCTGCAGAAATAGAATGGGCCACCTCTCAGGGACACACCTTTTGGCCTTCGGGATGGCTAAAATCAGAGGACAGCAAACTTTATATACCAGCTACCGGCCAGGTAGTTCTTAAAAGTTCTTAAAATCCTTCAGCAAGCCCTCCACCTAGGTAAGCATAAAACCTATCAATTGGCCCAAATGTTTTCAGGTAAAAATCTGCTAAAAATGGTCAAACCGGTCACTAATGCTTGTGAGACTTGCCTTAGAAGTACTAGAAATACTTGTTAGTATTAGAAGTAATCCCCTCAAGCAACATCTTCTCCCTTCCGGAACCCAAATAATGGGAGGTTACCCAGGGAAAGACTGGCAGACAGATTTCACCTCATGCGGAAGACAAGAGGCATCCAATACCTCCTAGTGTGGGTAGATATCTTCACTAACTGAGTAGAAGCATTTCCATGTTGGACAGAGAAAGCTTCTGAGGTGATAAAAGTACTAATTAATGATGTAATTCCTTGCTTTAGACTTCCTAAACACCTCCAGAGTAATAATGGCCCTTCCGTCAAGGCAGCTGTCACCCAGGGGGTCTCAAAGGCAGTAGGCATACAATACTATCTTCATTGTGCTTGGAGACCACAATCTTCAGGAAAAGTAGAAAAGACAAATGACATTATCAAAAGGTACCACAGAAAACTGTCTTGAGAGACTCATCTGCCCTGGATTACCCTTCTTCCCATAGCCCTACTACATGTTAGAAACACCCCTACAAAGCTGGGTTTAATTCTCTTCGAAATGATATACAGATGACCTTTTCTCACCAATGATTTCTTACTAGACCAAGAAACCTCTGATTAGATTACATGTATAACATCTTTGGCCCACTTCCAATAGGAACTGAAACAACTGTCAGAAGCCCAATTCTGGGAACTAGGGCCATCTCTATTCAACCCAGGGGGCACAGTACTGGGTAAAGGCACTTCCTATCCTCTCTCCCTCTCTAGGTCCGCACTGGGAGAGACCTTACACCATACTCCTTTCTACTCCTACGCCAGTAAATGTCACCGGAAAAGATTCTTAGATTCATTATATATATATTCATTATATCTACACATCTATATGTATCTTAGATTCATATACGTATATATACACACATATATATTCATTATATATGAATATTCATTATATGAATATATATGTGTGTATATATATACATTAGATTCATTATATATATTCATTATATGAGTAAAGGCCTAGGAAAACTGACGGAATTACCTCTGTTGACCCAGAACAGTACCCGAAGTACCACTGTGAAAAAAATCAGAGACCTCAAGCTAAATATGACAAAAGGTTAAGTGTCATTAACCTATCATGGACATCCTCTTTATAGTCTCTCCTATGCTTGCTCTTCTCACCCTAGTTCTGTTCCCCACAAGGCATCTTTGCCAAGGATCCCTTAATCCTGAACTCCCAAGGGATTATATACTCCCCTAAAAAGGTATTTTTCTTCTAAAGTTTAACTGCCCCCATACAAGATTTAATTTCTTTCACCAGGGTGAAACAGCCCTTGCCATAACATTGTTTCAGCATGTTTAGTCTATTTTGCTCCTTATTTCTGTTATTTTGGGACTACATTTCTCTCTTCCAGCTCCTTTTTGTATAATATACTATTTGGTCCATATATATTTAACCTCCTTGTAAAATTTGTTTCTTCTCAATTAGAGATCATCAAACTCCATATGGTCGTGCCAATGGAGCCTCAGACGATGGCTCCCTTTTACTAGGAACTCTTAGATAGGCCTCTGAGAGAGATCGGACTGCCATTTTTGCAAAACGGCACCCCTGTCAACAGAAAGCAGCAATTGTGGTCATTGTCCTTATCCTAATGGCAGTTAGACATATTCTTCAGAGGGAGGATTGATAGCAGCAAGAGACAAATTCCCAGGCAGACAGGGGCAGGTACATGGTGAAACCCAAAACTCAAGTCAAAGACAGCCTGAAACCTGAAAACTGGATGCCAGTTCCAGGCAGAGTCCACAACTAGAATGAGAACTTCCTTGATGCCTAAGGCCAATCCAATTATGCTTTTTCCAGGCCTGACCATAGACCATTCAACATGCACTCCCACATTCTGAGCCCATAAAAATGCCAGACTCAGCCACATGTGGGGGCTACCTACCTCTGGGCCCCCTATCACACAGAGGGTTATCCACTTTGGGTCCCCTCTCATGTTGAGAGCTGTTCTGTTGCTCAACAAAAACCGTTTTCCACTTTGCTCAGTCTCTCATGTCTGTGTAACCTCACTCTTCTTGGACATGGGACAAGACCCCGGAACCTGCCGGTGGGAAAGGGGCTGTAACATTGTAGCCCTCACTGCCTTTGCCAGGACTGGACAGCCGCCCCACATGACAGGAAGCAGTGGCAGGGTCAAGCAGGCCCAGGAGCCACAAGCCAGAGCAGGGCAGTGGGACTGAACGAGCTATAACACAAATGAGCTGAAACACAGCCCCCTATCATTCGCTGCCTTGTGGATGGCACGAAGGAGACAGAGTTGTAACAGTCCTTTGATCTGAGGAATGGAAACAAATCCAGAATGATGAAAAGTGAACAGAGCCTCAGAAACCTAAGGGACATCATCAAGTGTACCAACATAAGCATAATGGAAATCCTAGAACGATAGAAATGCCAGAAAGAATATTTGAAGAATTTCCAAAAATGTGCAAATTTGAGAAAAAACTTAATCTACACATGAAGGTAGCTCCACAGTCTCCAAGTAGGATAAACTAAGTGATCCATACCTAGACCATAATAAAACTAAAAATATGAAGACAAACAAAATCGTGAAAGCAGCGAGAAACAACTCAACACATAACAAGGGTTTCTAAGACTCACAGCTGATTTCTCATCAGAAACCAGAAGTAGTGAGATGATATTCAAAGACCTGATGTTTACTTTGATTGTTGAAGATAAAAGATAAAAAACTGATAGCAAAAAAAGGTCAACCAAGAATTTTTTTTTCTTTTTGAGACAGGGTCTCTGTTGCCCAGGCTGAAGAGCAGTGGCACCATTATAGCTCACTGTAGCTTTGAATGCTGGGGCTCAAGCGATACTCCCACCTCAGTCTCCTGGGATAACAGGAACTCACAACTATGCCTGGCTAATTAAGAGAAAAAAATTTTTAATAGAGATGGTGTCTCAGTGTACGTTGCCTAGGTAGGTCTTGAACTCCTAGCCTCAAGCAATCCTCCCAACTTGGCCCCCACAAAGTGCTAGGATTACAGGAGTAAGCCACCACATCCAGCCTCAAGGAAGAATTCTATATCTAGCAAGACTCCAAATTAAAACTTAAAAATTATATGTTATCAGATAAACAACTAAAAGAATTAGTTGCTAGCAGATTTTCCCTGTAAGAAATACTAAAGGGGGACTCCTTCAGGCTAAAATGAGATGATATTGGAGAGTAACTTGATAACAACATAATATAAAGCAGTATAGGCTAGGTGCAGTGGCTCATGCCTGTAATCCCAGCACTTTGGGAAGTTCAGGCGGGTGGATCACTTGAGGCCAGGAGTTTGAGGCCAACATAGCAAAATCCCATCTCTACTAAAAATACAAAAAAATTAGCCAGGCGTGGTGGGACTCGCCTGTAATCTCAGCTACTTGGGAAGCTGAGGCATGAGAACCTCTTGAACTGGGGAGGCAGAGGCTGCAGTGAGGCGAGATCATGCCACTGCATTCCAGCCTGGGCGACAGAGCGAGACTGTCTCAAAAATAAATACATACGTAAATAAATAAAAATAAAAGAGTATAAGCATTTGTTGTATGTAAACTTTCTTCCCCATCTCTGCTTAAAAAGATAACTGTACACAACAATATGGGCATACAATGTATGAAGGTGTAATTTATATGACCTTAAAAACATGATCCAACTATATGCTGTTGTTACAGGATCCTCAGGGTGTCGCTTTTCCAGTTTGAAACTTCTGCAGCTGGTGGTGCCTTTGCCTGAGTTTTGCTAGGGCCTGCTGGGCTTGTTCCACTCACTTGGCCCAACAGGCTGTGTTCAGCTCATGCTACTGGGCCTAATCCCATGCCTGCTAGGGGTGAGCCAGGCATGAAGCAGTGAGGGGGTGTATGAGTGAGCGTGGGGTCCAGCCACTGAGCATAGCCAGGCATGCTGGATACAGTGGGCGGGCACATCCAGGAAATAGCTCCCTGTGAGGTTGCATCTGGATCAGGCACACCACTGTGGCTTCCACTGTGGGCACTGGGGAACGTAGTGGCACCCTGAAGCTTGGAGACATCAGGAACCCCAGAGCCCCAAAGAGGGTGTCACAGCCCGGGTTTGGGGAGCTCTTAGGTCTGGGCTCCCCAAAGGGCCTCAGCTCTTCTTTCCTTCTCATTGTCTGCAATGTGGTGAGCGAGGGGGCATGTTTCAGCCCTGTTTGTTTTACAGATCTTTCAGTCCCACCTTTCAGTGGGTCCCACATTATTATCCTGCGTCCAGAAAGAATGAGGTTCACGGTCAACTGGAAGGTGAGCAAGGCAGACAGGAGCTTTACTGAGTGACAGAACAGTCCTCAGGAGACCCACAGTGGTTAGCTCCTTTCCGTAGGCAGGTCATCCTGACGAGTGTCCAGCTCTCATCAGAGAGGAGACCCGCAGTGGGAAGCTCCTTTCTGCAGGCAGGTCATCCTGACGAGTGTCCAGCTCTCAACAGAGAGGAGACCCGCAGTGGGAAGCTCCTTCCCGCAGTGCCTTTCTGTATAGGCAGGTCATCCTGACGAGTGTGGAGAGGAGACCCACAGCTCTTCCCGCAGTGCCTTTCTGTATAGGCACATCCTGAGAGGAGCTCTCAACAGAGAGGAGACCCGCAGTGGGAAGCTCCTTTCTGCAGGCAGGTCATCCTGACGAGTGTCTAACCCTCAGTGGAGAAGAGACCCGAGAGCTCCTCCCGCAGTGTGGGTAGCTCCTGTTCTGCAGGGCAGCTCCTTCCCGCAGTTGTCATCCAATCAAAGTGACCAGTTAACCCTCTCAGGTTGTCCCAATAAGTGACCAGTTCTCAGTGGAGAGGAGACGCATAGTGAGTAGTTCCTTCTCACAGCTGGTAGTCCCAACATCTCTGTGAGTCTGGTTGAGTCTGGGGTTTTTACAGGCCTCATATGGAAGGAAGTATGTGCTGATGGGTCCATGGGCAGCCACGGGTGGGCCCAGAAAAAGCACCATAAATTCTCACTCTGGGCATTGGATCTGCAGTCTGCCCTCCAGGCTTTAGATGTTTCTGGCTTGAAGGTGTAGCTTCACCGGGGACCCACCCCTTTCCGCCTAGGTGACCATCTGCCTTCTGCCACCATCAACCTGACATCTAAGGTGCTCACAGTGCTTAGGCTGTTCATGCCAAGGGGCAGGTCCATGCCGAACTGCCTTCAGCCTCACCCTCGGCCTCCCTCACATGCTCATCAGAGCTGAAAGTACGGAGGGGGACCAAGGCAGCATGAGGCTGGTGTGTTGGTGCTGTCCCTAGTGTGCACACACCCGGCCAGGTCCTGACAGCAGCAGGCTCAGCCTCAACTTTACTCTGAAATCGGAGTGGACACTGGGAGCGGGGAGAGGCCAGACAGTGGGAGTAGGCACTTCCAAGCCTGCGGGGAAAGGGGGGCTTCCTGGGCCCCCGAGAGTGCAGGGATGCCTGCTCCACAGCTGCAGCTGCACCTGGGAGGGCAGGGCTCCTGCCCATCCAACCTGGAACGGGACAGGGCACCCATCTGTTTCCAGCTCCCGCTGCTGTGTGGAGCACACAGCCCTGGCCACACCTCCAGCGCTGCAGCCGGCGTCTTGGCACCAGCTGCTCCAGACTGATTCAAAGACACAAACAGGGTGAAAGTAAAAGGATAGTAAAGATTACTGGATTATACCATCCAGTAATCAAGTAAGACTTAAAGTTGTTATATTAATACAAGTTGAGTATCCCTTATCTGAAATGCTTGGGACCAGAAGTGTTTCAGATTTTGGAACATTTGCATTATACTTAAGTTGAGCACTGATAATCTGAAAATCTGAAATGCTCCAATGAACATTTCCCTTGAGGGTCATGTTGGTATTCAAACAGTTTTGGTTTTGAAGCATTTTGAATTTTTGAATTAGGGATACTCAACCTGTATCAAAGTAGATATTAAGACAAATATTGTTACTAGAGACAAAGATAACGACAAAAAAGGTCAATCCACAAAAAGATAACAATGGCTGAGGCGGCAGAATCGCTTGAGCCTCGGAGTTCAAGACTATCCTGGGAAACCTAGTGAGAACCCACCTCTATGGTTTTTAAAAATCAGCTGGACTTGGTGGTGTGCACCTGTAGTTCCAGCTGCTCTAGAGGTGGAGGTGGGAGGACAGCTTAAGCCCAGGAGGTCAAGGCTGCAGTGAGCCATGACTGCACCACTGTACTCCAGCCTGGGCAACCGGGTGAGACCCTGTCTTCAAAAAAAAAAAAAAGAGAAATAACACTTACAAACACAAATACACCTAACTGAGCCCAAAGTATGAAGCAAACTCATGGACGGGAAGGGAGAAACAGATAATTCAACAATAAAAGTTGAAGGTTTCTATACCACACTTTCAGTAATACATAGAACAACTAGGCAGAAGATTAATAAACAGAAAATTTAAACTGTAAAGCAACTAGACCTACCAGATATCTATAGAACACTCCAGTAAAAAACAGCATAATACGTATTTTTCTCAACTGTAAATGGAACATTTTCCAGGGCCAACCATATATTAGGATATGAAATAAGTGTCAATAAATTTATGAGATGCAACTAAAGCAGTGCACACTGGAAAATTTACAGCTATAAACACTAGTGTTTAAAAAAGAGATGCCAGGTACGGTGGCTCACGTCTGTAATCCCAGCACTTTGGGAGGCTGAGGCAGGAAGATCACCTGAGATCAGGAGGTTCGAGACGAGCCTGGCCAACATGGTAAACTCTGTCTCTACTAACAATATAAAAAATTAACTAGGTGTGGTGGCAGGCGCCTGTAATCCCAGATACTCAGGAGACTGAGGCAGGAGAATTGGGTGATCCTGAGAGGTAGAGGCTGCAGTGAGCTGAGACCGTGCCACTGCACTCCAGCCTGGGTGACAGGGCAAGACTCCATGTCAAAAATAAATAAAATAAATAAATAAAATATAAGCCAAGCATGGTGGCATACACCTATAATCCAAGCTATTTGGCAGGCTGAGGCAGGAGGGTACCATGAGGTGAGGAGTTCAAGAGCCTGTGTCTAAAAAAGTCTCTTTAAATTAGGTAAGTGTGCTGGCATATGCCTATAGTCCCAGTAGTTCAGTTCAAGGTTGTAGTGAACTATGATCGTGCCACTGCATTATAGCACGGCGACAGACTGAGATCTTGTCTCAAAACAAACAAACAAACAAAAATTTTAAAATTTAAAATCAATAACCACATTGGGCCAGGCGCGGTGGCTCACGCCTGTAATCCCAGCACTTTGGGAGGCCAAGGCAGGTGGATCACGAGGTCAGGAGATCGAGACCATCCGGGCTAACACGGTGAAACCCTGTTTCTACTAAAAATACAAAAAATTAGCTGGGTGTGGTGGCAGGCGCCTGTAGTGCCAGGTACTCGGGAGGCTGAGGCAGGAGAATGGCATGAACCTGGGAGGCGGAGCTTGCAGTGAGCGGAGATCACGCCACTGTACTCCAGCCTGGGTGACAGAGTGAGACTCCATCTCAAAAAAAAAAAAAAAAAAAAATTCAATAACTGCATCATCTACCTTAAGAAACTAGAAAAAGAGCAAAGCAGAAGGAAATAAGCAGAGTATAAATAAATGAAACAAATAAAAATAGAGAAAAATGAATAAAAACAAAAGCTAGTTCTCTGAAAAGGTCAACAATGTTGACAATTCTGTAGCTAGACCAACCAAAAAAAAAAAGAGAATACTCAAATTATACTAGATCAGAAAAGTAAGACGGGATATTACTATCAGTATTATAGAAATAAATGGGAATGTAAAGGAATAGTGTAAACAGTTGTTATCTCAACAATTTAGAGAACCTAAAAGAAATGGGTAATTCTTAGAAAGACCCTCATCTAGTTTAGATGTTGCTCCTGCTAAATCTCACCTTGAATTGTAATCCCCAATGTTGGAGGTGGAGCCTGGTGGGAGGTGTTTTGGTCACAGGGGCAGATTCCTCATGCCTTGGTGCTATCCTTGAGATAGTGAGTTCTCACAAGACCTGGTCATTTAAAAGTGTGTGACACCTCTTTCTCTCTTGCTCTCACTCTTGCCATGTGAGAGGCCAGCTTCTCCCTTCACCTTCTGCCATGACTGTTAAGCTTCCCAAGGCCTCCAGAAGGCAAGCAGATGCCAGCACCATGCTTCCTGCAAAACCTAAAGAACTGTGAGCCAATTAAATCTCTTTTCTTTATAAGTTACCCACTCTCAGGTATTTCTTCATAGAAACACAAGAACAGACTAATAGACCCAAACTACGAGGACTCAAGAAACAGAAAATCTGAATAGATCTATAACAAGTACAGAAACGGAATTTGTAATAAAGAAACTTCTCACAAGGAAAAGCCCAGCTGGAATCAAATGCCCTCACTGGTGAATTCTACAAAACACAGAATGAAACACCAATCCTTTACAAACTCTTTTTGAAATCGTAGGAGAGGACTTCTCAACTCATTCTTTTAGACCAATATTACTGATACCAAAACCAGAGAAAGACATCACAAAACTACACGCCGATATTCCTTATGAAAGTGGACACAGGGGCCAGGGTCAGTGGCTCATGCCTATAATCCCAGCACTTTGGGAGGCCGAGGCAGGCGGATCACGAGATCAGGAGATCGAGACTATCCTGGCCAACATGGTAAAAACCCATCTCTACTACAAATACAAAAATTAGCTGGGTCTGGTGGGGTGTGCCTGTAATCCCAACTACTTGGGAGGCTGGGACAGGAGAATTGCTTGAACCAGGGAGTCAGAGGTTGCAGTGAGCCGAGATCACGCCACTGCATTCCAGCTTGGCAACAGAGCAAGACTCTGTCTAAAAAAAAAAAAAAACACACACACACAAAGTGAACATAAAAGTCCTCAACAGGGTGGGCACAGTGGCTCTCACCTGTAATCCCAGCACTGTGGGAGGCCAAGGCAGGAGGACTGCTTGAGCTCGGGAGTTCCAGACCAGCCTGGGCACCATGGCAAAACACCATCTCTACAAAAAATACAAAAGTCAGCTGGGCATGGTGGTATGCACCTGTGGTCCCAGCTACTCAGGAGGCCGAAATGGGAGGATCACTTAAGCCTGGGAAGTAAAGGCTGCAGTGAGCCGTGATTGTGCCACTGCACTCCAGAATAGGTGACAGAGTGAGACCCTGTCTCCAGGAAAAAAAAAATCCTTAACAAAACACTAGCAATTCAAATCCAGCAACATATGAAAACAGTGATGCACCATGACCAAGTGGGATTTAATGCAGTAATGCAAGGTTGGTTGAATAAAAATAAATCAGTGTAATATACTATATTCACAGCGTAAAACACAAAAGTCACATTATCATGGAAAAAGAGCAACTGAACAAAATCCAACCAATCTGGACAATATAGTGAGACCCCCATCTCTACAAAAAATTAAAAATTTAGCTGGGCATGGTGGCACATGCCTATAGTTCCAGTTACTTGGGAGGGTGAGGTAGAAGGATAGTTTTAGCCTGGGAGGCTGAGGCTGCAGTGGACCATAATCATGCCACTGTAGTCCAGCCTGGATGATAGAGTAAGAATGTGTTTCAAAAGCAAAACAAAACAAAACACTACCAAAGAAACCAAAAAAGACAAATTCCAACACCCTTTCATGATAAAAACACTAGAAATAAAAGGAAATTTCCTCAACCTGATAGAGGTATCTTAAAAAAAAAAAAAAAAAAAGCCAAGTAACATCATCTTCAGTGGTTTAAAATTCAAAGCTTTCCCCATAAGATCAGGGAAAAGGTAAGAATGTCTGTTCTTGTCATTTCTATTCAACATCGCATATATCCTCTAGCCAGGGCAATTAGGAAAAAACTTGAAATAAAAAGCATCCAGGATGGGTGCAGTGGCTCACACTTGTAATTCCAGCAATTTGGGAGGCCAAGGTGGGCAGATCACCTGAGGTCAGGAGTTCCGGACCAGACTGCCCAACATGGTGAAACCCTGTCTCTACTAAAAATATAAAAATTAACCAGCGTGGTGTCGCATGCCTGTAATGCCAACTACTCAGGAGGCAGAAGCAGGAGAATCGCTTGAATCTGGGAGGCAGAGGTTGCAGCGAGCTGAGACAGTGCCACTCCACTCCAGCCTGGGCAACAGAGCAAGACTCCATCTCAAAAAAAAAAAAAAAAAAAAAAAAGAGCATCCAGATTGGAAAGGAAAAAGTCAGATTACCCCTATTTGCAGATGACATGTCTTATATAGAAAATCCTAGGGAAGCCATAAAAAAAAGTATTAGAGGCTGGGCACCATGGCTT
Source organism: Macaca thibetana thibetana (assembly GCF_024542745.1). Classification (NCBI taxonomy): domain Eukaryota; kingdom Metazoa; phylum Chordata; class Mammalia; order Primates; family Cercopithecidae; genus Macaca; species Macaca thibetana. The sequence continues at coordinate 100,115,152 of NC_065591.1, forward strand.
GTGCCTATAATCCCAGCACTTTGGGAGGCCAAGGCAGGCAGATTGCCTGAGGTCAGGAGTTCAAGACCAGTCTGGGCAACATGGTGAAACCCCGTCTCTACTAAAAATACAAAAAAATGAGTCGGGTATGGTGTCGTCCACCTTAATCCCAGCTACTACAGAGGCTGAGGCAGGGGAATCACTTTAACCAGAGAGGTGGAGGTTGCAATGACCCGAGATGGTGCCACCTCACTCCAGTCTGGGCAACAGAGCGAGACTCTGTTTCAAAAAAGAGAAGAAACCTCCCTAGGCCAGGCATGGTGGCTCATGCCTGTAATCCAGCACTTTGGGAGCCCGAGGCCGGCAAATCACCTGAGGTCGGGAGTTCAAGACCAGCCTGACCAACACGGAGAAACCCTGGCTCTACTAAAAATACAAAATTAGCTGGGCAAGGTGACGCATGCCTGTAATCCCAGCTACTCCGGAGGCCGAGGCAGGAGAATCACTTGAACCCGGGAAGCAGAGGTTGTGGTGAGTCGAGATTGAGCCATTACACTCCAGCCTGGGCAACAAGAGCTAAACTCTGTCTCAAAAACAAAACAAAACAAAACAAAAACTATTAGAGCTAATAAATGACTTCAACAAGGTTGCAGAACACACAATGAATATATAAAAGTCAATCAATCGCAATGAACAACCAAAAATTAAGAGTGCAATGCTAGTTACAATAGCATCAAAAGAAATAAAATACTTAGGAATAAGTTTAACAAAAGGAAAGGACTTGCATACTAAAAACTGGAAAACATCAATGGGGGAATGTAAAGACCTACATCCATGCAAAGACCTACTGTGTTCATGGACCGAAAGGTTCAATACTGTTAAAAATTCAATACTCCCAAAATTCACCTATACATTCACCACAATTCCTATAATAATCTCAACTGCCTTTTGTGCAGAAATTGACAAACTGATCCTAAAACTCATAAGGTAATACAAGGGGGCTGGAATAGCCAAAATAATTCTTGAAAACGAAGAAAAAGTTGAAGCACTTACACTTATCTATTTCAAAACTTACTATAAAGCTACAGTAATCAAGACGATATACTGGCATGAGGTTAAGACACATAAATTAGTGGAACAAAATAAAAAATCCAGACCTTTCTTTTCTTATTTATCTAGTCAGTTCTGAAGCATAGAATCCAAACATTTATGGTCAGTTTATTTTTTTTCACAGACGGAGTCTTACTCTGTCACCCAGGCTGGAGCAGAGTGGCACAATCATAGCTCACTATAATCTTGAACTCCTGGGTTGATCCTCCCACTTCAGCCGCCCCAGTAGCTAAGACTAGAGGCATGTACCACCAAACAAATGCCCAGCTAATTACTTATTTATTGGTAGAGATGGGGTGTCTCAGTATGCTGCCCAGGCTGGTCTCGCTCTCCTGGCTTCCAGCAATTCTCCTGCCTTGGCCTCCCAAGCGTTGGGATTACAGGGTGAGCCATTACACCTGGCCTGCATTCTTCATAACAGTGTCCATTAATGAATGGACAAACAAAATATGGCATATTCATATAATGAAATATTCAGCTATAAAAAGCTACAACATGGAATAATGCTGAAAACATTATGCTATGTGAAAGTCAGACACAAAAAGCCAAACATTCTATTTTATTAATGTGCAATGTCCAGGCAAGGCAAATGTATAGATACAGAAAGTAGATTTGTGGTTGGCAGAGGACAGGAGAAGGGGGAATTGGAAGTGACTTAACAGTATAAGGATTCTCTTTGGAGTGATGGAAATATTGAAATAAGTGGTGATATCTGCACATTATGAATCCACAAATATCCTGGATTTTTATACCCTGAAAACCAACCAATTTTATATTTTGTAGTATGTGCATTGTATCTCGATGAAAAAAATATGATTCCAATTCTTTTTTTTAGTTGGAGTCCTGCTCTTGTCACCCACGCTGGAGCACAATGGTGCGATCCTGGCTCACTGCAACCTCTGCCTCCCAGGTTCAAGTGATTCTCCTGCCTCAGCCTCCCAAGTAGCTGGGATTATAGACGCCTGCCACCATGCCTGGCTAATTTTTATATTTTTAGTAGAGACAGGGTTTTGTCATGTTGGCCAGGCTGGTCTGGAACTCCTGACCTCAGGTGATTTGCCTGCCTAGGCCTCCCAAAGTGCTGGGATTACACGTGTGAACCACTGCACCCGGCCTATGATTCCAAATTTTTAACGTATCGTATGAGGTTCTACTTGCTTCATACCCTACTTTCCTCTTCAGCCTATGTTTTGCCATTCTATTGCTTCCAGCCAAACTGGTCTTTCAGTCCCACAGATACACCATTGACTGTGTTTCAAGGCCACTGTATATTCTATTTCCTTTGCTTGGGCAGCTAATCTTTTCTCAGCCTAGCTATCTTCAACTCATTCTTCACAGTTTAGTAAAATTACTCCCTATTCCCCACTACTAAATATTCCCTTACCAGGTATTACTTAATATTTATAAGTATTCCCTTACACTTTCCTTTGAAGTACACTTATCTCAGTGCTGGCATAATTGTCAATAAGTATTTGTTAGCTACTAAAACTGTAAGTGGGAACTAAATGATAGGAACGCATGTGCACATAGAGGGAAGAACACACACTGGGGCCTACTGGATGGTGAAGGGTGGGAGGCAGAGGATCAGGAAAAATAACTAATGGGTTCTAGGCTTAACACCTGGGTGATGAAATAACACGTACAACAAACCCCTATGACATAAGTTTACCTATATAACAAACCTGCACATGTACCGCTGAACTTAAAAGATAAAAAAAAGAAATTATTTCTAAGATCTCTTCCAACTTTATAAGATTCTACTCTCTTCACCTGGAACTGTATCTTTAACCAGGTCCAAAAAGTGAAAAAACTAAGAAGATGGCCTACGAAGTCATTCTACACCAAGGTTTTAAAAAGGAAAGGGCAAGAATATGGTCATCTCATTACAGGCAACGCCCTAACTGTGATTTGGGAATCAACTCACCACTCTCTACTTGTAGTGGATGAATTTGTTTTCCAACCTCTTGCTAATAAGAAGAAACAAACAAACATACACATCAAAACCCGACGCCATTGTGTTTTGGAGAAAACATTTGGATATCTGAAGAAAGCTTTATCTCAGATAACATGACTTCAATCTTTCTGTCATTGAACATCAACCCACAGATGTGAAATTAATTAGATCAAAGATACACTGCAACGTTTTCTTCCCTTTTTGTGAAAACTACAGCTGGCTGAAAAGTAATTTTTATGATGGCTGGCTTTCTGACAATTATAATATTTGGAATAGGCGAGTTAGCTGTTACTAGCTTTTTGTAAACACAAAAATTTAAAACATCTATGAACTATTAGAATCACCTTAAAATTAGGACAGTTGGAGCTTTTTCCTCATATGCTTCAAGATTTAAATTGAAGATCTCAAATATACTTCCCTTTCGTGGTGGAGTTTCAAGTACTTATCACCCTAGATGCATTCAGTCACTTGGGGACTTCTGATAGATGGTGGTATTAAAATACACTATAGATTTGCAGTAGATTTGTATCTACCTTAAAGTAGATTTGCTGTCCCCTAGACCATGCATTCTCAAAAGGAGTGATACTGCCCTAAGAGGGTGAAAATTGGTTCTGGGACAGGGAGCAATGAAGAAAATCTCCCTCCCTCTTTTTATGCATAATCACAGATATACACGATATATAAACATATACAATATATTCATGACACTAAAACATTAAAATTTCATGTGGGGAGGAGGGTCAGGGAAAAAAAAAGCCTAAGAAGGTTCCTTAAAGCTGTGTAATGAAATAAACGTTGAGAAACAATGCCCTAGACAGAATACAGCGATACAGTTAACTTTTTTCAGAAAAATACTGTCATTTGTGCTAGCGTAACCTGGAAAGGAATCATCACAGATAATTCATGGCATTTCATAAAACATTATACCTCTGTACAGCACACACGAGATGAGACTGTTAAAGGATAGATTACTTCTATAATAAGTGTTTAAGTTATAATGCATCTCAAAATAGTAACATCTAGGATACATTATCTTCTGCTCTTAAAAATATACTCAACTTTGGCAATCTTTAGTTCTCATTTTAGATTAGTCTTGATGTATTCTGGTTTAGCTGTGTCCCAAAAGTTCCAAAATAATGTAGTACACAGTTGACTACTCTCATGTTCATTGATCATCATATACCAAGTCCTCAAATACCATCATTTTGTTCAATGTTTTTGTTATATTGCTGATGAGGAAAAAAAATCAATTTCTGGCCGAGAACACTGTTATATATGGAGTTTACACATTTTCCCCATGCCTGCATGGGTTTTCTCCAGGTACACCAGTTTCTTCCCACACTCCAAAGATGTGTATGTTGTTAACTGGTGTGTCTAAATTATTACAGTGTGAGCATGAGTGAATGTATGTGGGTGTGGGAGTGCTCCCTTCAACAGAATGACATCCTGCCCAGGGTTAGTTCCTGTCTTGCACCCTAAGCTGCTGGGATAGGCTCTAGCTACCTGCAACCTTGAACTGGACTAATTGGGTAAGTAATTATCTTGTTTTTATTAATCCTTCTTAAATGTATGTATAGCTTACATTTATTTCAATGTTTAATATTAGAAGTGTTTTGGACTTTATTTACAAGTGTGGTGATATTTTTGTGACCAAAAATATGCTGAAGAAATTCTTGTATGTATCAGTTAGCCTATGGTAAAATTAGTTAGATTATATATCATTTTGCTTAAAGTTGCAGTTTTCAAGATCCTATTGAACCTATTAAACCTATTAAATTAGGCCTTACTATATATATATGATTAGTATCTGCCTACAAAATGTTTATTTATCATCATTAAGTATCTGACTATAACCAATTCTCAGTCAGGTAACGGGAAATTTAGGCACAAATTAATTCTAAATCTCAGATGTTAGATGAGTGAAAATCCAAACATGATGAAAATACAGGCCTGGCACAGTGGCTCATGGCTGTAATCCCAGCATTTGGGAGGCCAAGGCGAGCAGATCACCTGAAGTGAGGAGTTCCAGACCAGCCTGGCCAACATGGTGAAACCTCATCTCTACTAAAAATACAAAAATTAGCTGGGCGTGGTGGCGAGCGCCTGTAATCCCAGCTACTTAGGAGGCTGAGGCAGGAGAATTACTTGAACCCGGGAGGCAGAGGTCGCAGTGAGCCTAGATCTCGCTGCTGAACTCCAGCCTGGATGACAAGAGTGAAACTCCACCTCAATAAATAAATTAATAAAACAGAAAGTACAAACTAGGCACTAATCATCTCTTATCAGTATAATACAAATGGTTATCCTATAACTAATATTAGTTATTACCGTTTTTTCCTTTTATTCCTAAAAACAACTTAAGAATAAAAGAAATGTATTTTTTTTGTGTAAACTTACTGACAAAGGTGCCTGAATAGGTAAGAAAGCATGCCTGAGTTTCTTTCTTAACATAATACTATCTTCAGCCTACTTTTATTATAAGTGGAGGTGGTAATGAGTAACTAAATAAATTGAAGTGGAAACACAACTGAAAAAGAGAAGAAAGGATAAAATCCTAACTATATGAAAAGTATTTTTTCTTCCTACTTGTAGAGAGGGAAAGATAAAAAGAGAGGTTTAAAGCAAACAAGAGATAGTAAAGCACGCTATGTGAAAACATCTCCTTCACATATTCTATTTCCCTAGAAAGATTAGTAATTTAACGTCCTTTAAGCATGCAAATAATTCTTAGGAAGCCTTATCTTATGGTGCCTTATATTACTAGATCCACAAATAACAGGGACAAGGTTTCTGTCTATAAAGTTACAACTTACTTGGAGATAGAAGATATATACACAAATAACTGTGATGCAAAGCAAAAATGGTAAGAAAATAGAGCTGATTTACTTCATGAGAAGGGAGGGGCTGGAGAAACCACTACTAAGCTTGGAAATTATGTGACGTTTGAAGGTGCAGATGAGTTCTGAAGGATGGCTGGGAATCCCAAAGAAGCTGACAGAAAGCATATATGCAAGCATATTTGGGGAACATGTCCAGTTTGGATGCAGCACAAAGTTTATGAAGGGGAAGAGTTGGAGATACAACAGAAAAGACAAAACGGGTAAGGATCATGAAAAGTTTTAGACAGCAAGGAGTACATATATTATTCAATAAACAAAGGGGAGCGTCATAATTACAGCCATACTTTTGCAAATGTTTTATTAAATATCTATGTTTTGGTGATATAAAGGTGAATAGAACCAGCAGCTCTTGACCTGTTAGGGGTGTGTCAGTTCTGGTCTTGTTTGACTTCAAATATGTTCTTGACTCTTCTGTTGCTCTCGACTCTATGACATAAAGCTTGACTCTATATAGGCAATGTTCCCCAAGCTCTTCTGTCAGCCTGCTACTGACTGGGCTCAGTAAATAGGAAGCACTGGTGGGAGGCTGGAGGGCAGGAGGAAGCAGCCACATTTTCCCCCCATTCCCTTTCTGCCTCAGTAGTCTCCTCTATGACTACCATCCCCTCATCAGGCAAGTCTTCCATGTTCCACACAGTCAACTCAGCCTCTTATCATTAGCATAGTGGCTTCCTACTGTCACTAACCACTGAGATGCCTTAGTTATAAGCTGCTGGGCGTCTTAGTTTTTCTCTCACCAGTGTAACCAATTCTCTCATTAAATCTTTCCATGTTAAATACTCAGAGTGGTTTCTATTTTTTTTAATGCATACTGTCTCATACAGAAGGTAACAAATCTATTTAAGAAAACCTTTACAGATGATAATTTTGGGGACTCCCAGAACTCCTGAAGCTTGTCCATTCATCCATGACTAAGACTACTAATAAAACAAAAAAGCAAGTTTCAAATTGGGAAGATGAAAAAGTTCCAGAAACTGATGGTAGTGATGGTTGCAGAACAATATCAATACAGTTAACACTACTGATCTGTACACTAAAAACAAAAACAACAACAACAACAAACTCATTGTTTTGGGCTTTAAGAACTATACATTTTAAAATGGTGAATTTTGTTATGTATATTTTATCAAAAAAAGTAAACACACAGCTACAATAAGACATGATAAGGTTGCAACAGAAGTACAATGCTGTGGCAACATTTAAGAAAGTACTAACTGTACTTGCTGAATGAAGTTTCAGAGATCAGGTGTGACCTGAACCTTGAATGCAAATGTACTGGGAAGACAAAGAGAAGTAGAATACATATAAGAATATCCAAAGAAACTTCAATTTGTTTGGCACGTCTGTAGCATAAAGTAGATGTTAAGAAGTTGAGATCAAGCTGGAGAGGTAAGTAGGATCAGTTCCACAGATCACCTTGAATAAACGGATAAAAACTGAACTGATGGCCCAGAGGCAATAAACAACACTTTGATGTATTCTGGCCCATACATTTTGTAAAATCCCAACAAGGCAACAAAGGCTACTTAAGTGGAGTAGTGAGATGCAAAAGTCAGAGTGCAGTATCCTGAAGGATAAAAAGTAGGTGAAGAACAGCAACTAACGGAATTCTTTGTTCTTTGAATACATTTGACTTGTGAAAGGGTGACACAGAACATCAGACAGAACGTCCTGTTTGTGTCTAATGTCTACTGGGGTCTAGAAAAGTGTTTTTTTTGTGTGTGTGTAACAGTAAAAAAACCATAATTATCTCAACACTAAGGGGAGAAAACTTACTTCTCTATGTTCAGCAATTGGCAGTGTTTGGAACACATTAAGCACCCAAAGATTTGCTGGAAAAAACATTATGAAGGGGCCAATAACAAGAAGAGCTGAAGATGGGGAGGGGGTACTGATAGAAGAATCATGAGTAAATAATAAACCTGATATGAGAAAGATATACACGATATATATATATTTAAGATGTATAACGATAAATAACAAAAGTAAGAGCATTAGGCATGGGGAGGCTTTTTTTTTGTACTGTATACTCCTGCACATTTGAAATTTTTAGTAAGAACAGAATTATATCAACTTTCAGAATAAAAGGTATAGTGTGAACGCTTCAGGTAGATTTGTGACAGCAGTAAATAAAATGAATTGCAAGGACAACTATCTAGGAAGCCATGACAGAAGTCCAAACGAGAAGTAATGGCAGGCACATTGCGGGACTGGTGGCAATGAAAATGGAATGTGAATGACAAAGATTTTTAAGGTAAGAAAACCATGGCTGGCGTTTTTTGTCCATTAAATGAAAAGCAGGAAGTCAGCAGAGTAGCCGGTTTGTGGAGAAAGAATACTCACAAATTGATGCGAATTATTTCAATTAGAAAATGATACTGCTTTCTTTGGACTTTCTTAACTAGGGATGATTCTGCCCTCCAGGGGACATACTAGCAACACCTACATTTTCCCTAATCACAACTGCGTAAGGGCAGGGTGGGGAATGGGTGTCCTACTGTAATCTAGTGAATAGAAGCCAGGAATGCTGCTAAACATCCTACAATGTTTGAGCACAGGATAGCTCCCCACAATAAAGAATTATTAGGCCCAAAATGTTAACAGTACTGAGGCTGAGAAATCATGTCTAAGACTACAGTTACCGAAACTCAACTAGATTACCAAACTGCCAAAACTCAGAATTCTTAAGCAAAAGATTAACCAGATATTAACAAAACATTAGTTTAAACTTGTCATTAGTTTCTTCAAAAATGGATGGTGGAACCATTTCCGTTTAACGTTTCCTGCAAAATGTGCTTATCAAGAGCCCTGCGCAAATAACATTTTTGTGGACAGCGCTGGGCATTTAAAAGAGGCACAAGACAAATGGGTTTTCCGAACAATAAAATAATGGTAGTAATGGCTGCGAATACTACGGGAGGTTTCATCACAGATGCTTGCCATTTACTTTTAAGGACGTCGCATACGACGTCTGTAAATCACTGGCTCGGGTTTTGAGCTTTACGTGACTCTCGTCCCCTGTAGTACAATCCTCTTTATTCTTTCAAGGGACAAACAACAAAACCCGTCTCTCACTCAGACAATACACCCTGACAGACAAGTGACCCACAAACCACCCCTCCTCAAATGAAGGTAAAACTAGGGCTAGAAAACATTCAACTAATTTAAGGCAATTAACCCTCTGAAATTTTTTGCTGATCAAAGGTACAGGAATTGCTGTTTTAAAATATGCAAGTGGCATTTCACACCTCTACACTGGACGACGTATTGCGTGGAGGATGGAGAAGGAAGATCACCCTTACTCCCAAATTCGTAGTTATAAGGGCGGGTAATTAAAAGGGCGCCAGGAAGGTCTCCCTACAAAGATGGGGGGCCGGGGAAGTCCCTCTTTGCCCTATTTTGGTCCCAGCAATGAACCACGGAAAGTGCGCCCAAGGTTAAAGCACACGCAACCCGTCCGTCATGCAGACATACGCTCTTTCAGGGGTCCTAATTAACTGTGGAGGCCTGACTTTCCCTCCGAATCCGGCTCCAGGTGTTGCACCTCGAGCTTCCCCTCGGCCTTCCCCTCGCCACGCAGCCTCTGAAGAGAGAAGCATCTACATACAAAGAAGCTTAAACTGCCTAGAACCTCCGAGTGACGAAGAATCACCGCCAGTCTCAACTCGTAAGCTGGGAGGCAAAACCCTAAAGCTTCCCCACCCAGGGAAAACCTTTGGCCTCAAAGGTCCTTGTGTCCGGCATAGCCGGGTCCAATAACCCTCCTTTCCGAGCCCGCGCTTACCCAATACAAGCCGGGCTACGTCCGAGGGTAACAACATGATCAAAACCGCAGCAGGAACCACAATAAGGAACAAGACTCAGGTGAAAGCAAACACAGCGACAGCTCCTGCGCCGCATCTCCCGGTTCCAGTGGCGGTACTGAACCCGCGGCAATTTGTCCCGCCTCTTTCGCTTTACGCCAGCCAATCGCTTCTGCCAGAGAAAGAAAGGCGCCGAAATGAAACCCGCCTCCGTTCGCCTTTGGAACTGTCGTCACTTCCGTCCTCAGACTTGGAGGGGCGGGGATGAGGAGGGTGAGGACGGCGGGTGAGAACCCCGGAGCCCGAGCCGAAGGGCGAGCTGCAAACGCTAGGTCGCTGGCCATTGGTGGACGAGGCGCAGGCGCATTTGCTCCGACGGGCCGGATGTTTTGGGGGAGTGTTTTGAGCGCGGAGACCGCGTGATGCTTGGCGCGCATGGGCACACCGTGCTCTGCCGCTGCTCGGCCCTGCTTCTTCTTCCAGAGGTGGGCGCTGTGCAGTCACGCAGGGTTTGAACCGGAAGCGGGAGTAGGTACCTGCGTGGCTAACGGAGAAAAGAAGCCGTCGCCGCGGGAGGAGGCGAAAAGAGCCGGGATCTGCGCTGCAGCCATCGCCGTAGTTGATACCACTTTGACCTTCCGAATACAACGGTAGGGGCGCAGAGGCAACGCAGAGGCTCCTGCGTTGGAAAATTCAGTCGCATGCGATCCAGTTTGTCCTCTCCCTAGACCCCCAATCTCATGCACCCCTCCAGAGCGGCCCTTGACTCCTCTCCTCACTCCATCTTTCCCTTGACTCCTTTCCTCACTCCATCTTTCCCGGCCTCTCTTCGGGTTCCTAGCGGACTTGGCCAATAACCTCATCCTTTTAAACGCCCTGAATTGAACCCTCCCTCCTGCTCATCCTCTTTTCGTGTCACCTTAGGGTTCAGATTTAACTACGCGACTTGACTAGTCATCTTTTGATCTCTCTTTTGTATTTAGTACTTTTAGTCAGCGAGCATTGATTGATATTTCAACTGCAGCCTCGCGGTTAAGAGCTTGGGCTCTGGAAGCATACGGCTGGAGTTGGAATTCTGACTGTCACTCGTGTGACCTCGCTCTACTGTCTTGTGAAGATAAGTGAGATAATCTTGACCTGCGGTGAGCACTCGTGAGCGTTAGCTACTGTTGTTACCAGGTACAGATAAGTAGAAAGACAACTACAATAGATGATAATGTATGTGATAGGGGAGTACTCTGATGGTAGAGGAGTGACTTTGGTTCTCTGCAAACTCAGCCTGAGACTATCAATTCAGTTTGTGGTGAGACCTCGCAGCGTTACCTTGGCAGATGGTAGAAGCCTTCCAGATGGAAGGAAAAATGCGTGTAAAGGCACAAAGTGTAGAAGGACCCTGAAGCTCCAGAGTGAGGTCTGGTATTGAATGAAATATATTTTGTGGGTTTTCAACTGCTGAAGTCGTAGGAATGGATGAGACCAAGAAAACAAAACTGTTCTTTGAGGTATGAGCGGAAGAAGAGCTATCAGGAGACTTTCGAAACAGTCATAAAGGAAGAGAATATGATCATCGCTAACATTTGCTGTGTTTCAGGCACTGTAAGCATGTATATGGGTCCTTACAGGAACTCATAGAGGTAGGTACTAGTATTGTTTTTCCTTTTCTCATTGAGAAACTGAGGTTTGAAGAGATTAGTGAACTTGCTCTAGATTATACGGTTTGTAAGTGGCTGAACCAGTATTTGAACTAATATAATCTGACTACAGAGGCCACACTCCTTAGCACTAGAAAAGAATGACATGCCAAGGGCAGAGTTATTTCTAGGAAGATGGGATATAAGCGTCATTGACAAGTTCTGCAAAGGGGTCAACTTGGTTGAGATCTAAAAAGGAACGCTGAATTCGTCAATTCAGAGGCTCGTAGGAGGTGGGAAATCTGTATCTTTTCATTTGAACCTTGAGTGGAACCTAGATATTCTGGATTAATGTATAAATGAAGTTCATCTTTATGTGGTGACATTCATACTCTAGTTGATTACCTAATAGTTCCTCTGCCTTCTTTCAGTTCCGCCAACATACTGTGTGCTTTTACATTGTAGAACCCTTTGGCTGTGCTAGTTTCCTTCCCTGAAGTGTTGGTCCTCTAGCCCTTTTTTGGTTTGGCACCAGTTAGTTCAGATCTTGGCTTTATTATAAACTCCTCTGAGATATGTTCCCTGACAATTTATCTAAAATGATCCTCTCTACAGTTATTTTCTATCACTGTATTTTTGTTTCCTCAGAGGCATACATCACAATTTGGAATTATGCATTGATTTATCAGTTTACTTGTTTACTGACACTCTGCTGCCCAGATATGACTCCATGAGGGTAGGATTTGTATCTGTTTAGTTCATTATTTGTCTAGCTATACTTAGTAAATATTGTTTGCATCTATCAGTGAATGAACATCTTCTGTTTATGTAGATAATACTGAACTGTTTTGTTTTCTTCAAAGTAATCATTAAGAAACTGAAGGTAAGAAAAACAAGTTCAAAGAAGTCACACCATGGGGAAAAAAAAAGTCAAGTTTAGGGCTGCCTCTTCCGGGAAGTGTCAAATCTTTAGTATATTTAGGAATAAAGGTGCTAGCCCTTATGGTTCTTTGGATATTGCTAAGGTATTTTCGTTGGTTACGTTACCAGCTTCATTTTCCTTATTGACTTCAAGAGGGCTTTAAACTGAAATTGAAGAAGTAAGAAAATTCCTAGATAAAACCATAAGGAATAGAAAATCAAAAATGATAATACTTGTCCACAGGAAGTATATAATCAAATGAAAAGGACTCAAATAACAATCTGTAATCTATAGCAGAGTAAAGTGGAGGTTGTCATAGTGTTGGGGGATGGGGAGGTCAGAAGAACCACCAGTGAATACAAAAGGAGAAGAGAATCAGAGCCATCTGCTAATAAAATGGGTAGTCAGCTTTTTTTTTTTTTTTTTTTGAGACAGAGTTTTCTCTGTTGCCCAGGCTGAGTGCAATTGTGTGATCTCAGCTAACTGCAACTTCTGCCTCTTGGGTTCAAGTGAGTCTCCTGCCTCAGTCTCCCCAATGGCTAGGATTACAGTCATGTGCTACCACACCTGGCTAATTTTTGTATTTTTCGTAGAGACGGAGTTTCACCATGTTGGCCAGGCTGGCTGATCTTGAACTTCTGACTTCGTGAAATGCTCACCTCGGCCTCCCAGAATGCTGGGATTACAGGCATGAGCCACTGCGCCAGGCCCGGGTAGTCAGCTCTTACTGAGAATATTCAAAGACAGGGCATTCATTTTGTAGGAGACATTCCTTCCTTTATAGGAAGATTGGACCTGTTCTCTTAGTTCCTCCCAATTTTGAGATTTTGTGAGATTGAATCGGGACAGAAAAACATACTTGATCTTGAAAGATTAAGTAGAATTTAGATGTATGGATAGGAGAAGGACTTTACCTTTTTACATCTTGAGTTGTAAGTATGTATAGGTATAATATACATAAATATATGTATTTTTTCTGTTTACAGACATTCATAGTCTAATAAAAAAACTTCTTTGTATCATATAAAGGTTTAGATCAGAACTAGTAAAACAGAATGCTGTTTCTTTTTTCTTTTCTATTTTAGGTTCTGGGGGTAGATGTGCGGGTTTGTTACATGGGTAAATTGCATGTTTTTGAGGCTTGGTGTACGAATGATTCTGTCACTCAGGTAGTGAGCATAGTACCTGATAAGTAGCGCTTCAAGCCATACCTCTCTCTCTCTCTGTCCCTCAAACAGTCCCCAGTGTCAGTTTTTCCCATCTTTGTGTCCATGTTGAAATACTGTTCTTATTAGATTATTTTGAAGGACATCAAAAGAGAGTTTGATTATATCAGAAGCCCCCAAAAGAAGAGAGCTACTACAGTGGAATCAAGACATAGTAAAATATAGTTGATCCTTGACATTTGCAAAGGATACCACCATAGCATAGAATTTCCTTTTAAAACAGAAATATTTTACTCCTATCGTTATGTGTTAAATAAGAGCCTTAATTACCAGTCGAGATGGAAGTGGTAGGCAAAGCTTACTAGCTCTGATAGCCTCCTACTTATCAGTTCCAAAGCATGTTTTAAGCCTTTGGCTCAGTAAAATGACACATCTCTCCAGATGAGCAAGAGTGCTTTTTTCTTTTTTTTTTTCTTTGAGACGTAGTCTTGCTCTGTCACCAGGCTGGAGTGCAGTAGTGCGATCTCTGCTCACTGCAACCTCCGCCTCCCGGGTACAAGTGATTATTCTGCCTCAGCCTCCTGAGTAGCTGGGACTACAAGCATGCACCACCATGCCCAGCCAAGAGTGCTTTTAAATAATTCATTGTCAATGTTAAATTCTTGAGTACTCATTTCCTTATTTGCCTGGCTGTTTTCTATTTATCTTTCATGTCTGAATTTAAATGTCATGTTTCTTTGGTCTCAGAGTAATAAAAAGTAAATATACTTCCCCCGTCTCCCACCCCAATGGAGTCTTCCTCTGTCGCCCAGGCTGGAGTACTGTGGCTCGATCTTTGCTCACTGAAAGCTCTGCCTCCAGGGTTCGAGCAATTCTCCTGCCTCAGCCTCCTGAGTAGCTGGGATAACAGGCGCGTGACAACAAGCCTGGCTAATTTTTGTATTTTTAGTAGAGACAGGGTTTCAACATGTTGGCCAGGCTGGTTGAACTCCTGACCTTGTGATCCTCCCACCTTGGCCTTCCAAAGTGCTGAGATTACAGGCGTGAGCCACCGCACCCAGTGTAAATTATACTTTTATTTCAATCCTGCTACCACTGCAAGCAAGGCAAACATTTTTGTGTTATAGCATTGCTTGTATAGATTTTAAGAAAATCTCATTTTAAATATGGAAATGTTAAGAAAAATTATTGTGTCTTTGATGAGAATATGCTTCTAATTGTATGGTTAAATCTATAAATATTGCAGTATAAAATAATTATATATACACATTTTTTCACACCTCTCTCTGTATATACGCATATATATACATATACATATATATACCTATATTTTTTTTTGCAGTGATGTGTATTCTGAAATTGTGAACCATGAGTCTAGCACTTAATGATCTGCTTATTTGCTGCCGTCAACTAGAACATGAGAGAGCTACAGAACGAAAGGTAGTAAATTACTTAAATTCAATTTTTCCTTGAAATAAGTGTGATTAGTAACCCATTATTATTTCCTTTTTATTTTCAGAAAGAAGTTGAGAAATTTAAGCGCCTGATTCGAGATCCTGAAACAATTATACATCTAGATCGGCATTCAGATTCCAAACAAGGAAAATATTTGAATTGGGATGCTGTTTTTAGGTATTCTATTCAAATTTATTTTACTGTCTTCATTTTTCTCTTTCATATTTATTTCTGTTGTGATATTATTTTTGTGTGTCTTAACATTTGTCTTTGTTTCCTATATATTATTATGCCTTGCATATGAATTTGGCATTTAATATTTATCCAAAACATAATTTTTAAAGCTTGTTCATATAGAAACTTAAAAATTATAAATTATTTATTAAATAAAATGTTTTAGACATATCTCACTCAAAATTGAGAGAGAATTTCTCTCATTTTAATTAGTTCACAAGACTTCAGATTAGAGAAAAAAATTATAATAAATGTTTGGATATTACTTTCACACCTTTAAATATTGCTCTGATTATAAGTAAATGCCACGTGTTAAATTATAATAAAACAAGTAAAAGGAAGATTGGAATACTTGTATATGAATTTGGTTAAAAACAAAGAAAACCTCAAACAATGAAAAAACACAACAATCAGTTAAACCAACAGGGTTGATGCATTTTTACATTGAGACATCATTTTCAACCATGAAATCCATTTATAACTAGAAACAGATTGTAAGAATTAGGAAAGATGAATAAAGTATTTTAAATACTGAGAGTATTAAATAAACTAGAAATAACATTTGTTGTCACGAGGGAGTATGTATTTAGTTGTCCTTCAGTGTTTACAACAGATTCTGTTTTATTTTTAGCTCCTATTTGGTATTAGATTGTTGCAGATTTGAATGCATATAAAATGAAACATACATGCCCTTTTTCCTCTGGCTTTCTAGTTTATTTTAAATACAACAAATATAACCTGAAGATGAATACTATTTTGTATAAGCTGATCTGGTAGGTCAAATATGTACCTGGCACTCCTGGCTAGTTATGAATATCTTCTAGGCAGGCATCATTTAATGGCTAGCAACATTACCAACTGCCTAAGAAAGAAGTAGATCCAGTACAGAATAACAGAAGGAGTTGAGAGAGGATTGAGAGGGTCCTTACTAGCACTGTGAGCTTTTAATGATAAATTTAGAAAGCAGGCAGTAAAGCAGTAGTAAGTCATAGAAGATTAAGGGCTTTGCAAACCAGACATTAAATTGGTCTTATAGGCGTTAGGCCTTGAAAGAGAGATTTAATTGTTTTATTTGTTTTATTCAGCTGGTATAGTAATCTAAGCAAGGTAGTTTAAAAGTTGCTCTTTTTGATGGCATGAACAGCTTTCGAAATTATTATAATTTAAGGATTCAACGAGTTTCTGAAATTGTATTTTGTTTTCTTGAAGATTTTTACAGAAATATATTCAGAAAGAAACAGAATGTCTGAGAATAGCAAAACCAAATGTATCAGCCTCAACACAAGCTTCCAGGCAGAAAAAGATGCAGGAAATCAGTAGTTTGGTCAAATACTTCATCAAATGTGCAAACAGAAGTAAGTGATGTTATAAATTATAAATAAATGGCTTAACAGATTACTCTTGCATGAGTTTTTTTTTTTTTTCAGATCATTTTAAGGACTTAACTGTTGCATAAGTTTGTTCTAAATATAATAAGATTAAAAATTGAGTGCAAATACATATAATGATTTTTATTTTTATTAAAAGGTTTTTTTGGCCGGGCACGTTGGCTCAAGCCTGTAATCCCAGCACTTTGGGAGGCCGAGACGGGCGGATCACGAGGTCAGGAGATCGAGACCATCCTGGCTAACACGGTGAAACCCCGTCTCTACTAAAAAATACAAAAACCTAGCCGGGTGCGGTGGCGGGCGCCTGTAGTCCCAACTACTCGGGAGGCTGAGGCAGGAGAATGGCGTGAACCCGGGAGGTGGAGCTTGCAGTGAGCTGAGATCCGGCCATTGCACTCCAGCCTGGGCGGCAGAGCAAGACTCCGTCTCAAAAAAAAAAAAAAAAAAAGGTTGTTTTTTTTTTTTTTTTTTAAGGTTAGTCAAGTGAAGCAGTGGGAGTGGAGAAGTAACAAAGCAATCTGTAACTGGTTGTGATCAATTAGTTGTAAAGACCACTGCACTTAGGCCAGCCTGATTTTTAATATTACTGGTTCAAATATTTGGGGAAATTTATTCAAGCAAAGAATGACAGAAATCTGAGGATTGAAGGGATTTATTTATTTAAGAGATAGGGCGTTGCTCTGTTACCCAGGCTAGAGTGCAGTGGTGTGATGATAGCTCACTGCAGGCTCAAGCTTCTCAGTTCCTAAGTGATCCTCCTGTCTTGGCCTCCTTGTAGCTAGGACTACAGATGTGCATCACCATGCCAGGCTAATTTTTTTTTTTTTTAGTTGATGTTATTTCACTGTTTTGCCCAGGCTGATCTTGAACTCCTGACCTCAAGCAGTCTTCCCCCTGCTCAGCCTCCCTAGTTATTGGTATTGCAGATGTGAGCTGCCATGCCCAGTGAAGGAATTAAAAATTACTGTTTTAACTACCCAGTCTTGGATGCCCTCTATACGTCCCTAGCCTTTAGGTAGAAGTGCAGTCTTAATGATTGAATATACTTTCAAGGCTTTCTTTTCCATCTTTAAATAGTATTAAGAGTATTAAAAACTGGCCGGATGCAGTGGCTCACTCCTGTAATCCCAGCACTTTGGGAGGCCAAGGCAGGCAGATCACCTGAGGTCAGGAGATCGAGACCAGCCTGACCAACATGGCGAAACCCCGTCTCTACTAAAATTACAAAAATTAACTGGGCATGGTGGCGCATGCCTGTAATTCCAGCTACTTGGGAGGCTGAGGCACTAGAATTGCTTGAACCCAGGAGGCAGAGGTTGCAGTGAGCTGAGATTACGCCACTATACTCCATCCTGGGCGACAGAGCGAGACTCTCAAAAAAAAAAGTATTAAAAACCTGTCTTTTGTTACTGCTTCTCCCTTCTGAGAGTATATCAAAAACTCCTGTTTATTTTTTTCGTGTGACATCCTTAGAGATGTTTGAAGGTAGCCACAATATTTCCTGAGTCCTCATCTCTAAAGTTCATAAACTCACTCTCTTTAGCTCATGTGACCTAGGTTTTATGCCACTCTCCTCTGAATATTCTTCAGTTTAATTATCTGTCTTGAAGTGTGGGCCTCTACGTACAGGGAAGAGGCCAGAAAAACAAACAGAAAGTGTGGGACTCATTGTTTTAAATACAAGATCTTGCTCTGTAGCCCAGGCTGGAGTGCCGTGGTGTGATCTTGGCTCACTGCAATCCCCGTCTCCCAGGCTCAGGTGATCCTCCTGCCTCAGCCTCCCAAGTAGCTGGGACTATAGGCATGGGCCACCATGTCTGGCTAATTTTTGTATTTTTAGTAGAGACAGGGTATCACTGTGTTGGCCAGGCTGGTCTCAAACTCCTGACCTCAAGTAATTTTCCCACCTTGGCCTCCTGAAATGCTGGGATTATAGGCGTGAGCCATTGCACCTGGCCCAGGACTCAATCTTTTAGGTATATTCTGATTAGTACAGAGAGAAGCAAGTCTTGTTTATCTTTCATTCTGTACTTTTACTGATTCATTCTAAGATCATGTGAGCTTCCTTGGCTGTCAGAACCAACACTTAATTGACATTGTACTTACTATGATTTGAGGAAAAAAACAACCACAAAAAAGATTTTTTTTCTCCTGATGAGCCAGATAGTTCCCATCTTTAACTTGTACAATTAATATTGTGAAGAGTTGATTTTTTGGAACCAAAATGCAGGATCCTGGTAAGCTTTTGTAAGGAAATGGGCTTTATACATACTGAAAAGCTAGAGGCAGAAATGTGTGTTCAGGGACTCCTGGGCTCTTCATAGATAAGGATGTTGTTTTGTGATACCAACTCTTAGGAATCAGGAGGGTGGGGCACGGTTGCTCATACCTATAATCCCTGCACTTTGGAAAGCTGAGGCAGGCAGATTACCTGAGGTCAGGAGTTCGAGACCAGCCTGGCCAATATAGCGAAACCCCATGTCTACTGAAAATACAAAAAATAGCTGGGTGTGGTGGCGGGTGCCTGTAATCCCAGCTACTCTGGAGGCTGAGGCAGGAGAATTGCTTGAACCCGGGAGGTGGAGGTTGCAGTGAGCTGAGATCGTGCCATTGCACTCCAGCCTGGGCAACAAGAGCAAAACTCTGTCTCAAAAAAAAAAAAATCAGGAGAGCGTCCAAATTGGTAAATATTTAGTACAAGTATGCAGATTATTAGTGAATGATATTTCAGAATAGTGGTATGAGACTTGAGTCCAAAGTATAATTGTTTAGTCAATTTTCCACCTCCTCTGAGATGCCAGCTTGTGTGGATAACTTCAACCCCTTGTCAGAGACTCCAGCAGAGACAAAGGAAAACTGCACCGAAATATTCTGCACCCACTTTGCTCTGTGTGGTAACTTTGTATCCAGTAAAATATTGTATTTGCTAGTAACGCTGGGATGTAGTAGGTACTTACTGAAAGAGTGAATGTGAGAGAAAGATAACACGTCAATTTTGTAACCCACCAGAAAAGTTTGCAGCGTGTACAGTAGTTTTGCCTTGCAGTGAACAAACCTTTTAATTGCAAAATTAACAAAGGAGATTACATTTGAAAATGCATCAGCATGTTGTTTATAAGAAAGAGATGGTGAAATTATCAATGCAGGTCATTTAAGTAGTTGAAAATGTGTTTTTATTTACAGCTTCCTTTTCTTTCAAATTTGACTTTGTAACTTAAACCTTTTTAATCTTGGGGCAAAACCAGGGAGTTACTATTCCCTCACCCCACCTCAGTTTTTGTTTTTTTTTTTCCCAAAAGATGGAGGGTTGATGGAAATTTAACATATGTCTAGACTTTGGCACTCTTGCTTAGTATTGGTATCCAAGGTATGATGAAAGAAATAGAGATTAGAAAAAAAGAAGTAAAAGGCAGCTGAGAAGAAACAAGTAAGCAAATATGATTTCTCTCCTTTTTTTTTTTTTTTTTTTTTTTGAGACAGAGTCTTGCTTTGTTGCCCAGGCTGGAGTGCAGTGGTACAATCTTGGCTCTCTGCAGCTTCTTCCTCCTGGGCGCAAGCGATTCTCCTGCGTCAGCCTCTAGAGTAGCTGGGACTATAGGCACACGCTGCCAGGCCCGGGTAATTTTTGTATTTTTAGTAGAGGTGAGGGTTTTGCCATGTTGGCCAAGGTGGTCTCAAACTCCTGGCCTCAAGTGATCTGCCTGCCTCTGCCTCCCAAAATGCTGGGATTATAGGTGTGAGCCACCACACCCAGCCTGTTGTTCATTTCTTTTTTTTTTTTTTTTTTTTTGAGACGGAGTCATGCTCTGTCGCCCAGGCTGGAGTGCAGTGGCCGGATCTCAGCTCACTGCAAGCTCCGCCTCCCGGGTTCACGCCATTCTCCTGCCTCAGCCTCCCAAGTAGCTGGGACTACAGGCGCCCGCCACTTCGCCCGGCTAGTTTTTTGTATTTTTTAGTAGAGACGGGGTTTCACCGTGTTAGCCAGGATGGTCTCGATCTCCTGACCTCGTGATCCGCCCGTCTCGGCCTCCCAAAGTGCTGGGATTACAGGCTTGAGCCACCGCGCCCGGCCTGTTCATTTCTTTTCTTATCTTTTTTTTGAGACAGAGTTTTGCTCTTGTTGCTCAGGCTAGAGTGCAAGGGCACCATCTCGGATCACTGCAACCTCCACGTCCTGGGCTCAAGCGATTTTCCCGCCTCAGCCTCCCAAGTAGCTGGGATTACAGGCATGCCCCACCATGCCCAGCTAATTATTTTTAGTAGAGATGGGGTTTCACCATGTTGGTCAGGCTTGTCTCGAACTCCTGACCTCAAGTGATCCACCTACCTTGTTGTCCCAGGGGGATGCTGGGATTATCGGCGTGAGCCACTGTGCCCAGCCTGTTCATTTCTTTATGTTAGCATTTGTCTGCTTTTGTACAAAGCTTAAATAGAGTCTAGATAATGTAAAACTCAGCTGTGAAAAATGTTAAGTTCCCTAAGATTCCTGAAAGTCTCTGCAGGTAGGCTGGGCACAGTGGCTCATGCCTCTACTCCTAGTACTTTGTGAGGCCGAGGCAAGCAGATTCTTGAGCACAGGATTTTGAGACCAATCTGGGTAACATGGTGAGACCTCGTCTCTACAAAAACACAAAAATTAGCCAGGTGTGGTGGTGACTACTTATAGTCCCAGCTCCTTAGGAGGCTTACGGAAGAAGATCGCTTGAGCCCAGGAGGCAGTGGTTGCAGTGAGCCAAGATCATGCTACCACACTCCAACCTGGGTGACAGAGTGAGATCCTGTGCCCAAAAAAAAGAAAAAAAGTCTGCAGGCAACTTAGTTGTACGCTTAAGAAAGATTTGATCCCCGAAGTTTGAGACCAACCTGGGCAACATAGGGAGACCCCATCTCTACAAAAACTTAAAAAATTAGCTGGGTGCAGTGATGCTTGCCTGTAGTGGGTGGATCCCTTAAGTCCAGGAGGTCAAGGCTGCAGTGAGTCGTGATGGGGCCACTGCATTCCAGCATGGGTGCCAGAGCAAGACTCTGTCTCAAAAACAAGCAAAACAATGAAAAAATGTCAATACATTACTTGAAATACTTCTCATATTTGGTAGGGGAGGGAGACATATTGGGATAAAGGACATAGAAAAATAAGATTTTATTATAATATTTCTGTAGTTATTCAACACAAATTAATTTTTATTGAGCATTTGCTATTAGAGCAGTCACTGGGCTTTTATGTCAGAATATAGAGATTAATTCCTTTCCTTAAGGATCTAATAATGCAATGGATGTTTTAGAGTAGAAAAATGTTACAAGGACTGTAAGAGAGATGCACAGGGTACTAGAAAGAAGGATCACATGGTTGTACATTTCATAACTGGACAGTGCCTAAAATTATGAAATGAGCCATAAGTGAAGATGGTTTTGCAGTTATATCACTGTATATTTATTTACCATAGTCTGATACTTGTGAATATAACTAGTTTCATCATACGAAAACCCTAATCCAGAATATATTCATATTTACATGAGTTGTGTTCTGCTCATAGTTATAGCAATAAATATATTCAATTTTAAGATTGTCAGTATTGAAAAATGGCATTTCTGCTGTGACATAAATATAATTTACTGAAAATGAGAATTATTTTTAAATGTAATTTTGTTACCTTCAAGAATATGTGTCTAGTAACGCTGAGTTTTCAGAATCTCTAATAAGTAAATAATATGCTGTTAAAAATGACAACGGGGGGTCAGGCACAGTGGCTCATACATATAGTCTCAGCACTTTGGGAGGCCAAGACAGGAGAATCCCTTGAGCTCAGGAGTTCAAGACCAGCCTGGGGAACATTGTGAGAGATTCTGTCTCTATGAAAAATTTGTGAAATTACCTGGGCATGGTGGCACAACATCGATAGTCCCAGGTACTCAGGAGGCTGAGGTGGGAGGATCCCTTGAGCCTGAGAGGTTGAGGCTGCTGTTGGGTGTGACCATGCCACTGCACACCAGCCTGGGTGATAGAGCGAGACCCTGTCTTTAAAAAAAAAAAATTACAACCTGAGGTATTTGTATGCCATAAATGCTATTATAGGACTTAGAACTAATTTTGCTTTCCAAAGTAAATATTCTCCTTGTAATCTTATGTTATTCTAATAAATTCATTCTTCATAAAGAGTGCCAAAAACCTTGGGATCATTTTTGGTCTAACACCAGAAATTGTGAATTATTAAGGTTTTAGTTGTTTAAGAATGATTGCTTTTCAAGGTGGGCAGATCACTTGAGGTCAGTAGTTGAAGACCAGCCTGGCCAACATGGTGAAACCCCGTCTCTACTAAAAATACAAAAATTAGCTGAGCGTGGTGGTGCACGCCTGTAGTCTCAGCTACTTGGGAGGCTGGGGTGGGAGAATCACTTGAACCCGGGAGGTGGAGGCTGCAGTGCGCTGAGATTGTGCCATTGCGACAGACCAAGATTTCATCTCAAAAAAAAAAAGATTGTTTTTGCTATATATTCCTATAAAAGAGGCATTGGCAAACTTACTGTGTAAAGAGGCCAGATAGTAAATGTTCTTGACTTTATAGGCCATGTAGTAGTCATCTCTGTCTTAATTACAAAAGGAGCCATAGACGATAAGTAAATGAATGGATGTGACTATGTTCCAATGAAATGTTATTTGCAAATTTTGCTTGGGGCCATAATTTGCCAATTTCTTCTCTACAGAAGAAGGTTAGTTAATAGTAATTTCCCAAATGGAATTATTTAAATAGTTGCCATTCCAAGTGTCTTTTATTTTTGTTTAAATTTATGTTTTTCTTTATTTGTTTATTTTTAAATAGGAGCACCTAGGCTAAAATGTCAAGAACTCTTGAATTATATCATGGATACAGTGAAAGATTCATCTAGTGGTGCTGTTTACGGAGCTGATTATAGCAACATACTACTCAAAGACATTCTTTCTGTGAGAAAATACTGGTGTGAAATATCTCAGCAACAGTGGTTAGGTATGTTTTGAAGGTTGTTATTTGTGAATTTTTCCTCATGAAATGAAACCTCACCAAAGAAAGCACTTCATCTATATCTGTCTGTATCCTCCAAGTGACCTGACAGTTTAACGGTACTTTAGTAAAATTGTGTGGTTATCGAACCTGACCCTTAATTTTTATTTATTATGTAGCTTCTGAATAAAGTCATGAATAATATATCAGGTGCCTGATATCAGAGCTGGAATTACAGTTGAAAGATACCATCTCTATCGTCAAGGAGTTGACAGTGGCAGAATAAAACCCAAATAAACCAGAGATCATAATGTGCTGTGATACAGATATACTTGGTTTCAGTAGGTATACAAAACAATGACACCTAAACTCAACCAAGATTTAAGTAGAAAGGGAGAAAACTAAGAGAAGTACCATAAAAGTGAAAGCGGGCAGAGTGCGGTGGCTCACGCCTGTAATCCTAGTAAGTTGGGAGGCCAAGGCAGGTGGTTTGCTTGAGCTCAGGAGTTCAAGACCAGTCTGGGCAACATGGTGAAACTGTCTTTACAAAAAATAGCGGGGGTAATGGCTCATGCTTGTAGTCCCAGCTACTCCGGAGGCTGAGGCAGGAGGATCACTTGAGCCCTGGAGGTTGAGGCTGCAGTGAGCTGTGATCACACTGCACTCTGGCCTGGGTGATAGAGTGAGACCCTGTTTCCATTAAAAAAAAAAAAAGTGAAAGCAAGAAAGTTTAAAGTTCAAAGGGGTGTGGCCAACATTTTAAGTTGTTGTAGAAAGGATAAAACACAGAATTATCTATTGGATTAGGCAATTAGCACGCTACTTCTAAGGTAATGGAAATCAAATATATTAGAATAGAATGCATTAGTAAGACAATGTACGGGACCCAGTGACTCACTAGATGTGTAGAGTGTGTGCTAGGGAGGAATCTGTGGTGTTACCTGTTTATAGTTGGGAGGTACTAAGAGACCACAAAGGAAGGAAATTATGGTCAGAAATTGAAATATTTCAGTTTGTTGATTTCAAAGATGGAGCATTTCTGGGTTTGAGAATAAGTGAAAGTAGGATTTGACATTAGCAAGATGATTTTAAGTCAGATGTCAAAGTCTTCTAATACACGGACTCTAAAAGTTTAGAAGCTTTTTTTTTTCATGGAAAAGCATTTAAGCTAAATTTTGCTAACTAAAAGACATTTGTCCATATTCTTCTTCTTTTTTTTTTTTTTGAGATGTAGTCTCACTCTGTTGCCCAGGCTGGAGTGCAGTGGCCGGATCTTGGCTCACTGCAAGCTCCGCCTCCCGGGTTCACGCCATTCTCCTGCCTCAGCCTGCCGAGTAGCTGGGACTACAGGCGCCCACCACCTCGCCCGGCTAGTTTTTTTGTATATTTTTAGTAGAGACGGGGTTTCACCGTGTTAGCCAGGATGGTCTCGATCTCCTGACCTCGTGATCTGCCCGTCTCGGCCTCCCAAAGTGCTGGGATTACAGGCTTGAGCCACTGTGCCCGGCTGTCCATATTCTTTATTGCCATTTTATTATTTCGAAATGAGATACATGTGAACCACAAAACTACTACCTAATCAGTACCCTCACTCCCGCATTACACTCTACTGTTCCCATGAGAATAAACACCTTCTCAGCTGTTGTACTAATTTTTTATGAGTCATTCGGAGCCTTTATGTTACTCTGAACACAAGATAGGCTGTGTCTGTACAGGGCCCTCAACAAGCTTAGAGACAGCCTTTGGGGAATAGGCTGGTGGTATCTGGGTTACTTAGCCAGATCTTTCCCCAGTATGGCTGTTCATATTTAGAGCATTTTACATTATCACTTGTAACCATGGCTGTCACTGAAACAAAGGCAGTCTTTCCCCTGGTCTCCTTACTAAATTCTGTCATCTAGTGTGTTCTCTGAAACCCCCTTTTTATTTTTAGACTAACTACTCTTACTTCTTTTTTTTCTTTTTTAAAGCTAACCTTCGCCACTTCTTCCTGGATGTCCTTATAATTAGCCTTTTTGTCAAAATATTTTTTTACTTAGTTTTCCTTTTGTAAAACTTGCTTAGATGAGGCAAGTTCCTCTGTGGAAGAAGTGAGGTCTGTGCTCAAAATATATATTTGGTACAGGTGGTGATTGAAGCCATGACTATGGATGAGATTTGTATATAGAATTTAGTGTGAAATGAGAAGAATGGCCTAAGACTGAGGCAGCATTTCCATATAAATTTTGGAATCAGCTTACTGATTTCTACAAAAGATCTTGCTGGGATTTTGATACTAATTGCATTGAATCTGTTGAACAATTTGGGAAGAATAGAAATCTTAACAATGTGGAGTTTTCAAATCCATGAACACTGTATATCTCTCCATTTACTTAGGTTTTTTGTTTGCTTGTTTGTTTTTTGAGATAGAGTCTCCCTCTGTTGCTCAGGCTGGAGTGCAGTGGCATGATCTCACTGCAACCTCCACCTCCTAGGTTCAAGCCATTCTCCTGCCTCAGCCTCCTGAGTAGCTGGGATTACAGGCATGTGCCACCATACCGGGCTAATTTTTATATTTTTAGTAGAGACAGGGTTTCCTCATGTTGGCCAGGCTGGTCTCAAATTCCTGACCTCAGGTGATCTGCCTGCCCCGGCCTCCCAAAATGCTGGGATTATAGACTTGAGCCACTGCACCTCGCCACTGATGTCTTTTTTGATTTCTTTCATTAGTGTTTTATAATTGTCAGCATATAGATTTTTTATTGTAAATTGACAATTTTTTTAATTTTATATATTTAAAAAAATAGACACAGGATCTCACTATGTTGCTTAGGCTCGTCTCAAATTCCTGGGCTCAAGTGATCCCCCTCCCTTGATCTCCCAAAGTGTTGGGATTATAGGCAATGAGCCACCATGCCCAGCTGCAAATTGACATTAATTTATAATAGTATAAACATAAAGATTTTATATATGTTTTGTTAGATTTGTACTGCAGTAGTTTGTAAATTGCATTGTTTTTAACATTTTGATTTTCAAATTGTTCAATGCACAAAAATTATGCAGAAGTACAGCTGAGTTTTGTATAGTGACCTTGTATTTTGGGACCTTGCTAAAAAACACTTATTAAATCTAGTAGCTTTCTTTGAATGTTCTTTGGGATTTTCTTTGTAGACAAACATGTCTTCTGTAAGCAGTAATTTTTTTTTTCTTTCTTTCTGAGCCATGTGGCTTTTATTTTGTTTTTGTGCCTTATTACATTGGCTAGGACCTCCAATGAGATTTTTTTTATTGTGGTAAAATATATATAATATTTACAATTTTAACTGTTTTTAAGTGTACAGTTGTGTAGTATTAAGTGCATTCATATTGTTGTATAATCATCTCCACCATCCATCTCCAGAACTTTTTTTTCTATACTCAGTAAACAATAATTTACCATTTCCCCTCCCCTGGCCCCTGGCAGCTACCGTTCTACTTTCTGTCACTATGAATTTGGCTATTTTGGGTGCTTCATTTTTATGGATTGAATGTTTATGTCCCACCAATTATGTTGAAATCTGATTCCCAAAGGGATGGTATTTGGAAGTGTGGGATTTAGGAGGTAATTAGGTCATGCAGGTTGAGCCTTCATGGATGGGATTAATGCCCCTGTAAAAAGAGGCCGGAGAGCTAACTTGCTGTCTTTCTGCCATGCGAAGATACAGTTCAAAGTCAGTAGTCTGCAGCCCCAAAGAGGGCCCTCATCAGAAACCCACAATGCTGGCATCCGGATCTGCTTTCAGCCTCCAAAATTGAGATAAATAAATTTCTGTGGTTTCTAAGCCACCTCATCTATGATACTTTGTTATAGCAGCCTGGAGTAAAGGACTCCTACAAGTATTTGTCGTTTTGCAACCTGTTTATTACACTTACCAAAATGTCTTTGAGGCTCATCAGTGTTAGAGCTTGTATCAGAATTTCGTTCTTTTTAAAAACTGAACACTATTCTGTTGTGTGTATATGCCACATTTTGTTCATTCATCAGTTGGTGGACATGGGTTGTTTCTACCTTCTGATTATTGTGAATAATGCTGCCATGAACATAAGTATACAAATATCTCCTGAGTTTCCTGCTTTCAGTTCTTTTGATTATATACCCAGAAGTAGAATTGCTAGATCATGTGGTAATTCTATATTTAATTTTTTAAGGAACCAACATCCTGTTTTACACAGGAGCTACACCATTTTACATTCTCACCAGCAGCACACGAGGGTTCCAGTTTTTCTACATTCTCCCTAGAACAACTAGTAGAAAAGGAGGATTCTTCTTCCAGGCCTTGAAAGCACTGTGTAATTGTGCTTCTTCCTACCTGTCTAACTTAACTAAAGCGCTTCTAATTTCTGTGTTTAAGCTACACTGGCAATTATTCAGTTTCTCAAACCTAGTGGTTTCCATTTTTTTAAATAGACTTTTATCTTTTAGAGGAGTTTTAAGTTTACAGCAAAACTGAGTGGAAGGTCCACTGGACACACACAGCATGCCCTACTGTCAACATCTTGCACCAGTGGTACATTTGTTATCATCAGTAGACCTATGCTGGGACACATCCTTATTATCCAGAGTCCAAGATTCACTTTTGGTGGTACATATGCTATGGATTTTGACAAGTGTATTGACATTTTAAAAGATCTTTTACTGTATCTAGTGAGTTGGTCATATTTTTTTTTCCTCTGGGAGAGAATGGTAACAATTATTCACTATTACAGTATCATAAAGAATAGTTTCACTGCCAGAAAAATCCTCTGTGCTTCACCTGTTCATCTCTTCCTCCTTGCAAACTGTGGGAACCACGGATCTTTTTGCTATCTTCATGGTTTGGCCTTTTCCAGCATATATAGTCATGCGTCTCTTACCAATGTGGATATGTTCTGAGAAATACATCATTAGGCAATTTCTTTGTTGTGTGAACGTCATAGGGTGTATTTATACAAACTTAGATGGTATAACACTACACACCTAGGCTATATGGTATTACTGCTCCTGCACTACAAACCTGTGCAGCATGTTACAGTACTGAATACTGTAGGCAGCTGTAACACAATGGCAAGTATTTGTGTATCTAAACATATATAAACATAGAGAAGGTACAGTAACAGTATGGTATAAAGGATAAAACATGGTGCACTTGTCTAGGGCACTTGAATGGAACTTGTAGGACTGGAAGTTGCTCTGGGTATGTAAATGTGTGGTAATGTGAAGGCCTGGGATACTATATACTGCTGTAGAATTTATAAACACTTAGTCTGTACTAAATTTAAAACTATATGTTTTTCTTTCTTCAATACTAAGTTAACATTAGCTACTGTAACTTTTACTTTATAAAGTTAAAACTTTTTTAAACTTTTTGATTCTTTTGTAATTAACACTTAGCTTAAAATACAAATGCATTGTACAGCTGTACAAAAATGTTTTTTCTTTATATAGTTATAGATGTTTTTTCTTTTGTTCTATAAGCTTTTTAAATGAAATTATTATTATTCTATTTTTTCCTTTAAACTTTTTTGTTTAAAACAAAGACAAACACACACATGAGCTTAGGCCTACATAAGGTCGGGATCATCAGTATCACTGTCTCCCATCTCTGCATCTTGTCCCCTTGGTAGAACTTCAGGGACATGCATGGAGCTTTCATCTCCTGTGATAATGGTGCTTTATTCTGAAATACCTCCTAAAGCACCTACGTGAGACTGTTTTACTGTTTTTTTTTTTTTAAGAAGGAGGAGGAATATAGTATAAAATAGTGATAAAAAGCATAGTAGAGTAAGTACATGAACCTAACATAGTCATTTACCAGTAACTTAGTCATTTATTATCGTTTTCAAGGTTTATGTACTGTACATGATTGTATGTGTTATACTTTTATATGACTGACAGTGCAGTGGGGTTTTTTTACGCAAGTATCACCACAAATGCTTGTGAGTGATTTCTTGTGCTATGACATCACTAAGTATTTAAATAGGAAATTTTCAGTTCTAATATAATCTTATGGTACCACCTTTTCATATTGCCATTTGTCATTGAACAGAATGTTGTTATATAGTATGTGACTGTGGTTGGAATCATAACAGTATGTATCTTTTTCAGATTGCCTTCTTTCATTTAGTAATATGCATTTAAGTTTCCTTCATGTCTTTTTCTTTCTTTCTTTTTTCTTTTTTTTTTATTTTTGAGATAGGGCCTCACTCTGTCACCCAGGCTGGAGTGTGGTGGTGAGATCATGGCTCACTGCAGCTTCAGCCTCCTGAGCTCAAATGATCCTCCCACCCCCTTCCAAGTAGCTGGGACCACAGACACAAGCTATCACACCCTGCTAATTTTTCATTTTCAGTAGAGATAAAGTCTTATTATGTTGCTCAGGCCAGCAACTTGAACTCAGCCTCCCAAAGTGTTGGGATTACAGGTGTGAGCCACCGTTCTCAGCTCCTCTATGTCTTTTTATGGCTTGATAGGCTGAGGTGGGA
Organism: Macaca thibetana thibetana; assembly: GCF_024542745.1. Lineage (NCBI taxonomy): Eukaryota > Metazoa > Chordata > Mammalia > Primates > Cercopithecidae > Macaca > Macaca thibetana. The sequence continues at coordinate 100,145,151 of NC_065591.1, forward strand.
GGATCACTTGAGCCCAGGAGTCCAAATCCAGCCTGGGAAGCATAGTGAGACTTCCGTCTCTTAAAAAAAACAAAAAAAGACCAAAGTTACTGATACTAGAAATGAAATGAGATCTAATTGCAGATCCTATAGATATTGAAAGGATAATAAGGAAATACTATGAACATCTCTTAATTTAAATGGGTCAGTTCCTCAAAAACATACATTATCAAAAGTTATCCAATATAAAATAATTTGACTAGTCCCATAACTATTAGAATAGATTGAATTAAAGAAATTGAATCTATAATTTAAAGCATTTCATAAGACAAATTGGGAACAAGATAAGGATATGCACTCTCACCACTCCTTTTCAACATTATATTGGAGGTTCTAGCCAGAGTAGTTAGACAAGAAAAATAAAAGGCATACAGATTGGAAAGGAAGAAATAACACTTCCCTTTTGTAGATGACGTGATTGTCTATATTTAAAATCCCAATATACACAAGTATAACATTGTGTAATCATGTTATTTGGTGGCTGGATGCAGTGGCTCACACCTGTAATCTCAGCACTTTCAGAGGCTGAGGCAGGTGGATCATCTGAGGTCAGATGATGGCTTCCTCTAAAACAGGACAGATTTACCTATAGCCTCTTCATTATAAAAAGCTTGAAGTTTCTCTGTTATAACTCAGTCCACTGTTCTCACAGTGTCAAGTGTCCCATTTCATCTTGCCTTTGGTACTGGGGAACTGATGCAAAAATGAAGGTAGTCTGGCTACTATCTTTGCTGGGAGAAATAAACTGTCCTTTTTGTCTTATCAGGAATCTCAGGTCTTCTGCCAGCACTCAGGAAACTGTCATGCCAATTTGTTAGGTTACAAGTAGGGTAAAATCTCAGCCAGGCACAGTGGCTTATGTGTGTAATCCTAGCACTTTGGGAGGCCAGAGCAGGTGGATCACTTGAGCCCAGGAGTTCAAGACCAGCCTGCGCAACATGGTGAAACCCTGTCTCTACCTAAAATACAAATCAGTTGGGTGTGGTTGTGTGTACCTCTAGACCCAGCTACTTGGGAGGCTAAGGTGGAGGATTACCTGAGTCTGGGGAGACTGAAGCTACAGTGAGCCGCGATCTTACCACCACACTCCAGTTTGGGTGACAGACTAAGACTCCACCTCAAATAAATAAGAAACAAACCAAGCAGAGTAAAATTTCATACCTTTCATAGGTCTCAGCACATTTTGTGCATATTAATAATCAAACAGTATTATTATTTTAAAAAACTGCGGAGGCCAGGCCCAGTGACTCACGCCCATAATCCCAGCACTTTGGGAGGCCAAGGTGGGTAGATTACTTGAGGCCAGGAGTTTGAGAGTAGCCTGACCAACATGGTGAAACCCCATCTTTACTAACAATACAAAAATTAGCCAGGCATGGTTTTGTGCGCCTGTGGTCCCAGCTACTTGGGAGGCTGAGTCATGAGAATCGCTTGAACCCAGGAGGCAGAGGTTGCAGTGAGCCAAGATTGCACCATTGCACTCCAGCATGGACGACAGAGCAAGACTGTGTCTCAAAAAAAAGAAAAAAAAAAAAAAAAAAAACCCATGGAGTATGTACTGTAAGTGCTTTGTTGGGCCTAGATGATGGAACAGAGGCTTAGAGAAGTAATGGTTCTGCAATGTGGCTCTTAAGCTGGTGCCCTCACAGCAGTTTATGGTTGTTTCTGTCTTAAAGGCATTTTATATAAGATAAAATTAAATACTGATGGAGTACTTTTACTATGTTAAAAATAAATTAGTGCTGTTTTAAAATCATTTTTCTGTATGGGATTATGGAATATTTAAGTTGTAACGTTTAATACATTTCGATTTTTTAAAAATCATGACTAATAATTTTGTTTTCTTTTTTTTAAGAATTGTTCTCTGTGTACTTCAGGCTTTATCTGAAACCTTCACAAGATGTTCATAGAGTTTTAGTGGCTAGAATAATTCATGCTGTTACCAAAGGATGCTGTTCTCAGACTGACGGATTAAATTCCAAATTTTTGGACTTTTTTTCCAAGGCTATTCAGTGTGCAAGGTAATCTAATCTCTTTTTCTTTTGTTTTGTGTTGAAATACTTTTGACCTTCTTGCAAGACCATGTTTTTGACTCAATAACTAAAAATTCTACCTTTAAATAAAACATTGATCCATCATAACAACTAGTAGATTCCTGAAGAGACAACCAAGTCTGACACTTTCTGCATATCCAATATACAGAACACTGCATGATGTTTTCAAGTGGGAGATGTGTCTTGCTGATATTCTGTTGACCAGGAAAGTTAAATATCCTCTAAGTCGTTGCATTTCCCCCATTTTTGAGGATGGTTGTAATATACTGAGAAAATAAAATAGGAAAATATTTTGGAAGTATTACATTGTACATATGTGTGGCAGTACTCAATTTATAATGTAAGACATTTTATAAATGGTGTTATAAATCAGTTTTGTTTATTTTTAGATAATGTTTTAGCAGCAGGGAGAGCTAACAGAAGTGGTCTCTTAACACCAAATAAGAACTAATTTTTTGTTAGTGTGAAGTAATGCTGTTATTATTTTTTAAATGGTTTTGAAATTAAGACTATTGTTTGAAAATTAGAGTTCTTTTTTTCTTTTCTTCCACATGCCACTTCATAACTGTCTTCAATTTGTGCAGTTTATTCCCCCTGTTACACCCAGTTGAGTTTGTTTGTTTCCTCACAGACAAGAAAAGAGCTCTCCAGGTCTAAATCATATCTTAGCAGCGCTTACTATCTTCCTCAAGACTTTGGCTGTCAACTTTCGAATTCGAGTGTGTGAATTAGGAGATGAAATTCTTCCCACTTTGCTTTATATTTGGACTCAACATAGACTTAATGATTCTTTAAAAGAAGTCATTATTGAATTATTTCAACTGCAAATTTATATCCATCATCCAAAAGGAGCCAAAACCCGAGAAAAAGGTATAAAGGAAATGTTTACTGTTTTGAATTGGCTTCTTCATTCAAATGTAGAGGTTTAAGTATAAAATTAGTGTTCTTTAGGAGGATATGACTTTCCTCTGGATTGCTCCGGTTGATAATATTAATTTGCCATGAGAATGTTTTTCACAGAGTTTTTAGAATTTGAAGCAGTGGTGGCAGATTCTGTTATGCCTTTCTATTTGTTCAATACAATGTTAGGTATTATGGGAAATACAAACAAATCTGAGACATTGTTCCCTCTAGGAGCTAATTATGCATCATTACTTAGGTACTTAGGGGTCTGACACAGACTATAGGGCAAAAAAATTTAAAGAAAGCAGGATCTTGTTTATCTACCTATTGCTTTTATTAGAAGATAAAATACGTAAATTGGACTAAAACCAGTCAGATTATTCAGCTCCTGAGGAGAATACATACATATTACTTTAATAGGAATGTGAGGCAGAAACAGGGAAATTGCTTCCTTAAGCCTTATAGTTACTCTAGGGCCTGTTTGCCCTAGAGTATCACTTATTAAGGAGAATCACTTATTCTCCTCAATTCCTTCATATATATCCTATACCAAGAGAGTATTGCCCAGAAGGTATAGTGCTTTTCTGTAGTTAGGAACTTTATTGGCTAGAACTAGAGTTTCCTCTTGCTCTGTCTATGATTGCCTTTGGGCTTGTACTAGCCTTTGGACCAACTCATCATGGCTAGTATAGTGACTTTCTTAAGACAGCATACCACACTGAGTAATACTGAGTAATAGCAGCTATAATGGAGGAAATGTCTTGTAGCCATTTTTTTTTTTTTTTTTTTTTTTTAGAGTCTCACTTTGTCGCCCAGGCTGAAGTGCAGTGACACAATGTCAGCTCACTGCAACCTCCGCCTCCTGGGTTCAAGCAGTTCTCCTGCCTCAGCCTTCTGATTAGCTGGGATTACAGGTGTCCGCCACCATGCCTGGCTAATTTTTGTATTTTAATAGAGTTGGGATCTTACCATGTTGGCCAAGCTGGTCTTGAGCTCCCAACCTCAAGCCATTCACCTGCCTCAGCCTCCCAAAGTGCTGGGATTATAGGCATGAGCCAGTGCGCCTGGCCGTGTGGCTACACAAAAGTAGCTGTGTATTTGTTTTATGGGCTCTTCTAATAAGTATATCTAGATAATATGTAGCCCATGAAACTACCATAAGTGAAAGAATAGTGACTTTTCATAGTTTTTCATCTTTTACTCACCTTCTCTCACCAGGATGAAGATCAGGCTTATTAGGAGGTGATATGATATGTTTAGGGATTTAGTTAACTGCGTATTTAGGATGAATTTAAAATTGGCAGGATGATGAGGATGCCAGAAAAGCTAATGTAGTTTCAGACTACATTAATAGATTTTATAGTACCTTGTTTGTGGGAAATAATAGACCTTTTGTTCCACACACTGGTCAGACCACAGTTGGATTATCATGTTCACCAGATTTTGTACAGTCAGCATTTTAAGTTGACTGGAACATGTCTTGGGAAATATGACTGAAGTGGTGAGAAGTCTGAATACTATGTCGTTTGTACACTAGTTGAAGGAACTGGTAATATTTTTCTCATAGGCCAGAAAAAGGCATATGGAGAACTTGGTCCTCATATGAAAGACGGAACATATTAATTCTGTTTGCCTCAGGTGGGAGAATAAATTGGAGAAAGGCAGATTTTAGGTCAGAATATGGGAGAAATTTATAAGAAATACAGTTACGTAAATGTAAAATGGACAGTTATGAATTAGAGTTTGTCAAGGATCTTGTCAGAAGAGGCATTAGTACTGGATGGAAGGTTGGACCAGAAGTCTTCTAACGCTGATGCAGCTTGACAGCTGAATAATTTTGTGGGAGCTAGCAGTGTAAGCAGAGTACATAAATAAATTACATTTTAATTTTTTGGTTTACAGGTGCTTATGAATCAACAAAATGGAAAAGTATTTTATACAACTTATATGATCTGCTAGTGAATGAGATAAGTCATATAGGAAGTAGAGGAAAGTATTCTTCAGGATTTCGTAATATTGCCGTCAAAGAAAATTTGATTGAATTGATGGCAGATATTTGTCACCAGGTACAGTAAGTAGGTCATGTCACATTTAGAAATTTCATGTTAATTTTTTTTAAAAACTGGGCATTTTGGACTTTTAAAACCTGTGTTTTCACAAAAAGCCTATAAAATGACTGTACATGCAATTATTCCTTTCAAAATATCAGAAATATTTGGAATTACCCTTTTAACTTAAAAGTTAACGCATTTGCAGATATAGACTTATTGAAAACTAACAATGAACTTTTTCATTCTTAAATGATTGTCTCTAGGAAATAAGGTGACCCTAACCCTAATGATTCGATTCAATTTGACTCTATTTTACAAAGTGCTGGAATTACAGGCATGAGCCACCAAGCCCAGTCTGTTTCTTTTTTTGCAATTAAGCTAGAGTTCACGTAGCATAAAATTCATGATTTTGCATTGTACATTTCAGTAGTTTTTAGTATTTTTACTATGTTGTACAACCATCATCACTAATTCCAGAAACTTTTTTTTTTTTGAGATGGAGTCTCACTCTGTCACCCAGGCTGGAGTGCAGTGGTGCAGTCTTGGCTCACTGCAGCCTCACCTTCCCAGGTTCAAGTGATTCTCCTGCCTCAGCCTCCCGAGTAGCTGGGACTACAGGTGCCTGCCACCACACCCAGCTAATTTTTGTATTTTTAGTAGAGACAGGGTTTCACCATATTGGCCAGTCTGGTCTCCTGGACTCCTGACCTTGTGATCCGTCCACCTCGGTCTCACAAAGTGCTGGGATTACAGGCGTGAGCCACCGTGCCCAGCCCAGAACTTTTTTATCATCCCAATAGAAACCTCATCCCTTCCTAGCATTCAGTCCCCATTCCCTGCATCTCCTAGATCCTGGCAACCAGCCACTAATCAGTCTTGGTTTTTGTGGATTTTCCTGTTTGGGACAGTTCGTTTAAATGGAATCATACAATATGTACATCTTTTGTGTCTGGTTTCTTTCACTTAGCATAATGTTTTCAGAGTTCATCCATGTTTTACCATGAATCAGTGCTTCATTTTTATTATGGAATAATATTCGGTTGTATGGATATACTCCATTTTACTTACCTATTCATCACCTGGTGGCCTAATGTTTCTTAAATAAAACTCTTTTCCCCAGAGGTTTGGTTAACATCCTGAGTAGTAATTTCACTCTGTCAAATATTTTCTTAATATTTCTTAAAATTTCTTAAATTTCTTAAATTTAAAAAATTGAGTCCCTTGGAAAGTAAAGGTTTTTGCTTTACTTTTAGATTTCTTAGTGCTTTTAGTAAATGTTCCCAGGAAATAAAACTAATGCATTACTTGGTAATACCTGCTTTCTACGAGTGCCATTACTGTCATGCAAAATGTTTGTTTCTTACTATGTTATCAGATTTATATGTTTCTGTAATGTATTACTCTTGCTTTATGAGTTCCCTGTATCTTCATTTCAGAAAGGATGTTTTTTTTTTCCCCCTAATGAAATATTAGAAGACAATAGCAATGAAAAAAGTGGATTTGGCCAGGCGCGGTGGCTCACGCCTGTAATCCCAGCACTTTGGGAGATCGAGGTGGGCGGATCACCTGAGGTTGGGAGTTCAAGACCAGTCTGACTAACATGGAGAAACTCCGTCTCTACTAAAAATAAAAAGTTAACTGGGCATGGTGATGCATGCCTGTAATCCCAGCTACTCAGGAGGCTGAGGCAGGAGAATCGCTTGAACCTGGGAGGCAGAGGTTGTGGTGATCTGAGATCGTGCCATTCCACTCCAGCCTGGGCAACAACAGCGAAACTCCATCTCAAAGAAAAAAAAAAAAAGTGGATTTATTTTTATTTTACAGGTTTTTAATGAAGATACCAGATCCTTGGAGATTTCTCAATCTTATACTACTACACAAAGAGAATCTGGTGATTACAGTGTACCTTGCAAAAGGAAGAAAATAGAACTAGGCTGGGAAGTAATAAAAGATCACCTTCAGAAGTCACAGAATGATTTCAATCTTGTGCCTTGGTAAAATGTTATCATTTTCTCGTTCAGTGTCATTTTAGTCTCTTTTATGTTATTTTTCAGAAAACTTTCAGTGGAATCCTTTCATCTCAACCAGAACTAAGTCTTTTGTCTACCCCCAAACCTATTACTAGCAAAGGGATATGTGATTGCCATGACAAATGAGATCAATCATTAATGGCTCATTTGCTGGGGCCAAGGGCAGGCCAACTTTTCTAATCATATTGTCATAGCAAGTTAAGAAGGAGGACTGGCTGTATGATAGGCAACTAGAAGTGTGTGCCTCATGGAATTCACTGAATTGTACACTTCAACAAAAGATTTTAGCATATATAGCACTTTCTAATAGAATTAGGAAGAAGTTAAAGATAACCTTAAGAAATCACAATAATTTTGACGTTACGATAAAAAGTTATCTTCTCTTATTTTCTATCTTCTTTATTCTCATATAATGTTCACATATATTTAAGTAAGCAAATAAATTATGGAATACTTTGGAATCCCAAAATATTAGGTCTGGTAAGGATGTTTAGAATTTATCTAGTTCAGCCTGTTTGCTTTCCTGAAAAGAAACTGAAACCCAGAGAGGTTAAGCAACTTTTGTAAGGACAGAGATTTATAGATTGTAGTCAAACTTGTGATCAGTGCTCTTTTGATTACCATGTTGATGGAATGTTTAAATGTAAGTGACTTCAGGGGGAAAAGCATATTGATTTAAATACCTATTGCTTAAGCTCATTTTTATATTTAAGAGTAGCTGTTTAAGATTCTTAATTTGTCCATTTAGTCAGGAGTTATTTATTGAACACCTGCTGTGGGCCAAGTGTTAGGGATACAGAGACGAATAACATAAGATTCCTATTCTTAAGTATCACACATTCTAGAGAATACAACCTAGAGGTTGCTGACTGCAACCTCTGCCTTCTGGGTCCAAGTGGTTATCCTGCCTCAGCCTTCTGACTAGCTGGGATTCCAGGCATGTGCCACCATGGCTGGCTAATTTTTGTATTTTTAATAGAGATTGGGTTTCACCATGTTGGCCAGCTGGTCTCGAATGCCTAACCTCGTGAGCCACCTGCCTTGGCCTCCCAAAGTGGTGGGATTACAGTTGTGAGCCACCACACCTGGCCCAAATATTGCTAATTTAACATCTTTTAAAATGTTTGTTTAAGGGAAACTTAACAACTTACCCAGCTAGCCAAAACGTTGACAGTTTTCCTGGCAATTTAAGAAGTAGGACATAGTAACTATTAAGAGCCAGTTTATTTTTAGAGTACTATGGAAATGATGATGGTGATTCTCTAATTAGGATATTGTTAAGAGTACCATGTCTGTATATTTCCTCTTAGTTTGTTAATGTGATTGAATAGTTTTCAAATTAACCCCCCCCCCTTTTTTTTAGGCTACAGATTGCAACCCAATTAATATCAAAGTATCCTGCAAGTTTACCTAACTGTGAGCTGTCTCCATTACTGATGATACTCTCTCAGCTTCTACCCCAACAGCGACATGGGGAACGTACACCGTATGTGTTACGATGCCTTACGGAAGTTGCACTGTGCCAAGACAAGAGGTCAAACCTAGAAAGCTCACAAAAGTCAGATTTATTAAAACTCTGGAATAAAATTTGGTGTATTACCTTTCGTGGTATAAGTTCTGAGCAAATACAAGCTGAAAACTTTGGCTTACTTGGAGCCATAATTCAGAGTAGTTTAGTTGAGATTGACAGAGAATTCTGGAAGTTATTTACTGGGTCAGCCTGCAGACCTTCATGGTAAGTTTAGCATGCATTATGTCTGACTTTACATATAAACACACACAGACACACACTCACATATCCCTGATCATTTTCATAGTTTGTTACTTCAGTTAAAGATGTCAAATTCTATTTCAGATGCTTTTCTTGTTTGGCCAAGAAGACTTAATAAATGCATAAATGTCGACAAATTATTAAAGCCTAATGTTAAGGAATTTCTTTTTTTAATTAAAAAATTTTTAATTGATCTATGATAGAGTTATATATTTTCAAGGTACATGTGATAATTTGACACACTCATATGACACACTCATGTAGAGTGATGGGATATCATCACCCTACATATCTTTTCTTCATGCCAGGAACATTTGAATTATTCTCTTCTTGCTATTTTGAAATGTACAGTAGATTAATGTTAACCGTAGTCATCCTACTGATGTATTAGACACCAGGTCTTATTCCTTCTAATTGTATATGTGTATCCAAAAGACTTTCTTTAAAGAATTACCAAGAGTTTAAATTTCTTTTATGTGCAATTTATCATTATTTATTCAATAGCCTTGTTAAAATTGTAGTACTATCCACTGTTAATAAAAGAACTATTTTTTAATCAAGAATCTTCCCAAATGTAATCAGACTTTTAACAATTTTTATGTTCATTTAGTCAACTTAACTAAATGTTTGTGCCAGGCACTGTCCTGATAGATAAAGTCTTTGCCCCTTCAAGAGCTTGCTTTTCATAATTGTCCTTTGTTTTGTTATAGTCCTGCAGTATGCTGTTTGACTTTGGCACTGACCACCAGTGTAGTTCCTGGAACAGTAAAAATGGGAATAGAGCAAAATATGTGTGAAGTAAATAGAAGCTTTTCTTTAAAGGAATCAATAATGAAATGGCTCTTATTCTATCAGCTAGAGGGTGACTTAGAAAATAGTACAGAAGTGCCTCCAATTCTTCACAGGTAATTTAAGTTCGTTAGCATGCTGCTGGTTTTTTTGTTTTGTCAGGCTCTCTCCACTTACTTGATGCCACTTGGCTTTATTTTATAATAGTAATGCAGAATCTCCCAGATCTAACCTTAATTATTAAATATTACATTTGTTTTTACAGTCTATCTGTGTCTTTATACCTGATTGCTTCTGAAATAAAGAGTTGTCTCACTGTGAGAATATGGAGGATGTGCATGAAGAATGCACATATAATTCTTTGAGCATTTATGTGTTCCTTTCTGATTTTTTAAATAAATAAGTCCATATATCTCAGTTATGTAGATCCTGGATCCTTTCTCATAATGGGAGTGTCTTTTGGGTAAAATATGTTTTATGGATGAGGTGAGGAAATGAGGAAGACAAAACAGGATGTAAGCACTAGGATAAAGGAATGGAGTCACTTGTCCACTTAACCTTTGCACAGATGGTAATTGGAACCAAATGATTGGAGAGCAGACCTCTGAATGGATCCAATTAAAGAACTTTTGCTTTAATTTTACAACCTTTTATTTACTTCAGAAATACTGTTAATCAGACATCCTATTTCTAAACAGTATTGGAAATGATAGTAACAATGGTTGTCCTCCTTAAATTATCCTTTTAGATATTAAGAAATTCAGTATAGATGAAAGCAATTTTAATCTAGGATCCAAATTTTAGAAGTCAAGATTTATAGCTAAACGTGGATGTTAAAGTTTAAAGTATTCTTTATGTGGCTTTTGGTCTTCTAAGTGAAGCTTTTGGTTTTTCTTTATAGTAATTTTCCTCATCTTGTACTGGAGAAAATTCTTGTGAGTCTCACTATGAAAAACTGTAAAGCTGCAATGAATTTTTTCCAAAGTGTGCCAGAATGGTATGTTATCTAATAATGTTCTTTGTCATTTTAAGCTATAGCTTTAATTACGAAGATGATAATTTTAGTTGTGTAGTAGCTGTATCTTAATAATTGTAAACTAAATTGGTCCAAAACAAATTGCAACTGTTACCCAGGGAAGAGGTTGTTTTAATTCAGTGGTTGTAATCTGTGTTATATAACATTAGACCAAGGTTACTATTTTTTAATGCTGTATAGTACAATATGTGGCAAGTGCCAATGAGAAAAGTTGAGTGGTTATGCTGGGAAATTAAGAATATATAATTTATATGAAATAAGTTCTTAAAGATGTTACCCATTTCTGTACATCAACTATGATTTGACTATTTGTTAGCTTTAAAAACTAAGGATAATTGAAAACAAAAATAAATCTAAACCTGATTTTAGTTGATTGACTCAAGAGACTTAGATTGTATTACTGTGACTGAAAACGACTCACTGGCACAAAGATTCCTTATCTCCCTCAAGAGGGCAAAAGATGAAAAAAATTCCTACTTTTTGGAGAAATTAATAGTGAAAAACAAATAAATACCAACAACAATAATGAAACTTTGGTAGCAAGATCGTTACTTTTCTAACCCAAAGGATGCGTAACTGCTTAACCATACCAGATATTAAAGGTTTTTAAATCTATGCCTGTTACTCCTTCTGCTTGGTGAAAAAAGGGTTGTGTTTGCAGACAGTGTTATGCTTAACATTGATATCTAGTAATTTTAAAAATACTTTCTGAATTTGCCTTTGAAATTGTAACTTATATTTTTTTCTCTGTCTATTGGTAAATTTTGCTACTGAATAATGAAATTTGATACAAGTAGGTATCAAAGTCCAAAGGAGAGAAGCATTTAAAAGAATAATCTATTAATTATGTAAGTAGTCTTTGAATGATGTAGATACTAGGTTAATGTTTCCCTTTGTAATATATTGCGAATACATATAAGCAAAGCATTAGGTACTTTGTTTATAAATTAAAGATTTTACTTTCTTGAAGTGAACACCACCGAAAAGATAAAGAAGAACTTTCATTCTCAGAAGTAGAAGAACTATTTCTTCAGACAACTTTTGACAAGATGGACTTTTTAACCATTGTGAGAGAATGTGGTATAGAAAAGCACCAGTCCAGTATTGGCTTCTCTGTTCACCAGAATCTCAAGGAATCACTGGATTGCTATCTTCTGGGATTGTCAGAACAGCTTCTAAATAATTACTCATCTGAGGTGAGATTTTTTTAAAAAAAGAACTAAGTTTATATATGATTCAGCTTTGGTAAACTGTTAGGAAGGAGAAATAGGGGCAGGAAAAACACCAAGGATGGTGGGAGGCTTAATTTTAAAAGCAAAGTGGCAGTAAAGGGCTACAAATTGGGACAACTTAGCATCATTAAAGGAGAACTCTAGAATGATAATTTGAGTACTTTCTCTGTACTGGAAATTACGGTAGACGTAAAAGAATTCCTTGTGTAGGTTAGTGAGGAATAGTAAGAGTTTGAGCATGGGGATTATATGATGGAAAAAACCTCTAAATACAAAGGAGGGAGATGTTACAGTAATAGAAAAGAACACAATTTAAACAAATCTAATAGATTTTGGTGGCATTTGAAGAGAGACGAGTGATTAGTAAATACAATAAATGGACTAGCAATTATTTTAGACGTCATCTAGGAATTTCCTTTAGCCTCATAAAATCACGAGTTCTCTTCATGTATACTATTCTCTTGCCAAAACTTCCATTTTTTAAAATGTGAAATGTCTTTCTACCTATTTCTGTGTATTCAAATCATCCACATGTGAAAATCCTTGCTAACGCCTTTCTTAGAATCTCAGAAGGTAAGATTCTAAGAATTTTTCTTTTTGACATGGAGCCACGCTCTGTTGCCCAGGCTGGATTGCAGTGACATGATCTTGGCTCACTGCAACCTCCGTCTTCCAGCTCAAGCAATTCTCCTGCCTCAGTCTTCCAAGTAGCTGGGACAGGCACGTGCTATCACGCCCAGCTAATTTTTGTATTTTTAGTAGAGATGGGGTTTTGCCATGTTGGCCAGGCTGGTCTTGAACTCCTGACCTCAGGTGATGGACCCACCTCAGCATCCCAAAGTGCTAGGATTACAGGCATGAGCCACTGTGCCTGGCCTAATCATTTTTCATCTTTTAATTTCATAGTACTTAATGTTTCACATTTTTAATGGCAGTTAGCATCTTCTTTATACCATGGATATTTACATATGGTTTGTATACAAATATCTCTTGAACTATAACTCTTAAACATAAACTCTTAAAAGGGCATACATACTTTTATTAATCTTTGTATCCTCCACAGTGCCTTATTACGTAGTAAATGATTAAATGAAATAAAGCCTACAATCTGTTGAAAGGAGTGAATTCAGTAACCAGGGAAAATGACTTGAGGACCTGAGAAGGGACGGTGTACCTCTTTATGATCTTTTACTGACATTCTTCTGTACCACAATTGTAACCACTTTCATTACAAAGTAATTTAGTTTTGTATATTTTCTCCTAAAATGCCATTTCCTACCCTGTAGGAGCAAAAAAAAATCTGAACATCTTGTTTGTAACTTAGCAGATTCTTACATCGTTCTATAAAATTGTCTAAACTTTTTTTTTTTTTTTTTTTTTGAGATGGAGTCTTGCTGTGTTGCCCAGGCTGGAGTGCAGTGGCGTGGTCTCGGCTCATTGCAACCTTCGCCTCCTGGGTTCAAGCAATTTTCCTGCCTCAGCCTCCTGAATAGCTGGGATTATAGGTGCCTGCCATCACGCCCAGCTAATTTTTGTATTTTTGGTAGAGACAAGGTTTCACCACGTTAGCCAGGTTGGTCTCAAACTCCTGACCTCAGGTGATCTGCCCACCTCGGCCTCCCAAAGTATTGGAGTTACAGGCGTGAGCCACCATGCCCGGCCAGCTGTCTAAACTTTATCTACTAGAAAAAATGTTTTATGCTAGTCTGTGGAGTCTAAAAAGCTGAATAAGTCAAAGTTCCTGTTATTCAGAAGCTTAAAATGTCATTTTATTGTCTCTTTATATGACACTAATTTCTACTTGTGATCTAAGACTTATAGTCATTTATTTGCCTGTGAAGCTTTTTTTCTTTTCTTTCATCCCTACCTCAAATACTTAAGGGCCTGCATGTATGGTACATGCTCCACCCGAACCTGCTTGGCCATTAGGAGATACTTAGGCTATTTTTCTGGAGAATCCTGGTTATAATTCTACAGTGATCTCCTAGCTGTTTTTAGAGATATTCAGAATATGCCACCTTGAAGTCAGTTAACTGAACTTTTGTTTTTTAATATATATGTAGAATTTGTTCTTGCTAAAGATAGTTATAGAATATACTAAATTATTTATGAAATATATATATTTTTATTTGTGGTTTACTTTAAGATTACAAATTCAGAAACGCTTGTCCGGTGTTCAAGTCTTTTGGTGGGTGTCCTTGGCTGCTACTGTTATATGGGTGTAATAGCTGAAGAGGAAGCATGTAAGTCAGAATTATTCCAGAAAGCCAAGGTAGGAGAATTTATACTAATAAAGTTTCAGATTAAATTTAAATGAAATGTATTCCTGAGAAAATTATTACATTTGTTTGGAAGACATTAAATTTTGTGCAGGTTAACCCTTTCTCTTTTATTTATGTAATATGAGAAGAAATTATACTATGTATTTTTTAATTGTTTTAATTTTTAATTATTATTATACTTTAAGCTCTGGGGTGCGTGATACAGAACATGCAGGTTTGTTACATAGGTATACAGTGCCATGGTGGTTTGCTGCACCTATCAACCGTCATCTACATTAGGTATTTCTCCTAATGCTATCCCTCCCCTAGGCCCCCACCCCCTGACAGGCCCCAGTATGTGATGTTCCCCTCCCTGTGTCCATGTGTTCTCATTGTTCAGCTCCCACTTATGAGTGAGAACATGCGGTGTTTGTTTTTCTGTTCTTCTGTTAGTTTGCTGAGAATGATGGTTTCCAGCTTCATCCATGTCCCTGCAAAGGACATGAACTCATCCTTTTTTATGGCTGCATAGTATTCCATGGTGTATATGTGCCACATTATCTTTATCCGGTCTGTCATTGATGGGCATTTGGGTTGCTTCCAAGTTTTTGCTATTGTGAACAGTGCCGCAATAAACATATGTGTGCATGTGTCTTTATAGTAAAATGATTTATAATCCTTTGGGTATATACCCAGTAATGGGATTGCTGAGTCAAATGATATTTCTAGTTCTAGATCCTTTTTTTTTTTTTTTTTTTGAGACGGAGTCTCGCTCTGTCACCCAGGCTCGAGTGCAGTGGCCGGATCTCAGCTCACTGCAAGCTCCGCCTCCCGGGTTCACGCCATTCTCCTGCCTCAGCCTCCCGAGTAGCTGGGACTACAGGCGCCTGCCACCTCGCCCGGCTAAGTTTTTGTATTTTTAGTAGAGACGGGGTTTCACTGTGTTACCCAGGATGGTCTCGATCTCCTGACCTCGTGATCCGCCCGTCTCGGCCTCCCGAAGTGCTGAGATTACAGGCTTGAGCCACCGCGCCCGGCCAGTTCTAGATCCTTGAGGAATTGCCACACTGTCTTCCACAATGGTTGAAATAATTTACACTCCCACCAACAGTGTAAAAGCATTCCTGTTTCTCCTCATCCTCTCCAGCATCTGTTGTTTCCTGACTTTTTAATGATCGCCATTAAAAAGTCAGGAAACTTGAGACAGAGTCTTACTCTGCTTCCAGACTGGAGTGCAGTGGCGTGACCTCTGCTCACTGCAACCTCTGACTCCCTGGTTCAAACGATTCTCCTGCCTCAGCCTCCCAAGTAGCTGGGATTACAGGTGCACACCACCATGCCCAGCTAATTTTTGTATTTTTAGTAGAGATGGGGTTTCACCGTGTTGGTCAGGTTGATCTTGATCTCCTGACTTCGTGATCTGCCTGCCTTGGCCTCCCAAAGTGCTGGGATTACAGTCATGAGCCACCACGCCCAGCCTATGTATTCTTAAAATTTGAAATTACTGTAAGCCAACTATAAATAATAGTAAGTGAAGTAATATCACATTAAAATTTAATCTCATTAAAATATTGATTTTTTGGCCGGGCGCGGTGGCTCAAGCCTGTAATCCCAGCACTTTGGGAGGCCGAGACGGGCGGATCACGAGGTCAGGAGATCGAGACCATCCTGGCTAACACGGTGAAACCCCGTCTCTACTAAAAAATACAAAAAACTAGCCGGGCGCGGTGGCGGGTGCCTGTAGTCCCAGCTACTCGGGAGGCTGAGGCAGGAGAATGGCGTGAACCCGGGAGGCAGAGCTTGCAGTGAGCTGAGATCCGGCCATTGCACTCCAGCCTGGGCGGCAGAGTGAGACTCTGTCTCAAAAAAAAAAAAAAAAAAAAAAAAATATTGATTTTTGTCTGTCTTTTTAAAAGTTTTCCCTTTGATCAGTTATATTGAAGAATCTTTGATTAAGGGTGTTAATCAAGTAGGCTGTAAGAATGAAACTTTTATCTCTTGGTAGTACTCTGTCACTGGTATGATTTGCAGGAACAGAGTATAAGATTTGCCGTTTTAAAAAATTGTTAATGATTTTTGCTTATGCTGTATGACTACGTGGAACTTCTAAGAACATTTCATTTTTTCTCTTAAGTGCACTTTGTTTTTTATTTTATAGTATGTCCAAGATCAAAGTACACTTTAAAAAGCAATACTAAACTATAATTTTAACTGGAATTTGCATTTTTTCCTTCTATTCATAATAGTCTCTAATGCAGTGTGCAGGAGAAAGTATCACTCTGTTTAAAAATAAGACAAATGAGGAATTCAGAATTGGTTCCTTGAGAAATATGATGCATTTATTTACACGTTGCTTGAGCAACTGTACCAAGGTAAGATTTTCTTCTTCTCGTTTTGTTTTGTGAGATAGGATCTTTCTCTGTCACCCAGGCTGCAGTGCAGTGAGACTGTCACAACTCACTGTAGCCATGACCTCCTGGTTTCCAGCAATTCTCCTGCCTCAACCTCCCAAGTAATTGGGACTACAGTCATGTACCACCTAGCTAAAATTTTCTTTTTACTTGAAATTGTAGCCTATGCAGGGGACTGATTACTGGTTGGTGTTACTGTTTTGGTGTCCACTCATAAGTTTATTTTTTACTTTTATGTTTATTCTGTTTATTTTTTTTTTTGATACAGTCTCTCGCTCTTTTACCCAGAGCGAGTGATCACATCACTGTGTGGATCGCAGTGATGTGATCACAACTCACAGCAGCTTTGACCTCATGGGCTCAAGTGATCCTCCCACCTCAGCCTCCTTAGTAGCTGGGATTACAAGTGTATACCACCATGCCTGGTTGATTTTTGTATTTTTGTATTTTTTTGTATTGATGGGGTTTTACACATTGCCCCGGCTAGTCTCAAACCCTGGGCTCAAGTGATCCTTCCACCATGGCGTCTCAAAGTGCTGTGATTACAGGTTTGAGCTACCATATCTGGTCACATTCATAAGTTACACAAACCGATTTAAAATTAAATTGAATGGTACATAAAGGTAATATCCAGACGAATAAGCAATAGGAATCTGAGTTTCTCATGAAACTAATTTTATCATTTCAGGAAGTTTTCTGAGATTGTCTTACAACTTTTATATACAACAATAAAGATGACTCTTCTATTCCTAGGATATTTTCATTCATTTTATAAAAATTTTTTGACCCGAACTATGTGGTATGCATAGCAGGGCTAGTGAGCAGCACAACAATAACTCCAGCACATACTTTACTTTCTTTTGCTCAGATCATCTTACATAACATTTGGTAGAAAGAGTGCTACTGTGTGTAATCTTTATTTTTATCTGCAGCAGCCTGTGGGGTAGCTAAGCCAGGCCCCAGAGTATTCATAATAATTGGAAATATATTTGAAACCCAGTATTAGGTACATGGCCATATATCAATATTATCAATGTATTTCTTGGTTTTGTAATGTGTTTTTCCTCCCTTTTGGTGTAAGTGGGGAAGGAGAAAAGTAGAAGAATAAACTCTAACCTATAATTGTAGCTTACTTATGTTTAGGGTCAATAGCTGTTACTTTAATGTTGTTAAAGCACAATGAAAGATGCACAGTATAGTTATTATTACTCTAAGAAAAGATGTATTTTTGAAGCAGTGTATATCTTGGCCCTGATAGTAAACTATTTATCTACATTTCATTCAAGATAGAGAAAACACTATCTGCCAAGAATAATTGTTTTTATTTCTTTGTTGCTTGGTTCTTTGTTTGTCTTAATTGCAGAAGAGTCTAAATAAGATTGCATCTGGCTTTTTCCTGCGATTGTTAACATCAAAGCTAATGAATGACATTGCAGATATTTGTAAAAGTTTCGTAAGTATGCTTCCTTTTTTTCTTACCATATTTTGATTCTAATAGGCATAATTTTTTTGTTGAAATATCTTTGTAAATAAGGATGCATCTCACAACATATAGCATCTTACATTTTTATAAATGTGGAAATTAAGGCCGGACGCGGTGGCTCACGCCTGTAATCCTAGCACGTTGGGAGGCCGAGGTGGGTGTATCACAAGGTCAGGAGAATGAGACCATCCTGGCCAACATGTTGAAACCCTGTCTCTACTAAAAATACTAAAAAATTAGCTGGGCATGCTGACATGTGCCTGTAGTCCCAGCTATTCAGGCGGCTGAGGCAGGAGAATCACTTAAACCTGGGAGGCAGAGATTGCAGTGAGCTGAGATCATGCCACTGCACTCTAGCCTAGGCGACAGAGTGAGACTCTGTCTCAAAAATAAAAAAATTTTAAAAATAAAATGTGGAAATGAAAGTTACTTTGTCTTGTGGGGAAATACACCTGATTGCTTCTTAATATCAATACCTAGCATAGTGAGTGCCTGCCTTTAGTTTCTCAATAAATAATACACTAAAAAATTGGGAAGGAATCATCCAGGCTCACACCTGTTTCTATGCAACATTGTACCAAAATTTAAAATAATTCGTTGTTCTTTAAAAGTGACCAAAAATCTTGCCAGGCAAGCAACATATTGTAGTATTTATTTTTCTTCCATACAAATGGGCTTTGGGCTTATGCCACACACATTCTTTTTTCTGGAACACTGCCGGGCATACAAAGTAGACATTGAAATAGCTATTGAGTGAAAACATATTCTATAACTTGAATATTTCCATTTTATGACACATCTTAATCATTTTCCATGTCACTGTACTTATAAGCTATCTGCTGTTACACTTTATTTATTTAGCAGTGCATGGTATTCTATCGTGCGGGAATAGTGAATAGTATATATGTATATGAAAGCTTATCTGCTCCTTTTTTTTATTTTTTATTTTTAATTTTTTTTATTTTTGTTTTTTTGAGATGAAGTCTTGCTCCATTGCCCGGGCTGGAGTTCAGTGGCACAGTCTCGGCTCACTGCAGCCTCCGCCTCCCAGCTTCAAGAGAGTCTCCTGCCTCAGCCTCCTGAGAAGCTAGGATACAGATGTGTGCCACCACAATCGGCTAATTTTTATATTTTTAGTACAGACCAGATTTCACCATGTTGGCCAGTCTGGTCTAGAACTCCTGACCTCAAATGATCCGCCCACCTTGGCCTCCCAAAGTGCTTGGATTACCGGTGTGAGCCACTGCACTGGGCCAAAAAGACCGTCTGCTCTTAATTAACATTTTAAGTGGTTTCTAGTTTTTTGGGTTACAACGACTTCCGTGGTACAGATTATTGTACTTTTATTTTGTCTGTTTGTATTTGTGTATATGATGGAGGTAGGATAATTTCTAGCAGTAGACTTGCTTGTTCAAAAGGAATGTAAATTTTACTTTTTGATGGATATTGTCATTGTCCTCCAAAATAGTCATACCAATTTAGACATTTTCCTACCCCTTCTTTGGGTAACACTTTGGGTGTTACAGAACTTCTTAGTATAAGAAATAATTTTTAAAGTTTGCATATTATTTTGTTATGTAGACATATTGTAGGTTATATATCCATTTTACTGTTATTGGACATTTAGATTTAGTAGAAAAAGTACTGTAGTGTTCATATTTACACATGAACCTTGAATTGTTTGATGAGGTAATTTTTTTTTTTTTTTTTTTTTTTTTGAGACAGAGTCTTGCTTTGTCAAACCCAGGCTAGAGTGCAGTGGCATGATCTCGGCTCACTGCAACCTCTGCCTCCTGAGTTCAAGTGATTCTCCTGCCTCAGCTTACTGAGTAGCTGGGATTACAGGTGTCCACCACCACACCCAGCTAATTTTTGTATTTTGAATAGAGACAAGGTTTCACCATGTTGGCCAGGCTGATTTCGAACTCCTGACCTCGGGTGATCCGCCTGCCTCGGCCTCCCAAATTGCTGGGATTACAGACGTGAGCCTCTGTGCCTGGCCTGATTAGGTAAATTTTAACTACAACATGCTCCTGCAAGAAGCCATCTTGAACATCTTTGTTTCTCTTCCTTGAAGGCATCCTTAATCAAAAAGCCATTTGACCGTGGAGAAGTAGAATCAAGGGAAGAGGATACTAATGGAAATCTAATGGAGGTGGAGGATCAGTCATCCATGAATCTATTTAACGATTACCCTGATAGTAGTGTTAGTGATGCAAATGAACCTGGAGAGAGCCAAAGTACCATAGGTAAATACCTGTTTACTACTTGGTATTTCTTTTACCTATTTATATTGATTTGGCAGTATAAGAGGCCTCATTGATATCAATTTTATGCTTATTTTATTTTCCCTTAGTATAGCCTTTTAGAATTGTTCCTTTCCTATATACTTTATATTTTTCTGATTTTTACTTGAATTTATTAGTTTCATATTTTATTAGTTTCATATTTTATTCTTCATAAAAGGAACTTAAGATAACTGTTAAAGAAATAAAACCAGGCCAGGCGTGGGGGCTCACGCTTGTAATCTCAGCACTTTGGGAGGCTGAGGCAGGCGGATCAGGAGGTCAGGAGATCAAGACCACCCTAGCTAACATGGTAAAACCCCGTCTCTACTAAAAACACAAAAATTAGCCGGGCCTGGTGGCGGGTGCCTGTAGTCCCAGCTACTCGGGACGCTGAGGATGGAGAATGGCATGAACCTGGAAAGGTGGAGGTTGCAGTGAGCTGAGATTGCGCAACTGCATTCCAGCCTGGGCGACAGAGCGAGACTCCGTCTCAAAAAAAAAATAAATAAAACCATATGATAGGTTATTTGGGCAATAGCAGGAAATGAAAACACATCCGTAATGCCATTGCTGTTAACCTTTTTCTATTATTCCTCTGTAGAAACTTTCAAAATTGTAATCAACATCAACATTCACATATGTTATGAATGCCTGTTTAATTATAAGTATTTTTCCATGTAGTTGCTTTTCTTGATAGTCATACTTTTTAATGGCTTCACCATTGTTCAATCTTATATAAGTCCCATAATTTACTTGACATTTTTTATTGTTAGAAATTTAAATTTTTTTCTGTTTTCCTATAATAAACATGATTGCAATGATCGTTTGTCTAAAGGGTTTTTTCCCCCATATTTTAAATTATTTCTTGACAAAAGAATACTGGATAATTTTTCAAAAAGACTTTTGACGCTTTTAGTGTATAATTAATTTCACTATAATTTTGCTTTTCATGTACTTTTTTTTGTGAAGAGGAGGGAATTTGAGTTAATATGAATATATGTGGCTGTTGTGCCCCTCTCTTTGTGTTAATGAGTGCTTTTTATTTTTAGGTGCCATTAATCCTTTAGCTGAAGAATATCTGTCAAAGCAAGATCTACTCTTCTTAGACATGCTCAAGTTCTTGTGTTTGTGTGTAACTACTGCTCAGACCAATACTGTGTCCTTCAGGGCAGCTGATATTCGGAGGAAATTGTTAATGTTAATTGATTCTAGCACGCTAGACCCTACCAAATCCCTCCACCTGCATATGGTGAGTTACGTTAAATGAAGAAGCTCTTGGGTTTTATCTGATGTTGCTGACTAAATGTAATGAGTTGACATGTAAGAATCACATGGTATCTTTGAAGAATTGAAATTGCTTTCTTGAGGAATGAACCTGAGACTAGTTGGAAAATAACACTTTTTCTTTTAATGTGCTATGAACAAATTTAAGTGGATGCTGAAATATTAAAACTTAGATGGGTTTTGGATAGATTTATTCTCTTTAGGTTTAATTCTTATAAATTATTTTGATTAGGCTAAGAAACATAGACCCTGAGTGTAAAAATATTACATAACATGTGTTTGAAGTTGGAATCTTGCCTTTGACCTTAGTTTAAATATTTCCAGTTTTTTGGATTTGATTTCAAAATGATAGTGAAGTTACAAGAATACTACAGTTAACATTTTACCATATTTACCTAATCATTCCCTCTCTCCACACACACACTCATACACAGATACACACATCATTTTCTCTGAACCATTTTGAGATGAAGTTGCAAACGTGATGCTCCTTATACTTCAGTGTATATTTCCTAAAAACAAGGATACACTTCTGTTTAGCCAGAGTATAATCATCAAAATCAGGAAGTTAACATTTTGTCATTGCATTTAGGTGTGTAGTCTGTTTAGTCTCCTTCAATCTGAAACAGTTCTTTATTTATCATGACCTTCATATATTGGAATAGTACAGGTCCATTGCTCTGAGTTTGTCTGATGTTTTGTTATGATTAGATTTATACTTTGATGAGAATGTTCCAAAAGTAATTCCTCTTCTGCCTTCACCCTTGCCATTTGTCTTCTGTTGATAGATACCTTCAAATCCAAGCCAACATCACACAGTTTATCTTTTTTTCTGTCTAAATTTATAAATTTCTTTACTAGCAGTTAAAAAAACACCCCAAAACCTGGCTATCCACTCAACCTTTATTTATTTGCTCATTTACTTATGTGCTCAGCAACCTTGTATATAACTAATCTGACCATGTGAGCCATTTTCTTAGCCCTAGCCCCAGTGTATATGGAGGTAGAGCCCCTGGCCTAGCAAGTAGCAAGTTGGGTCCTAGGTCACGTCCCCAGTTCCAGCAAATTGTCAAACATTAGAACCTATGATCACAGTAAATTTTAGGCTGAGTCATTGGTGGAATCCCTGGTCATGTTTCCCACCCTTGGTGAAAATGCCTTAGAGTAAGAAAACAAGTTTGGTTGTGCCCTGTTCGGGCCCCTGGTTTAGGTCCTGGCAGATACTACAGTTAAGTCTCTATCCCTGACCAAGAGGAAGTTATATGCTTTTCTTAAAGTATTGGTGTTTCAAGTCTCTTCAAAACATTCAGTAACCTCATGTACATGACTCTCATGTCAAATAATGAAAAGGATCATTTAATTTCCTTTGTTAATATCTGAAAAGGAATAAGAAATATATTTTTCTATATTTAAATAGGAAAAAAATCCCTTATTATTTCAGTATAGCTAGAAAATTATTTGGTAGTTCTCGGAAACTGGCTGCCTAGATAATAACTACCATTATAACTGGTCATTGCAACAACCCTTTCTGTCCATAGTACCATAAAGAGCCTTACAAGATTGCCTTATGGGAAGATAGGTCAAGGTGTTTGACTTCTTCCCTGCCCATGATTATTTCTGCTTTCCAAAATTCATTAATAGAATAGTTTTCAACCACTGGTCTATTATCCCCAAGCATTATTTGGGAGAATGGAGACTTACAGTTTCAGAATCTTGCTCAAGCTCTTAACTGCAGCAGTGGTAATAATGATCATTTATTGACTCCCACAATAGAAGCTAGACTTTTACGTTTATTTTATCTAATCCTCACAGTTATCTGGCCAGGTAAGTGATATATCTCTACTCTACAGATGAGGGTACGAAGGCCCTAGATGACATAAGGCAAGTTTTTTAACCAGAAAAGTTAAGGCTGTGGTACTGGGATTTGAATTCTGCTATTTGACTTCAAAGCCTTCTGTTTTTACTATACACCTTTTAAAAATTTACAGTTCTGTGTGTGTGTGCATGTGTGTGCATGTGTGAATTTATGTTTATATACTTAAAAAAATTTTTTTTTGAAACAGAATCTCGCTCTGTTGCCCAGGCTGGAGTGCAGTGGCACGATCTCAGCTCACTGCAACCTCTGCCTCCCGGGTTCAAGTGATTCTCTTGCCTCAGCCTCCTGAGTAGCTGGGATTATAGGCGCCCACCACCACCCCCGGCTAATTTTTGTGTTTTTAGTAGAGATGGGGTTTCGCCGTATTGGCCAGACTGGTCTCAAACTCCTGACCTGTGATCCGCCCGCTTCAGCCTCCCAAAGTGCTAGGATTACAGGTGTGAGCCACTGCGCCCTGTGTTTATATACTTTTTAAAGTAAATGATTTGTGAATAAACCTGATTTTTTTCCCTCCTACCATCTTAGTATCTAATGCTTTTAAAGGAGCTTCCTGGAGAAGAGTACCCCTTGCCAATGGAAGATGTTGTTGAACTTCTGAAACCACTATCGTAAGAAATTAAAACCTTATGTTATGTTCACTTTAAATTTATAAAATAACTGATGTGTTCTGTTAAGCTTATAAAGTTAAACTTTTTTTTACCACAGCAATGTGTGTTCTTTGTATCGTCGTGACCAAGATGTTTGTAAAACTATTTTAAACCATGTCCTTCATATAGTGAAAAACCTAGGTCAAAGCAATATGGACTCTGAGAACACAAGGGATGCTCAAGGACAGTTTCTTACAGTAATTGGAGCATTTTGGTAGGTACAGTCTACTTTGTGGTCTTATTTTTCTTTTGCTATCTGTGGATACGAATGCAAATTTTGTATCCACATCAGTGATTTCTTCTGATCTTCCTACATAGCTAATACATCTTTTAAGAATAGCAGAATGTAATTTGTGTTTCCCTTAGTTGCTTGAGTAACTACATTGCTTTTTGTTTAAGGCTTGGCTTTCTAAACTGTTTAACTCCTTTCTCTGCAAAGTTTGAATCACTTAATAATTTGACATGTATAGTGAATAAAGAAAGGACAGCAAGCCAAAATCAGTTGAATTGTTCATGTTCCCAGAGTGAACAAATTGGCCTTGTTCTTATCTGGTTATTATGCATATTTTCACATTCCGAGATAACACCATGATACTTACAGAGGAGCACATATAATTTAGAACCCTTGTACTATTTGATTGATGAGTAATTCTAAATCAATAGAATGTTTTTTGTTTTTGTGTTTTTTTTAGACAGTCTCACTCCATCACCCAGGCTGGAGTGCAGTGGTGCTATATCTGCTCACTGCAGCCTCCACCTACTAGGTTCAAGCAGTTCTCCTGCCTCAGCCTCCTAGGCAGCTATGATTACAGGCTCCCGCCACAACGCCTGGCTAATTTTTTTGTATTTTTAGTAGAGATGGGGTTTCAACATGTTGGCCAGGCTGGTCCCAAACTCCTGATCTCAAGTGATCTGCCCACCTCGGCCTCCCAAAGTGTTGGGATTACAGGCGTGAGCCAGTGCACCTGGCCTGAATGTGATTTTGAAATCTTCAATATACCAAACAAAACTTGAACAAAGAAATTTCTTTCTAAAGTAAGTTTACTATAATGTGGTTAGCCATTCTATGGTAGCCCCCGAAAAAGAGACATAATAGTATAAAATGAATAATATACACTAAAATGAATTCTTTCAAACTAATTTCTTTTAGCTTGAATTTTTGGGAGGGTGAGTATGTTGGTATATTCCACATAATGACAAATAAGTTTAGCACAGAAAGACATATTGGAAGCAATTTATAATAATCTTCATATTCATTGAGTTTTCTGAGTGCTTTTACCAGAATGATTATTTAACTTTGGAAAACTTACTTGATTTCAGGCATCTAACAAAGGAGAGGAAATGTACATTCTCTGTAAGAATGGCCCTAGTAAACTGCCTTAAAACTTTGCTTGAGGTGAGTTTTTACATTTTATTAGTAAGATCTTCATTGAAAAATTTAAAGCAGTTTTTGTTTGTTAATGAGTAATTTTTCTCTATTTCGTATTTAACCTCAGTTCTTTTCCCATAGGCCGATCCTTATTCAAAATGGGCCATTCTTAATGTAATGGGAAAAGACTTTCCTGTAAACGAAGTATTTACACAATTTCTTGCTGATAATCATCACCGAGTTCGAATGTTGGCTGCAGAGTCAATCAATAGGTAATGGGTCAGATATTCATGAAGTATTTGGAATGCTGCAGATAGCAGTAGAATGTCTTACATAGTAACAGCTCACAGTTGAGATATTAAAAATAGCTAACACTTGTTGAGTATATACAGTGTGCCTGGCATTTATGTTTATTCTTAATTCTTACACTTCTGTAACTTAGATTCTATTACTCCTTCAATTTATAAATGAAAACTGTGACTTAGTGAGGTAAAGTAACTTGCTTATGCCACAGAGCTAACAAGTGGTTGACTTGAGTGACGTGTGTCTACTACCACGTACAGGAGATACGGACTGTTTGGAAATTACTGTGATTTTATGTGAGTTTATAAAATGATAATTAGCACATTTTACATTGTGCTAATTACAATTATATTTACTTGAGTGAACATCCAGTGAAGCACTAGAAGGATTCTATCATGAGGATCTTTTATATTTGAGTACTGCAATAAACATATAATAACTTCATTCTTTTTTTTTTTTTTTTTTTGAGGCGGAGTTTTGCTCGTGTCTCCCAGGCTGGAGTGCAATGGCGCGATCTCGGCTCACTGCAGCCTCCACTTCCTCATTTCAAGCAATTGTCCTGCCTCAGCCTCCTGAGTAGCTGGGATTATAGGTGCCTGCCACCACACCCAGCTAATTTTTTTATTTTTAGTAGAGATGGGGTTTCGCCATGTTGGCCAGGCTGGTCTCGAACTCCTGAACTCAGGTGATCTACCTGCCTCGGCCTCCCAAAGTGCTGGGATTACAGGCACGAGCCTTTAATCATGTAGTTTTTGTAATTGGTTCTGTTTATGAGATGGCTTATGTTTATTGATTTGCATATGTTGAATCAGCCTTATATCCCAGGGATGAAGCTGACTTGATAGTGGTGGATAAGCATTTTGATGTGCTGGATTCAGTTTGCCAGTATTTTATTGAGGATTTTCGCATGGATGTTCATCACGGATATTGGCCTGAAATTTTCTTTTTTTGTTGTGTCTCTGCCAGATTTTGGTATCAGGATGATACTGGCATCATAAAATGAGTTAGGGAGGAGTCCCTCTTTTTCTGTTGTTTGGAATAGTTTCAAAAGGAATGGTACCAGCTCCTTTTTGTACCTCTGGTAGAAATCAGCTGTGAATCCATCTGGTCCTGGGGTTTTTTTGGTTGATAGGCTATTAATTATTGCCTCAATTTCAGAACTTGTTATTGGTCATTCAGGGATTCGACTTCTCCTGGTTTAGTCTTGGGAGGTTGTATGTGTCTAGGAATTTATCAGTTTCTTCTAGATTTTCTAGTTTATTTACATAGAGGCATGTATAGTATTCTCTGGTAGTTTGTATTTCTGTGGGATCAGTGGTATTATCCCCTTTATCATTTTTTATTGTGTCTATTTGATTCTTCTCTCTTCTTTATTAGTCTTGCTGGCGGTCTATTTTGTTAATCTTTTCAAAAAACCAGCTCCTGGATTGATTTTTTCGAAAGGTTTTTTTTGTCTCTATCTCCTTCACTTCAGCTCTGATCTGTTATTTCTCGTTTCCTGCTAGCTTTTGAATTTGTTTGCTCTTGCTTCTCTAGTTCTTTTAATTGTGATGTTAGGGTGCCAATTTTAGATCTTTCCCACTTTGTCCTGTGGGCATGTAGGGCTATAAATTTCCCTCTAAACACTGCTTTAGCTGTGTCCCAGAGATTCTGGTACATTATGTCTTTGTTTTCATTGGTTTCAAAGAACTTACTTATTTCTGCCTTCATTTCGTTATTTATCCAGTAGTCATTCAGGAGCAGGTTGTTCAGCTTCCATGTAGTTGTGCGATTTTGAGTGTTTCTTAATCCTGAGTTCTAATTTGATTGCACTGTGATCTGAGAGACTGTTTGTTATGATTTCCTTTCTTTTGCATTTGCTAAGGAGTGTTT
Source organism: Macaca thibetana thibetana (assembly GCF_024542745.1). NCBI lineage: Eukaryota > Metazoa > Chordata > Mammalia > Primates > Cercopithecidae > Macaca > Macaca thibetana. The sequence continues at coordinate 100,172,850 of NC_065591.1, forward strand.
TGCTTTCAATTATGTGGTCAATTTTAGAATAAGTGTGATGTGGTGCTGAGAAGAATGTATATTACTCTGTTGATTTGGAGTGGAGAGTTCTGTAGATGTCTCTTAGGTCTGCTTGGTCCAGAGCTCAGTTCAAGTCCTGAATATCCTTGTTAATTTTCTGTCTCATTGATCTGTCTAATATTGACAGTGGGGTGTTAAAGTCTCCTGCTATTATTGTGTGGGAGTCTAAGTCTCTTTGTATGTCTCTAAGAACTTGCTTTATGCATCTGGGTGCTCCTATATTGGGTGCATATATATTTAGAATGGTTAGTACTTCTTGTTGCATTGATCCCTGTACCATTATCTAATGCCCTTCTTTGTCATTTTTGATCTTTGTTGGATGTTTGTTTTATCAGAGACTAGGATTGCAACCCTTGCTTTTTTTTCTTTCCATTTGCTTGGTAAATATTCCTCCATCCCTTTATTTCGAGCCTATGTGTGTCTTTGCATATGAGATGGGTCTTCTGAATACAGCACACTGATAGGTCTTGACTCGATCCAATTTGCCAGTCTGTGTCTTTTAACTGGGACATTTAGCCCATTTACATTTAAGGTTAATATTGTTATGTGTGAATTTGATCCTGTCATTATGATGCTAGCTGGTTATTTTGCCCATTAGTTGATGCAGTTTCTTCATAGTGTCGATGGTCTTTACAGTTTGATATGTTTTTCTAGTGGCCAGTACCGGTTTTTCCTTTCCATATTTAGTTCTTCCTTCAGGAGCTCTTGTAAGGCAGGCCTGGTGGTGACAGAATCTCTCAGCGTTTGCTTGTCTGTAAAGGATTTTATTTCTCCTTTGGTTATGAAGCTTAGTTTGGCAGGATGTGAAATTCTGGGTGGAAAATTCTTTTCTTTAAGAGTGTTGAATATTGGCCCCCACTCTTTTCTGGCTTGTAAAGTTTCTGCTGAGAGATCCACTGTTAGTCTGATGGGCTTCCCTTCATGGGTAACTCGACCTTTCTCTCTGCCTGCCCTTAACATTTTTTCCTTATTTCAACCTTGGTGAATATGATGAGTATGTGTCTTGGGATTGCTCTTCTCGAGGAGTGTCTTTGTGGTGGTCTGTGTATTTCTTGAATTTGAATGTTGGCCTGTCTCGCTAGGTTGGGGAAGTTCTGATAATATCCTAAAGAGTGTTTTCCAACTTGATTCTGTTCTCCCCATCACTTTCAGGTACACCGCTCAAACGTAGATTTGGTCTTTTCACATACTCCCATATATCTTGGAGGCTTTGTTCATTCCTTTTCATTCTTTTTTCTCTAATCTTGTCTTCATGCTTTATTTCAGTAAGTGGATCTTCAGTCTCTGATATCCTTTATTCTCCTTGATTGATTCAGCTATTGATACTTGTGAATGCTTCATGAAGTTCTCGTGCTGTGTTTGTCAGCTCCATCAGGTCAGTTATGTTCTTTTCTAAACTGGTTATTTTAGTTAGCCATTCCTCTAACCTTTTTTCAAGGTTCTTAGCTTCCTTGCATTGGGTTAGAACATGCTCCTTTAGCTTGGAGGAGTTTGTTATTACCCACCTTCCGAAGCCTACTTCTGTCAGTTCATCAAACCCATTTTCCGTCCAGTTTTGTTCCCTTGCTGGCAAGGAGTTGTGATCCTTTGAAGCAGAAGAGGCATTCTGGTTTTTGGAATTTTCAGCCTTTTTGCGCTGGTTTTTCCTCATCTTCGTGGATTTATCTACCTTTGGTCTTTGATGTTGGTGACCTTTGGATGGCGTTTCTGTGTGGATGTCCGTTTTGTTGATGTTGATGCTATTCCTTTCTGTTTATTAGTTTTCCTTTTTACAGTCAGGCCCCTCTGCTGCAGGTATGCTGGAGTTTGCTGGAGGTCTAGTCCAGACCCTGTTTGCCTGGGTATCACCAGTGGAGGCTGCAGAACAGCAAAGATTGCTGCCTGTTCCTTCCTCCGGGAAAGTTTGTCCCAGAGGGGCACCCGCCAGATGGCATCCGGAGCTCTCCTGTATGAGGTGTCTGTCGACCCCTGCTGGGAGGTGTCTCCCAGTCAGGAGGCACGGGGGTCAGGGACCCACTTGAGGAGGCAGCCTGTCCCTTAGCAGAGCTCGAGCGCTGTGCTGGGAGATCTGCTGCTCTCTTCAGAGCTGGCAGGCAGGGATGTTTAAGTCTGCTGAAGCTGCGCCCACATCCGCCCCTTCCCCCGGTGCTCTGTGTCAGGGAGATGGGAGTTTTATCTATAAGCCCCTGACTGGGGCTGCTGCCTGTCTTTCAGAGATACCCTGCCCTGAGAGGAGGAATCTAGAGAGGCAGTCTGGCTACAGTGGCTTTGTGGCATTATCGTGGGCTCCGCCCAGTTCGAACTTCCTAGTGGCTTTGTTTATACTGTGAGGGGAAGACATCCTACTAAAGCCTCAGTAATTGCAGATGCCCCTCCCCCCACCAAGCTTCAGCATCCTAGGTCGATTTCAGACTGTTGTGCTGGCAGCGAGAATTTCAAGCCAGTGAATCTTAACTTCCTGGGCTCCATGGAGGTGGGATCCGCTGGTCTAGACCACTCCGCTCCCTGGCTTCAGCCTCTTTTCCAGGGGAGTGAATGGGTCTGTCTTGCTGGCGTTCCAGGTGCCACCAGGATATGAAAAAAAACTCCTCCAGCTAGCTCAGTGTCTGCCCAAATGGCTGCCCAGCTTTGCGCTTGAAACCCAGGGCCCTGGTGGTGTAAGCACCCAAGGGAATCTCCTGGTCTGCTGGTTGCAAAGAACATGGGAAAAGCATAGTATCTGGGCCGGGATCCACAGTTCCTCACAGCATAGCCTCTCACGGCTTCCCTTGGCTAGGGGAGGGAGTTCCCCGACCCCTTGCGCTTCCTGGGTGAGGCTACACCCCACCCTGCTTCGGCTACACCCCACCCTGCTTCGGCTCTCCCTCCATGGGCTGCACCCACTGTCTAACCAGTTCCAATGAGATGAGCCAGGTACCTCAGTTGGAAATGCAGAAATCACCACCTTCTGCGCTGATCTCGCTGGGAGCTGCAGACCAGAGCTGTTCCTATTTTGCCATCTTGCTATTCTCTTGTTTTATTTTTCTTTAGCATTTATGATAACTTGAAACATATTTTAATATATTTACTTCTCCCTATTCCACTAGTATATATGTTCCTAAAAGGCACTGGTTTTTGTCTGTTCTGTTCATTGTTGTATTTTTAGCACCTAAAACAATACTTGGCATGTGATAGTTATCCAATAACTTTTAAAATAAATGAATGTACTTGAAAAAAAAGCTGAAAATCATTTGAGTAACTTTACTGTTCAAATGTAAGTGATCAATAATAAAAGATCACTATATTGTTCAGCAGTCACGTAAAGTATTAAAACTAATATTTCCGTATTTGAATATGCTGACAGTAATGTTTTCATAAACTAGATTTTGTGTCTAGCTCCTCAGGTTTGAAACTCTTTTTAGTAAGACCATAATGCATTGTAAGGATTTCTCATGAGTATGTTTAGTAGTTCAAGTCCTTATTGAATTTCACAGATAAAAGATAGCAAATGTATGCTGAACTTTAAGGACTGAGGTAACATAAGACTGAGTTGAATGTAATAAGGCAGCAGTGTAGTGGTGGCATTGAGAAAAATTGAAGATTCAAAAAGTATAAATTCAAGAATGACATGCAAGTAGCAGTCATTTTTTTTTTTTTTTTTTACACTTGTTAGATTTTGTCTTAGTCCCTTTGTGTTGCTATAAAGGAATACCTGAGGCTGGGTATTTATAAAGAAAAGAGGTTTATTTGGCATATGACATCTACATCTGGTAAGGGCCTCAGACTCATGGCAGAAGGCAAAGAGGAATCAGTGTGTGCAGAGGTCACATGGTGAGAGAGGAAGCAAGGGTGGAGGCAGGGAAGGCCGTGCCAGGCTCTTTTTTTTTTTTTTTTTTAAATAACCAGCTCTTGTGGGAACTGAATAGTGAGAACTCTCTCATTCCTTACCCTCAGGCCTTAATCTGTTTGTGAGGGATCTGCCCCCATGACTCAGACACTTCCCATTAGGCATAACCTAATGGGGATCAGATTTCAACGTGACATTTGGAGGGGTTAAACATTCAGATGATAGCAGATACCTAATGTTCAGCTATTTTAAGAGCAGTGAGAGAAACTAGAAGAATCAGAGGAACATAAACAATTATAAAAGCTTCGATTACTAAAAAAGGATAAAAGACAAAGTTGATTAAAGAGTTATCCTTAAATATGTGGCTATTACACAAAAGGTGTACTGATCAACTTTTTTCCATCACATAAAACAAAATTTAGATGGTACATGAAAACATTAACTTACCCACTTTCAGAGTGATTAAATATTAGAGCAGGTTGACAATGGAATCTGTGGACTCAACTAATTGGTGTTTGGCCAGAGAACAGTTGATCTTTTCTGGCTAGTTTGAGTTCAGTGCGCTCAAATTTGAGCAATAGTTAAAATATATTTTGAGACCCTCTTCAATTCTAGGAGAAAATAGATTTTGTATTCAAGACCTTAATACTAAGCTGCTAGTCTGAACCTCTTTAAATAAACTCAGGTTTTATTAGTCTTTAAGAAAGAGCTGGTATGTTATTATGTCTCACAGAGTGATTTATTTTTATTCTGGAATATGTTTTGTCAAGTAGGGTTTGAAATTTAAAAATTATTTCACTTTTTGTTTGTTGGTTTGCTTGTTTTAAGATTGTTCCAGGACACGAAGGGAGATTCTTCCACATTACTGAAAGCACTTCCTTTGAGGCTTCAGCAAACAGCTTTTGAAAATGCATACCTGAAAGCTCAGGAAGGAATGAGAGAAATGGTAATTTTAAGTAACATGTATTTGCTGTTATCATATGCTTGCTATGAATATCCCATAAATTACTTTACCAAGTTTGGCATAAGAGAGTTTATAATGCAGTAGTTTACAGTGTAAAGCTGCTGTAAAACAAGTGTATGAATTGAATGAAACTGCATTATTTCTAGGTCACAATGGGTCAAATCATAGAAATTTCTTTTGGTTTAACTTAATATATTTCTTTTGGTTTAGCATTTTTATGGAGAAACCCAAAATTTAACTGAGTTTTTATGGGAGTATAAATGACTTCCTTTTTTATTTTAAAAATCCTTTCGTATGTGATCTGATTAAAAGCTAATTAAGGGAACAGGTGACAATGGGAAGAAATGGATTGAGGAGAAGAATCTCACACCAGATCAAATCATTGTGGTGTTTACAGTGAAACTTGTGATATTTCACATTTCTGTAGAATAATATACTTACTATGGTAATGATTATCTTAGGGTTCAAATTTTTTCATTTATTTATGCCCTGATTTGTTTCTTACAAGTATTTAAGGTAGTGAAATAACTGTCAAATCTGTGATAGCAGGAAATTGAAAGGGACAATTGAAAGAATGTGAGTTTAGAAAAGAATTTCAATAGATTAGAAAGATAAGTGTAAATAACATAAAATCTAATGAGATAATGTATATTATACATTTTAAAGCAGCCTGTCATCTGCAAAATGGGAAAATACTGATCTCACAGCAATTCATTTAGAAAAAGACCTAAGAAGTTTTATATCTTGAGATTATAGTATGAATCAACATTGTATTACAGTTATCAAAAAAGGCTAACTCTGTCTTATACTGCATTAACAGAAGCATATTTTCATGAACAAAGTTGATACAAGAACTTGGATCTTTTATACTTTTTGCTTTATTTTTAGATTTTTTAATTTTTATGGGTGCATGGTGTATATATGTATGTATTTGGGGAGTACATGAGATGTTTTGATACAAGTATACAATGTGAAATAATCACATCATGGAGAATGGGGTATCCATCCCCCAAACAAATATCCTTTGTGTTACAAGCAATCCAATTATGCTGTTTCAGTTATTAAATGTTTCTGTATTTTTTAGAGGATAACTATAATGTTTGCTTTGGTTCTGAGTAAAGTAAAAGATTTTTAGCCAGGATATTATAGATCTGTGTCTTATAAAAAATGGGTGAAGGAATTGACTTAGTGGAAAGCTCATAATTGTTGTTAAACATGTCAGTGCTTGTGATTTAGCAAAGGTATTGGTCCTTACTCCTTCTTGTACCAAAAGACAGAACTAGGATTAGTGAGTAGGAGGTTTTTTAAATATGTATAGCTAGTCAAAAAATCTGGAGTTCAGTTGGGATTTTATAATTGATTGTTAAGCATTTACATTTTACATTACTTTTTTTTTTTAAATTTCTTTTTAAGTCCCATAGTGCTGAGAACCCTGAACCTTTGGATGAAATTTATAATAGAAAATCTGTTTTACTGATGTTGATAGCTGTGGTTTTATCCTGTAGCCCTATCTGTGAAAAACAGGCTTTGTTTGCCCTATGTAAATCTGTGAAGGAGAATGGATTAGAACCTCACCTTGTGAAAAAGGTATATGTGGATGAATATTTTATTATAAGCTTCCTTAGGTCACTGTGAAATAATTTAAAAAGTTAAAGGTAGATTTTCTAAGTGGCACTTATTTAAGACTAGGAAACAGTTTTATTTTTCAGGTTGGGAATATTGGAAAGCAGTTATATAAAAACTATTCAAATAGTGTATTTATGTGTATGCTGTGTTGTTTCTTACATTCCATTTAAGAGCGTTTCACAAGGCTTTCATTGAACTAACAAGAGTGAATGACTTGTCCACCAGACTGACCAGCTTTTGGAAATAGTATTTATTGAGGGAAACACATGGAGACAAGAGCAATATAGGTGTTTTGCCAGGTAGATTCTGGGGCAGCACATTGGGATCTGGCAGGGCCAGAAGTCAAATTTTAGAACTATCAGGCTTTTAAGTTCAATTATCAGGGGAGAAGGACTAGGGTCCAAGCTTTGTAATTACTACATCAGCACAGTATTATAGAATGTTGGCCGCCTCTCTTTTCCATCACCTCAGCATTTATGGTTTAGGAAGTTCCAGACCTTTCCATTGCAAATTTTTATGCGATAAATCAGTGGTAGGTCAGTGGACTGATATGCCAGTTAACATTCTACCAGCATAGTTTCCGTGGTGCTTTGTAGTAAGCCAACCTATAATCAGTTAGCCTTTTACCTCTCAGTATAAGACTTGTTTGGTGTTTCTTAAAAGTATACAAGTACATTACCTAATAATCATAAGTGGTATGTATTGTTTGGATTTTCCTTATTTGGATTTAAGCCTGAGAGGAATAATTTTATTTTATTTTTATTTATTTCTTTCTATTTATTTATTTATTTATTTATTTATTTATTTATTTTGAAAGACAGGGTCTCACTCTGTCACCCAGGCTGGAGTGCAGTGATGCAATCATGGCTCACTGCAGTCTTGACTTCCTGGGCTCAAGCAGTCCTCCCAAGCCTCCTGAGTAGATGGGACTACAGGCATGTACCACCACACCTGGCTAATTTTTTTATTTTTTTATTTTTTTATTTTTTTTGAGACAGTCTTGCTCTGTCGCCCAGGCTGGAGTGCAGTGGTGCGATCTCAGCTCACTGCAAGCTCTGCCTCCCGGGTTCATGCCATTCTCCTGCCTCAGCCTCCTGAGTAGCTGGGACTACAGGCACCTGGCTAATTTTTTGTACAGACAGGCTCTTGCTGTGTTGTCCAAGCTGGTCTTAAACTCTTGGGCTTAAGCAGCCCTCCCTCCTCAGACTCCCAAAGCATTGGGATTACAGGTGTGAACCACCATGCCTGGCCAATAATCTTACATTAAATCTTCCTTTAAGTATAACCAAATGTTGGAAACTCTTTTTATGTTTTTATGCATATTTTTATGTTTTTATTTACTTAACATTTATTAAGGGTTTGCTATGTGTCAGATACTGTGCCAGTTGAGTACATTTTCTTAATTATTATTCCCATCTCATAGATGAGGAAATGAAGAAAAGTTAAATGAACGTTGTTTCTAGGTCTTACTCTAAATAATATTAACAAGCATTTAAATGATTTATTTTTTTCATTTTTCTTAACACATTGATGTTTTGGTTCATGCAGGTTTTAGAGAAAGTTTCTGAAACTTTTGGATATAGATGTTTAGAAGACTTTATGGCATCTCATTTAGATTATCTGGTTTTGGAATGGCTAAATCTTCAAGATACTGAATACAACTTATCTTCTTTTCCTTTTATTTTATTAAACTATACAAATATTGAGGATTTCTATAGGTAAGTTTATACATGACATATGTGAAATTTGTTTAATTTAAAATTAGTTAACAATATTTAGCAAGTCCCTATCACCAGCACCACACATACCATACCCATACACACGTGTGTGTGGGAGGCTACATCGTATGAGAAGCGGGACAGCTTCTTTTAATAAGAATGTATTGAAGGGAGTCACTGGACTTCACATCCGGTCCTAGCTGTGCCAACAACCAGCTATGTGACTTTGGTCAAACCACATAAAGACCCTCTATGCCTTGGTTTTTTAATATGTAAAGTAAGGAAGTTACACAAGGAGATCTTTCAGTTCCCTTTCAGCTTTAATATTTGATCATCTTTCCTTTGGAAAAGATTAAAGATAGATTACTAGTAGCTGATTATTTCTGCCTGTTTTTCTTTTCTGTTGCTTGACTATAGGCCGTTGAGTCATTACTTCTATGAGAGTTAGAAACTTAATGTAAAACTTTTATTTTGCTAACTTTAACTCCATAGAAGAAAAATTTGAAAATGGAGAGGTTTGAAACAACCAAAAAGTAATGTTTAGGTATCAGGATGATGGGAAGGCATCTCATATTTGTTGAGCATGCTCTGCGTTATGGACTTTGCTATGCATTTTACATGTAGTAGATCACAGACTGAGTTTCAGGCCCATCCTAATAGAGCTTTCTAATAGATTATGAGTTGTATGTAGGTAACTTCCTTTAAGAAGGATATTCCTACAGAAGTAAATTTAGTGGTCCTTATGGTTCATTCATTTTGGCAAGAACAATATAGTCATCTCTCTGTATATGCGAGGGATTCATTCCAGGATTCCCAATGTATGCCTAAATCTGCACATACTCAAGTCCCCAAGTCGGCCCTGCAGAACTCACGTATATGAAAAGTCAGTCCTCTGTATATACAGACTTTCACATCCCGTGAATACTGTTTTTCTATCTGCATTTGGTTGAAAAATATGCAAGTATAACAAACCCATGTTTTTCAAGGGTCAACTTCATTTACATTAGTTGATTATGCAGAAGAAATAAATATAAATTCAAGTCTCCATTTTTATTTATTTATTATTTTGTTTTTTCTTTATGCTAAGGGTGCTACTGAACAAGGTCCCCATTTTTAAATCCCATAATTGTGGTGGTGGTATGTTCTAAGCTTTCTTATTTTTTTAATGTGACTATTTAGAATTTAGTTAATTTTTCCATTTATAAAATTAAAGAAAGTTTAATAATGTGGATAAACTGTGATACTTTAATGCTGATGGTATTAAAACAGTATTTTAAGAACTATTTTATAAAATTTTACTTGGAAAAGTTACATATAACCTATATTTTAAATTTTTATATTTTTAGATCTTGTTATAAGGTTTTGGTTCCACATCTGGTGATTAGAAGTCATTTTGATGAGGTGAAGTCCATTGCTAATCAGATTCAAGAGGACTGGAAAAGTCTTCTGACAGACTGCTTTCCAAAGATTCTTGTAAATATTCTTCCTTATTTTGCCTATGAGGGTACAGGAGACAGTGGGATGGCACAGCAAAGAGAGACTGCTACCAAGGTCTATGATATGCTTAAAAGTGAAAACTTACTGGGAAAACAGGTATGGCTTCAATTTTTATCTACTTTTCATTCCCTGAATGATCTGAGATATAACCTTTAAGTTTTAAGGCTATTTATTCTTATTTATATATTGAAACTTAGCTTGTGGTAATCATTATCTAGCATAGCCAACCCATGAATTTTTTTGGTTATGTTGTGTTCTCTCCCTCTGATTGGGTTTTAACTAAGTAGAAATGTTTCGAATTAGAAATAACCCAAAAACCATCTGAATAATTTTCTTCTGCCATTTAAAAATGTATAGTTAAAATACATTTTTGTGCAGTTAAAGCAGTAGTACACGAATGCAAGCTGGTTGTTAAAGTCAAGGAATACTAAACAGTGTACAGAAAACCTTCACTCTCTCTTCAGTCTCACCAAACTTTCCACTTTTCAAGAAAAAGAACCATCCCTCATTCCTATAGTTCTCATACCCTGCTGTTTGTTTTTTCATGACACTTATTACCTTCTAACATATGATACAATTTACTTTTTTTTTTGTTTTGTCTTTGCTTTTGTTTTTGAGGCAGAGTCTCACTCTGCTGCCTAGACTGGAGTACAGTGGCACGATCGCAGTTCACTGAAGCCTCTGTCTCCTGGATTCAAGCAATTTTCCTGCCTCAGCCATCCAAGTAGCTGGGACTACAGGTGTGTGCCACTACACCCAGCTAATTTTTGTATTTTTAGTAGAGACGGGGTTTTGCCATGTTGGCCAGGCTGGTCTTGAACTCTTGACCTCAGGTGATCTTCCCACCTCAGCCTCCCAAAGTGCTGGGATTACAGGTGTAAGCCACCTTGCTGGACCATAATTTACTTTTGAATTATGTTAATTATTTACCAGTCTTCTCCGGTATACATTTCTCTCTCTCTTTTTTTTTTTTTTGGCTGATGTATCTCAACCACATAATATATTTTGGGTATTCATTAAATCTTTGTCAAAAGAAGGAGTCAAGTAAAGAAGGATTTAACAAGCTTCGTTTGTTTTATAATTATATACATTCCAAATTTTTTTGAAGCAACTTATATTAAAACATACATACAAATTTTTTAAGATAAAAAAGCTGTGGTCACCCCAAATTTATTTATGTGTTTATTTATTTTGGATATAAGTAAGGGATAACTAACCAAACTTGGTCAATATTAGGTAAACTTCAAGAGACCTTTTTTTTTAGTTTCCTAGTTATCTATATTGAACCAAGAAATGGAATAGCATTTCCTCAGTTGCTTAGGTGGACCTATTCAGAACTGGTTGTAAGTCTGCCGTCTGAAGGGAATTGGTGAGCTGAGGACTCCTTTCCCAAAGACAGCTGGAACAGAAATAGGCACTCCAGAGGTTATGGGATTTGAGAGAGACAGCCTCTAGCCACTCTCATTCAATCTCCCAGCTTAGTCTTCTGAGCATTCTTAATCTTACTATTCTTTTTTAATATATTCAAACCAAAAGACAGCAATTTTTAGAGCCTGAATAGGTTTTGGAGGGAAAAGTAATTATGCTCAATCTTGACTGAAACACTTGCCTCAAGAATGAAGAACAGCAAAAATTAAATAACAGGAATTCGAGACCAACCTGGCCAACATGGTGAAACCCCATCTCTACTGGGTATGGTGATGCGTGCCTGTAATCCCAGCTGTTTGGGAAGCTGAATCAGGAGAATCACTTGAACCCAGGAGGCGGAGGTTACAGTGAGCCAAGATGGTGCCACTGCACTCCAGCCTGGGCAACAGAGGGAGACTTTGTCTCAAAAAAAAAAAAATTGTATAAAACACACAAAGCAAGGAAAGAATGAAGCAACAAGGGCAGAAATTTATCAAAAATGAAATTATACTCCACAGCGTGGGAGTTGGCCCCAAGCAAGTGGCTCAAGGGCCTGGTTACAGAATAATCTGGGGTTTAAATACCCTTTAGAGGTTTCCCATTGGTTACTTGGTATACGTCCTATGTAAATAAAGTAGTGGCTCATAATCAGTCTGATTAGTTATAGGAGGGGACCAATCAGAGGTACTTTCAATTTCTTATCTGCCACAGTAAAAGGGAGGGGGTTGCAAAGGGGAGTAGCCTCTTGTCCTTTCGTTACTTGAGCGTGGAAAGTTGGGGTTTTCCTTTTGATTTCGTTCTAGGAAGTCAGCGTGGATTGGCCCTAGGTTCCCTTCCTCCAGACCTTATTGCCCTGCCTCATTTACGTTAGGTTTCTTCCTTGTCACCTTCTAAAATATTTTTTATTAGGAAGTATGTTTTTGAACTTCCTTATGCATTAAGTAAAGTAGCCATTTGCCTTTTGGTTTAGATCACTGTAATTCCTTATTTGGAAAGTTGTTAAATTCACCCTTAAGACTTCACAAATCTCATTCATTTAACTAACATGTAACATAGCAGACTTATTCTTTGTATTTAGAGAATTTGTGTCTTTTGTGAAGCTACCTGTCTGTAGTGGGAAGTAGACTGATGAAAAGTCCAAATCTGTTGGGGAGGGTTTTATTCTACTATTGATGAAAGGGGATGTGGATATCAGCTAGCCTTAGAATTTGGGATGGCACTCAAGTAGAAGTCTGGGAAGAAGTTATGCAGGGAACAAAGATGAGATTATTCCCAGTCACTGGGAATTCTTAACGGTAAAGTTCTGTAATTGAGAAAGAATTCCCAAATAAAAAGCCAAGAGTAAAATTCAGTTAGAGGGGCAGTTACAGAACAGTGGGAAATTTGGTTGGCAGAAAAATTACCAGGTCACATAACTTAATGATAGGCCTGAAGTCTTATTTAAAATGATTCTGTAAAATTGAAGAATTGGATTAAAGGAGCCTTGTTTGGCTTGATTTTCCTACTTTTTCGTCTTAGTCTACAGGTTCGCTGCATAGAAGAAAAAGGTGGAGTTAGTTATAATCTTGTAGATTTTGGACTTTGAGTCATCTATTTTCTTTTGCAATCGTTGAATAATTTTGGAAATAAGGTAATATATGCCTTTTGAGCTGTCTTGAGGTTCAAAGATATAAAATATTAGATGTATTTTAATTTTGTGCCCTTGCAGATCGATCATTTATTCATTAGTAACTTACCAGAGATTGTGGTGGAGTTATTGATGACGTTACATGAGCCAGCAAATTCTAGTGCCAGTCAGAGCACTGACCTCTGTGACTTTTCAGGGTATGTACATTTTAAACTTAGAGAACTAGCTGTAGCTTCACAAGTTCTTAAAGAAGTTTATTAGTTGACACCTTCAATGTCTATTTCAATTTATAGACATCACTCTTTTTTAAAAGTTTGTTTCTTTAAAAATAGCCACCTTTGAATTGAAGTAATTACCTATCCTCTTTTACCGTAGTCTCCCCACAGTGATTACTCTTTCTAAATTGACCACTTGGTTGGCCAACCCAATAACCTTTTCTTAGTCTTTCTGTAATATTTGAACATTGTGCCATCTGTTGTCCCTTGAAATTTTTTTCTTCATGCACATTATTCCTAGTTCTCTTTATCTAGGTCTTGCCTTTCTTGATTACCTTTTCTTTTTTTTCTTTCTTTTTTTTTTTTTTTTTTTTGAGATGGAGTCTCACTCTTTTGCTCAGGCTGGAGTGTGGTGGCATAATCTCAGCCCACTGCCACCTCCACCTCCCAGGCTCAAGTGATCCTTCCTTCCACCTCAGCCTCTCGAGTAGCTGGGACAACAGATGTGCACCACTACACCTGGCTAATTTTTTATGTTTTTGGTAGAGACGGGGTTTCACCATATTGCCCAGGCTGGTCTCGAACTCCTGGCCTCAAGTGATTCCCCCGTGTTGGCCAATCAAAGTCCTGGGATTACAGGCATGAGCCACTGTGCCCAGCCTCACCTTTTCTTTATTGTGCTTTATTATCTGTACAATTTAATTTGGATGTGAATGTCTCTGAGTTGTATATGCACATTAGAGTTATTTTCCTGGTGTGATTGTAAGTTACTTGAAAATATGCTTTAGTTTTTTTTTTTTTTTTTTTTTTTTTTTTCATGTGCCCTACCATGCTGGGCATATAAAATAGTAATAATATCTGAGAAAGTACTTTTACATATGTAATTTCACGCTGTCTAAATAAGTATCGATTGCCATGTCTTAAAATACTGCTTTTTCAGTACTGGCATAGAGCTTTGATTCTGATCTGAAATAATACTGAGGCTCATTTGCGGAACTGCCTTAAAAGATTTTTTAAGAAAATCATTATAAGATCATTTAAGGTTATTTAAGTTATTGAGGGTGAAAGGTATTTAGATAATCTGATTTATATATCTGGACTCTGATATTTATTTGTGATTTTATTAAAGGTAGTTTTCCAGTAGAAAAATAGTTTTTGAATTTGGGGGTTATTAAAATCTAAATTTTCATTTTGGAAGTTCACTGGTCTATGAACAAAACTTTTTAAAATGATGACTGTATTTTTTCCCTTAACTCTGTTAGGGATTTGGATCCTGCTCCTAATCCACCTCATTTTCCATCGCATGTGATTAAAGCAACATTTGCCTATATCAGCAATTGTCATAAAACCAAGCTAAAGAGCATTTTAGAAATTCTTTCCAAAAGCCCTGTAAGTATACATGATGAGTTTAATAATAGAGCATTCCTTCTTTTTTAGCTAAAAAAATCTTTGTAAGTACATCTTAAAGAGGAAAAGTAAACAAATAAAAAATTTATCTCATAATTAAAAAGGAAAACATTCATTTACAAGTTTAAATGGTATTTTACTTGTCAGCTTTAATTCAAATATGTTGCATATGAGAACAGAATCTTGTGACACTTTAGTCATATATTAGCTCAGGGAATGTATTTACTTTTTCATAGGAATATACTATTTAATTACAGTTTACTTTCTGAAAATTAAATAAATTGGCAATAGTTGAAGATAGTAATTTTCTTAATGTAACATTTTGCACTTGGTATCGAACCCAAATCTAAATTCTGTTAGTTATTTTAAATATAAAATGTGTATGTATTCAAATATTTGAAGAAAAAATATAAAATGTATTTATTATAGCCGAGTATCTAATTAAACAAGTTTTTACTAAATCTATTTATTTTCTAGGATTCCTATCAGAAAATTCTTCTTGCCATATGTGAGCAAGCAGCTGAAACAAATAATGTTTATAAGAAGCACAGAATTCTTAAAATATACCACCTGTTCGTTAGTTTATTACTGAAAGATATAAAAAGTGGCTTAGGAGGAGCTTGGGCGTTTGTTCTTCGAGATGTTATTTATACTTTGATTCACTATATCAACCAAAGGTAAGTAACATATTCGGACCAATATATAAGCAGTCTTTCTATCCTCCTCTTCCTTTTTTTTTTTTGCTTTGTTTTGTTTTGAGACAAAGACTCACTCTGTCTGCCCAGGCTGGGTGCAATCATGGCTCACTGCATCCTCAACCTCCTGGGTTCAGATTATCCTTCCTCCTCAGCTTCCTGAGTAGCTGGGACTACAGGAGCATACCACCATGCCCGATTAATTTTTTGTGTGTTTTGTAGAAGTGGGGTTTCACCATATTGCCCAGGGTGGTCTCAAACTCCTGTGCTTAAGCGAACTGTCAGCTTCAGCCTCCCAACGTGCTAGGATTACAGGCATGAGCTACTATGCCCAGCCTATCCTGTTCTTTTAATTGAAAGTTTATATGCTTCTAAGAGGTAGATACCAGAGTGTTGCTTTCTGAATTTTGCTTTTTAAGATGTCTATTGTATTTACCTATTAGTTTTTAAAGATTGCACTACTTGCCTGGGAAACATAGCAGACCTCGTTTCTACTAAAAATTTTTTAAAAAAGAAAATTAGTACTAGGTGTGGTAGGTCACACCTATAATCCCAGCACTTTGGGAGGTTGGGGTAGGTGGATTGCTTGAACCCAGAGTTAGAGACCAGTCTGGGCAACATGATGTGAAACCCCATCTCTACAAAAAATTTTTTAAAAAATTAGCCAGGGATTGTGGCATGTACCTGTAGTCTCAGCTACTCTGGAGCCTGAGGTGGGAGGATTGCTTGAGCTCGGGAGGCAGAGGTTGCAGGTTACAGTGAGCAAAGATTGTGCCACTACACTCCAGCCTGGGAGACAGAGTGAGACTCTTGTTTCAAAAAGAAAAAGAAAGAAAATTATCCGGGTATGATGATATGCGCCTGTAGTTCTAGCTACTTAGGAGGCTGAAGTAGGAGGATGACTTGAGCTCATGAGCTTGAGGCTGCCAGTGAGCCTTGATTGCACCACTGCATTCCTGCCTGGGCAACAGATTGAGACTTTCATTCAATTAAAAAAAAAAAAATGGGCTACTTCTCCAATTCTAGAAATCTTAAGAAGGATCTTCAACATTTTAATACTAATATTCTAGCTATCGATGGCCTCAAATAAACGTTACTATAGAATTGGGGTTATTCAGCTGGGCGCGGTGGCTCACACCTAGAATCCCAGCACTTTGGGAGGCCAAGGCGGGTGGATCACGAGGTCAGGAGATCGAGACCATCCTGGCTAACACAGTGAAACCACGTCTCTACTAAAAATACAAAAAAATTAGCCGGGCATGGTGGCGGGCGCCTGTAGTCCCAGCTACTCGGGAGGCTGAGGCAGGAGAATGGCGTGAACCTGGGAGCTTGCAGTGAGTCGAGCTTGCGCCACTGCACTCCAGCCTGGGCGACAGAGTAAGACTCCGTCTCAAAAAAAAAAAAAAAAAAGAAAAAAAAAGAACAAAACAAGAATTGGGATTGTTCGATTTAGCATCTCTAATCTTTTCCATTGGTTTTAATGAGATTTCTATTTGTTAATGTCTTTTTTATTGTGGTAAAATATGTAACAAAATTTTTTATTTTTGCTATTAAGTGGCCAGTTCAGTGGCATCAATTACATTTCCATTGTTGTGCAACCATCACCACTATCTAAAACTTTCATTATCTCAAACTGAACCTCTCTACTCATTCCACAATGACTCCACATTCCCCCTTCCCCCTTCCTGGCCATTGAGAAACTCATCTATTTTCTGTCTCAATGAATTTGCCTATTGTAGATATTTTAATCTAGAGTTGTACAATATATGTCCTTTTGTGTCTTGCCTTGTGTGGTCACTGAAAACTTTGTACCTTAGCTTGTAAGTTTAGATAGAGATTTCCTTGGAAGCCAAGAGTGTTGGGATGAGGAAGTATGAGAGGAGAAAACTTTTCCTAGTGTTTGCAGATTGGCTTTATGCTAGGATTCTTCTTCAACACTTAGCCATGCTTACATTGCTTGGGATCAGCCCCAAATACAAGCTTAGGGTCTTCTCTGGTCTTTTCTGAGCAAGAGTCTTATCTTGAGCATGTGTGTGGCTTTCTAAATTCCCCCTAATCTGTGGGTGCTTTTGACTACACTAATTTCCCAAAGAAATACTCTCTCCAGCTACTCCTAGGCTTTAGGCAGCCTCTTGTATGTCTCAACAGTAATCTTTTGCCCTGTGCACCTGCAGGTTGTTGGTCAGCCTTACAAAGTTTCAAGCAACACCCATATCTTTTGTAGCTTGTGTGAGGTTAAACAAAACAGAGCCATGCGCTTTACATCAGTCCTTGGCTCCAGACAGGTTAGAATAGACATATACAATAGTTTGCAACTAATCTACTTAGCTCCATGAACGATCATGAGCCAGCGTCTCACACCGAGGATATAGGCCGCTGCTTTTGTGATTGTTGCCAACCTGGGGTAGGGGTGGGCAAGGACAAGTAAAGTCACCACAAAGCTTTCCTACTGCTTTTCAGTTGCATTTTTCTTGATTCAGTATTTTCTTGATTACTGTAAACCTTTGACTATTTTACAGAATTCTAACAAAATTAGTTCTGATAAGTTTGCCTGTTTTTCAATGTTTCTGTTAATGGATGGAAGCTTAGAGCTGTCTATTCTGCATTTTGCTGATGTCACTTCTCATTTTAGCTTATAAGACATTAAAATATTTATGTCAAGGCATATAAGAATTAAGAGATGCTGAACAAAAGTGACTTCTGAATGAATTTATTTCAGAGTAATTTTCCAGAACTTACTGGTTGTTGTTTTCTCCCTCTATTAGGCCTTCTCGTGTCATGGATGTGTCATTACGTAGCTTCTCCCTTTGTTGTGACTTATTAAGTCAAGTTTGCCAGACAGCAGTGACTTACTGTAAGGATGCTCTAGAAAACCATCTTCATGTTATTGTTGGTACACTTATACCCCTTGTGGATGAGCAGGTGGAAGTTCAGAAACAGGTAATTTTCTGAATCATCTTCAGAATGGTATTTAAAATATATTTATAAAGTATTGTTAGAAGGATTTGAGTGTTTTTTGTTTACTTGATATAATTGGTGAGTTTATTGAGAATTTTTTTGTAAAATGATTGGAACAATATGCTTAATGAATTAACTTTTGTAATCAATTACAGAGTACTTGGTACTTTTGATCTAATAAATAACCTGATAGTTTCATCTACTATGCTGAAGTATAGAGGTAGTCAAAACTAGAGATAGCAGTTCACAACATTATGGTGGTGTTCGAGTTACTACTTATATAAACTGTTTCATTAATACTGGCTTTTTTTTTTTAACCTCAGTACCCACCTTGTAGTAGTACCTTACATAGTTACTGAATTATTTGAAAACACGGAAACTAAAAACTGGGTATCTTACACGTAATTAGAACATTTAATCTGATCTAGGTTAATAGATTTTATCATTTATTACAGTAAGTTTTGTTGGCTTACTTTAAAATTATTTCTCTCATAATTTTTTCTTTTTAAATTATATTTAGGTATTGGACTTGTTGAAATACTTAGTGATAGATAACAAGGATAATGAAAACCTCTATCTCACGATTAAGCTTTTAGATCCTTTTCCTGACCATGTTGTTTTTAAGGATTTGCGTATTGCTCAGCAAAAAATCAAATATAGTAGAGGACCCTTTTCACTCTTGGAGGTAATAAAAATTTCATGATCTACTATTTTTTATTAAAGAACATAGACCGTAGTACTTTTTAAAAATCTGTAGTGCTCTAGCAGTAAAAAATGGAATCTTTTTTAAAATTGTGATTAAAAATATATACGTAGGCCAGGCACATTGGCTCATGCCTAAAATCTCAGCACTTTTGGGAGGCTGAGGCAGGAGGATTGCCTGAGCCCAGGAGTTCAAGACCAGCCTGGGCAACATGACGAAACCCCGTCTCTACGAAAAATTAGTCGCATGGTGATATGTGCTTGTAGAATCAGCTACTGAGGTAGCTCAGGTGGAAGGATCACCTGAGCCCTGGAGGTCAAGGCTGCAATAAGCCAAGATTGTGCCACTGCACTCCAGCCTGGGTGACAGAGTGAGACCCAGTCTCAAAAAAATACATATATATATCTATGTATATATAGTCTTGATTACTGTATATATATTCATAGATACATATAGATATATATATACATAGATATATATACATAGATATATATGTGTATATATGTATATACACACATACCTGTGTGTGTATGTGTGTATAACATGAGATCTACCTACTTAACAAATAAAAAAATGAATCTTAATGTATCTCTTTGTGTTGAAGTCAAAGTATAAATATCAAAACTTCCTGGTAAAGATCCAAATTTAAGTTTTCAAGGAATGTGACGTAAAATAGTTTTGATTTTAACACATAAGATCCTAAGGTCCACTAATAGCTCAAAACTACCATTGGATCTTTTCAATGTCAATTTAATGTTTGTGTAAGAGATAATGTTTAACTTTTGAAAGCATATTTCAAGTTTTAATCTTTATAAACCTCAAAATTATGTTTAGGTATATTCTTCCATACAGATCTTAATTATAATTTTTAAATGATAGTCTGTATTTGACTGTGTAAATATAAAAACATATTTAAATATGTTAAGACGTAGAGTTATACTACTAAAGAGAAATTTAAGCATTTCCCTCCAGTTGAGTATGCTATAATAATCTTGAAATCTGTGTTACCATGAGAGAGTCTATTAGAATTTAAAGGGTTAGGCCGGGTGCAGTGGCTCACGCCTGTAATCCCAGCACTTTGGAAGGCTGAGGCGGGCAGATCATGTGAGGTCAGGAGCTTGAGACCAGCCTGGCCAACATGGCAAAACCCCGTCTCTACTAAAAATACAAAATTAGCTAGGCGTGGTGGCACATTCCTGTAAATGCCAGCTATTCGGGAGGCTGAGACATTAGAATCACTTGAACCCGGGAGGCAGAGGTAGCAGTGAGCCTCAATAGTGCCACTGCACTCTAGCCTTAATGACAGAGCGAGACTCTGTCTAAAAGAAAGAATTAAAACATTGTAAGGTTTGCAGTGGAAGAAGTCATTTATTTCTTCCTTGTTTAGTAGTAATAGAGACATGAGTCAGTGTCTATAAATGGCACTTAACTAATTTTTTTCTTTTAAGTTTTATTTCACAGGCTTAACCAATACATGTTAAAAGCAAGTTACATTTTAATTAATTTTCTCTTTTAGGAAATTAACCATTTTCTCTCAGTAAGTGTTTATGATGCACTTCCATTGACAAGACTTGAAGGACTAAAGGATCTTCGAAGACAACTGGAACTACATAAAGATCAGATGATGGACATTATGAGAGCATCTCAGGGTACTAATTTTAATGACATGGGTTATTTCTACTTGTTTCTTTTTGAAAGAATATTTTGTAAAGTCTTGCTCTTGGTTTCACTGTCAGAGACTTAGTTCAGGCTCTCATCATTTAGTTCAGACCCTCATTTCTCATCTAACTGTAAAACTGGTCCTAACTGGTCTCCTCACCCTGAACTCTTCCTATTTTATTCATCCTCTGCCATAACGATTTCTCTAAACCCAAATATGATCATGTTTTTCTACTGCCTAAATTTTTTTTTTTAAGAGACAGAATTTTTTTATTTTTATTTTTTAAGAGTCTCACTCTGTCACCCACGCTGGAGTGCAGTGGCACCATCGTAACTTACTGTGATGTTGAATTCCTGGGTTCAAGGAATTCTCCTGTCTCAGCCTTCTGAATAACTGGGACTATAGGCACACACCACTACACATAGCTACTTTTTAAAAATTTTTTTTATTTTTTGTAGGGACAGGGGTCCCACTATGTTGCCTAGGTTGGTCTCGAATTCCTGGCCTCAAGCGATCCTCCTGCCTTAGCTTCACAAAGCATTGGGATTAGAGGCATGAGCCATGGCGTCTAGCCATGCTTAAACATTTTTAACTTCTTCTTTTTTTCTTTTAAGATAGAGTTTCGCTCTTGTTGCCCAGGCTGGAGTGCAGTGGCGCTATCTTGGCTCACTGCAACCTCCACTTCCCAAGCTCAGATTCTCGAGCCTCAGCCTCCCTAGTAGCTGGGATTACAGGCACCTGCCACTATGCCTGGCTAATTTTTTGTACTTTTTTTTAGTAGAGACAGGGTTTCACCACGTTGGCCAGGCTGGTCTTGAACTCCTGAGCTCAGGCGATCCGCCCACCTCAGCCTCCCAAAGTGCTGGGATTACAGGCGTGAGCCATTGTGCCCGGCCCATGCTTAAACATTTTAACACCTTCTGACCATGTAAAAGAAAATTTTAATTCCTTAGAGCCAGACATACAAGCTAGTCTTGTCTTCTAGTCCAATTTACCTGAATGAAAGAAATATGTCTCATTTTAATACTTTAGCCATGTGTGTTATGTGTGTTATGTATATATATGTATGTATGTATTTGTAAGTTTTTCTAGCTTGCTTTTTACTTACGAAACATCTCTTATTTATGTTAATTTGATTTGAAATGTGCATTATTACAGTATTTGGGAAACTTTCTCTTTCTTTTTTTTTTCTGAGACAGAGTGTCGCTCTGTCACCCAGGCTGGAGTACAGTGACATGATCTCCGCTCACTGCAGCCTCCACCTCCCGGGCTCAGATGATTCTCCTGCCCCAGCCTCCCGAGTAGCAGGGATTACAGTTGTGTGCCACCATGCCCAGCTGATTTTTTATATCTTTAGCAGAGACGGGGTTTCACATGTTGTCCAGGCTGGTCTCGAACTCCTGACCTCAGGTGATCCCGCCCACCTTGGTCTCCCAAAGTTCTGTGATTACAGGCGTGAGCCACCACGCCTGGTCTAATTTTGTATTTCTCTTGTGTTGTTTTTACCCTCTGTACTTTTTAAAATGAATTTTAGTTTTGACTGAGCAGAGTTTCTAGTACTTTTGAGATGTATAAAATGTATGTAAATAGAAACACCATTATTTCTTGTTCTTGTGTTCTTGAGTATTTTATGGGCTAGATCTGCCTTGTGCATTACAGCCACTAGCCATTTGGCTATTTAAGTGAAGTAAAATTAAATGAAATTTGAAGTTCAGTTTTTTCATTGTATTGAACACATATGAAGTTCTCTGTAGTACATTTGGTCAGTAGTGATCATTGGACAGTGTAGATTATAGACATTTCCATCATTGCAGAAAGTTCTGTGGGACAGGGCTGGTCTAAACTGTAAATGTTAGATGTTAAAAAGCCAAGCAAGCTCCCAAAGTCCCTTCTAGCTTTAATGTTGAATGATTCTTGTGCTTCTGTTTGTGATTTTGCTAAAGTGTTGACTTATCTGCACAATTTGTTTAAGATATTTTATTTTCTCTGTTGTCAAATATTGCTAATCACTTTCAAAAGAATCTGTGGTATTAAGGAAGTTCAGATTCATTCCCTACGTATTTTTTGAGCTACTCATGACTTAAAACCTTCTTTAAACTTTATAGACATTTTCTAGTCAGATAATTTAATATATATGTTATTGTAAACAAAAGTGTTGTCTTTGTGCTAGTTGAAACTAATTTTTAAAAAACTATTTCTAGGTAATCCACAAGATGGGATTATGGTGAAGCTAGTTGTCAATTTGTTGCAGTTATCCAAGATGGCAATAAACCACACTGGTGAAAAAGAAGTTCTAGGTAAACTACAGTCATGTGCTGCATGACAACATTTCAGTCAACCGTGGATCACATATAGGATTATATGTGATTATAATACTGTATTTTTACTGTATGTTTTCTGTTTAGATATACAAATACTTACTATTGTGTTACAACTGCCTGTAGTATTCAGTATAGTAACATGCTATACAGGTTTGTAGCCTAGATGCAATAAGCTATACCATATAGCCTAGGTATGTAGTAGGCTATACCATCTAGGTTTGTGTAAGTATATTCTTTGATGGTCGCACAATGACAGAATTGCCCAGTGACACATTTCTCAGAACATATCTGTGTCATTAAGCAAAGCATGATTGTATTGGCTGAATGTGAGTTATGTGGTGGTCATCTTTATTATATGAGTGGTCATCTTTATTATATCTTCAAAATAAGTGAGGGTTTGTCATTTGGGATATTGGGGAAATATGAGATGCTAGCTAAGTTACATGCCTATTTAATTAAAGTGTCCCTAAAAAGCCCCCTTTTGTACTTTTCTTCCTTAAATATTCATATAAAATGAAAAGTTAATAGATTTACATATGTGTATAACTTAATTTGAAAATGCCTTGTAAATATTTCAGAAAGTCAGAAATACCTATTTTTAGAGTTCAGTTGCAAATATTGACTGCCAATATATTTTATAAATATAACTGACAGGTACTCAGTGTCTTTTGTTATGTAACAGACATAAGAATGAAGACTTGGAGGGCTAGATTAAACTTAAATAATTAAAAACCATTCAAGTCCTTTCCTATAGCCATTTGAGGGGAAACCTAATGTAAGATAAGAAGCCAACATCATGTTTAGTTTATGTGTTTAGATTTAGTGACCACTGGATGGAGAAATCACCTGATTAAAGTCAGCTTGAAGCTCTCATGATGGTTTTGCTTCAAATTAGAAAAATAGGAGGAATAAGTAGTGTTTCACAGATTCTACTATCTTTCTTCAACAGTCTTAACTTCTCGGTAGGAGCCTAATATCTAGAGTACTTCCTTTTTTTTAGATTTTTAAAATTGAGATATATCCTATATATAGAAAAGTATACAGATCAAAAATACCTAGCTTGAAGAACGTTCGCAGAGTACACTTGTACATGTAGCACCCAGACTAAGAAACAGAATCTTCCCAGAACTGTAGAAGTTTTCTTTAACCAACGTATTTACCTCCTTGCCATAGTGGCACTGCTTTTAGGGACAGACCTGATTTATAACTGAAGCCCTAAGTGGCTTTCCTGTGTGGCATAAAATTAATGTGGTTTGTACTCACAGCTTTCCCCCTAAGATCAGGAATGAGACAGGGCTGTCCACTTTCACTACTGCTGTTCAACATTGTACTGGAAGTTCTAGCCAGAGCAATTAAACAAGAAAAAGAAATTAATAGCATGCCAATTAGAAAGGAAGTAAAACTATCTGTATTTGCAGATGATATGGTAGAGAAAATCCCAGAGAATCCACAAGAAAGCTACTGTAGAACTAATAAATGAATTTAGCAAAATTGCAGGGTACAAGATCAACACATAATTAGTGGTGTTTGTATATACTAGCAGTGGACAATCCAGAAAGAATTAGAAAAGCAATTCCATTTATGATAGCATCTAAAAGAAAGAAATACCCAGGAATAAATTTAATCAAAGAGGTGAAAGACTTATATACATTCTGTTTGTTAGAAGTGAATCACTAAGTACAGCCCACACTCAACGGGAGGGAAATTAGGTTCTACCCTTTGAAAGGACTCTCAAAAAATTTGTGAACTTATTTTAGTAAATACCATCATGATGAAAAGAGCACGAAGAGCCCTCTGGGTTACTGAAAATGTCCTATCTTCATCTGGTTAGGGAGAACACAGGCAGAAGAAATGTATATTTGTATGTATAAATTTTCATTGAACTGTGTGTTTAAGATTATGGAATTTGTGTGATATCACAACAAAAATTTTAACAGTTTTAAGGTTGATTCTCTCTCTCTCTTTTTTTTTTTTTTTCACCCAGGCTAGAGTGCAGTGGTGCAATCTCGGCTCACTGCAGCCTCCGCCTCCTGGGTTCAAGTGATTCTCCTGCCTCAGCCTCCTGAGTAGCTGGGATTACAGGCCTGCGCCACCACGCCTGGCTAATTTTGTATTTTTAGTAAAGATGGGGCTTTACCATGTTGGCCAGGCTAGTCTCGAACTCCTGACCTCAGGTGATCCACCCGCCTCTGTCCCCCAAAGTGCTGGGATTAACAGGTGTGAGCCACCGCACTCGGCCTTAGGGCTAATTCTTGAAGTACAGCAAAACAGCACCATAGTTTTGAAATTAGAAAATTTCAGTTTTATGTATGATCTCTTACCTATGACTCTACTGAAATAGAATTTCTATATGTAGAGGCTGTTGGAAGCTGCTTGGGAGAAGTGGGTCCTATAGATTTCTCTACCATAGCTATACAACATAGTAAAGATGCATCTTATACCAAGGCCCTTAAGTTATTTGAAGGTAAAGAACTTCAGTGGACCTTCATAATGCTGACCTACCTGAATAACACACTGGTAGAAGATTGGTGAGTATTTATTGATACCTTATATGTAATCCCACTTAATATGACATTCATGGAGAATGATACTTCACACAAATTGATACTCTCAGTGACTAAAGCTTTGTCCTTTTTTTAATCTCAGTGTCTTTATGAAAATTCTTGTATTTTTATTAATTCACATAATTATTGACCCTACTATGTGCCAGACACTTGATATAATGGTGAACGTTCCAGACAAGGTCCCTGTTAAAATTTTAGTGGGACTAGACAAATAAACAATAAATAAGAAAAATGCCAGATGGTTCTACACAGAAAATTAAGATAGGGGAGTATAAAGGGAGATGTTTTAGGCTCTTGTCAATATCAGAGGTGCCACTCTTCTCTAAGTGAGGCCTTATTTTGATCCTTTTAAAATAAGCCATAAAGCAGAGAGGTTGTTTTATAACCCTAGAAGTCTTAAGCTAATCAGACAGGGTTTTCTATTGCTTATTTATTCTGTATGCAAAACACAATTGCACCGCATATCGAAATTTCAACTGGTTGGTTGAGATTACTTTTGTGTGCATGCTCTTTCTCTCATTTGTTGATGGATTGATTGGTGTCTTTGAGTATTCCATCACCACCATATTTGGTGGTAGGCTCAAAGGGTTTTCCTCACAACCAGGCACCTTTCTAAGATAAATACGTGTTTTGATTTTTTTTCTGTACTTCCCTTTCTCCTTCTCTTGAGGAATAAATGATTGGCAACAATGTCTAACTGCCCTGTTTCCATTATTGATTTAATGTACCTATATATTTCTTTCTTTTGTTGTTTTTGTTTCATTAAACAAATTTTGTGGTTTCTTTCCGAACATTTTATTATAAAAAGCTTTAAACATAGCAAAATGGGAGTTATTTTATAGCAAACACCCATATGCTTATCACATAGTTTCTATATTTTACTGCTATCCTTGCTTAATCACTTCTAGCCATCAATCTATCCTTGTATTAACATGTATTAATTCATCTCTCTCTTTTTTTCTTTTTTCTTTTTTTGAGACAGGGTCTTGCTCTATCACCCAGACTGGAGTGCAGTGGCATGATCATACATCATAGATCATGCTTACTGTAACCCCAAATTCTTGGGCTCAAGCAATCCTCCTGCCTCAACCTCTTAATGTGCAAGGTTTATGTGGTTGAGCCATACCACACCCAGCCAGTTCATCTCATTTTTTAAATGTATTTAAAGGTATATCAAGCACAGTTTTTGAAGAGAGTGCCACAGAAAATTTGCAAGCATTAGATGTTTCATTTGTTTCACAGTAATTCGAAATTGGCTTTTCTGAAACAGATGCACAGAAATATTAGTGTGACTTAAACTTAAGAATACTAGGAAGCAGGTAGAAGTTTTTTGTATTTTTCTTTAACAGGGAAAAACTTTAGATATTCAAGGGATTTTAGCATATGAAGATGTGGACCAAAGGATTCCCAGAATTTTTATTGCTTACATGTATTAGAACATATTTTCAAGTATTTCTTTTTGTGAGTCTTTTTAATTTATAGTAGTCACAATTAAACTGTATTGAATGAAGGGAATTGCTGTTACAATGATTAGTAATTCAGGTTTACTGAATGACTAGTGAAAGTCGTTTGATAATTTTGTTTGATATTGGAGAATTTTGTGAATGTAAAGTTTCCTAATACAAATTTTATATTTTAGTTTTGAAATTTTTTCAGTGGAGGTTAACATTCATCAAGATTAATAACTGGTGTACTTGATAGACATTTGAATTGTTTGTTTTTTCAGTGTCAAAGTTCGATCAGCAGCTGTTACTTGTTTGAAAAACATTTTAGCCACAAAGACTGGACATAGTTTCTGGGAGATTTATAAGATGACAACAGATCCAATGCTGGCCTATCTACAGCCTTTTAGAACATCGAGAAAAAAGGTCTCTTAAGTAATAAATGTTTATCGAATACCCACCATATCTAAAACAGTTCTGTTTGCTGTGGGTTGTGACTGTTAACTTGCTTGAAATAGTATTGTACTAACAATTAACCTTTCCTATAAGTAATTTAAACCATATTTCATAAATCCAGGGAATTTGCTATTTTTTATTTATCATGGCAGTGTGGAAAAGCTGAGATAGGTAATCTGAGGAAATAGTAGTTGATTTCAGGGGAGGGGAAATTCTTAAAGACAGACCTTATTTTTTTAGAAATAGAAAACCCTACTTTGCTCCCATGAAAGCTGTTAGCTCTGGGTATGATTTACAGTTATTGTGATCCACAAGTGTTTATTTCCATGGCAAGTTAATGTATCACAATCCCCTGGTGAAATACAGGATGACCCATAGATTTCTCCCTTTTTCCATGTTGGTATCATAATAGGGTTCCACTGTAAGTACTCTGTGAGGCATGTTTAAGAACACTTGTTCCTTCCTTAGTCTAAGCATTCCTCTTTACTATCTTCTTTTCATAAAGTGACTGAGAAATACACAGTTTAGTTTTCACCAATTTAATTTCAGGGCAGAAACCCAACATTGAAGCAGTACTTTCAATGCATCACAAATTTAATTTTGGTCTTAGTAAAATTACTAGTAATATAAACTGTTAATGAAACTAATAATATAACCTGGAAGGCATTATAATTTTAACATTTTAAAATCTCATTTCATTTTGAAATCAAGTCTATGTGGTAGATATGGTCTGGTTTTGTTCAAGAGACAGATGAGTCAGAGTTTGTGGTTTGTGTAATATGCTGCTAATGAGTGACAGAGCTGAGAGTAGGACCCAGTTTTTCTGCTACCTAAAGCAGCAGTTTTTACCATACCACTCTGACTCTCGTATAAACATAAATGTTTTACTTTTAAAAGGTAAACATTGCCTCCAGATTTAGTTTTACCTGTATTTAGCTTTACTCAGAAACAGATTTGTTGTACTCATTTTAGATAGGAAGGGTACAATGATTGCCAGTTCTCTTATTTACATTTTCTAATCCCTTTCTTTCTAGTTTTTAGAAGTACCCAGATTTGACAAAGAAAACCCTTTTGAAGGCCTGGATGACATAAATCTGTGGATTCCTCTAAGTGAAAATCATGACATTTGGATAAAGACACTGACTTGTGCTTTTTTGGACAGTGGAGGCACAAAATGTGAAATTCTTCAATTACTAAAGCCAATGTGTGAAGTAAGAAGATTAATTAGCCTGATTTAATTCCTTGTTTATGACCTGTTTATCTAAAGAGTTCTGTGATACTGCACATCATCTTCACATAATATCACCCCCACTCAAACTGTTGTACATTTATTAAAGTGAGCATCCGTATTTAGTCATAACTTTATGCATTAGGTTTCAGCTTCGGGATAGCAACATGCTAGAGGAGTTCTAAGGGGGTGCCTTGAATAATTTGTTACTAATACTAATGATAGTTAAAATACTGCTGATTATAAATTATTTGTATTAACCAAAAGCCTATTCTAACTTTGTTTACGTCTTCTGATAAGAGCACATTTATTTTCCCTGATATGCTTTCTTGAATAAGAAAAAGGAGTGGGGCAGCAATCAGCGTAGCTTTTTTATTTTTGAGGACACAGTATTTATCTCAAGAAAGAGTGAAAGTGCATACCAAATGAAACAGAAGGTTTATATTCTTCCATCAAATGTGTAATCTAAAATAGCAAAACCTGATGCTCTAAGATTTCCAGAGTTAATTTATAGCACTGTCAAATGTGATTCAACAGAAATGTGAAAATACAACATCTGACTAGGTTAAACATCTGCCAATTACAGATAACTGATAGGGAGGTGTTTTCATAATGTACTCACATTGAAAGCAATGTAAAAAGCAGTTCTTATTTTCTACAGAGAAAGTAATGACAATGAATAAAACATCACCTTCTCTGCAATACTACACCGCACTCATACCAGTTCAGCAGAGTGGTACCCCGAACACACATACAGCTTATTTCTCATTAGTGAACAAAGCTAAGATTTTTATAAAGTTTTAACTTTGAGCCAGAAGATAAAATGTTCCAAATATACGTATGTACACACCCCATTTCTGGTACTTTAAATTCTCTGGCTCTAAAAGTGGTGTTTTGCCTTGTCTTTGGTTTGAAAAAGAAAAAGGGTGCAATTAGTAATCTATAACCTGTCTTATATGTGTGAAGTCTGATGAATATGATGGATATGGAGTGTAATGATTCATTCATATGTTAAACATGGAGTGCGATGAATAGCAAAAGTAAAGTTGAATACTGTTTTAATGTGCCAGATGTATTAGAGCACTTTTCTGCTCTTTGGAATATACCACAAATAATTACCCAAATTTTATACCCAAAGTTGGGCTTATTAAAACATAAACATTTTTAACATGACTGTTGTAGTTCTTCACTGAGGACAGAAAATGCATAAAAATCAGATTTTCAACTTTTGTCTTAAACTTTTGATACCTTTTTCTCTCTTCTATCAAATCAGAAAACTCCTTCTGTTACTAACACTTTTCAACTCTGAAATTGTATTTAAAGTGGTGATATAATTTCATTTGTAAGCAATAGTCTATTTCATTATGCTAATGGCCTAGACTGAAAATAAACAGTTACAATGTCACTAACATATATATTTGATATTGATATACTAGCCTAGTGTGGTTTTTTAAAACACCACCTAATACATGTTTTTTGTTTTTTTTTAGCAGTATGTTGAGTTTATGGCAGATTAATCTATCATCTTTTAGAAATTTAATATGTCAACAGGGCATGAAAATTTTAAGTAAAATGTATTACTTTTACTCATTTTTACTCAAACTATTGGGTGGATTTGTTGGTATATTCTAGGTGAAAACTGACTTTTGTCAGACTGTACTTCCATACTTGATTCATGATATTTTGCTCCAAGATACAAATGAATCATGGAGAAATCTGCTTTCTACACATGTTCAGGGATTTTTCACCAGCTGTCTTCGACACTTCTCACAAACGAGCCGATCCACAACCCCTGCAAACTTGGATTCAGGTATTTTATTAAATTTTTAACATTAATACTGTAAACGTCTCAGTTCTAGAGAAAGATGGATTTAAGGTGGAATCCCGCTAAAAGCACTTTACAGGATTAAATCTGTAACCTCTAAATTTGTTTCTTTATCTGTGGAATGGAGGTAAAAGTTACAATAGTTGCAACAAGTTTTCAATGAAATAATGTGTGTAAAGTGCGTAGGATAATACTTGATGTATAGTATTCCCTCACTACATTTTGGCTATTGATAATGGGTCAACTAATTGAGCTTTCAGTATGTGGCAGGCACTGTGCTTGCACCGGCAATATTAATGTGAAAAAGAAACACCCACATTCTAGCAATGGAAAAAACAAACACAATCAGATATTTTAGGTACTGTGGTGCAGATATGATAGAATTTTCATGTTTTCAGAGCTCTGACCAACTCAATTTAAAAAGCAGCCTTTGGTTGGGCACAGTGGCTCACGCCTGTAATCCCAGCACTTTGGGAGGCCAAGGTTGGTGGATCACTTGAGGTCAGGAGTTCAAGACCAACCTGGCCAACATGGTGAAACCCCGTCCCTGCTAAAAATACAAAACTTAGCCGGGCGTGGTGGCAGCCACCTGTAATTGCAGCTACTTGGGAGACTGAGGCAGGAGAATCACTTGAACCCAGGAAGTAGAGGGTTGCAGTGAGCCAAGATGACACCACTGCATTCCAGACTGAACAACACAGTGAGACTCTGTCTAAAAAAAAAAGAAGAAAAAAAACCTTTGTATAACTATAATTAACATTTGGTATATATCCTTCTAATTTTTTTAAAACAAAAATTGAATTGCACTTTATTTACTCTTATAACCTTCTTTCCTTCTGTGACATATAACGAGTGTTTCTCATGCCAAGAGCATAATAGCAAAAGAAATTCCACCAGGGTTGGGTATGTATATTACATATATGCATACTTGAGGGCTCATTATGGGTCAGTTTTTAAAACCTAAATTTTATAAAAGGATACAAAATTGACAGATTATTAACTCTCTTTATTATATATTAGTAATGTGTTTTATATGCAAACATAAAGCTAGGTACAAATTCACTTGTTGTACTTAAAGACCAATCAATTCTAATGTAAATGTTGATTTAATGTGATATTTTGCCACAACTAGTCTGCTCCTCCCAATCTTTCCATTCACTTCAGCAAAGGTTGTGATTACTCAGTTCTTCCAGTTGTTTCTTCTAGTTTTACTGCTACAACCTTCATTTGACATGACTCTAATGTCATTTAGACTTCAGTTTGCTATGCTTTATATTTTATGTATTTTCTGTTGGCTAACAGCAATTACAAATCTACTATTTGGAAAAATATAAATTATAAACATAGACATAGATGCCCATCCTGTGATCCTACTAGATTATAAGCTGTTCTCTAAATGATCTAGAATGTGCTTATATGAATGTTCTTTAGGCCACTGAAATGAAAATCCTAAAATAAACATTTTCATAGAGGCTTTGTAAACTATCTAAAATGTATCCCTTATCTTTAATTGGGAATATACAGGTATAAGTGATTTAAGTGTTCAAAACTTTAATATGTAATTTACAGTACTATTAAAAACAATTTTTATTACATAGTTTAAGGTAATCATTGTTTATGATAATCTGGTAATTTGTTATCATGAACATGGCCAAGACTTTTTTCATGTTTATCAGTTATGTATTTATGCCACAACCATTGGAAGGTAAAGTAATTGTTTTATTATATCTGTGTACAGTGCCAATATTTTTATTACCTTAAGTGAAAATTTAAACTTCACATATAAAATTCTGTTATTGAAAAGGAAAGTAAATGCATATTTTTATAAAATTTAAATGGTGTATCTTTTCTGATGGCTATAAGCCTCATTGCCTTCACTAAACATCCCATGTGCATCTCCCAAAAGCAAATGTGTCATCTTCTTCATCTCTTCCCCCGACCTACTTTTTTAAATGTGTACCTCTTTGACAAATGGCACTCAGTTGCTTACTCTAGAAACCTCTCTCACGTATTTCATCTAATTACCAAACCTTGCCAATTCCATATTATGAATAACTTAGTCCATTTGTTTCTCTCTGCCCTTAGCATCCTTACTGCTTTCTAGCTCTATGACTTAGCACAGTTGAAATTCTTTCATTAAAATTTCCAAGTTATTTCTTGCTTCCAGCCATCTCAGATATTGTTATTATTGCCTGTAGCACTATCCTTTCCTGCTCTTGTGACTATTACTCTTCTTTCAGGTATCACTTTTTCTTTTTTCTTTTTTTTTTTTTTCTTGAGACAAGAGTCTCACTATGTAACCCAGGCTGAAGTGCAGTGGTGTGATCTCGGCTCACTGCAACCTCTGCCCCTCAGGTTCAAGCAATTCTTGTGCCTCAGCCTCCTGAATAGCTGGGATTACAGATGTGTGCCAGCACGCCCTGCTAATTTTTGTATATTTAATAGAGATAGGGTTTCACCATGTTAGCCAGGCTGGTCTCAAACTCTTGGCCTCAAGTGATCCACCTGCCTCGACCTCCCAAGGTGCTGGGATTACAGGCGTGAGCCATCGCATTTGGCCAGTATCACTTTTTCTATGAAACTTTTCTTGTCTAGGTGAGGTTCCCTCTGCTAAGGTTCTATAGCATTTTAAACTTTCCTATTATAACACTTAATCATATTGTGTTGTAATCTCCCAGGCTAGTCAGTGAGTTCTGTGTGGTCTGACATGGTCTGTCTTGTTCATGGTTATATACTGAGGACCTAGCACATAAAAAATCTTATTGAATCAATCAATTAGTCCTCCTCAGAAATAAAATATAAATTACAATGTAAGTTCTCACTTTTATTAAGATAACAGTTTCTTTTAAAAGCAAAAGAAATGCTATTAAATTCCCTCAGAACCAATTTTGTGTTAGGTACTGCCCGCTAGAACCTTATAGCATAGTGGGAGACAGACACATAAACAAGGAAGAAAGTGTGTAAGCAAGAATGCCTGGGACTGAGGGGAGATATTTTTGTTTGTCAGAGTCAGAGCACTTTTTCCGATGCTGTTTGGATAAAAAATCACAAAGAACAATGCTTGCTGTTGTGGACTACATGAGAAGACAAAAGAGGTAATGTAATGAGTGTTGCTTCTTATGTTTAGGATCTAGAGTGTAACTTGTTAACTATTGGCTGAATTTTAACATGATTATTTTAGGTGAAGCTGTTGCAAAGTGCTATATTTAATTTGTGTGATATTTATATCTCCTTGCAGTAATCCATATTCAGGATAGCACTTCAGTTAAATCAGTGTCAAGAACTCTCAATTCTAGTACCAGCTGTACCAGTAACAGTGTTACCTTTGTTAAATTATACAGCCTTCTTGGCTCCAATTTATTTCATCTATGTTCGGGATAGGAGCAAGTGTTTTTCCAAGTTACATTTAGCTGTATTATCACTCTTTTTACTTTTCTCTTTGCTTTAGTTCTAAGAAGTAAATAGAGTTGTGAAAATGTCTTCCTTATGTATCTTTATTTTAAGATGTAAGTTTCTTTACTGTGTGCAGTGGTCTCAAAATCTGTGGCAGCACTGTGCTGTGACAATGTTTATTTTCTTGTTTCTGGTAAATTGTTTTATAGTATAGTATCTTTGTTCCTGTTATTTCTCATGAGATTTTTAACAATGCATACAGGAATTGCTAGAATGGATGGTCTGACTGATCAGTACTGCTTGAGAGTTGACCAGAACTCTGAAGAAATAGTGTAGTAGGCCTATAATTTGAATAGGTAGGAATTGATATCTCATAAGTGTGTATGGTGGTGGTGGCAGTGGTTGGTAAAGAATGAGAGGGAGAGGTGATTAATTTAAAAAATTAAAAAATTAATTAAAAAATTCTATGTATTCTTAAACCATTCTTCTTCTCTAGTAGAAAAAGAAGTTTTATGCTTTTCAGTGTCTTTGCTTCTGGTTATTTTACTTTATAGTTTTATACCAGATTATCTTCTGAGAAGGCCAATCAGAAGCTTTAACGTAGTTGAAAGCATTTGTTTTCTTGGTGTTGGGAGGCAGTTTTACCTTTGAGTCATTCATTTCAGATTTACCATTGGAGTAGAATGGTGTTGACATTAGCAGGATTTGGAGAAGATAAAAATTCTTCATTTTCCATTTTAATTCTGAATAAGATCCTAAAGAAGATTCCTTGAGAAAGTATGAATGGGATATAGAAAAGGGGGTAAAGACATGCATTCAAGTCCAAGCTTGTGCTGTGTAAAAATTACTTGTTATTCTGTACAGTATGTTGGGCAAAAACAAAGAACAACAATAAAACAACAACAAAAAATTGGTGTCTTTGAACCTAGTCTTATCATCTTTCAAAATCAGAATAATGTCTGCAGTGTCTTCCTTTCCATGGGGAAATTATTTCACTTCTCTGAACTTCAAGTTCCTCAGAAAATTAACTTTAGTTGAGTGCTTGCTATGTAGTAGGGTGTGCCTTATTCATCAGCTTTGCTGGCATTATTTAATTGTTGCACCCATTCTCCAAGGTCCATGTTGTTCCAGCATTTACAAGTAAGGAAACTAGGAAACTGAGGTTTAAGAAGTTAAGTTGCTAAGATCACACAGATGGCAGTAGGTAATATAGCTAGATTTGAACCTACCTGTATTGTACTTCAACACCAGTGCTCTTAACCACTACCATGTCCCATCTCTATAACGCTAGTTTTGAAAAAGATACTGTCTATGGTCCCTTTCAATCTTGACCTACCTGTTAACATAGTGGAAGGTTTTTATTAAGTAACTCAACCTAGGCAATACATTAAGGAGAAAGTAAGTCACAATAGGAAAGACATGTATTTGTGTCTTAGATGAAACAATATTTTTATTAAATTGACTATTTAAAGTGTGTGTTGGGGGGTGCTTGCGTGCATTTGTATTAGCTATTCTGTGTATCCTATTCTTAGCCTGTGGTACATGGATTTCTTGGTAGAGAGCAGATATGAACCCCAGTTTTGTATCAAGTGATAGTCTATAGGTTTTATCAGATTGTCTGATCGGTTTGAGGGAAAAAAGAAAAACCAAAAAGATTATTAAATAGGACTCTTGAGCCATGTTATAATGTTTATAGGTATATATTGGGGAAATGTGGTTTTTGGGAATTTGTAATTTTCTGTTAAGCAGTTACTACCATTGTATTCAATATCAACATGCTTTTCTTTTGATATTGAAGTTTAAAAAAATGAGTGATATTATATCTAATTTTTCTTTAGACCTTCTTCAGGAACAATTTTTGATGATGCTTTCTGGCTGGATTTAAATTATCTAGAAGTTGCCAAGGTAGCTCAGTCTTGTGCTGCTCACTTTACAGCTTTACTCTATGCAGAAATCTATGCAGATAAGAAAAGCATGGATGATCAAGAGAAAAGGTAATGGAATTTAGAATTTTTGGTTTTTAAAATTAATGTTGGCATTGTCCCATTAAGGGTATACAGTAAAGATTTACTTTGCCTCCTGTTCCCCGTTTAAAAGACATTATTTAGATAGAAATTTTGTTTTAAAGTGAAATTATAATAAATTTTTAAAAAGGTATATGTAATTCCTGCTCTGAAACAATAGGAATGTTTATACTTAGGTATTATAAAAATTTAACAGATAGCAAATTCCTGTAGGACAGAGTCCATACTTAATTTTCTGTATATTCCCCATAACAGCCCTAGCATTGAGAACTTAATTTAAGGGTGATAAATATTTTTCAAATGATTAAATTATTTCCTAACTTCAATCAGATTAGATTTACCACTAATTCCTAAACTATTCAAGATTCATTTTGGATATAAAATACCCAAAATTATAATCCAAAATGGCTATAAAGTAATGTGACTGATTTCTTTCTGTGACTAAGTTTCATTTCTTTATCTACCTGTATTTCTAGTGAATTTAATTCGCTTTCCTCTGACTGAGTTAGCACTGTCATAAGAATCTAATAAATATACCCCTAGATCATGGTGAAGAACAAAAAATAAGAAAGTAAGAGTAAAAAATAAAGTAAAACACTTTATTATCCCAACTGCCCTCTTCAAATCTTTGTTCGTTTGAAATGGCCTGGGTCTCATTATTTTGCCCAGGCTATGGTGCAGAGGTGCGATCATAGCTCACTGTAGCCTTGATCTTCCAGGCTCAAGTGATCCTCCTGCCTCAGCCTCCAAGTAGTTGGGACTATAGGCACACATCACTGCATCCAGCTCATTTATTTTTATTTTTATTTTTCGTAGAAACAAGATCTTGCTATGTTGCTCAGGCTGGTCCCTAGCTCCTGCGCTCAAGCAGTCCTCCCACCTCAGCCTTTCAAAGTGCTGGGATTACAAGAATGAGCCACTGCACCTGGTCCCAAATTGTTTTTTAAAGCAGTTATACCCATTTTTGTACAGATATGTAGTTGGTAAGGAAGTGGATCAGTAGGAAGCCTTATATTTGAAGAAGGGAGCCAAAGTATAACTATTTCTAGGCTGGGCATAGTGGCTCACGCATGTAATCCCAGCACTTTGGGAGGCCAAAGTGAGAGGATTGCTTGTGACCAGGAGATCGAGACCAGCCTGGGCAACACAGTGAGACCTCAGCTCTACTAAAAATAAATTAGCTGGACATAGTGGCTTGCACATGTAGTCCCAGCAACTCAGGAGGCTGAGGGAGGAGGATCACTTGAGCCCAGGAGGGAGAGGCTGCAGTGAACCATGATTGTGCCACTGCACTCCAGCCTAGGCGACAGATCGAGACCTTATCGCAAAAAAAAAAAAAAAAAAAGAAACTGGAATAAGTATATAGGTAAATATTAGAGGCAGTATCACTTATAATAGTATTTATTTTATGTATTAGATTATTACTGTTATAGACACCATAACTGTCATGGTTTTAGAATTGAAAATCTAAATTTTCAATTTTAGAATTGAAAATCTAAATTTTAGAATTGAAAATTTAGAATAGAATGTCATATGTATAAAATACATAAAGTTAAGGCCTTGAAGTAGACAAATCTGAGTTCTCATCCTGACTGTCACTTTCTAGTTTTATAATCTTGGTTTAAGTGGATCCTGCTGATCTACTTCCTTTTCAATAGTTGATATCAGATGTCTTAATTTATATCTATTAGGTATTAAATTCTTATTGTGGTCTTTATTTGTGTGCCTGTAATTATTGGTTGAGTTGAATTTCAGGTAAAACCACTGACAGAGTATATAGTACCTGAACTGGAGGGCATCTGCTCTATTTTTAAACAATCCTGTCTCTTTATAAATAATCATATTTTTGCATATGGGCTTTCTATATGTAGAAGATTATTCTTAAAATATAATTTTCATTCACAAATTCCTTTTCCATCCTAGGTATAAATGGTATTAAGTTTTAAAGTATAAGTGATTTATTCTGTTTTGTTTGCAACCTTCATTAGTTTTTTTCTGTCAAAGTCTATAGTGTATGTATTCAGGAGCTTCCAAATAGTATGTTCTCATTAAAAGAGGTGTTCTTGTGACAAACAGAAGTCTTGCATTTGAAGAAGGAAGCCAAAGTACAACTATTTCTAGCTTGAGTGAAAAAAGTAAAGAAGAAACTGGAATAAGTTTACAGGTAAATATTAGAGGTTCTATTATTTATGACAATATTTATCTCATACTTTGGGTTGTTATAGACACTGTACAGATGCCATGTGATTTTTAAACTGAATTTACTTATTGGATTAAGCACCATATATATAAATTTATGGTCCGAAGCTTAAGCCTTGGAGTAGACAGACTTGAATTCTAATACTGACTCTGCCACTAGTTGAGTTCCCTTACCTGAAAGACGAAAGTAAAACCACTTGTCTCAGAGTTTATACCATGCATTTTCTGCCATAGCACCCTGTTCATTTCCTTTATAGCACTTAGGGTTTATAATTATATATTTATTTGCTCGTTTATTGTATGTCACAGAAGAAGCAGATTGCCTCTTCTATACATTTCTTGATATCCATTCTTAAATTGGCTCATGTTACTGTCTGGGATGCTTACCGAATTTCTTTGGTCAACTCATTCCTTCTCAATGACAATTTCGGCTTCTCCATTCTGCTTAAACTTTTCATCTTCTCTTCTACGCCATTGCTTTCAGCCTGCCTCCTAGTTGGAGAAAATAGAAGGCATAGAGAGGAAATCTCGCCACATCCCACTATCAGACATTGAAATCTCCTGGCATCTGCTCCTTTAATAACCTTCCCTCACGTTACAGAAACAGTTTATCCTTCTATTTGAGACTAACTCTTCCTGTGCTTTGTTTTTTTATCTGCTCTTTCTCAGCTACTTTATTTTTTAATATGCGGTTCTCCCTCTGAACTATGTTCTGAACATTTTAAAACCTCTCCTGTTTAAAAATTCCCTTTCTCACAAATACAAAATAATTTCCCTCTTCCCTATGTTCTCTTTTAGGTATCACCCTCTCTCTTCCTTCCTCTCATAGACAAACTTTGTGAAAGAGTTGTCTTTATTCGCTGTCTGCATTCCCCCCCCTTCCATTTATTCCAGTAAAATAGCACTTGCTAATGTCCCTCATAAAATTCATGTTGCTAAGTCTGGTCACCTTTCATTCCTCCTTTTCCTTGCAGTTCAATTGCTTGGTCAATTTTCTATGCAGTATAGTTCCTAATTTTTTCTATTTTATGTTTTTTTATGTTTTCATTTTTATTTAATGGAGATTGTTTTAAACAAAATCTATCTTTTCTATGTAAATTTTACAACAAAGATTTCAGTAACCAAACTACTTTATCCATATCAAATTTTACCAATTCCAATACAGTTTTGTGCTGTTTTTCAAAGAAAAATCCATGACCTTTATTCCTACCAAATCAGTTTTCAAGAGTCAGACTTTGTAGGACTGTATTTTCTGATGTACAGTTTTTTTGTTTGTTTTTTGTTTTTCAGACAGGGTCTGGCTCTGTTGCCCAGGCTGGAGTGCAGTGGTGCAATCATAACACACTGCAGCCTCTGCCTCCCAGGCTCAAGCCATCTTCCCACCTCCGCCTCACAAGTAGCTGGGACTACAGGCATGCCCCACCGTCTCCAGCTAATTTTTGCAGAGACAGGTTTAGCCATGTTGCCCAGGCTGATCTTGAATTCCTGAGCTCAGTCTGCCTGAGCTACCCAAAGTACTGGGATTAAAGGTGTGAGCCACTGCACCCAGCCCATGTACAGTTTTAGGTGTTGACAAGATTGTTTGGTTTTATTTGTGTGATTAGTTTTCCATGTGATAAAAGCCTGGTAGGTTGGTACTTATTTCTTATCTAATTCATGCAATTGTAGGCAGTTCTTCTCAGGTAGACTACAATCCTCCTGTTGTCTAGGACCAGTCTGCTGTGTTGCTGCTGATCCAGATCATTGGTATATACAGTTGACCCTTGAACAATGTGGGGGTTAGATGTGCTATTAAATATCAGGGTAAAACTAAATTTGTAGTCAGAAGTTAACTACTAATAGTCTACTGTTGAGCAGAAGCCCTACTGATGATATAAACAACACATATTTTGTATATGTGTTATATACTGTATTCTTAAATAAAGTAGCTTGAGAAAAGAAAATGTTATTGAGAAAATCATAAGGAAGAGAAAATGCATTTACAGAACTGTACCGTATTTATCAATACCATAAGTTTACATCATCTCTTTACAGTTAATCATCTGTCTGAAATTTTAGGCAACCACCGCTGGTTGATATGTACTTTAGGCCTCAATCTACAGTACATATCAAACAATTCATTTTTTTCCTGTAATGGCATGACTTTTCTCTGCATCTTGGGAGCACCTCCAGCTACCCGTGGTGTTAATCAAGGCTTATAGTATTGCAGTAAACATAGTGAAAAAATACATG
This sequence comes from Macaca thibetana thibetana, assembly GCF_024542745.1. Taxonomy (NCBI): domain Eukaryota; kingdom Metazoa; phylum Chordata; class Mammalia; order Primates; family Cercopithecidae; genus Macaca; species Macaca thibetana. Next base: position 100,212,897 of record NC_065591.1, read on the forward strand.
AGAACCTGGAGAGATTACTTTTTATTGCTATATACAATTTGCTAGAGAAATAAACTGCTCATGCAGAAATTATTAGTGTCACATGGCATTTTAAGTGGATACTCACAACACAGTAATGCTTACCACAATAGCAACTGAGGTAGCTGCAAAATTATTACAGTAGTACAATATGTACCATAGTTAATCTTATGCAATTATGATTTAATACTGCATCTTTACATTGGTTTACATTTGTCTTAACCGCAAATAATGCTGTGTACAGTGTGTGTGTGTAAGTTTTGATATATTTTAACTTTTTGTAATAGATTCGTATATATTTTATGGTAGTAAATGATAAAATGTATCATTTCAAATGTATACAAATGATAGAATGTATAGACTAGTATATACAGTTATTTTATGCATTCATGATATAACTTACTTTTAAAAAATTTTTCAGTAGTTCTAAACTGTGTGGTTTGTGAGTTTTTTCAAATTGTTGCAAACCTCCAAAAAGTTTTCATTATATTTATTGAAAAAAAAAATCCACATATAAGTTGTCCTGCACAGTTCAAACTTGTGTTGTTTAAGGATCAACTGTATTTCAAAATCATTACATTTTATTTATATAACATAACATTTAGAGTTGGGAGTTACATATTGGTAATGATACAATTTAAAACTTGCTAAATTTATAGACTGATTTTTTTTCCTTCTTCAATTTTTTGTTGCTTTCATGTTTTCAGGATCTTCTCTTAGAAATCTACAGAAGTATAGGAGAGCCAGATAGTTTGTATGGCTGTGGTGGAGGGAAGATGTTACAACCCATTACTAGGTAAATTGCATTTTTCTGAACAATGGTATAGCAATTCTGTTTATGAAGGAGTTATGTGTGTGTAAAACCCAAAGCTATTTTTACAATCTTTTCTTACAGACTACGAACATATGAACACGAAGCAATGTGGGGCAAAGCCCTAGTAACATATGACCTTGAAACAGCAATCTCCTCATCAACCCGCCAGGCAGGAATCATTCAGGTACATTTTTTCCCAAATTTGGTAAAGTCATCACTAGTGTAGTGCCGAGGTTATTTCACTATGTTGGTGGAAATTTACACAGCCAGATAAACTCTAGAGATAAGACTAGAAGTTATCTGTTTTTCAGAGGATTAGGCTAAACATTCAGGGATACTCCTGAAGCAGAGGGATGCAGGAAAAAAAAGAGAAAAAATTCAGGGAGACACAGGAAAGTCAGACAGGTCATTAACCTAAGATATAGTGTAGATTTCCTGATCACAGTGTTGTTGGATAACAATAGAAGACATTGGTTGAGCATATACAGTATGCCAGGTAATGTACTTACTGCTTCACATGGAAAATCTCATGTGAACTATTTCTCATAGTTTGCAATAGAGTTGGTCCCAGAACCTGTTGTTTCTATTACTGGCTAATACTCCTTAGCCATTCTTCCATATTAGAGCCCTTTGAGCTCCATCTTTGTGTTTTTTGGGAAACATTAAACGATATTTTGGGATTAAAAAAAAATTTTTGGCCAGGTGCGGTGGCTCACGCCTGTAATCCCAACACTTTGGGAGGCTGAGGCGGGCGGATCACGAGGTCAGGAGATCGAGACCATCCTGGCTAACACGGTGAAACCCTGTCTCTACTAAAAATACAAAAAAAAAAATCTAGCCGGGCATGGTGGCGGGCACCTGTAGTCCCAGCTACCTGGGAGGCTGAGGCAGGAGAATGGCGTGAACCCGGGAGGCGGAGCCTGCAGTGAGCCGAGATTATGCCACTGCACTCCAGCCTGGGCAACAGAGTGAGACTCCATCTCAAAAAAAAAAAATTTTTTTTTAGAGATAAATTGTCACCCTGTTACTGAGGCTGGAGTGCATTAGCGCGATCATAGCTCACTGCAGTCTTGACCTCCTGGGCTCAAGGGCACCTCTTGCTTCAGCCACCCAAGTAGCTGGGGCTATAGGTACACACTACCATACCTAGCTAATTTAAAAAAAAAAAAAAATTGTGGAGACAGGGTCTTGCTTTGTTGCCCAGGCTGGTCTCAAACTCCTGGGCTCGAGTGATCCTCCTGCGTCAGCCTCCCAAAGTGCTGAGATTACAGGCATAAGCCACCACACCCAGCTGATATTTTGGGATTTTAAGCGATATTGTGAACTAAAATTTGTTTATTTGTATGTTTGCTGTTTTTTTCTCTGGTTTTCTGTTGATATCTTTGATTACTTAAAAACAAAAATAACTCCTGTTTAGGCCTTGCAGAATTTGGGACTCTGCCATATTCTTTCTGTGTATTTAAAAGGATTAGATTATGAAAATAAAGACTGGTGTCCTGAACTACAGGAACTTCATTACCAAGCAGCATGGAGGAATATGCAGTGGGACTATTGCACTAATGTCAGGTAAGAAATTTGACTTGATTTTTTTCTTTTTTTTTGCCTCTCTCCTAGTTCTAAACAACAACTGTTTTACTCTTGTTCTATGAATATAACAGGAGTTTATATATATATATACACACACACACACACACACACATATAGTAGATGTTGCAAGCTATAGATAGTCCTAAATCCTTCAGTAAGATAGCAATAAGCAGTTAATGCACCTAGGCTTGAATTTTACTCTCTTCTTCCATTAGGACAACTTCACCCCACCCCTAAGTATTTCTAAAAACAGAAATATGAAAAGGGTTTTCTTATGAGAATCATCTCACATACTGTTTGTTGGACTGAGGCGTGTCAAGCAAGGTATAGGCATTCCTCTTTCTACTGCCTGCTACAAACATTTTAGTCAGTAAGATAACACTTATATTGATTGGAGGATCCACAAAGGACCGCTTATCTTTATTTATGAAATATTTTCTTTTATTAAAAAATAATATGGCTGGGCATGGTGACTCACGCCTATAATCCTAGCACTTTGGGAGGCCGAGGTGGGTGGATTGCCTGAGCTCAGGAGTTTGAGACCAGCCTGGGCAACGTCTCTACTAAAGTACAAAAAAGTAGCTAGGCGTGGTGGCGTGCGCCTGTAGTCCCAGCTGCTTGGGAGCCTGAGGCAGGAGAATTGCTAGAACACGGGAGGCAGAGGTTGCAGTGAGCTGACATAGCGCCACTGCACTCCAGTCCGGACGACAGATCAAGACTCCATCTCTTAAAAAAATAAAATAAAAAATAAATAAATAAATAAATAAATAAATAAATAAATAAATAATAATACCTACTCAGGGCTGGGCACAGTGTGGTGGCTCACACCTGGAATCCCAGCACTTTGAGAGCTGGGGCAGATGGATCACTTGAGATCAGGAGTTTGAGACCAGCCTGGCCAACAGGGTGAAACTCCATCTCTACTAAAAATGCGAAAATTAGCCGGGTATGGTGCTGCGCGCCTATAATCCAAGCTACTCAGGAGACTGAGGCAGGAGAGTGCTTGAACTTGGGAAGCAGAGGTTGCAGTAAGCCAAGATCGCACCACTTGTCGATCGCCAAGATCGACAGAGTCTCACTCTGTCGCCCAGCCTGGAGCCAAGATCCAGCCTCGGGCGACAGATTGAGACTCTCCCTCAAAAAAAAAAAAAAAACCACTCAGTTACCCAGGAAGATAACATTTATAATCTGTATATAAGATCACCATGTTTTCTGAATGAAAAGCCAAGCACCTAATCTAATAAAGGATTTCATATTTATGTAAAGTTTTTTGATAATATAAACACTAAAAAATAAATTATGTTTAAGTATGTTTTGTTGCCTTCGTAGAAAAAAAAAGTATTGGCCAAGCATGGTGGCTCATGCCTGTAATCCCAGCACTTTGGGAGACCGAGGAGGGCAGATCACTTGAAGTTAGGAATTCAAGACAAGCTTGGGCAACATGGTGAAACCCCATCTCTACAAAAAATACAAAAGTTAGCTGGGCACGGTGGCATGCATTTGTAGTCCCAGCTGCTTGGGAGGCTGAGGTGAGGGGATCCCTTGAGCCCAGGAGGCTGAGGTTGCAGTAAGCCGAGATCACATCACTGCACTCCATCCTGGGCAACAGAGTGAGACTGTCTCAAAAAATAATAATTATTGGAGTGCCTTTCAAATATTTCAAACTGTAAGACTGCTATAACGTTAGAGATATACCCTCATATTTTAAAAACTTTCCTGTGTGAGTTGATTCTTGCTTGTCTCTGTAAATCAATATATACTATTCTTCCCCTTCCCCTTGTATTTCAGCCACACAGGCCTCTCTTGTGTTTTCTTATCAGGCCAAGCTGTTTCTATCCAAGGGCCTTAGATGTATCTTCTCCTTTTCCCCCAGTTACCATGCCGGTGGCTTCTTTTCATTGACCCTCGTTAAATAATATTGTATCTCTGTCAGAGAGACTTTTCTTGACTACCTATTCTATAATAGCCATCTGGCCATTTTGTTTTGTTACCCTGTTTTAATTCTCTGCATGTCCCTTGTTACTCTCCAATACTTATTTATTGTGTATTCCTCCAAACCAGCACATAAATTCCATGAGAGTAGAGACCTGATCTGACTTGTCAACTTGTAAATCCCCCTTGTGCCTAGTGCCTGGCACATAATAGGTGTTTATTGAATAAATAAAAGTAGAGCATATTTAGAACCAGGCAAAGTATCTGAGTAATTTCCTTTTTTTCTGCTTAAAGAATTTAAATGACTCATAAAATTTGTATTTCTTACCAAAAATTCTAGAAATGCATTTTTTAGAATGGAGAAATTTTAATTTAAAAATTTTGTCATTTGGTGAAGCTAGTTGTATATGTATATCTTAGGGTTCTGTTTTTAAATATATTTTTTTCTTTGACTTATTATCTCACAGCAAAGAAATAGAAGGAACCAGTTACCATGAATCATTGTACAATGCTCTACAATCTCTAAGAGACAGAGAATTCTCTACATTTTATGAAAGTCTCAAATATGCAAGGTATTATAAAAAGACAAAGTTACTGTATTTTAACATTTAATGTCATGACTTCTGAAAACTTGAAAAACAATTTTAATGTAAGGATTTGCATTGATGAAGAGATAAAGACTTGGTGGCTGTGATCAGATGTTTCCGTGTAATTCTCTACACTCCTTCAAAACAAATTGTTTCTGGGATTGCAGGTTCATTCTTTACCCTGACCCTTCAAGAAAGTTTTGGTGATTCCCTCTTCTTTGTTCTCTTCCAGTACAAGTATCCTGAGAGTTTCGTCTTGTCTCATTTAGTAATTGTATGGCATTTAGTGTTCTAATTTATAAAATTGTAACTCATCGTTAATACTTACAAACTTGTTTTGAGGCACAAATGTGATGAGGCATGAGGAAATAATTATAATGGGCTAAACAAATACAGCGTTTTTATAACAGTAGTGACTTAATAAATCCTATGTTTATCACAGAAATAAAATTTACTATCATTTAAGTGCCTATGATATGCTAGCCACTGTTAGACTCCTTTCATATGTATTCTCTAATCGTGACAATAACTATGGATGCGAAAAAAGGCTTAGAGAAGTTCAGTAACATGCCCAAAGTTACACGGTTCTAAGTGACAGAACTGCAATTTAGATCTTGGTCTGTGTGATTCCAAGGTTTACAGTTGATCCTTGAACCACTTGGAGGTTAGGAGTGCTGAGCCCCTCCTCCTCACACATTTGAAAATGTGAGTATTACTTTGACTCCTCAAAAGCTTAACTACTAATAGCTTACTGTTAACCAGAAGCCTTACCAATAACTTAAACAAAAGATTAACACATAGTTTGTATAAAGGATTATAATACCATATTCTTACAATAAAGTAAGCTAGAGAAAAGAAAATGTTATTGAAAATTATAAGGAAGAGAACATATATTTACTATTAATTAAGTGGAAGTGGGTTATCATAAAGGTCTTCATCCTTGCCACCTTCATGTTAAGTAGGATAAGGAGGAAGGGTTGGTCTTGCTATCTCAGGGGTGGCAAAGATGGAAGAAACTGAGTATAAGTGGACCACGCATTTAAATTTGTGTTGTTCAAGGATCAGTTGTATTTTGTTTCCGCTGCTATTTCGTATTCACTGTTGCTTGTTAGTATTGCTAGATCAGTAGCAAAGCCTATGATGAGAACTTTTTAACAACAAATTTGAACTTTTATTTCCCTGAAAACCTTTTCTTTGTTTTCAGAGTGTCTTTTCTTTTTTGCAACTAGAGTAAAAGAAGTGGAAGAGTTGTGTAAGCGCAGCCTTGAGTCTGTGTATTCGCTCTACCCCACACTCAGCAGGTTGCAGGCCATTGGAGAGCTGGAAAGCATTGGGGAGCTTTTCTCAAAGTATGTAATTCATATGACTTTGTTATCCTAAAGTGCAGCTTTTCTGTTACCAGTAGTGACTTTAAAAAAAACTATAGGCCGGGTGCAGTAGCTCATGCCTGTAATCCTAGCACTTTATAGGAGGCTGAGGTGGGTGGATCACTTGAGGTCAGAAGTTCAAGACCAGCCTGGTCAACATGGTGAAACCCTATCTCTACTAAAAATACAAAAATTAGCCGGGTATGGTGGTAGGCGCCTGTAATCTCAGCTGTTCAGGAGACTGAAGCAGGAGAATTGCTTGAACCCAGCACAGCAGGCAGAGGTTGTGGTGAGCCGAGATTGTGCTATGGATTCCAGCCTGGGCAACAGAGCGAGACTCTGTCTCAAAAAACAAACAAACAAACAAAAAACTATGTAGAGACCAGATGTGTGTGTTTCTTTCCTTTTATCAAGATGTAAGTTGATTAGCCCTAGTGAATTGTGCTATTATTAAACATTTTCCAAAATAGTCATTGTAAAAATTAACTTTTAAAAATTCAGCTTGAATGTGCTTTTCTTTTATAACTTTTTCCCTGGCCTACCCAGATAAAATTGTTTCCTCATGTTTTTGCGCAGCATGTTACACTCCATTCAGTTTTAGCACTACATTGCATTACTGTCATTTTATCTCTGCCTTGCTGCTAGAGTAAAAGAAGTGGAAGAGTTATGTAAGGGCAGCCTTGAGTCTGTCAGGATGACAAAGTAAAGTGTTTTGTGTCCTCAGTTTCCTCATTTCTAAAGTCAGGGATTTATATTTGATGGTCTCTAAAGCCCCTTTTAGCCGTGCTATTTTGAGTCACTATTATTATTATAAGAGGAAAGAAAGAGGATATAAATGACTAAGGTCACCCTACCTTTATGCAAAAATAAAATTTGGAATATGTTTTGGAAGTAGAAAAGAGAAGGAAATTTTAGAGTCAGAAGAAAAGAATAATAGCTTTTTCAAAATGACATAGCAGAAGACATACATATTAATGTGGCTTTTCTTAGGGAGAAAATAAAGGAACAACTCTTTTCTGCTTTCATTAGTAAGTACCTTGGCAGTTCTTACTGCCAGAAATGAGAGATTTTTCCTCTGAATGAAAGATTTCTCCTGCTAAAAAGAGTATAGAATTCTTTAAGAAACAGTGAATAGAATGATAGTAACCAGAGGCAGGGAAGGGTGTTGTGGAGGGAGAGGATGAAGAGTGGCTGGTTAATGGGTAAAAAAATACAGGTAAATAGAAGGAATAAGATGTAGTGTTTGATAGCACAATAGGGCAACTGTAGTTAACAGTAATTTACTGTATATTTTAAAATAGCTACAAAAGAAGGTTTGGAATGTTTCCAACATAAAGAAATGATAAATGTTTGAGATCATGGACATCCCAATTACCCAAATTTGATCTTTACACATTTTATGCTTGTATCAAAGTATCACGCGTACCTAATAAATATGTATAACTATTATATATCCATAAAAATTAAAAATAAATTTTAAAAAGAAGAAACGCCTAAAGAATAATCTGGCTCTTTCTTTGGTAGAGAAATAGGAAGAAGAGAAGCAGAGGGAAAGTTGGATGAACTGGTGAACAAATGCTTATGCTCTCAGATTAGATTTCATTCGTGTACTTCAACCAAAACATCAAATCATAACAAACTAAATGCAGAAGCAGAGATGAGAATTCATCTAGTTCTGTTAATCCGGACATTAAAGAGATTTGCAAAAATGCAAAGCAGTGCCATTCTCACTAAGTTTTGTTTTGTTTTGGGAAGTATACAGTTGAAATTCTTTATCTACAGGTTTCGATGTATAGATTAAACCAAATGTGATAAAAAATATTTGAAAAAAATGTTAAAGAATAGGATATAACACTTATTTACATAGTATTTACATTATAGTAGGTATTATATGTAATTAGAGATTTGTGTATAACCTATGCACATTCTCCTATTACACGTAATCTAGAGGTTACGTGTAATAGGAAAATACCCTGCCGTTTTAAGTAAGGGACTTTGAACATCAGCATTATCAAGGTGTCTTGGAGCCAATTTTCTGTAGATACAGAGAAAATACTGCAGTTATTTTTCCTAAAAAATGTTATTTATGATATATAGTAGATTTATTATTTTTGAATAAATTAATACATTTTAGATTTTTCTCAGTCTTTCTAATGTGATATCATATCTAATATCAGTAGATATGGTCCAACAATTGAAAGTTCTTTGGGGTCTTCAATAATCTGTTTGATTGTAAAGGAGTTCCTCAAAAAGTTTGAGACCTGCTGTGGTAGGGTCATTTAGAGAGGAATTGAAGTTTTGGTTCCTAGCATTTTTCTTACTATTCCTTCCCTATCAACCAACTTAAAAGAGCTTTCATTTCTAAGTCATCACTTTGTCATCTTACTCTCCCTGCTTCTTCTTTCTTATTTCTATCAGTAAATGTCCCTGAAGGATTGGGTAGTATTTCATAGTTCAGTTATTTGGGAAGCATACTATTCATATAAACTAATTGTACAATATGCCTTTTCTGTTCCTTTAATAATGTTGGTAAATGAAACCTTTGCCAGATGCCAGCTTTTCCTTCACTGGATTGTGATTTTTTTTTGACATCTATAATTATGTTTCAAGTCGCCCCCAGTAGGGGATCCCTCATTTCCTTGCTGACATGTCCTCATTACTACAAGCAGTATTGAAGCAGGACTAAAGATGTAGGCATTCTTTATGATAGGTCTGATGAATATGTTCTTGTTTCAGAAGAGTATTTAGAAGGGCTGCTTTTTGTAATGTCAGAGTATTAAAAAAATTTTTTTTAATGTTTCTCATCTGTGGCCTCTCTGCTAATAACCTCTTATGAGCTCTGACCACATAGCATTTTGTAGTTTTCTAAATTTTGATCCATATTTAGGATTATTTATAAGTTCTAGTGTTGTCACTACAAAAGTTTATTTGTATTATTTGTATTATGTCTTAAGTTTCAGAACTTACATAGTTTTTTTTTTTTTTTTTTCATTTATCTTGCTTACATGAACTCTATGATGTGGCATTCAGATCAGTCACACATAGACAACTCTCTGAAGTATATATTAAGTGGCAGAAACACTCCCAGCTTGTCAAGGACAGTGATTTTAGTTTTCAGGAGCCTATCATGGCTCTACGCACAGTCATTTTGGAGATCCTGATGGAAAAGGAAATAGACAACTCACAAAGAGAATGTATTAAGGAGATTCTCACCAAACACCTTGTAGAACTCTCTATACTGGCCAGAACTTTCAAGAACACTCAGGTAAATATAATTTAAAACTGTGTCATCTTACCTCTTGACCTTCCTTTTATTACTTAAAAAACAGAAAGCCTGAATGAAAAAGAAATGTCATTAAGAGATAGTGATCTCTATTAATATATAGTAAAGATAGTTGTTTAAGAGTTCCCATTTTGGAATTAGATCTGACTTTAAGCCTTGGGCAAGGTACTTAATCTTTTCTCAGCATCAATTTCCTGGTTATAAAATGAGAAGATACCTAACATACTATATTGATAACAATTCGGTGATTTTATATACTGTGTGTATAGACACACAGATACACATACATATATATAGAGAGAGAGAGACGGACAGATAGGCATACGTGGGGTTGGGGAAATGTCATGCAGACAGAGAGGTACTTAAGATAACCCCTGACAAGTAGTTTAAGTCCTCAATGAATGGTAGTTACTGCTTTCATTATTATTATTGATGGTGGTAGTAGTAATAGTAGAAGTATTTATTCCCATATGTCATTTTCATTTCAGCTCCCTGAAAGGGCAATATTTCAAATTAAACAGTATAATTCAGTTAGCTGTGGAGTCTCTGAGTGGCAGCTGGAAGAAGCACAAGTATTCTGGGCAAAAAAGGAGCAGAGTCTTGCCCTGAGTATTCTCAAGCAAATGATCAAGAAGTTGGATGCCAGCTGTGCAGCGGTTTGTTTTTTTATTGGCTGGATTAGTGTTTTACTGTTATTTAAAAAACACAAATGTGCTTTATTTAAAATAGTTTTAATAACAATTTTATTAGAGCCTTGAAATTACTAATTTATGAACAAGATATTGTAAAACTAGTCTTGAAAATTAATTTGTAAAAGAAGTTTAGAAACTTTTTCCTATATATAACAATTCTATCAGTCTGTCATGTGGTAGATTCATTTAATGCATCCCAGTATTAAGCCTTTAACTTCCTACAGAATTCAAGAAAGGTATGTGGGAAATGAATGAAATAGCTACCTGAATTCGAAATGGCAAATGAAAAAAGGGAAGAGGAAATGAATGAGAGAACTAAATTAGAAAATAAAAGCAAGTTGGGACAGTTAGGTTGTCAATCCAAATGCTTTGAAAATATCACATGTAATATTTTATCTAACATTACCTGTTAGTTTTTGCAAACTTACGTTGCTACTTCAGCTATAAACCCAGCATACACACGGATAGAGACATTGGTGTCCCCAACGTTTGTCTACAGTGGTGTCCCACAGACATGTTCCTGCTTAGTGAATATCAGCTTACTGTGCTTTATTATTTATTTATTTATTTATATTTGAGACGGAGTCTTGCTCTGTCACCCAGGCTGGAATGCAGTGGCATGACCTCGGCTCACTGCAATTTCTACCTCCCTGGTTCAAGCAATTCCCCTGCCTCAGCCTCCCGAGTAACTGGGATTACAGGTACACGCCACCACGCCCAGCTAATTTTTTCATATTTTTAGTAGAGATGGGGTTTCACCACATTGGCCAGACTGGTCTGAACTCCTGAGCTCAGGCAGTCTACCTGCCTTGGCTTCCCAAAGTGCTGGGATTACAGACGTGAGCCACCACACCTGGCCTTTACTGTACTTTTTGATGTTGGGCACTCATTGTATTGCATCTTCTGTTATTAGAGAAATCATTATACCAAAGCACTGAATGCCAATATGATATGTGTAAATATTGCTTAATAGTATTTGCCCTGAAGTATGTGCTGTCTGGAGTTACCCAACTTCCTCGTACCTCAGTTTTCTAATCCGCAAATTGGGGGTAATAGTAGTACTTATTTAATAGGATTCTTGTGAGAATTAAATGAGTTAATATATATAAAGCCTTTACAAAGTGTTGGGCATATGTAAGTACTCAGTAAATGTGACTTGCTCCAATAATGGCAATAATAAAGAGAGGATGATCGTTTCCTACATGGGATTATGAAAATAGTTGTATGGCAAAAGCAGATGAGGAAAAACTTTTTCTTCCCCCACCCACTGAGGAAAAACATTTTTAACCTGCTTTTTTCCCCTTACATGAAGGACAGTTGGGTACAGTCATGGTAATGCATTTTAAGATTTTGCCTTTCTTGTACAGAACAATCCCAGCCTAAAACTTATATACACAGAATGTCTAAGGGTTTGTGGCAACTGGTTAGCAGAAACTTGCTTAGAAAATCCTGCGGTCATCATGCAGACCTATCTAGAAAAGGTAAGATTTTTGGAGCAACCCTTAAGATAGTTACTTAGCATGAATATGCTTCATCTTTTCATCAAGATCAATATATTTCAAAAGCAAATAAAAGTATGGTTTTATTTTTCTATATATTATTACTGTTGTAGCTCTGTATAGTCTCTAGAGTGGAGTGAAACAAAATGAAGCAGCCGATTTTGAAAGTAGGCCCAAGTATAGTATCTCTTCTTCCTCCTTCCTGCCTCCACTACCACCTACCCTTTCAGCAGGTTGTTTCTGATAATTTCTTCATTTATTCATCTACAAAAATAACTGATTAAGGAATAGGCAAGTCAGCCTTTGCTCTTCATTAGTCCAGCCACCCACAAGTAAAGGCTTTAGTACACTAGCCTCCTTTGACTTTCCTGTTTCTCCCTCATTCCTTTAGATTCACTAATTTTGGAAATAGTTACCTCACTAAATAAGTGTAACATGAAACACATGATGTGATTGTCTTTATTTTTATTTTTTTATTTTTTTTGAGATGAAGTCTTGCTCTGTCGCCCAGGCTGGAGTACAGTGGCACAATCTTGGCTCACTGCAACCTCCACCTCCCAGGTTCAAGCGATTCTCCTGCCTCAGCTTCCCAAGTAGCTGGGACTGTAGGAGTGTGCCACCACACCCGGCTGATTTTTTGTATTTTTAGTAGAGACAGTGTTTCTCCATGTTGGCCAGGCTGGTCTCGAACTCCTGACCTCAAGTGATCCACCCTCCTCGGCCTCCCAAACTGCTGGCATTACAGGTGTGAGCCACCACCACACCCAGCCTGATTGTCTTTAAGTTTTATAAAGTTATTTGTTTTTGCAGAGTTCTTTATGAGTATTAGCTGTTTGGGTTATTTCTACACTGTCACAGTTGTTTTGAAAAGTCAAGAAAATACTATAGTTCAGGGCTGTCCAATCTTTTGGCTTCCCTGGGCCACATTGCAAAAAGAATTGCCTTGGGCTACACATAAAATACGCTAACATTAATGATAGCTAATGAGCTTTAAAAAAAAATCACAAAAGAAATCTCATAATGTTTTAAGAAAATGTACGAATTTGTGTTAGGCCACATGTGGCCCATGGGCCATGGCTTGGACAAGCTTGCAATTGTTCATATAATTTAGCTAGCTTTTACATGTATATAAGTTAAACTTTAGTGTATTACCTTAATTCGAGTGATTCTTTAGATGTATTTAGTATTTGTAAATATAGTTGAAATTGGTTGTGTTTTCTTGAAGGCAGTAGAAGTTGCTGGAAATTATGATGGAGAAAGTAATGATGAGCTAAGAAATGGAAAAATGAAGGCATTTCTGTCATTAGCCCGGTTTTCAGATACTCAGTACCAAAGAATTGAAAACTACATGAAATCGTCAGAATTTGAAAACAAGCAAGCTCTCCTGAAAAGAGCCAAAGAGGAAGTAGGTCTCCTTAGGGAACATAAAATTCAGACAAACAGGTAACTAGGTTTCTACAAGTGACAATTTTATGTTCACCAGTTAACTGAGTGAATGTTTTTGCATAGAAAGAGTGACTTGGTCTTTTTATGTGATATAGTTGTTAGCACTAAAGGTTGGCTTAACTATATACAGATTATCTTGGTCTTCTGGGTTCTTTTCATTTTTTGTTTTTTGGGTTTTTTTTGAGACAAGGTCTCACTCTGTCACCCAGGCTGGAGTACAGTGGTGTGATCACTGTCCTCCAGCTCACTGCAGCCTCGACCTCCTGGGCTCAAATGATTCTCCCCATCAGCCCGGCAAGTAGCTGGAGCTACAGGTGCACGCCATACCTGGCTAATTTTTGTATTTTTTGCAGAGATGGGGTTTTGCCATGTTGCCCCGGCTGGTCTCAAACTCCTGGGCTCAAACGATCTGCCCACCTTGGCCTCCCAAAGTTCTGGGATTACAGGTGTGAGGCATGGTGCCCTGTCTGCCTTGGTCCTACTGTAGTTAATCACAAATTAGTATGTAAGACATTGACATGTGTTCTTTCGTAAATAATTCATGCTCTGCTTCTAAGTTCATTGTGGAGAATATAGATATTAGCTTTCTGTTTTGCTTTTTTGGTTTGTTGGTATTGTAGTGGAAAATGAGATAGATATTGAAATTAATTACAAAAGTTACCTATTTTGATGTAATTAAATCCCTTTATTTAAGCCTGTCTTGAATCTGTATATTTTAGTGTAAGTAGATGTTTAAGTTAGCTAAATAGCTTGGGGAGAGTCCCCATTGTCCTTCGATGCCTAGGTGTGTGAATTGCACAGTTAAGACAAAAGTAAGTTTATTACCTTTATAATTCTTAGAAGTTTGCTTTTTTCCCTGGGATAAAAACCCATTTTTTTTTCATTTATGTTGTATATCATGTGTGTGATTTTGTAGTTCTGTTAAAGTTTATGGCCTTTGTGTTTTACCTTAATTATTCTATGCAAGATACACAGTAAAGGTTCAGCGAGAGCTGGAGTTGGATGAACTTGCCCTGCATGCACTGAAAGAGGATCGTAAACGCTTCTTATGTAAAGCAGTTGAAAATTACATCAACTGCTTATTAAGTGGAGAAGAACATGATATGTGGGTATTCCGACTTTGTTCCCTCTGGCTTGAAAATTCTGGAGTTTCTGAAGTCAATGGCATGATGAAGGCAAGTGTTATTCAGCCCAATATTCTACCCTGTGCTTGAAAAACTTAGACGTTAGCCCCTTGATGTCAGGGATTTTGTATACCTCTTTGTATTCCTACCACTTCATCCAGTGCTCTTCACATGAGTAGCATTTTGTAGTTTTCTAAACTTTGATCCGTATTTATAATTATTTACAAGTTCTAGCCTTGTTTCTGCAAAAGTTCCTTTGTATTATTATAATATTATATAAGCTGACAAGCTCTAAATGATGCAAGTTTGTGTGGAGGTGAGAGAATTTAGCTTGGTCCTATGTCTTTGCAGTTACCATAGGAGAGTGTCTAGAATGGGGCATTAGATTGGAGGATTTAGAAAGCAATTAAAGATGATGTGATCACAGGCGGGTTTTCCCCCTGCTGCAAAAATCTGGGATTTTTACAATAAATTACTTTTGTAAGTAGAGAAAATACATTTTTAAGAAAATGTCAAGACAGCAGTATTGTATAAGTTTGTCTTTGAAAACCTTAGATTATAGTGATGACACCTAATATTAAATTTATGTTGACAAGATATATATTGTTAGTCAATTTGAAGGTTAGAGATCAAATGTTTCTCCTGCAGTAAAAGAATAAGACTCATAATAGATACAATCAATCTCTGCTGTAGTATACACTAAATATTACTTTTGGCCTATGGGGAAAAGCAATTACTTCATTTTATTGTACACTGACTTCTCAGGAATCAAGATCATAGTCACACTCAGATCACATTTGTCTTCCTTAGA
Source organism: Macaca thibetana thibetana (assembly GCF_024542745.1). Lineage (NCBI taxonomy): Eukaryota > Metazoa > Chordata > Mammalia > Primates > Cercopithecidae > Macaca > Macaca thibetana. The sequence goes on from NC_065591.1 coordinate 100,228,057, forward strand.
TTTTTTGGAATATAAGCAGTACCAAGTATTCCAGTTCCGAATGCAGTTTAATTTAGGACTAAATATTTTGATTTACCAGTGCATTGTACCCATTATCTAGAGTACCCATTAGAAAGACCTTCAGATAAGATAAGAAATAAAGGAAAAAAATATAGTTAATGAAGTTTTGTTAACCACTTGCTTGTCCTAATAGAGGAGCACTGTCTTAAAATAATTTATTTGCTTAGATGTGAGAATATTTGAAATACCTTGTTTATTAATTTTGTGTCTTTTTTTTAATGGTAGAGAGATGGAATGAAGATTCCATCATATAAATTTTTGCCTCTTATGTACCAACTGGCTGCTAGAATGGGGACCAAGATGATGGGAGGCCTAGGATTTCATGAAGTCCTCAATAATGTAAGTAAACCTGAAAATCAAACCACAATAATTATTTTCTATTATTAGTATATATTATATAAAGTATGTATACCATTCCCTCTAAGAAATGGAAATACAAAATGTTATATTTTGTCTCTTCTCACATCACATAAGTTACTCATTTTCTCTAATTCCTCATAGGCCTCTGCCTCTTTCTCACACATGCAGACATACATGCTTTACCCACTGCAGTATCTAGACAGTAATACACATTTTAATGTTAACCAAAATGAAAAATATGGATTATAATTTTTTTGTCTATTTGCATAAATCTAATAGTTCTTAATTTTCTTACAGCTAATCTCTAGAATTTCAATGGATCACCCCCATCATACTTTATTTATTATACTGGCCTTAGCAAATGCAAACAGAGATGAATTTCTGACTAAACCAGAGGTAGCAAGAAGAAGTAGAATAACTAAAAATGCGCCTAAACAAAGCTCTCAGCTTGATGAGGTATTTGGATTAAACATACATACCTTTTAGAAGTGTGATATTCAGTCTTTCCTAGAATATTTATTTTTAAAGTCTTGTGTTATTATGATGCCATCTAAAATTGGTTCAAGGCTGGCACGGTGGCTCACACCTGTAATCCCAGCACTTTGGGAGGCTGAGGCGGGTCGATCACTTGAGGTCAGGAGTTCGAGACCATCCTGGCTGACGGACATGGCGAAACCCTGTCTCTACTAAAAATACAAAAATTAGCTGGGCATGATGGTGGGCACCTGTAATCCCAGCTACTCGGGAGGCTGAGACAGGAGAATAGCTTGAACTCGGGAGGCAGAGGTTGCAGTGAGCCAAGATTGCGCCATTGCACTCCAGCCTGGGCAACAAGCATGAATTAATTAAAATTGGTTCAAAATTCCTTAATGTTTGTCAAAGCATAGGAGATACCAGTAGTACTTTACTTTTTTCCTCACAGCAGCTGGCAAAGGGAAACAATAGATTTTTGAAAGGCACCTAAGTCATTGATGGGAGTATGTATTTTTGATGTATTTCATTTATGACTGTTTTGTTTGTATCTGAGGAATTATAATCATTCCATTGTCTAGATTTGTGCATAAATTCTGTTTTTCTCTTTGTTTTTCTAACTCTGAGAAGTTTAAATGTTGGGTAGTTCCTTATGTAATGTTTTTTGTTTGTTTTTTATTAATAGGATCGAACAGAGGCTGCAAACAGAATAATATGTACTATCAGAAGTAGGAGACCTCAGATGGTCAGAAGTGTTGAGGCACTTTGTGATGCTTATATTATATTAGCAAACTTAGATGCCACTCAGTGGAAGACTCAGAGAAGTATGTGTTTCAAAGAAGGAACATTACTTTCTTGCTATGTTACTCTCTGTAGACATATATTAATTATAGAGCCTAATAAGTAAATCTGCTTAAAATCACAAACACGTAATCCAAAAGCTTAATTTATATCTGATAGCTTCAACATTCCCTGGTTGCTTTTTCACTTAATATCTCTTGGTAGAACTGATAATAGGTGAGTACACTAAATTAATTATTTGATTTCTTCTGATAATCTTCTGGCATACTTATTACGGAGAATTGCATAGAGGCAAGTCTATTCAAATAATTGAATAACTGAACATTTCTAGAGTCAAAAGTTTTTTTAAATGATGTGGTTACTAAAACTGTGCCCTAGGACTTAAAAACAAAAAGCCTTTACCATTTCTACCATAGGTGCTAAAATGCTATTATTTAATTATTCTTCTTACTGTGTCAGTTCAGATAATTATAAGCTGCTATAATCTTTGGTTTTGTGACTAGTCTGTAAGTATGCTTCTAAGTATCTCCCCATACTTTAATAATTGCATTTTTTTTTCTATTCAGAATCATATCTTCAAGTTTAAATTCTTATTACTTTAAAACACGAATGGGGCTTCACATACTGTTTCTCTAAGCAAACAAAAAGTATTGACATGTCTTTTAGTTGCATTTAATAGTGATGTGACAGGAGTATGTTATCTATGTACTATGCAAACTATTACGTAAGTATTTTAAGATGCTTAGTCTGGTTCCTCAGGTGGAATCTGGTCTAGTTACTTCTGTCAGGTAACCTGCAAATTTACTTAAAGCTACATTAGCCACTGTTGAGCTTTGACCCTGAGCCGCACAGTGGCCAAAGCCTAGAGTCTTCATTTCTCAATCACAGCCTGAACCACAGATTAGCAACAAGTTGGGGCCAGTGGTATCTGCTGACTATTCCTGCTTGACCTTCAGTGCTGTTCCTCAGTTTGTTACTAAAATCTCTCCATTTTTCAATACAGAAGGCATAAATATTCCAGCAGACCAGCCAATTACTAAACTTAAGAATTTAGAAGATGTTGTTGTCCCTACTATGGAAATTAAGGTAATTTATAATTAACTCTTGATTTTTTTTTAAACTAAATTTTTTTTTATTAGATTGAACCATTTGAAATAGTATTTTTATGTAAGTCAGAATTGGTTAAATATTGGCAAATTTCATGTGTTTCAACCTATAATTTCTCAGTATTATAATTTCCTTTGCCCAAGCCCTAAAATACTCAAAAGCTTCTCTTGCTTTCTTTTCCGTTGCCTTCAGTTCTGCACCTCCCATCTTTCTTATGAAGGTCTATAGACTGTTACTTTCATTGGCCAGAAGGAGAGTTTCTGTGTGCTTATGCCAAGATTAATTTTTGACTTGGCAAGGAAGGTTCCAATTGTCATATATTGTTCTTAAAAATTCTATGTGCAATAAAATGTATTGGCTGTGATATATCACAGTATTAAGTAATATAGTACCCATTATTATAATATTAAGTTGACTTCATATGCATAATACACTTAGCTGTGTTCTGATGTTCTTTCATTGCAAGAAATAATGGAAGTAATTTCATGTGGGCAGGGATATATGTAATAATAAGTGTTATAAGTTTAGAAAATGATCATCTTAAATACATTGTCTTTTCATTTTGCAGTTTAGTGCTTAGTATCTAGTTACTTGATTTGAAATGTAGCTGTATCATGTGGATTGACTGCTATTTTTCTAGCTATATCAGCTAAGTGATTTAGCTGAATATTTCCTTAAAATGCCAGATTTAGCAGTTACAACCCAGAAAACTCCTACTCTTTTCCAAAATTTACTTTATGTTTTTGTGATGAGTTATTTCTCAGATGACTTTAGGTATATTAGTGAATCTCTGATTAAACAGTAGTTAAAGTTACAGGTGAGAGCCACCATACCCATCCTATAGTTGCAGTTCTTAACCAATATCACATTGTCATTTGTTCCTCTGTTTAATATTAAAATTGCCATTTATAATGTATTTTTCTTTAAGTGCAAATAGTGTATCTGACCTATTATCAATCATGTTTATGCTTTTATTAGGTGGACCACACAGGAGAATACGGAAATCTCGTGACTATACAGTCATTTAAAGCAGAATTTCGCTTAGCAGGAGGTGTAAATTTACCAAAAATAATAGATTGTGTAGGTTCTGATGGCAAGGAGAGGAGACAGCTTGTTAAGGTGAGCCATCCCTTCTCTGGCTTAGCCCTTAGAGTTTTAATGATGAAAAATTTTAGTTGATTACTTCTTTCTGATTTATTTGGGTTTTTGTCTTTATTTTGAATAATTGCAAATGAGGAAGATTTGTAGACAACTTTCTAGAACAAGGCTTTTCTCCATTTTTGTGTGTGTGTGTGTGTGTGTGTGTGTGTGTCTCTCTGAAAGACCATCATTATTATATGGTTGATTCAAGTAAAAGATTACCATTAAGATGTACAGACATGTACAGTGAGCTTGCTTCTTGTGAAAAAAATACTTTGGTGTCTGTCTCTTATCTCCTTGAATAGTACAAGTTGACGTCCTTTGTGTCAGTATACTGGGTCTGGTACTGTTCCAAGGGCTATTTAATGTACCAAAAAGGGAGAGCATTCTTCCTTTACCATTTGCTCACGAGCTCTTTGCATCCTACTGGGGAGTGGTGGAAAGACACAGTGCTGTTTTACTCAGGTGTTTGCAGTATGCCTTCCTATGGGGGACTTCCAGTTAATCTAATTACAGAAGTAGCGAGGGTAAATGTTGTAGCTTATTCTAAATGAAAGAATGGCAGTAGATCTTTAATTATTTGGGAGACTGTCAAGAGGTGCACAGATGCTCAGATTTGTTTCTGAGTGCCCTTTGCTATTCTCAGATGGCTCTGTGTTTTTATAATAAAATAAACTGTACTTGTTTATTCATGTTTAATTATTCTGAAGGGCCGTGATGACCTGAGACAAGATGCTGTCATGCAACAGGTCTTCCAGATGTGTAATACATTACTGCAGAGAAACACTGAAACTAGGAAGAGGAAATTAACTATCTGTACTTATAAGGTAACTATTTGTACTTCTGTTATTTCACTAGAAACATATAAAAGATGCCATTTGGCTGGGTGAAGTGGCTCATGCCTATATTCCTAATGCTTTGGGAGGCCAAGGTGGGAGGATCGCTTGAGGCCAGGAGTTCGAGACCAGCCTCGGCAACATAGTGAGACCCCATCTTGACAAAAAGTAAAAAAAAAAAAAAAAAAAAAAAAAAGCCAGGCATGATGACATGTGCTTGTAGTCCCTTAGCTACTTGGGAGGCTGAGGTGGGAGGATCACTTGAGTCCAGGAGTTTGAGGCTGCAGTGAGCTCAGGCTTGGCAGTGAGCCCCCAGCTTGAGCAACACAGCAAGATCCTGTTTAAAAAAGGAGAAGGGGAAGGGGAAGGGGCAGGGGCAGGGGCCATTATTTGGATCAGGAGTCTACAAATGTTTTCTGTGAAGGACCAAATAATAAAGATTTATTTTCTTTTTTTTTTTTTTTTTTTTTTGAGACGGAGTCTGGCTCTGTCGCCCGGGCTGGAGTGCAGTGGCCGGATCTCAGCTCACTGCAAGCTCCGCCCCCCGGGTTTACGCCATTCTCCTGCCTCAGCCTCCCGAGTAGCTGGGACTACAGGCGCCCGCCGCCTCGCCTGGCTAGTTTTTTGTATTTTTTAGTAGAGACGGGGTTTCACCGTGTTCGCCAGGATGGTCTCGATCTCCTGACCTAGTGATCCGCCCGTCTCGGCCTCCCAAAGTGCTGGTATTACAGGCTTGAGCCACCGCACCCGGCCAGATTTATTTTCTTTTAAAAAGTCTTTATTACTGTTAATTATAGTTAGGTGTTTCTTATAGTCAGGTATTTTTTCCTTTTTTTTCTACTCAACAATATGTCACAGAAATCTTTCTCCTTTTTTAACAGCTGCATTGTGTGTATGTATGTAGTTTTTTATACAAGTCCTTATCAATGGGCATTTGGGTTTTCAGTCTTTTGCTGGTACAAACAATGCTGTATTATAGTAATAACCTTGAACATACAAATTTCATACATGTGCAGGCAAATCAGTAGCATGGATTTCCAAAAGTTGGATTGCTGGGTTAGAGGATACATGCACCTGTAATCTGGTACATATTGCCAAATTACTGTCAATGGGGGTGTACCCACTTACATTTCCTCTAGCTATTTGCCTGAGAAGACAGTCCTCAGTCACATTCTATTAGCTGATCATCTTTGACTTATATTGATTATTCAGTTAACCGTTTAGAAATAACAATAAATCCTTAATTTAAAGGGCCTATTTTCCACAGGTTTGTCTTTTGTGATTTCATTCATGTGCCTCATTTTAAAACTTTCTACTTCTATAAATGTTGTAACAGGGACTATGGGTGACACCTGCTTTTTTATATATTTCTAGTTTTCTACTATGAATGTGTTTTTTTTTTTAAATAATGGCTAAATTAAAAGCCCTAAATAGGGGAGTGGAGAAGAATAAATTAGATCTACCCTCCAAAATTCTGCTTGAGCTAGGCTATTGTAATAAAAAGCAGAACTTGGTTTTGAGCTTCTTAACTGCTTTCAGAGACAAATATAAAACTTACTGGTTGGGAGAGGGGCATACTGTTCATTAAGGAAAGCACAACTTTTTTCCTTAGCCTTCAAGTTTGTGAGAAATTTGTGACATGGAACTTTCTGTAATAATAACTAACATAATAGATGCTTTCCATTAGCAGTTTAAAAAGCTAATTAATCCTCGATGAATGCAGAAAGCAAAAGTTGCTCTATAAAAGCTACTCTGTACAGGGATTCTGTTTTTTTTTGAGACGGAGTCTAGCTCTGTCGCCCAGGCTGGAGTGCAGTGGCGGGATCTCAGCTCACTGCAAGCTCCGCCTCCCCGGTTCACGCCATTCTCCTGCCTCAGCCTCCCGAGTAGCTGGGACTACAGGCGTCCGCCACCTTGTCGGGCTAGTTTTTTTGTATTTTTTTTTTTTTTTTTTTTTTTTTTTTTTGTTGAGACAGAGTCTCGCTTTGTCGCCCAGACTGGAGTGCAGTGGCCGGATCTCGGCTCACTGCAAGCTCTGCCTCCCGGGTTCACGCCATTCTCCTGCCTCAGCCTCCCGAGTAGCTGGGACTACAGGCGTCCGCCACCTCGCCCGGCTAGTTTTTGTATTTTTTAGTAGAGACGGGGTTTCACCGTGTTAGCCAGGATGGTCTCGATCTCCTGACCTTGTGATCCGCCCGTCTCGGCCTCCCAAAGTGCTGGGATTACAGGCTTGAGCCACCGCGCCCGGCCGTTTTTTTGTATTTTTTTAGTAGAGACGGGGTTTCACCGTGTTAGCCAGGATGGTCTCGATCTCCTGACCTTGTGATCCCAGCGTCTTGGCTTCCCAAAGCGCTGGGATTACAGGCTTGAGCCACCGCACCCGGCCTGTACAGGAATTCTTTGATGTGGTTAAGATCACCGGTACTCGAGCTTTAGCAGACATCATAGTCACTTGGAGAGTTTGTTAAAACACAGATTCCTGAGCCCCATTCTTAGAATTTCTAATTCAGCAAGATTAGTGTGGAACCTGTGAATGTGCATTTCTAGCAAGATACCAGTGATGTTGATGCTGCACTGGTCCAGGGACAACACTTCAAGACCCACCAGTCTAGTTTTTCTGCCATCTATTGACCTGACCTAATTTTTGAACAAAGCTGATGATGTATTAGCTATCTCCTATCTGACAGATAATGTAGAGATTGCTAAGAAATTTTTAGAGAGTAGATTTTCCTGTAATGTGAATGAAAGGAAATTTTTTTATGCTCTAAATGCCAGACTTTTAGATTGCAAAGATAATGACTGAAGAATTGGGTTACAAAAGTACGGGCTATAGGAGCACCTCCTGAACTCTCAGAAAGTAGCTAAGATTTCCAATCAGGTACACAATTGAACCTCCAAAGTTCATTGCTGTAAAGTACAAAAAAGCCAATGCCTGACCTAGAATATCTTGAAGGCAGAAATTACTAAACTTTCATCTCTACCTTATGACTTTTTCAGCAGCTAGTTTTCACACAAAACTATTTTACCATATAAATTATTCCATTAAGATTTCTAGCCGGGCATGGTGGCCCACACCTGTAATCCCAGTACTTCAGGAGGCCAAGGTGGGTGGATCACTTCAGGCCAGGAGTTTGAGACCAGCCTGGTGAACATGGCCAAACCCCATCTCTACTAAAAATACAAAAAAATTAGCCAGGCGTGGTGGCACATGCCTCTAGTCTCAGCTACTCGGGAGGCTGAGGTGAGAGAATCACTTCAACCAGACAGCAGAGGTTGCAGTGACCCCAGGTTGTACCACTGCACTCCAGCCTAGGTGACAGACCGAGACTTCGTCTCAAGAAAAGAAAAATGTCTAGAGGCCAGATGCAATGGCTCACGCCTGTAATCTCAGCACTTTGAGAGGCCAAGGCAGTAGGATCACTTGAGGCCAGTAGTTTGAAACCAACCTGGGCAACATAGCAAGACCTCATCTCTACAAAAAATTAAAAATGTAGCTGGCCATGGTAGCATGCACCTATAGTCCTAGCTACTCAAGAAGCTAAAGCGGAAGGATTGCTTGAAATCAGGAGTTTGGGGCTGTACATGAGCTGTGATCATGCCACTGCAGTTCAGTCTGGGCAGCAGAGCAAGACCTTGTCTTAACCAAAAAAGCGGGGGGCAGTAACCCAGATAATTAATTGAGTATTTAATGTTATACATCTCAATGTTAAAGTATAACCTCTAAACACAACAGTTTAGGTTTCACTATTTCTTAGAATTACGACAATAAGCCAATTATGTTATTCTGAGATTACTCCAAGAATGTGAAAGTTGTGTCATCATTATGTTAAACTAACTGTTCTTGCCTTTAGTTGAGGTTCCCTAGACTACAGCAAAGTAGTCTACCCAGTCCAGTCATCTGTAGAGTCATTCCCAATCCTGAGATTCAGGTCTTCTGTGGTCATTGTGTCACCAAGAGCAAACATTGACTACCTGGAACTAAATCTTGGTATACAAACCTTGTGCTATTGTGCAACCTCAAAAGGAGAGACTTGTATATTGAGGCATGCCAGATATCTCTTGTCAGAGAATCAGATGGAAATGAAGACAGTTCTTATTGTATATGTTGATAACTCAGACATACATACCCTTAACATAACCAGAATTAGGGTGGCTGACCCCATTTTTCTCCACCAAAACTATGCATTGTTACAAAGTATACCGAACAAGCCTAAAATCTTAGGTGTCACAGGATTTGTTTTCTAAAAGGCAAGTCTCCAATATGTAAGTGCTGAAAGGAGCTTTGTACTTAACCTGATCATCCTGCCTTGTGCCAATAAATAATTTTTATTCCTTGTCATGCATATTTCAGAGCCTCCATCTCAGTCATGGTTCTGGGGAGAGAAGTCATAATATCTTAAGGCATTCACTGAATATAATGAATTAACTTCATTTCTGTGTATCTAGGATGGTATCAGCTGTGTATTTTGAGAGAACTGAGGAAATAGTCATCAATCCTTTTTTGTGGCATTTATACAAAGTACCCAGATACCCAATTGAAATCTTACAGAGAATCTTTAGTACCAGAGAAAACACTGTCATTTGCTTTTTGAAATTCAAATTCAGCTCTTTCTCCAACAACCAACATCACAGTTGAGACTCTAAGCTGAGGCAGAAAAAAGCTAACCTATTCCTTTCTACATCAATCTCTCAACAAAAAATAAGGGTTTGATTCCCCCCCTCTGAACTAGATATTGATAGAGAGTAATCAATGTAAAAGAGACTTAGACAGAGTACACTACACTGCAAGAATGTTAATGTGATCAAGCATCAAGGGTCACAGCTAACTCAAAGTCAAAGAGCAGGGGAGAGGGCAATGTAGAATACTCAGGCAGGAAGGGAAGTCAGAAAGGCCATGAGATCATTCGTTTGTTCAATAAATGTGAATTTATATGCCTGTGTTGGGTTAGATACTCTAGTGAGTGCTAGGTCTATAGAAGCAGTAAAACATCGCCCTGGTCCTTAAGGTGTTCACATTCTAATAGGGAAGATAAACATAATAAACATAATTAAAATGCAAAGTGTATTGTTAGAGATGGCACCACCTTCACTTGGTTGCTCAGACTGAAACCTAGAGGCTTTATTTTCTTTTTTTATTATTATGGAAAATTTCAAACATACAAAAGGAGACATCATGAACCCCCTTGTACTCGTCACTCAGCTTCAGCAGTTACCAACTCATGGGCAATTTTGTTCCATTTCTCCTTCCACCAACTTCCTTCCAATATTATTTTAAAGCAAGATGTCATATCATTTCATCTGTAAGCATTTCAGTGTGTAGATCTATAAGATAATGTCTGTTTTAAAAAACCATTATCACAATACTGTCATCACTCCTAAAACAATTCACAAAAATTCCTAAATGTCACCAAGTAATGGGAGTCATTTTAAACTCTTGTTTCTCTCAAGTTTCGTCTATTCCATCAGCAAGTCCTATTGGTCAACTTCCAGGCAGGTCACTTTTTACCACCCCTGCTATTACCACCCTACTTCTACAGTCACATCTCTGTAGATACTAGCGTTCAAACCAACAGTTTACTTCTGCTCTTGGTTTTCAAAAGCTAGTTTTATTCATAACTGTTAGAGTGATCCTTTTAAAAGTATCTAAGACAGAGTACTGTTATCATTCGGTGTCTGTGGGGGATTGTTTCCAGAGCCCCCTGTGGATACTAAAATCAAGTCCCTTATATACAGTGGTGTATGTAGCATTTGCCTGTAACCTATGCACCTTCTCCCATGTACTGTAAATCATCTCAGGGTTACTTAAAATACCTTATATAGTGTAAATGCTATGTAAATAGTTGTACTGTATTGGTTTTTAAAATCTGTGTTTTATTGTATTGTTTTTATTGAGGGTTTTTTGGTGAATATTTTTGATCCACAGTTGGTTGAATCTGCGGATGCAGAGGGCCAGCCGTATTCCATTTTCCTGTTCAGAACCCCAGATGAGTTCACACTGTCCCTGAATGACAGCTCTCTAAGTCATCTGCCTCTGCTGTTCTCCCTCCAGCCTTATCTGCCAGTCTCCTCACACTCCTCTCACTTTCTGCTTGTATAGATGAGTCATCTCCACTTGACTTACCTGGTCTTTTGCAATAGCTTAGACACACCAATTTGTTTCTGCCTCAGGGCTTTTCTGCTTCTGCCTGGAATGCTTTTCCCTCACATCTTCACACCAGTCACTCCCTTCATTCAGGCTTCTGCTCCAGTGTTACCCTCAGAAAGGCCTCCAAGCATGTTGCCATTACCCACTTTCTCTCTTTTTTAAACTTATGTTTTGTTCTCTTATACTTATTATCTAATATCATGAAATGTTTATTAGGATATATGTTCCTCACCAGAATGAAACTTTATGAGGGCATAGTCTTCATCTGCCTTTTTGCCAGTCTGTTTTCAGTGCCCTAGCCCTGTGTGTAACACATAATACACCCCCAACAAATATATGTTAATAAATTAATCAAATGCTTCCTTAAGACACAAAACAGTTCAACGTATGTGAGAAAATTAAAATTAAAAAATGTATAGAATTAAAGACACCATAAAGACGAGTGACCAGCTGAGGAAATGAATATAATAATGTTAATTAGAACAAAAAGGATCATGAGATTTTCTTTTGCATTTTTTTTTTTTCTTTTTTAGCTCATCAGCAATCGTTAGTGTTGGCATATTTTATGTATGGCCCAAGGCAATTCTTTCAGTGTGTCTCAGGGAATCCAAAAGATTGGACACTGCTGCCTAGAGAAAATGAAATATGTTCAGGAGTAGTTTATTTCATTGCAGCAATATTTCATGGAAATGTGGAAACAATGTAAATGCAGATTGGATAATTGTGGTGTATTTATGTAGTATATAGCTGTTGAATGATATAGAGTTAAATATGCTCACATAGTTAGGATAAAATAGTATTGAATAAAAAACCAAATTATAGAAGTTTACATATAGTATCATAATTTCACTTAATACTTACAACTATTTGTGTACATATAGCTTTGAAATAAAAGTATACCAAAAAATACATGACCATGATAAACCAGCTAATGTCGTCTTGACGGTGGGGAGGGACTTGGGGTCAGTGAAGCACACAACGGGGAGCTTCATCTCTTCCCCAGCAAATGTCAGAAAATCCTAGATTTGATATGGCTGTTTAATGGATAAAAGTGTATCTGTTAATATCATTTTCTACACTTTATGTATGCTTATAATTTTTAAAAATTTCCTTGTAAAATTGCTTATTTTATATTTAGGAGTACATTTTCTCTCTGTGAAGATAATAACACTGTAAAGCAAGAGTACATGTAATTTCAGTAATGAAGTTACACTAAAATTGAGATCACATTCAGGGGTAATAATTTCCAAGTGAAGCTCCCCAACTTTAATTGATATTAAAATTGTAAGGAAAGCAGTTAATTCCTCTCCTAACTGGACAAACTAAGTATGGATTAATGACAGATGATGGTGAGTATAATTACTAGTGACCTCTCAGAGAATCGTGGGGATTGAGTGATGGGCAGGCTCTCAAACATCTAGGCAGCTGACTGGAAAATTACATTCTTTGAGCTTACGTTTATTTCCGGTTGGTTTCCTCCAAGGAGCTTTGTCTTCTATGGACAGAGAAATATTAATACAACTTGAAAAAAATGCTTTGCACTGACTCTGATAGTTGAATGATCATCAAATGCTCTTTAATGGCCTTTTAAAATTAAAAGGTATTTAATCTGTAACTCCAGGTGGTTCCCCTCTCTCAGCGAAGTGGTGTTCTTGAATGGTGTACAGGAACTATCCCTATTGGTGAATTTCTTGTTAACAATGAAGATGGTGCTCATAAAAGATACAGGCCAAATGATTTCAGTGCCTTTCAGTGCCAAAAGAAAATGATGGTGAGTGACACCCAAAATTAAAGCTTATTGCAAGATTATTTAATGGCTTATTAAAGCTGACAGCTATCAAATATTGTAGAATACAAAAAAACTTAAATTTCATCAGGTAATTGTCAAAGATAATAAGTAAAAGAAAGTAAACTCATCAGAATGAAAGTGTGTGAGTGAAAAAGGAAGGATTTTATAAACTATGTATGTCATCCCTTGTCAGATAAGAAATGTAAAGGTTATTCAATGTGTGCTGATTTGTTTTCAATTTGGGAATAAACTAATTCTTAACAAACAAAACACTAAAATGCCAGGCACGATGGCATGCACCTGTAATCCCAGCCACTTGAGAGGCTAAGTCTGTGGGATCACTTGAGCCCAGGATTTTGAGGCCAGCCTTGGCAACAGAGCAAGACCCCATCTCTAAAAAACAGACACACACTAAAACAACAACAACAAGAGTATGAAGTAATTTTTTATGAAATTGAAATAGAAAACCTTCTAAGACATTTACAGTGTCACATTGGCCATCTAGTCTGATACTCATTCACAGAATCAGAAATATTTATTGTATGCTTTCTATCTACCAGGTACTGTGCTGACTTCAGACTTCACAAATAGTATGACTAATCATCATGATCCTTATCCCCATTTTAAAATGAGAAGTTCAGAGAACTTTCCCAAAGCCAGTGAGCTAATAAACAGAGCAAGGATTTGAGCCTTGTCTAAATCCAAAATCCATTTACTTTTCATTTTATTGTGCTTTCTGTGACATGTTTTTAAAAATATGTGGTAAGTGCTATAGGTGTTGTGATGGAAATCTGTACCTGGCACACAGGGTACAGTGTAGGTATGGAGAAGGAAGTGCTTAGTTCTGCCTGGGGTGGGGAGAATAGAGATAAGTAGATCCAAGAAATGCTTCACAGAGGAAAGTGTGTGTGAACCAAGTTTTGTAAATGAGTTGTTTTTCAGGCAGAAGGAGCATATAAGCAAAGGAGAAGAGGCATGAGCAGGCACAGACAACATAAGCATAGGCTTAGTGTTTGAGGAAGAAAAGATGAGATTAGAGCAGTAGTTGTTGGTCAAAAGATAGAGTGTTGCTTTATGAAATGCAAAGGAGTTTGCAATTTATGCTATAGGTCTTATGAGACCCTAAAGGATAGTAATATCAGACTTGCATTTTAGAAAGAAACTCCGACAGCACTGTGGGTTCTATTTTTGAGAATGCAGACTGGAGGCATGAGATGGTCTGAACTGAGATGAATAGCAGTAGGAAGGGAGAATCGTGGGTAGAGATGAGAAATATGAAGGAGACAGAATTCACAGGATTTGACTGCTGATTAAAAATAAGGTTGGGGGGCAGGTGTGGTAGCGCATGCCTGTAATCCCAGCACTTAAGGAGACCAAGGCAGGAGGATTGCTTGAGCCCAGGAGTTTAAGACTAGCCTGGGAAATATAGTTAGACCCCATCTCTACAAAAAATAAAAAGTCAGCCAGGTAGTGGTGGCACGTGCCTGTAATCCCAGCTACTCAAGAGGCTGAGGTGGAAGGATTGCTTGAGCCCAGGGGCCAAAGTTGCAATGAGCTGTGATCACACCCCTGCACTCCAGTCCAGGTGACGGAGACCCTGTCACCCTGTCTCAAAAAAATAAAAATAAAAAAAAATTAAAAATGTTGGAGAAAAGGAGTAGCCAGTGCCTCCCAGTTTTCTGGTTGGGGCAGCTGGGTAGATGGTGAAGCTCTTTACTGAATTGAAGAATAGAAGAGGTGACTAAAGTTTGCCAGAGATGAAGAAGTATTTGTTTGGATTTGGAAGTGATCCAAGTGAAGATGTTGGATGGGCAGCTGGAGAAGCACATTAAGCTAAAGCTTAATAAAGATATCTGGGCCAAACATACAGATTTAGAAATCATCAGCATATAGATGGGAGGGAGTTGAAGTCGGTAAGCTTTGCTTCAGGTGGTATTTTACAGCAAGAATATGTTGGAGAATAGAGATCTGAGTCATGTCACCTGCCATCCATGAGGGATTCCTCTGTTCTCTCCCTTTTCCTGTTTTCTGTTGCAACCCAATGTTGTGATGCCATCTGAGCTACTGGAACTACTGAGGTGTTTCTGTCTTTGCTTCCGCTTAAGATTACAGGATTATTCAAATTAGAATTTAATCAAAACAAATAACAGTCACCGTAGGTGTGCTTCCTTCCCCAACGATTAATAACGGAAATCCTAAAGGGATTATCACTTGTAATTGATTGGTTCCCTGTCCAGACTGTTAGCTTCTTGTAGGTAATGTATCCTGTTCATCTTTATTGCCCCTATATCTGTCATATTTTTATATAAAAATGTGGATATTAGTTTAATCGAACACAATATTGAAAAATAATTATATATATGCTCTATTTAAAGGAGGTGCAAAAAAAGTCTTTTGAAGATAAATATGAAGTCTTCATGGATGTTTGCCAAAATTTTCAACCAGTTTTCCGTTACTTCTGCATGGAAAAATTCTTGGATCCAGCTATTTGGTTTGAGAAGCGATTGGCTTATACGCGCAGTGTAGCCACGTCTTCTATTGGTAATCTTGTACATACAGTAGATTCAGCACTTCGTTGTTTGGCAGGTTTTATTTTTGTTTGATTCAGCACTTTTTTTACATTCTGAGTTGCAGGGGGATGATAGCGATGATGTAGTTAGTAACCAAACCATCTTCATTATTAAATCACTATGTTTCTTGTTCATCCTGATTCTTAGCATCTACCTTTTTATAACTTATGTGAAGAGAATTCTCGTACTTTGATAAATAATAAAAAGACAGGGTTTTCTTCTTCGCTTTATAGTTAATGTGGCGTATTTTCTCTCCTCAATGTATTATTTTCTGAGACTTTCTTTGGAAAATAATAAAACCTGTGATAACTTACTTCCTTTAATTATTTTTGTTCTTTTGCATATAACCTCTAAAATAACTCTAAATATTATCACCTAGTGATTAATATTAATAGAATTTTGTTTTCAGAATAGAAATCATGAGATATATTTAAATATTTTGTATACAATATATATTTTGACTTTTTTCCCCTAAGAAATTAGAATAGGTAGATAGTATGGTTAACAAAATCCCAGAGCATGAGAACTAATGGAAACATTAGAGATCATTTAATCTATTGTTTCTTTTTTTTAAACTAAAGATGACTCATCACTTATGTACTATATCCCAGGAAGGCAGGGCTTGTATGTTTTGAAAGAGTTCCCAGGTAATTGTGAAACTCTCTTCTACACAGAGAATCACTAATCAGATACAACTAGTTTATAAACAAGAAAGTAGGCCTAGTTAATGACAGAGTGAGCCAGATATCCAATCATTCCGACTCCCTACCCAGTGTTTTTTTTGTAATGCCATGTGATTTCTCTCCCATCAGATGTCATCATCTGTCTGAAATACAGAAATGCAGTTTTTTGGGGGGATATATACCTGGTGAAATGAAATGAATTAATGGTTAATTTGTGTTAAATATAATTCATCAAGGAGAAGAAAGTTTCACTGAAGAGTGAAGAGTTTATCCATAGACTTCTTATAAGTATGTTCAGTAAAAATTTGAGTACATATAATGCACTGTTTTGGCCCAGGTAAATAATGGGTCTCAACTTTAGCCACAATAATTTGTTAAGTACTAATATTTTAAAATGTGTGCCTATTAGTAAGCAAATTTTTTTAGCAAATCATCTAGGATTTGTAAAATGCAGTATGCATTAAAATAGCTGGTAAGATTTGAGTTAAACTCAATGTGGCCAGTTATGCACATCATTTAAGTAGGCTAAAAATCCTAAACTACTTAAAGATTATACCAAGTCAGTGGTCTCAATTGAAATTATGGCTGTATATTAGAAAGAGATGGAATCGGTGATTTCAGATTGTTTGTTTTTGTTTTTTGTTTTTTTTCCAGTTGGTTACATACTTGGACTTGGTGATAGACATGTACAGAATATCTTGATAAATGAGCAGTCAGCAGAACTTGTACATATAGATTTGGGTAAGTAATCAAATCTATGTATCTTTATTCTTTTTAATAAATATTTGGTCATCATGGAATGTTGTTTGCCTACCAAGATATTACAAATATAAGAGAGACAGATACATCAAAGCAGTAAATATTGGTGTTTTTTGTTTTCAGCATAAACAGTTGTGCTGGAAGAAACAGTTAACTCTGCCTGGGATACTGAGTGAAACTTAATAGATGAGGTGACGTTTGAGCCTGGTATTCAAGAAAGAAAGGAAGCATAATTCAGACAGAAGATAGAGCAGATTCAGAAGAAGGAATCAGGGCTATTCCACCAAAACAAGGAGTAATTTTAAGATGTAGCATGTTGTGGGAGTGGTGAGACATTAAATGTGCCTGGAGTGAAGTATGCTTGTAGTTGAGTCGCTTGAGCGAGAGATTGGTACTGGACTGTAAAAAGTCAGGCTGAGGAGTTTCAGCTTCAGTGCATTAACCCATAGGAAATAAATGAAGGACATAATCATATTTTATTTTCAGAAAGATAATTTTAGGAGCACTTTGGGGAGTGGTATTGGCAACAGGAAGAAAAATTAAGGGATATTATAATAGGTTAGCAGAGAAATGATGAAGATTTTTACTAAAGTTGTAGAAACCAGAAGATTGGATTTGAGGGACATTTTTGTAGTAAACTGTACCAGTGATACTAAATGAGGAAATAGTGGGAGAGTGAGGCTCCCGGATAATTGAAGCTTCTAGCTAAGGAGTATATCAAGTTTTGTAAATAATAAGAAAGCGATGAATTTGGTTTTGCGCATTATTTTGAAGTATTAATGGGATTTATAGGTGGAATGGACAGTTTAATATATAAGAAAGGAGTGTGAATGTAATGACGGAGATCCAGAATCTTCAGCAAATAGATTTCTGTTGAAGTCGTTGGGCTAGAGGAGGTTCTGATCTTACACATCATCCTCGATAAAGAGACCTAAAGATGAACTCATAAGGAAAGTGAGCCTTGGAAAGGCTGAGCCAGAAAAAAATTGAGAAGTACGCAAGTCTTGAAAACTAGGAAGTCAGGATCTTGGAAGGCAAGAGGGGAAAGTATTTTATGAAAGAAATAGTGCTCAATAGTATCTGATACAGAAAGGTCAGAGAGGATGAATGCTGAAAATAGACCTCTGAATTTAACAAGTAATCAATCTTAGAGGCCTTGGAAGTCGCCTTTGGATAGAATGGAGGAAACCATACTGTAAAAAGGCAAGGACTGAATGGAAGTTAGGGATGTGTAGATTAAGAATGTGAAATCTGCCAGGCACAGATCACAAGGTCAGAAGATCAAGACCATCCTGGCCAACATGGTGAAACCCCGTCTCTACTAAAATACAAAAAATTAGCCTGGTGTGGTGGTGGGCGCCTGTAGTCCCAGCTACTTGAGAGGCTGAGGCAGGAGAATTGCTTGAACCTCGGAGGCAGAGGTTGCAGTGAGCCAAGATCAAGCCACTGCACTGCAGCCTGCCGATAGAGCAAGACTCCGTCTCAAAAAAAAAAGAATGTGGAGTATTCCTATAAGAAGTTTAGAAGGGAAGGGAAGGATGGCAGAGAAGTTTGCTGCAGGGATGAGAGACACCTTTGGTCCTTGCTTTTTTAAGATAGGAGAGGTGTAAACATGTTAGATATTGAAGATACAGGAGAAAAACAAAAGATAATTGAAATAGCAAGCGATATCATAAAGTACGTAAGTCTGGTAGCATTGGCTGTAGATTGGAGGCATGTTAGCTTTTCTGCTGAGAGAGGAGGAAAAGTGATGCCAGTAGGAAAGTCTTAAGCTGGAGGGGAAGGAGTATGAAGGAATTATATTTGCTATTCTGTTTTCGCTGAGAAATAGAAAGCATGCTCATTTGCTAAGAATTGGAGGGATGTTAACTGGCCTTAAAAGAACAATAAAATTCTAAAATTTACCATGGAAATGAGACCAAGACCTGACTAGAAAGGGATAAATAAATAAGACATGCCAAGCAGTTTAAGGGACACTTTCAATCCTAAATTTGTAGTGGAGCCAGTAGGGTTGTTGTATGATTTTCCAGCAGTCCTCAACATCCTTGGAGCTTAAGTTGTAGTTTAAAATGGTAGATGTGGTGGAGGGACAAGGGGACAAACAGATTTGAAGCACTGATGAGAGTAATCAAGCTTATTCTCTACCCATGGGCTGAGTTAGGGAAGGAAGAGGGCTAATAAACTAGAAATCTCAGTCAAATTCAGAGACTGTTTAGTAAGAATAAGGGGTCGAAGGAGAAGAGGTTTTGATTGGAATGTACAATTTACAATGTCTAAGAGGGTGCAGTCTTAGGAGACTCATTTCTGGAGTGCAACCCATATGAGTGGTTCGCTAAGAGAGAATGAAATTGAATTCCATTAGAACAGAGATGGTCATGGATATTATATGGTTGTCCCCAGAATGAATTCTAGAGTTGGGACAGAGGAGAAGATTGTGAGCTAGGTCCATGCCAACATTCAGTGAATGTGAGAGAAAACCTTACAGGTTTACATAGTAAACATGAAGATGGGAGGGATTTGTTAGAGCCAGAAGGTGGGGATCTCAACAGGGGAGTGAGACTTTATCTGAGAATGAAAGGGCAGTGGTCTGGAAAATGCAAATTAGAGGTAGGAGTATGCCAACCTGTGTCTATTCAGGTCGTGCTAAAAGCATCTATAAATGAGAAGGGTAAATTGGTACAACCCCTTTGGAATATTGTTTGGCATTATCCACTAAAGCTGACTTCATGTATATCCTGTGACCCACCAATTCCACTCCAACAGAAATGCACACATATGTTTAAAAATGTTTATAGTAGCACTATTCATAATAGCCCCTAACTAGAAACAATCCAGATATCCCTCATAGGTAGAATGGATGAACAAATTGTATATTTATATTCTCTTTGTATATAATGAGATTGAATGAACAATAACACACAATATGGAAGACTCTCACAAATATAATGCTAAGTGAAAGATTCCAACACAAAAGAGTCCATATAATAATTCCATTTATATAAAATTCAAAGGCTGATAAAATTAATGTACAGTATTAGAAATCAGGCTAGTGGTGACTCTTTGAAAGAGGTGGTTAGTGACTGGTAGAAGGGGCTGAGGGGGGCCTCTGGAATGCTGGTGCATTCTGTTAATGTGGATTTGTTACTTTGCAAAAATCTCAGTCACACACTTGGGTGATTTGTATACTATTCTGTGTATATCTGTTTGGTTACCTGTTGCTGCATAACAAACCACCCCAGAATTTAGTAGCTTAAAATCACAATTTATTTATTTATTTATTTATTTATTTATTTATTATCTCTCATAGTCTGTTGACTGGGCTCAGCTGGGCAGTTTTCACTTAGGATCTCTCATGCAGATGCAGTTAGCATCTGGGGTTGGAGTTATCTTAAGACTCAGCGGGGCCAGAGTTCATGATGGCTTCTTCACTTACATGTCTGATGCTTCAGCACTCCTATGTGGCCTCTCTGTCCACAATAGTGTCCTGGACCTATTCAGCATCTTGGGGCTCCAAGGGGGAGGAAGTGGAAGTTAAGGGCTAGGCCCGCAGCTTGCACAGTATCACTGCCATCACATTCTGTTAGTCATAGTCATGCCATAGGGTCCATCCAGGTTCCTTCCTGTTTCTGGGACTCCAGTAACCCTATGTTAGGCCTTCTCACTCTATACTGTTACGTGCTAGTCTATATTTTCCAACCTTTTTTTCCTTTTTTCTGACTCATTCCTTGGTGTCCATGGACGTATCCGGGGAACCTGGACTTTCAGTCCTACTCAGCTATAGCAAACTCTTTCCCTGTTGAGTGTCAGTGGAGGCCAATTGGGGAATCTAGTCTTTTGCCCTTACCTAGCGGTAACAAGGTGGTGACTCCCAAAGGCATCAAAAGCAGAAGTTTAAGGAAGATCCTGAGTCTCATAATAACTAAAAGGTGTAGGCATCGATTGAAAATCATTAGTCATACCAGGAACAAGGAAAGTCTCAACTTTAATGAAAAATGACCACCTGTAGGTGCCAACACTGAGATGACAATGATGTTTGAATTATCTAAGATTTTAAAGCAGCCATCATAAAAACGCTTGAAGGAGCAATTATAAACATGCTTGAAACAAATGAAAATATAGTAAGTCTCAGCACATAAATAATTAGTCTCAGTATAGAAATAGATATAAAGGAGAACCAGATGGAAATTTTAGAACAGAAAAATATAGTAAATAAAATAAATTTCAACTGCAGAATGAGGAGACAGAAGAAGTGATCAGTGAACAGAAGACAGAGCAGTAGAAATTACTCAAGCTGAGCGACAGAGGAAGAAAATTAAGAGGAAATCTTTAGCATCTAGGGCAAATCAGAGTTCCTAGACTTGATACTAGAAGAACAATCTTTAAGAACTTGCAAAACTTAACAACAAAATCTACTCATAAAATGGCCATGTACTACAAATGTATATAGCAGCTTTATTCATAATAGCCAAGAACCGGAAAAATCCAGATGTCCTACAGTGGGCAAATGCTTAAACAAACTGTGTTACATCCATGCCCTGAAATACTACTCAGCAATGAAAAGAAACAGAACTATTAATAAACATAACAATTTGGATGAATCTCCAGAGCATTAGGCAGAGTGTGAAAAGCTATTCCCAAAAGGTTACGTACTGTATGATTATTCCACTTGCATTTGTATAACATACTTGAAATGACAAAATTATAAAAATGGAGAACAGATTAGTGGTTGCTAGAAAAATAGGGGGTTAGGGGGCTGGGTGATAGGCTATGGGAAGGAAATAGGTGTGGCCATAAAGGGCAGTATGAAGGATCCTTACGATAGGAATATTGTATATCTTGACTTCATCGATGTCAGTAGTAGTATAGTTTTGCACGATATTACAGTTGGGGTGAAATGGGTAAAAGGCATATGGGATGATCTTTCCTGTATGATTTCTTATAACTGCAAGTGAACATATAATTATAAAGTCTCATGAATTTTTTTTTTTTTTTTTTTGAGATGGAATTTCACTCTTGTTGCCCAGGCTGGAGTGCAATGGCACCATCTCAGTTCACTGTATCCTCCACCTCCCAGGTTCAAGTGATTCTCCTGTATCAGCCTCCTGAGTAACTGGGATTACAGGCGCCTGCCACCATGCCCAGCTAATTTTTGTATTTTTAGTAGAGACATGGTTTCACCATGTTGGCCAGGCTGGTCTCTTAACTCCCGACCTCAGGTGATCAGGCCTTCTCGGCCTCTCAAGGTGCTGGGATTACAGGGTGTGAGCCACGGCGCCCAGCCTAAAAATTTTTTAAATATAAATATGTCGTCTCCATTTTAAATTATACCAGTAGTTACTTCATTTTTAAAAATCACCCTTTAACCTAGATTTCTCTAGTTACATCAAGAAGTTGTTATGTTATTTGGATTTGAGGTGGATCTCATAGAGAAGAAGATGAGGAAGGCAGCCAGAGTAGAAATAAACTATTGTATGTACTAGTATTCATAGAATATAGGTAACAAATGGTTTGTTGCCTTTGTAAAGTTCACATTCTAACTGGAAAGAAAGTAAATTAGCTGCCAAACCTCCTAACTTCACTGTATTCTTTACTTTAGGTGTTGCTTTTGAACAGGGCAAAATCCTTCCTACTCCTGAGACAGTTCCTTTTAGACTCACCAGAGATATTGTGGATGGCATGGGCATTACTGGTGTTGAAGGTGTCTTCAGAAGGTAAGTGATATAAAGTAAAGGAGGGAAATAATTTTTGATGTCAAAATTACATGGGCTGGGCATGGTTCTTTGCACCTGTAATCCCAGCTACTCAGGAGGCTGAAGTGGGAGGATTGTTTGAGCCCAGGAGTTTGAGTCCAGCCTAGGGAATACAGCGAGACCCAGTCTCTAAAAAAAAATTTGTGTGTGTGTATGTGTGTGTGTGTGTGTGTGTGTATATACACATACATATACACACACGGGTTAGAGATTTGTACAGATTATAGAATTTAATGCTGGAATCATAGCCCAGTGCTTTATCAATACTAAGGAAAAGACCCTGGGTAAAAGCAATAATAGTTCCCCTTCCTTCTACCCACCTGGGACCTAAGCCCATGTAACATACATACTGTTATTCCAGACCTCCTCTGGAAGCATCCCACCTTTACTTTTAACACCTCTGTCCTGGCTGACTCCTTTTTAGTGATCAGAACTACTATTGGATGTTCATCACTGGGGATATAGAAGAGACTACATTTTTATTTATAGGAGCTTGTGTTCCAGTGTAACATTGTGCTACAAAAAAAACTTTGCAATTCCTTGTAGTTTTCTCAGCATAGGACTGTGTACTCAGATTGGGGCAGATTGAAGTCAGTGTAAACTAATAATTGCCACAATAATCAAAGACTGAGAGCTGAGCACAGTGGTGCATGACTGTAATCCCAGCTACTTGGGAGGCTGAGGCAGGAGGATGACTTGGCCCCAGGAGTTTGAGACCAGCCAGGGCAATGTAGCAAGATCCCGTTGCAAAGAAAAAAGAAAAAGGAAAGAAAATCAAAGACGGAAATAAATCTTTCGTAGTAGTGTTGTGTTATTCTTGTAAATGCCAAGCTTGCGAAATAGTCAAATACATACTTGTATTCATTTCAGGTATCTAATGAAAGCCCACTCTGCCAGGTATTATGCTATTTTGAGATACAAATTTGTAGATTATTAACAAGCATAGGCTCAGCATACTACACATGAGAGTATACAGATAAAGATATGTTGAAAACATTGGTGTGTAACAAAATCTGTATTTATAATGTGTTTGACTCTAGATGCTGTGAGAAAACCATAGAAGTGATGAGAAACTCTCAGGAAACTCTGTTAACCATTGTAGAGGTAAAGTATTTTATAAGGAAGACTTTTTTTTTTTTTTTTTTTACCAGGTAGCCTGTACCTCATTGGGAAGCCACTGATGTGAAGAGCACTGCTTAATTTTAACATAGGGGGATGTGGCTGGGCAGCAGAAGGGAGGAGATTGCACACTTAGCCTTTTCACACATCCAAAAATACTGGTTTAGAAATGCCTTCAGCCCCCTCGAGCTGCTTGGAATGTTATAGCATTGTAAGTTAAGTAGTCTCTAGTTTTCAATTCGTAAATCAACTCTTTGACATTTAGATATTCCATGTGGTGGTATTATTTTCAGAATGGTTTCCATTAGGGCTTAAGGGAAATCGGTATCTCCTTTTTCCCTGCCCAGGTTCAGAACTAATTAGTCAGACAAACGGAGATCAAATTGTCAGCATCGTTACTAGAGGAACATGGCTTAGGAATGAGGGCCAAACTAGTTTACTGCTGGTGCTACCTCAGTACCTCTCTGCTGTCTTAGCCTTGGGACTCTCAGGAACCTGAATAGGGTTTGGGCCTGCAAGAGCAAACACATGTAATCAGGATCACTGCCTTGTCTTGATCCAGGGCAGAAAAAAAGGAAGTCAGACAAATTTCAGTGTCTGTGCTGTTAGTACCTATGCCAGTCATTCACCAACCTGGTAAGGGTATATGAGACAAGAAATCAGGAGTGTGGCCTCCCCAGGGAAACATGGCAGTTAGAGTGCAGCATGGGCTTGCCTCTTCCACTCCTCAGCTTTTCTTCCTTTAACCTGATAATGTTGGACTTGCCGCATGTTAGTATTACTTGTACTGCTTTTAAAAAACATTGATGCTGATCAAATCCAAACCAGGTTTCTAGGGATGGGGCAGGAATATATGTATTTTAAAAAATCTCTCCTACTGTACAACTAGGATATGAAAACTGTCTTAGTTCATTGGCATTAACCATTAAGCCTGTGGTCAATAAGGGTGGGGCTTTATCCCTTGGAAGATGAGTAATGGTCCATCAGGGTGGTCCTGTGTGCACCTTTATGAACCGAGGCATCTTTATAGATCTCCTTTGGACCTCAGATGGTAATACAGATTTTGCTACGAAGAGTTTGCTGAAATAGGTCCCAGTAATATGTTGGTAAAATTAAATACAAGGCTGTGCTATTCCCAAGGTTAAAAATACATTTCTTTTTTCTTTCACCCATTTCAAATTCTGTTCATACATGTTGTCATTTGTTACAGTTTGCCATTGGTTCTGCAGTAAGAATACATGATACAGAAAATAAGCATGATGTGTAACATTTTTAAAAAAGAATACATGATAACATGGATGCCTCAATAATGTCGAAATTAAACTCTAAAGTTGTATTATCTTGCACTTGGTCATGTAAGAAGCAGCAGCCCAGGCCAGGTGTGGTGGCTCACACCTGTAATCCCGGCATTTTGAGAGGCCAAGGCGGGTGGATCACCTGAGGTTAGGAGTTCGAGACCAGTTTGGCCAACATGGTGAAACCCCATCTCTAATAAAAATACAAAAATTAGCTGGGTGTGGTGGCAGGCACCTGTAATCCCAAATTCTCAGGAGGCTGAGGCAGGAGAATCTCTTGAACCCAGGAGGCGGAGGTTATAGTGAGCCGAAATCGTGCCATTGCCCTCCAACCTGGGCGACAAGAGCAAGACTCTGTCTTTAAAAAAAAAAAACCAATAAAAAAAAAAAACCCAAACTTCTCAAATTAAAGAGTCAAAGCAGCTTAACATATTCTTTAGTATTTTACTCTACCTAGTCTCAGTCAGAAGGGATTTTTATGCTAAGGTGGAGTTGGGAGTTTCTTCCAGTAGTTTTATCCTACCTAACACTCACCAGAAGACGGTAGTTCTTTTAGGGCCTCAAAAATCTTACTAGTTTAATGGCAAACTGCTTATGGACTTCACTTTTTAGAGTGGTAGGAGATCAAATTAGAGAAGTGACAGTGGCCAGATCCTTTGCCATTGTAAGGACTTTGGATTTCCTGAGGGTTTTGAGTCTGAAAAGTGATTTGCATCTCCACCTACAATAACTCTCACCTTTAAACACACCCTCCAATGCTTTGTGTATTTTACACTCATCTACCTGATCTTCCCTCTGTAAATCTGTCTGAATTTCCCAAAATCATTTGGTGTGATTGTCCCAATCCTCAATAATAACTTCCCCAGTGATCTTACCACAGTAAGACCACTTTCTGCCTTCAGTTTTAGGAGGGTGCTTCTCAATAGCATCCAGGTTCCCAGTCCTCTGGGACATCATTTCTCTCCTCTCTTGGATTCATTTATTTTCTTCTCTTAGATTTCATTGAGACACAGTCACTATTTCTGTTCTGATCTCCCTGCTTCCTAAGCCCCTCCTTCAGAGCACTTTGACCTGGGTGTATTTCCCTTTTCCTCTCAGTGTATTTGTCTCTCCTGGCCTTCAAGATTTCATTTTCTTCCCAATGGACCATTCTGTCCTCTTAAGATTTTGTATGTTCTGCTAAGGAAATATCTCTCTCCCTCTAGCTCAATGATGCTTAGCCAAGAGCAATTTTGTCCCCTAGAGGACAGTTGGCAATGTCTGGAGGCATTTTTGGTTGTCACAATTGGGGATGGGAGATGAGGACAGTATTGGCATCTACTGGGTAGAGGCCAGGGATGCTGGTGAACACCCCAGAATGTACAAGTTAGCCCCCACAGCAAAGAAATATCCCATCCAAAATGACAGTAGTGCTGAGAGAAACCCTGCTCTCGCTTAATCAGTCTCTATTCCTTTACTGTTTCCAGCCACTTCTGTCTTGATTGTCAGACTGAAGCATAATTTTTTACTTATTCCAGTTCCTCCTTAATTCTAATATTTCCAAGTGTGACTTGTGACACAAGCCCTTGGTTTTGAAGTAGTTTGGATTTTTCTTCTACTTCAACCCAAGAAAACCATCTAGTCTATATTTGAGGCCTTCATTCCTTTTCATTAGTTCATTAATAAAATATATTAATATTTTCCTTTTGTGGGTGAAACTGGTTTGGATCTCTTGAAATCTAAAGCCATGTCAATGCCCAACTTGAAGTCACATAGGAACCCTTGAACTTACGAACAAGCCACATGTAATCAAGCTCAGTTTCTCCACAGTATTTAATGGTCCTGGAGGACACTCAAAACAGCATTAAAAAATAGAGAGATTTTGGTTCTGCTAATATAGTACATGTCCTGAAACTAAATCTACTAAAGACATTTTATAGTCCCAATCTGCAGATTTACTGAGAAACTGTGTACAGGTAGCAGCAAAAAAGTGTTCCAACCTTGTAATACTGGAATGCCCTGTAGAATCAGTCTTTGTATTGTCTCCACTTACTACTAAGATTTGTAAGCATTTGCCAAAGCCTATTTTTTTTTAAGTTCTGTGTTTATAAATACCAGAGCAGTTAGCTGTTCTGACCTGCCAATATCAGATTCCTCATGACCTCACTTTCTAAAATTTAAGACCTAAAGCCACTTGCTCTAGCCATGTCAGTTGTTTTGGTATCCTAATTCTACACCTAATATATATCTCAAGATTCTAAACACAGCACCAAACCTTGGGTTTTGAGGAGGTTTCAATAAATTATACCTTTTTGGATCCACCCAGATTTAGAACTGAGAGAAAAAGAGCCATAGGAATAGGGTAGAGATCAGAATTTCAGGTTTGTTACTGATAAAACTATTGGAGAAGATGGCTTAGGAGTGAGGTCCAAATAGGCTTGCTCATGCTCTCCAGTCCCCACAACCCAATCTATATATTGAGACAGCCTGGCTGAGGAAGAATTGGGCCCTACAAAGCAAATACCCTAACCCAGGGTTAAGAGTAGAGAGAGAAGGAAAGAAAGTGACTAATGCTTATCTCCTTTTAATAGATTAGTTTCATCCAGTCGGGAAACATGGGTCAAGGGATGTCACCCCTAACCATGGAAGAAGAATGAATTCAGGGTTGAATGAGAAGCTTGAGCATTATGCTAGGATAGTTTCCTCCACAAGGAAACATGAAGCGTGCATGATGTTTGTTCCCCTCCCCCATCATCTACCACGTGACTGGCCTCTGTTATTTGTATGATACTGGTTCTACTGTTTCTAAGTATGTGATTAAAATGTACATTGTTCTTTTAATACATATGTTCTCTCTGTTTAGGTCCTTCTGTATGATCCACTCTTTGACTGGACCATGAATCCTTTGAAAGCTTTGTATTTACAGCAGAGGCCAGAAGATGAAACTGAGCTTCACCCTACTGTGAATGCAGATGACCAAGAATGCAAACGAAATCTCAGGTGAGCAGTATTTTAAGAAGGTCCTGTCAGTTGTTCGGATTTTCTTATTCCCAAGGCCTTTAAACTGTTCACCTCACTGAAACCTTTGTGTTTTTGTCCTTAGTGATATTGACCAGAGTTTCAACAAAGTAGCTGAACGTGTCTTAATGAGACTACAAGAGAAACTGAAAGGAGTGGAAGAAGGCACTGTGCTCAGTGTTGGTGGACAAGTGAATCTGCTCATACAGCAGGCCATGGACCCCAAAAATCTCAGCCGACTTTTCCCCGGATGGAAAGCTTGGGTGTGATCTTCAGCATATGAATTACCCTTGTATTCAGCCTTTAGAAATTATATTTTAGCCTTTATTTTTAACCTGCCAACATACTTTAAATAGGGATTCATATTTAACTAAGAGAACTATTGTGGGTTTTTTTGGAATGTTGGTTTTAATACTTGATTTAATCACACCACTCAAAAATGTTTTGATGGTCTTAAGAAACATCTCTGCTCTCACTCTTTAGAAATAATGGTTATTCGGGCTGGATACAGCAGCTCACGCCTGTAATCCCAGCACTTTGGGAGGCTGAGGTGGGCGGATCACAAGGTCGGGAGTTCGAGACCAGCCTGGCCAGTATGGTGAAACCCCATCTCTACTAAAAATACAAAAATTAGCCGGGCATGGTGGTGGGCACCTATAATCCCAGCCACTCGAAAGGCAGAGGCAGGAGAATCTCTTGAACCTGGGAGGTGGAGGTTGCTATGAGCCAAAATCATGCCATTGCACTGTAGCCTGGGTGACAAGAGCAAAAAACTGTCTCCAAAAAAAAAAAAAAAAAAAAAAAAAATGGATTTGGATTTTTCCTAGTAAGATCACTGTGTTACTAAATAATGAAGCTGTTATGGAGAACAAATTTCAAAAACACAGTGTAGTTACTATTTTTTTAAGTGTGTATTGAAACTTCTCATTCTATTCTCTTTATCTTTTAAGCCCTTCTGTATTGTCCATATATGTTATCTTTCTGTGATACCTTCATATATTTCCTTCTAGTTCATTAATTCTCTTGTCAGCTGTATATAATCTCTTTTACCCTATCCCTTGGGCTTCTTCTTCAGAAATTGTTTTTCATTTCTAATTATGCATCATTTTTTCAGATCTCTGTTTCTTGATGTCATTTTTTAATGTTTTCTTTTTATGTCACTAATTATTTTAAATGTCTGTACTTGATAGTCACTCTAATAGTTCTATTAAATTTAGTTCCTGCTGTTTATATCTGTTGATTTTTGTATTTGATAGACTTTATCCATTTTTGTCTTTTTGAAAATTGAGTTTATTTTCAGCAAGGCTTTATCTATGGGAATCGTGAGTCTCTGTTTATGTCATATTCCCAGGGCTGTTGCTGACACATGCCCATTCTTATTTTAAATTTCTTGGCTTTAGGGTTTCCATACCTGAAGTGTAGCATAACTTACTGATAGGAGATTTCTCAGGCCAAGGCAGACATACTTCCTCATCTCCCTGTGCTAGTGGGCAGAATATTTGATTGATGCCTTTTTCACTGAGAGTATACGCTTCCATGTGTCCCACCTCTATGGTAGGGGTGGAAGGAGGTACATTTAATTCCCACTGCCTGCCTTTGACAAGTCCTGGGTTCTTTAGTCCCCATATAGATGTCGAAGCTAAAAGCCATGGGTTAATGAACTGGCAAATTGTTCTAAGACAGCTATAGCATCAGCTCACATATTTACCTCTCTGGTTTTTCATTCCCTTCATTTTTTTTTTGAGACAGAGTCTTGCTCTGTTGCCCAGGCTGGAGTCTCAGCTCACTGCAACTTCCACCTCCTGGGTTCAAGCGATTCTCCTGCCTCAGCCTCCTGAGTAGCTGGGACTATAGACGTGTGCCAACATGCCTGACTGAGTTTTGGAATTTTTAGTAGAGATGGAGTTTCACTGTGTTAGCCAGGATGGTCTCGATCACCTGACCTCGTGATCCACCTGCCTCTGCCTCCCAAAGTGCTGGGATTACAGGTGTGAGTCACCACACCCGGCCTCATTCCCCTCATTTGTGACCATAACGATTTCCCCTTACTTTCTTGTAAGTTCTGGTATGTATTTAAAAGAATGTTTTCTACATTTTATCTAGCATTTCTCTGTATTCTGTTGGAAGGGAAGGGCTTAGGTATCTAGTTTGATACACAGCTAGAAGTGGAACATTTCTCTGTCCCCCAACTGTCATCATATCAGATAAACATCAGATAAAAAGCCACCTGAAAGTAAAACTACTGACTCATGTATTAGTGAGTATAATCTCTTCTCCATCCTTAGGAAAATGTTCATCCCAGCTGCAGAGATTAACAAATGGGTGGTTGAGCTTTCTCCTCGTATTTGGACCTTGAAGGTTATATAAATTTTTTTCTTAGGAAGAGTTGGCATTTCTTTTTACTGCCAATGGCAGGCACTCATTCATATTTGATCTCCTCACATTCCCCTCCCCTAAAACCAATCTCCAGAACTTTTTGGACTATAAATTTGTTGGTTTGATTTCTGGAGAACTGTTCAGAATATTACTTTGCATTTCAAATTACAAACTTACCTTGGTGTATCTTTTTCTTATAAGCTGCCTAAATGAATATTTGGTATATATTGGTAGTTTTTACTACTATAGTAAATCAAGGAAACGCAGTAAATTTAGAATGTCTTTAAGAAAGCCCTGAAGTCTTCATGGGTGGAATTAGAAATTATCAACTAGATAATAGTATAGTTAAATGAATTTGTAGCTAATTCTTGCTAGTTGATGCATCCAGAGAGCTTTGAATAACATCATTAATCCGCTCTTTGGCCTTGCGTGGTATGCCATAAGGCTCCTATTCTGTTCAAGTATTCTAATCAATGGCTTTGAAAAGTTTATCAAATTTACATACAGATCACAGACGTAGGAGAAATAACTAATTCACAGATGACAGAATTAAGATTATAAAAGATTTTTTTTTGTATTTTTAGTAGAGACGGGGTTGCCATTGCATTCCAGCCTGGGCAACAGAGCGAGACTCTGTCTCAAAAAAAAAGGTTTGGCAAGCTGGAACACTTTCTGCAAATGACTTAGAAAACTGCCAAGGAAAAATGAGTAGTTAGATTTTGAAAATATTAATCATAGAATATTTGTTGTATGCTAAGTCACTGACACATATTATATGCAGCATTCTCTGATCTTTGCCTTGCAAGATTAGTGATATCCCAATTTACTGCTGGAGAAATCAAAATTTGGAGAAATAAGTTGTCCAAGGCAAGAAGATAGTAAATAAGTACAAGTGTAATATGGACAATATCTAACATGAAAAGATTTCAGGTGAAAAAAATCTGGGGTTTGCCAGTCAGTTGCTCAAAAGGTCAATGAAAACCAAATAGTGAAGATATTGGAGAAGCTAATAAATTATAGACTGCTTGAACAGTTGTGTCCAGATTAAGGGAGATAATAGCCCTCCCACCCTACTTTGTGCAGGTCATACCTCCCCAAAGTGTCTACCTAATCAGTAGGTTCACAAAAAACTCTTGGTTGTTATAGTATATGCCTAAAATGTATGTATGCACTTAGGAATGTTAAAAATTTAAATATGGTCCAAAGCAAATAAAAGCAAAGAGGAAAAACTTTGGACATCTTAAAGACTAGAATAGTCTTTTAAAAAGTAGAAAGCCAGTATATTGGTTTGAAATATAGAGATGTGTCCCAATTTCAAGTATTTTAATTGCACCTTAATGAAATTATCTATTTTCTATAGATTTATTTTAGTACTATTGATTGTATTACTTTACTGTTACCTGAATCTATTATAAAGTGTTTTTGAATAAATAATTCTAAAAGCATATACTAAGACTCATTCACTTTATTCAAATATTTGTGTGTTCTGTGTGCCAGGCATGGGACTCGTTCCTAAGGAGAAAGCAGTGAGCAAGGCAGCCATAGTCTGCCTATCTAAAGCTCCCAATCTGAGGAGGATAGGCAACTGACGATGCAGTGTGAACCAGGGAGCCTGCTGCACAGCCAGTCTGATAATGTTGCATCTCAGTTTAAGTATCCTAGTAGTGTTTCTTAATCGCCTCCTGACAAAAAGGCAAATATCAGTGTTCTTTCTTTGGGCCTAGAAAGTGATCTAGTTGACATTTCTAGCCTAAAAGATCTGTACTAGAATATGACAAGTGCAAAGATCCTGGTATCCTAAATGCAAAGGTTTTTTACTTGTTTATCATATTTTTAAAATAAATTCAGTCCTCTTCAGAGTTTTAGGCTCTTTTGCCTAGATTTTAACAAACTGAATTTTGCATGAATATAGTGGAGTCAGTTTCCACAAAGATTATAATGACTCAGAATTTGGTAAGTAAGGAGATCTCATAATAGACATTTATCCTCTGAAAAATCCCTTTGCCATTAAAAGTACAGCATACATAGTTTTATGTACAACAGTATGTAGAAATATATACTTTCATTGTGTATGATCCAAAAGCAGTGGTTCTTAAAACCAGGGGTGATTTTGCTGCCTCACTTGATATTTTCAAAATAAAATAGTTATTTTGATGGGATTAAAATGGTATGTCTCATTTTAATTTGTACCTCACTAATTATTAGGGAGATTAAACTTTTTAGTATATGCTTGTTAGTCAGTATGATTTTCTCTTTGATGAATTGCCTGTACATATTCTTTGCTGATATTTCTACTGATCCTTTGTTGGATTACATAACATCTTAGCTAACATCTTTTCTGATTCTGTGGCTTGTCTCTTCATTCTCTTAATGGAGTTTTTTTGGTTGACAGACATTTTTATTAGTGTTTTCATTTATGGTTAAATCTTTCAGGTAGGGATTTTCCCCCCGTTCCTAATGTCACTCAACTAAGTTTTAGTTTTCCTTGCAGAGATCTTGCATAGTTTTACTACGTTGATTCCTAAGCACTTTATTTTTTTAATGTTCTTATAAAGGACTTTTTTTTCCATAAGTTTTTCCTGATTATTACTGTTAGAATTAAAATTCGTTTTTACATATTGATTTTTCTATCCAGTAACCACAGTAACCTCTTTTAATTCTTTCTAGAAATATATCTGGATTCTCTTGGATTTTCTATGTATATAATCATATCATCTAGGAGTAATGTTTGGATTTTCTATGTATATAATCATATCATCTATGAGTAATGTTGGAAATGGAATTGTTGGGTCATATTCCAATCCCATACTGTTTGCTTTTTATTTTTTTCCTTTACTGGCTAGGACCTCTCTTTAGCACAATCATAGGTAGAATGTTGGGACATTCTGTCCTACGCCTCGTGTCAAAGATAAAAATGTTAGTGTTTACCTTTAAATTTACTGTTTGCTGCAGGGTTTGATTTTTTTCTTTAATGTGTATATTTCCCTTATCAGATTAAAGAAGTTCTTTTCTGTCCCTAGGTTGCTGTGAGGTTTTATTACAGATGGTGAATTTATACAGTTTATCTGTGTTTACTGATGATGATTATTTTCCTTGAATGTTAATGTAAACTACACTGTTTGATTTTCTAAGGTTAAATCATCTTATACTCCTAGTATAACCTCAGCTGATCCATTTTATCTATTGCTTTATTTTGTTTGCAAACATTTTGGTTAGTGTTTCCAAGTGGGATTTCCTTTCCAGCATTTCTTGAGAAATTTTGTTTTTCCAAATTTTGAATCCCAAGAAAAATCAGTAACAAAATCAGGAAAATAGGAAAGATATTATAATTCTCCCGTGAGAATTAAAGCTTAGCAATCAACATAAGACACATTGCTGATTTGAAGGAATGCAGTGACACAAAGAGCACTGAACACTGAGACACAGTATTAAAGGTTAAGGTCAGTATTCCCATACTGGGACAGAAACATATAGGAGAGAAGTGGTCATGATCTTGCGTATAGTTCTTGCCCTGATATAAGTGTGTGTTCATAGCTGGTATACTACTAATGGTGAGTCACTTAAAAAACACACACAGAACAAAATATACCATCTCATTTTTAAGTATACAGTTCAGTAGCGATATAATGATACAGTGGTGGTTGTGCAACCAACCTCCAGCACTCCTTTAACCTTACAAAACAAATTCTATACCCATTCAACAACTCCCCATTCCTCTATTCATCCAGCCTCTGGGAACCACTGTTCTACCTTCTGTCTCTGAATTTGACATTCCAGGTACTGTACCTTTTATAAGTAGAATCATGCTTTGTCTCTTTGTGACTAGCTTATTTCACTTAGCATAACGTCCTCAAGGTTCATCTATGTTGTAATATATTGCAGAATTTCCTTTCTTTTTAAGGTTGAATAATATTCCATTGTGTGTGTGTATATACTGTGTATATTTTGTTTATCCATTCATCCATCAATGGATACCAGAGTTGTCTCTGCCCTTTGACTATCATGAATATTGTCACTATTTACATAGGTATACAAATATGTCTTCAGAACTCTTTTTTCTTTATACCCAGAAATGGAATTGTTGGATCATATAGTCATTCTATTTTTAACTTTTTAAGGAACCACCATAGTTTTTCCACAGTGGCCGAACCATTTCACAACTCCACCATCAGTGCACAAGGATTCCAATTTCTCAACATCCTTATCAATACTTGTTATTTTCTGTTTTTATGTCTGAGTAGCAAACATAATGGGTGTGGGTGACTCTTAAAAGTAAAAGCATTGTATATTTTACACCAATCCTATAAATGGTATTCTAAGAAGTTTTGGAAACAGAAGATGTCCTTCAATTGACGGTTCCAAAACCTGATTCTGTGTATTGTTAGCCTTGTTAGGAGATGGTAATGTTAGGTTACTTGAAAGCTACCCAAAATGTTCCCTACTGTAGTGTTTGAATATTTAATATAAACTTCTAGTCCTTCGTAAATACTACTAAACCTTATTCGTTCATTCATTCATTCATTCCTAGATGGAGTCCCGCTTTGTTGCCTAGGCTGGAGTGCAGCAGCACTGTCTCAGCTCACTGCAACCTCTGCCTCCCAGGTTCAAGTAATTCTCCTGCCTCAGCCTCCGAGTAGCTGGGACTACGGGTGCCCACCACCATGTCCAGCTAATTTTTGTATTTTTCATAGAGACAGGGTTTCACCATGTTGGCCAGGCTGGTCTCAAACTCTTGACCTCAAGTGATCTGCCCGCCTCAGCACCCCAAAGTGCTGGGATTACAGGCGTGAGCCACTGTGCCTGGCCAATAATTCTTATTTCTTAAAAAATGTTTTTAGATTTCCATGATTATCAGAGTTGCAAAGGTTTTAAGAGAGAAAAAGGAAAATAGCTGCTTGCCAGATTTATTTTAAATCACTGCAGTGTAAAGCATCACGGACAAGTGGACCTCATAGGCATTTCAAACATGAAAAGGACAAAAACACAGAAAATAATTGGTAAGTCAGTGCCATCTACAAAATAATATCAATTCTGCAAAAACTCTTCATAATATTAGAATAACCCATTTTATGAAGCCAGCATACTCATATCAAAACTAGACAGAGAATTACAAGAAAGATGCCAGGATTATACCTGTAATCCCAGCACTTTGGGAGGTCAAGGCAGCAGATCACTTTAAGTCAGGAGTTCAAGACCCGCCTGGCCAACATGGTGAGTCCTCATCTCTACCAAAGATTTAAAAATACATATATTTGCCAGGTGTGGTGGTGCATGCCTGTAATCCCAGCTACTTAGGTGGCTGAGGCACAAGAATCGCTTGAACCCAGGAGGCAGAGGTTGCAGTGGGCTGAGACGTGCCACTGAACTCCAGCCTGGGTGACAGAGTGAGATTCTGTCTAAAAAAAAAAAAAAAAAAAAAAAAAAGAATTACAAGAAAGAAAACTAAAGATCAATATCCTCCATGAACACTTATATAAAATTCCTCAAAAAATATTAGCAAATCAATTCTATCAATACAAGAGGTAAATCATGACCAAATGGCATTATTCCAGATTGACTCAATCAATGTAACTAAGCCATATGATCATGCCAGTAGTGCAGAAAAAGCTTGTGAGAAAATTCAATACTTATTCATGATAAAACTCATCAAACTAGGAATAAAAGACATGTGACAAAGGACATCTGTAAAAAACAGCTCACATCATATTTAATGAGGAAAACCTCGGTTATCTCCAAAGATCAGGAACGAGGCAAGGATGCCACTCTTACCACTTCTATTCCACATTGCGCTGGAGTTTCTAGCCATGCAGTAATGTAAATAGAAAGCAATAAAAGACATACCGTTTGGAAAGGAAGAAGTACAGTTATCTTCCTTTGCACAAGATAAACATCTATATGTAGAAAATCCTAAAGATTCTGTATTTTTTTAATTCTAGAATTAACAGTGTCACATGGTAAATGTCAATATACAAGACATCAACAATATTTCTATATAGCATCAATACCAGTCTGAAGTTGAAATTTTTAAAAAATAGCATCAAAAATATGAAACGATTGGGCATATAAAATATGTGTATTACCGAAGTACAAAAATTAGCCAGGGGTGGTGGTGCATACCTGTAATCCCAGCTACTCAGAAGGCTGAGGCAAGAGAATCACTTGAACCCGGGAGGTGGAGGTTGCAGTGAGCTGAGACTATACCACTGCACTCCAGCCTGGGTGACAGAGAGAGACTTCATCTCAATAAATAAATAAATAAATAAATAAATAAATAAATAAATAAATAAATAAAAGAAAAAGAAAAAAAAAAAGAAATACAAGGTGATATTGCCATAAAGATAGACACACAGATTAATGGAGCAGGACAGGGAGTCTAGAAAGAGACCTACATAGTGATTACTGATTTTCAGCAAAGGCTTCAAGGTAACAGAGAAAAGATGTCTTTCTAATAAATGGTGCATATCCATATTCAAGAAAATGAATCTCAAACCTTCCCTCACTACATACAATAATTAACTAGAAATGGATCATATATTTAAATGTGAGAGCTAAATTTTGCAGAAGAACTTTATGACCTTGGTTTAGGCAAAGATTTCCTAGATAAGACACTAAAAGCAGGAACCGGTGAAGAAAAAATGGTAACTTGGGCATTATTAAAATCTCTTTCTCATCAAAAGACATTGTTAAGAAAATGAAAACACAAGCCACAAACTGGCAAAACAGTATGTGATAAAGGATTTGGTTTTAGAATATATTTTTTAAATCTTTCAACACAAAAATAAGGAGATACACACCTAATTAAAAATTGCCCAAAGATTTGAACAGACACTTTGGTGAAGAAGATATTAAAAATGGCAAGTTAGAAATCCTCATCATCACTAGTCATTGGGGAAATGCAAATTAAAATCACAAAAAGATGTCATTCACTGTTATACATCCTCTAGAAAAGCAAAATTAAAACATCAGACAATATCAGTTTATAAAAACCAAGTGGAGCAACTGAAAGTTATTTACTGCTGGTGGAAATGCAAAATAGTATAGCCACCTTAGAAAGCAGATTATAAAATAAACTGATGCATAGATTGCAAAAATTGTCTCCCATTCTGTAGGTTGCCTGTTCACTCTGATGCTAGTTTCTTTTGCTTTGCAAAAGCTCTTTAGTTTAATTAGATACCATTTGTCAATGTTGGCTTTTGTTGCAATTGCTTTTGGTGTTTTTGTTATGAAGTCCTTGCCCATGCCTATGTCCTGAATGGTACTGCCTAGGTTTTCTCCTAGGGTTTTTATGGTTTGGGGTTTTATATTTAAGTCTTTTTCTCCCCCCAACCAAGATGGAGTTTCGCTCTTACGCCCAGGCTGGAGTAAAGTGGCGAGATCTCGGCTCACTGCAACCTCCACCCCACAGGTTCAAGCGACTGTCCTGCCTCAGCCTCGTGAGTAGCTGGGATTACAGGCCCCCACCACCATGCCTGGCTAATTTTTGTACTTTTAGTAGAGACAGGGTTTCGCCATGTTGGCCAGGCTGGTCTTGAACTCCTGACCTCAGGTGATCCACCCACCTCAGCCTCCCAAAGTGCTAGGATTACAGGTATGAGCTACCACGCCCAGCCACATTTAAGTCTTTAATCCATCTTGAGTTAATTTTTGTGTAAGGCGTGAGGAAAGGGTCCAGTTTCATTTTTCTGCATATGGCTAGCCAGTTTTCCCAGTACCATTTATTTAATAGGGAATCTTTTCCCCATTGCTTTTGTCAGGTTTGTCGAAGATCAGATGGTTGTACATGTGTGGTGTTATTTCTGAGGTCTCTGTTCTGATCCATGGGTCTATATGTCTGTTTTGGTACCAGTACCATGCTGTTTTGGCTACTCTAGCATTGTAGCACAGTTTGAAGTCAGGTAGCGTGATGCCTCCAGCTTCTAATATCCAGAATCTACAAGGAACTTAAATTTACAAGACAAAAACAACCCCATCAAAAAGTGGGCAAAGGATATGAACAGACACTTCTCAAAACAAGACATTTATGCAGCCAACAAATGTATGAAGAAAAGCTCAACATCACTGATGATTAGAGAAATGTAAATCAAAACCACAATGATACCATCTCAGAATGGCGATTATTAAAAAGTCAAGAAACAATAGATGCTGCTGAGGCTGTGGAGAAATAGGAATGCTTTTACACTATTGGTGGGAATGTAAATTAGTTCAACCATGGTGGAAGACAGTGTGGCAATTCCTCAAGAAGCTAGAACCAGAAATACCATTTGACCCAGCAATCCTACTACTGGGTATATACCCAAAGGGATATAAATTGTTCTACTATAAAGACACACACACATATGTTTATTGCAGCACTATTTACAATAGCTAAGACTTGGAACCAACCCAAATGCCCATCGACGATAAACTGGATAAAGAAAATGTGGCACATATACACCATGGAATACTATGCAGCCAGAAAAAAGAACAAGATCATGTCCTTTACAAGGGACATGGATGAAGCTTGAAGCCATCATCCTCAGCAAACTAACACAGGAACAGAAAACTAAACACCACATCTCACTCATAAGTGGGAGGTGAACAGTGAGAACACGTGGACACAGGGAGGCAAACAACACACACTGGGGCCGTGGGCAGGTGGATGGCAAGGGGAGGGAGAGCAGTAGGACAAATACCTAATGCCGCAGGGTTTAAAACCTAGATGATGGGTTGATAGGTACAGCAAACCACTATGGCACATGTATACCTATATAACAAAACTGCACGTTCTGCACATGTATCCTGGAACCCAAAGTAAAATAAAACAAACAGTTAAACATATACTTATTGTTCATCAGAGCAATCCCACTCTCAGGTATTTCCCAAGAGAAATTAAAACATGTCCCCATAAAGACTTGTGCATGAGGCCGGGAGTTATGGCTCACACCTGTAATCCCAGCACTTTGGGAGGCCGAGGTGGGTAGATCACCTGAGGTCAGGAGTTCGAGACCAACCTGACCAACATGAAGAAACCCTGTCTTTACTAAAAATACCAAAAAAAAAAAAAAAAAAAAAAATAGCCGGGCATGGTGGCAGGTGCCTGTAATCTCAGCTACTTGGGAGGCTGAAGCAGGAGAATTGCTTGAACCCAGGAGGCGGAGGTTGTGGTGAGCCACGATTGCGCCATTGCAGTCCAGCCTGGCAAGAAGAGAAAAACTCCGTCTCAAAAAAAAAATTAGCTGAGCGTGTTGGCAGGTGCCTGTAATGCCAACTCCTTGGGAGACTGAGGCATGAGAATCGCTTGAACCCCACAGTTGCAGTGAGCCGAGACTGTGCCACTGCACTCCAGCCAGGGCAACAAAGTGAAACTGTGTCTCAAAAACAAACAAACAAAAACTTGTGTATGAATGTCGATAGCGGCTTTTTTTAATGGCCCCAACCTGGAAACAACCAAATGTCTATCAGCTGGTGAATGAATAAACATATTGTGATATGGAACACTAGTCATTAAACAAGGAATGAATTACTGATACAACATGGATGAATCTCAAAAGCATTATGCTAAATGAAAGAAGTGGGACAAAAAAATACCACATACTATATGATTTCATTTATATAACATTCTAGAAAAGGCAGAATTTTAGTGATGGAGAGATTAGTGGTTGACAGGGGCTTAAGTTGAAGTGAGTCAGTTAACTACAAAGATGCACAATTTGGGGGTCATGGAAATGTTTTACATATTGTGGAAATTACCGTAATGCATATATTTGTCAAAACTCATCAAGCTGAACACTCAAAATGGGTAAACTGTATGTAAATTTTATCTCAATAAATCAGATTTTTAAATTAAATCTATTATTAAATAATAGATTTTCTGGCTGATTTGTTTTTATACTTGAGGTATAAACATTGGTCTATTAGGATTATGGACAGTTTTTTAAAGATACAATGTGCTAAGTGTCATGATGGGTAAAAGTACAAGGTGCTTTGGGGAACATATAGTAATTCAGACTGGAGAGTGTGGTGAACTCCGTTCCTTTGACCCAGCAGTCATCTCCAGTCCTTTATTCCTTCCACTGTGGAGGCTGAAAGACAGATTTTTGCTTTTCTAGCTTCTTTTAGCCAAGGGTGCCCCTGTGACCCGGTTTTGTTCAGCGACGCCTAAGGTGACTTAGGCAGGGGCTTCTAGTAAGGCTTTTGCTTTTCTGATAAAAGGAGAACTTGCTATGGTGCCCCTTTTCTGTCTATCATGGACATGATGTTTTCACAGCCATCTTACAACCATAAGAGAACATGCTCAAACACAACAAGCCACATATTAAAGATGGTAGAGCAAAAAGGTAGAAAGAGCCTTGCTATGTGATGGCATCGTTAAATAGCTGAACAAACATGACTTGTGGAATAGCCTATTTGAGGAAAACAGTCCTCTTTGTTTAAATCACTATTAATCAGATTTTTTTTGTGTTAATTCCAGCCAAATAAACATGGTTGGCCCTCATATCTGAGGGTTCTGCATTCACAGACTCAACCAACTGCATATAAAAAATATCTGAAACATAAAAAATACCAATATAACAATTAAAATAACACAGATTTTAAAGCAATATAGTATAACAACTATTTATATAGCATTTACATTGTATCAGGTATTACAAGTCATCTGGAGATGCCTTAAACTAATATAGGAGGATGTGTATAGGTTATATGTAAACATGACACTGTTTTATGTAAGGGACTTGAGCATCCGCAGATTTTGGTGTCTGTGCGAGCCCGGAACAAATCCCCTGGGGATGCCAAGGGACAACCACACTCACCAATATTCCATAGAATATAGGAAAAATGGTATTGGAGGAACTGATGAGGGAGCATTTCATACAGGGCAATCAGCTGGTGGGAAGACAGAATCGTGCATTTACAAAACTGAAAACTTCAATATGGCTGGGTTATAGAGTGCAAATGAAGATGATGGAATATTAATAGTATGGGGATGGAAAGTGGAGAAAGGTGAGTCTGGAGAGGTAAAGAGGGGCAAGATCATTGTATTAGTCTGTTCTCTCATTGCTTATAAAGAACTACCTGAGACTGGGTAATCTATAAAGAAAAGAGATTAAGTTGGGTCTGGTTCCACAGGCTGCACAGGAAGCATGGCTGAGTGGCCTCAGGAAACTTACAATCATGACAGAAGGTGAAGGGGAAACAGGCAAGTCCTACATGGCTGGAGCAGGAGGAAGAGGGCAAAGGGGACACGCTACACACTTTTAAACAACCAGATCTCATGAGAACTCACTATCATGAAAACAGGAAGGGGGAAACCCAACCCCATGATCCAATCACCTCCCACCAGACCCCTCCTCCAACACTGGGGATTACAATTACATGAGATTTGGGCGGGGACACAAATCCAAACCATATCACTCATCAAGGACATTGTAACTATATTTAAAAGTTTGGATTTAACCTGGCTGCCATGAGGTGGCACTGAAGTGTTTTAAGTGAAGAAAATTAAATACATTTGTATTTAGAAAGATCACTTTGGCTGTGGTGTGGAAAACAAGACCTGAGTCAAAGAAACCAGTTAGCAAAAGATGATGGTAGCATGGTCTATGTTTGTGACAGCACAGATGAAATACATGAATTCAGCAGGTATTTATGTGATGATATTAGTATGTGAACTAACAAAAGATTGGATTGTCATGTCAGATTCACATAAAGATTTCATTCAGTATGAAGTTTTACAAATAATTTCAATGATACAGGGAATCGAGGCTCAGAAAAGGCAGAGAAAGGTCTGGGACAGCTGGACTGTGGAGCTTCAGCCACACTGAACATGGGTTATCTGGCCTAGAATAACAGATTAGGTCTCCAGTAAAGGTTTTGTGGGTTTGCATTACACAGAGCAGGGATATTTAAATCACAAAACGTCTCAATTTGATACCCCATGGAATCGTATAGGTTAAATAACATTCTTCAGGAAGCCATGCCTCAGAAATCGATAGCTCCTGGGTTTATTTAAGTAACCCTTACTCAGGGTCAGCCTGCTAAGGAACTTCTACACAAGGACAAATAACATTAGATATACCTAGAAGTTCCCTTGACAAGGTGAAGGGAGCACAGGCCAGCTGCTTTACTTTCTTACTCCTTAAGCAGGGCTTGGTGATAAATGTTACATGGAATGTCTTGGAGAGTAAATAGTCATGGATATAGTTTCTCAAAAAGGGATAATATCTGACAGATATCATGGGGGAAGCTTATTTGCTGTGAATGGTCAGATCTAGCAGACACAGTAGATACCCATTACATGAGACATTTGGGAATTATCTCCAGCAGATTTGAAAAGCACAAGTAAGTTACACAGCAAGAGCCCTCATCTCAACGTCACCTAATTCAGTTGCCCAAATGCTTCTCTCTCAGCCCACACTGATGATACTGACTATGGTATACTATGGTACGTCACTCAAGGTAGAGAAGTTCCCTATGAACTTGGGCCTTGTTCATGAATGAGTTGGCTCAAGCTAAAACTGGATTGATGCCTTACTACAGCCCCACTTAGGTATAGCCCTAAAGAACAGTGGTGGCCGGGCGCGGTGGCTCAAGCCTGTAATCCCAGCACTTTGGGAGGCCGAGACGGGTGGATCACGAGGTCAGAAGATCGAGACCATCCTGGCTAACACGGTGAAACCCCGTCTCTACTAAAAATACAAAAAACTAGCTGGGCGAGGTGGCGGGCGCCTGTAGTCCCAGCTACTCAGGAGGCTGAGGCAGGAGAATGGCGTGAACCCGTGAGGCGGAGCTTGCAGTGAGCTGAGATCCGGCCACTGCACTCCAGCCTGGGCGACAGAGCGAGACTCCGTCTCAAAAAAAAAAAAAAAAAAAAAAAAAAAAGAATAGTGGTAAGGGAAAATCCTAGTGGGCAAAGCTTTGAGCACTATACTTGGTCATTCACTTCTTATTGAGCAAGAAGT
This sequence comes from Macaca thibetana thibetana, assembly GCF_024542745.1. Classification (NCBI taxonomy): domain Eukaryota; kingdom Metazoa; phylum Chordata; class Mammalia; order Primates; family Cercopithecidae; genus Macaca; species Macaca thibetana. The sequence goes on from NC_065591.1 coordinate 100,271,253, forward strand.
AGCCTTAAGGAGAGATATACATGGATTCTTGGGCAGTGGCCAATAGTTTGACTCATTGGTCAGGTACTTAACTCGGAAAGGGCAAAATCAGATCAGAGACAAGGAAATCTGGGAAATGTCATAACAATTGACTTATAAGGTGTGGATCTTCAGTTATCACTTTTATGCTTACCAGAGAGCATCCACTACAGAAGACACACTGAACCACCAGATGGATAAGGTGACTTTGGCACTGAGGGCCAGCCAACATGCTCTTGGCCACCCTAGTCCTTATGCAATTAGCTCATGTACAGAGGAGTCATGATGGCATGGATGGAAGACAAGGGCCCAAAATCATGGGCCTTTTCTCAGAAAAACTAATCTAGCTGCTTCCACTGCTGAATGACACTTGGCCTTGATATGGCACCATCATTTGAAAAGACCAATCAGTTATTTGGTGGCAACATGATTATAACAGACCCATTCTTATTTGGACATTGCAGCAATTCATTCCTAACAGGGATTGCTACTTGGTCCAGGTATGGATTTGCCTTTCTTGACCATGGTGGCTCTATCAGAACCACTATCTAAGGACCTATAAAATGCATGATTTACTATTATGGGCTTTCTGACCAAGGGACCAATTTTACAGTAAAGAAATTTTTAAAATGAGTATATGACCATGGAAAACACTAGTCCTATCATATGCCACACAATCCAGAAACTATTAGAGTGTTAAATTGGCCTGTTAAAGAGTAACCTAAGGTTCTAGCTTGAGTAGGACATGCAGCTAGGTTGGAGCATTTTCCTCCAGGATGTGATATATACATTGAACCAAGGGCCATTATATGGTGCTCTGTCTAAATAACTTAAATAGGGTTATGACATACGGGTCCAAGAACCAAGGGATGGAAATAAGGTTGGCCCCTCTCACCACTACTCTCAGTGATCCCTTGGGAATTTGTGCTTCTTGTTCCTACAAGTTGAGACTCAGCAGAACTGAGTCCATGTAGCCACTGGTTACATGTTATCCTCCCTGTATCCAGTGAGGGAATGGCTCCCCTGGAGGTCACAATAAGGATTCCACTGAACCTAAAGCTATGATTGCTGCCTGGTCATGTTTGGCTCCTCATGCTGGTAGATAAATACCTGGTTTCTCCGTCCACTAGCAGGACAATTCTGAAGTGCATTCTGTATGGTTCCTCAGAGCATTCCTAGCAAACTGAGGCCTGGATACCCACAGCAATAACCCATTCTTAACACAAATGTTTTTTGGCTTTTCTCCCTTCCGTTTCTCTAATTTCTAATTTCTCTAATTTCTAATTTGTGTTTTCTGGGATCATCTCCTAAATAAACTATCTGTACCAATGTCTTATGGTTTCCTTTGAAAGGAACCACTAAGATTGTTCCTTTTCTCTTTGTGTTGATTTTAAATGTATTCACAAATTTTGTGATAGTTTTCCTTTTAAGAGATAGAGCTTAATTCCCCTCTCCATAAGTATAGGCTGGACTTGATGCATTTCTAATTAATAGAATAGGGCAGAAGGGATGGTGTGTGGCCTCTGAGTCTAGGTCTTAAAAGGCATTGTGGCTTCCTCCTTGCTCTCTCTCTCTCTCTCTCTCAGGTTGCTTGCTCAGCCATGTTATGAGGGCACTCAAGCTATCCTATGGGGAGGTCTATGTATCAAGGAATTGAGGCCTCCTGCCAACAACTGTTCACGTGTGCCATCTTGTAGGCAGACTCTCCAACCCAGTCAAGCCTTCAGCTGACTGCAGCCCTGGCCAAAATCTTTATTGCAACCTCCTGAGAGACTTCAAGCCAGAGCCACCCAACTAAACCACTCCCAGTTTCCTAACCCTCAGAAACTGAACGAGATAAAAACTTTTGGTGCTTTAAGCTGCTGTCTTGGGGTAATTTATTATGCAGTGATAAAAAACTAATTCATTGCTCTAACCTGGAAGAAAGGGAACGGGAATCCAAAGAATTGTATTGCATGCAGAGTAGTGAAGGCAAATCGTAGGCCCCAAAAAACTGAGATTAGGGGAATGATCTAGAAAGGAAAATGAAAAAAGGAAAGCGCAACATTGATGAAAGCAAGTAAAGAGAAAAATGTAAACAAGGAAAGATAAACAACATTACAAAAGAAACGAAAGAAATAACTATGACATAAAACAGGCAGTAACTAAGTATGAGAGAAACAGAATTGCAAAGACAACTATAATGAGTAAGCAGACAGAGAATCAAGAGGAAGAAAGAAAAAAGTTCAGTGAAGAAAAAAAACGGAGTAATGAGAGGATAAAAGTGGGAGATGGGGGAAGAAGCAAGGCACACTTGGATATGGGATAAAGGGACCGAAAGCTCTGCCTTCCGTGATTGCACTAAATGCCTCAAGTAAACATGCAAAATAATCAGTCTGAAGCTTCTTGCATCTAAATGTAGTCTCTTTACTTAAGTGTAACTGTTAGAATACTACAGTTTCTCAGAATACTAGGAACAATTTCTATATTTGCCATGATCATTGTATTCAGTCCAGTGTTCTATTTCTGCTCAATTTTCCTTACTTAACTGAGCTAGATTCTGTGCCCAGAATATGTACACAAGTTATTCCAGTCAGAATACACTATCCCTTGACTGTAACTGATGGATGGAGGGCTCAAAGGTCTATAACTCAGAATAGAAATAAAGTACTTTATAGTCCATAAGTAGAATCAGGTGTTAATCTAGTTACATTTGGTTCTTGATAAACATTTTCACAATAAGTATGATCTGGTGTTCCCATTTGCATTTTTGATATATCTCCTCCATAGTCATATATGTTTTTCTGTGCTTCATCAAACCTGAATCCTAAAGAGAAGTGACAAATGATTAGAAAGATACCAGATATAATAAGATGTTCATTCAAAATGCTACTGTGTGTCAGTCTGTTTCACATTCCTTTTCATCACTCTTAAAGCAAATATCTTCACCTGAAACCAGAAATGCTCCAAATTTCTGAGTTCATCCCACTTTCACTCCCACATATCACTGTCCATCCCTACAAAAGGCTCTGCAGGACCTGGGTTTTAGGTCTGATCTACTAGTAACTAACTGTGTAATTTGGGACAAATTATTTAACCTAAGTCTTAGTGTTCTCATTTGTAAAATGGGGATAATAACTGCACCTGCTTCATCATATTCCTGCAAGAATTAAATGTGACAGTGCATGTAAAGAACTTAGAGCATCTGGCATTTAGTTGGTGCTCTGTAATTAACTATTAGCTAACTTCTTTATTCACAAAGGGAGAGATGCCCTTTTCCTCTCAAGAGCTCATGTTTCTAAATCTTCTCTTGCTTCTTGAAGAAGTGACACACATTCTCCTCTTCTCTAATGCCAACATCTTCAATGTATCACCTTCACTGACTGCAATTATGTAAATCTCCACTACTTAAAATAATTTCACTTGCTCTTGTGCTCCTTTCAACTACCATCCTATATCTTTCCTTCTTTTCACAGTAATTTCTTTTAACTCAGTAATTTATATTGTTTCCTGGTTTTTTTTTTTTTTTTTTTTTTTGAGACAGGGTCTCACTCTGTTGTCTAGGCTGGAGTGCAGTGGCACAATCACACAGCCTCCACCTCCTGGGCTCAAACGATTCTCCCGCCTCAGCTTCCCAAGTAGCAAGGACTACAGATGCATGCCACCATGCCCTGCTGACATTCTAGTTTTTGTAGAGTGAGAGTCTCTCTCTGTTGCCCAGGCTGGTCTTGAACTCTTTGCCTCAAGCAATCCTCCAAACTTGGCCTCCCAAAGTGCTGGGATTATAGGCATGAGCCACTGTGCTGGGTCTCTGTGCTGATTTAAATATGTAAAAGATCACCATCTACTGTGCAGGAAGGGAATGGAGAGGCACTGGTTTGGAGGCTATTGCAGAAGCCTGTAGAGGGATGAAGGCAACTTGGGCTGAGTGGGTGGCAATGAGCTGGAAATAGGTGGACTGGTAAATACTAAGGATAGCTCATAGTTATGGAGTATGCATTATGAGATAGGGACTATTCTAAGCTCTGAGCATGATTATCTCATTTTCTCACAACCTATGTGCCAGGTACTACTGTTATTATTTTACTGATGAGGAAACTGAGCTAGTAACTTGCCCAAGATCATATAGCCAGTAAAGAGTGGAGCCAAAAATCAAACCCAGGCACTCTGAATCAAGACTCCACAATCCTTTGGGAAGCCAAGATGAGCAGATCACATGACTCCAAGAGTTCAAGACCAGCCTGGGCAACATGGCAAAATCCCATCTTGACAAAAATACAAAAATTAGCTGGGCATGGTGGTGTGTGCCTATGGTCCCAGCTACCCAGCAGGCTGCAGTGGGAGAATCGTTTGAGCCTGGGAGGCAGAGGCTGCAATGAACTGAGATCTGGGCCACTGCACTCCAGCCTGGGCAACAGAGTGAGACCCTGTCTCAAAACAAAAACAAAAACAAACAAACAAACAAAAAACTCCACAATCCTAACCTCTTTGCTTTACTGCTTCTCCTATCTGCTACTGGGACAGAACTCATACACCATCATTAGGCTTTGGCTATGTTAAAATTATTGGCGTTTCTGGGGTCTGATGACACTCTTCTTCAACATGCTGGCTTTCACTTTCAGCATTTCAGTACTACTAACTACTGGCAGAACAATAGTGGCCTAGAATCTAAAAACTATTTTCAACATTTTGAGGCATTTATTTTACCAAATGAAGTCTGCTCATGAAAAATCATTACTAAAACTATAAGTAACTGGTTTTTTTTTTCACTCTGTTACCCAGGCTGGAGTTTAGTGGTGCAATCTTGGCTCACCGCAACCTCCACCTCCCTGTTCAAACAATTCTCTTACCACAGCCTCCAGAGTATCTGAGATTACAGGCATCTGCCACCATGCCCAGCTAATTTTTGTATTTTTAGTAGAGTCAGGGTTTCACCATGTTGGCCAGGCTGGTCTCGAACTCCTGACCTCAAGTGAGTCGTCTGCCTCAGCCTCCCAAAGTGCTGGGATTACAGGTGTGAGCCACCGTGCCTGACTAGTAACTTTTAAAATAGGATTCATATTTTGGCCAGGTGCAGTGGCTCTCGCCTGTAATCCCAGCACTTTGGGAGGCCGAGGCAGTCAGATCACAAGGTCAGGAGATCAAGACTGTTCTAGCTAACATGGTGAAACCCCATCTCTACTAAAAATACAAAAAATTAGCTGGGCGTGATGGTGGGCACCTGCAGTCAGGCTGAGGCAGGAGAATGGCATGAACCCGGGAGGCGGAGCTTGCAGTGAGCCGAGATTGCACCACTGCACTCCAGCCTCGGCGACAGAGTGAGACTCCGTCTCAAAAAAAAAAAAAAGGATTCATATTTTTAAAATCATTTTATTCAACCTTAAATAATATAGGACATTTCCCTCTATTCCCAAATAGCAATCTTACATACAAAGGTAAAAATGACTTGACAAATGCATCTAAATTTATATACTATGCAGATTACTGAAAGGTTAAATGCCTAGAAATACGTGTGTGGAATGCATTTTTTGTTCATGAGAATTTCCTATAAGGTACTGCTAAAAATCACCTACCTTTGAAATTAGCCGAAGAGTTGCTTGTAGCAATTTCCTTCCAGCTGGCAATGTACCTAAGCACATTATGTGAGCATTCATTAAATTAAACTGATTCATTAGTACATACTTAGACTACGTCTAAAATTCCACTTTCTTTTGAGAAATCTTAGATTAATGATGGCATGTTCACTAGCCTCCATGTGTAATTCTCATAACTTTCCCACCTCCTAGTAGCTCACATCCAGCTAAGAACCTTCAGGACAAGGAGTTGAAGGAGGTATAAAAATGGTGCCCACCATCTGCCATACTTAGTGTTCTTTCACCTCCCTCTAGCATGCCTCCTCATTTTATCCTATGAATTCCTGCAAAATCATGTCCTCAGCTGAGTATTTACTAAGATGTTAGTTAATAACATCTAAATTTAAAGCATGGGCAGAAGACTCTCCTGGAGACAACAACAAAAACTTTCTCCTTGGTTCTAGATTGCCAGATCCACTGTCTCTGATATATGAAGGGAAATTTAAAGTGTCTAGTTTCTGAGCTCATTAGAACAGCAGTGCTGTCTTTTCAGTGTCCAGAACACGTAAGAGATACATTCAGGTAGGGTAAATGCAGCTGTCACCTTAGCTCCTGAACAGAGACTGAAAATAGAGAGAACAGGGTTGCCTGAGAAGAGGTGGAATAGGGAAGAACAAGGTATGACCTTCTGTGAGGATGATGGAAAGCACCAAGAGGCAGGTTTCCTAAGACTTACTTCACCTTAGGCTCCATATTCCACTTTCCTAAGCTGCCTTTACAACTGCACCCACTTTAATCAAAAAATCAGGTCAGGATTTGGTTACAGTAGGTGCTGAAAAGGAGCTAGCACAGAGAGGTGGAGAATTAGAATCGTCATGTAATTGGCCCAGTGCGGTGACTCACGCCTGTAATCCCAGCACTCTGGGAGGCCGAGGCAGGTGGATCACGAAGTCAGGATATTGAGACCACCCTGGCTAACATGGTAAAACCCCATCTCTACTAAAAATACAAAAAATTAGCCAGGCATGGTAGTGCACGCCTGTAGTTTCAGCTACTCGGGAGGCTGAGGCAGGAGAACGGCCTAAAACCTGGAAGGTGGAACTTGCAGTGAGCTGAGATGGCGCCACTGCACTCCAGCCTGGGTGACAGAGCGAGATCTCAAAAAAAGAAGCAAAAAAAGTTGTCATGTAATTCAGAAAACACTGTGATTTTCTTTTCTTTTTCTTTTTTTTTTTTTTTTTTTTTTTTTGAGATGAAATCTCGCTCTTGTCCCCTAGGCTGGAGTGCGATGGCGTGATCTTGGATCACTGCAACCTCCGCCTCCCGGGTTCAAGCAATTCTCCTGCCTCAGCCTCCCAATAGCTGGGATTACAGGCGCCTGCCACCACGCCCGGCTAATTTTTGTATTTTTAGTAGAGACCGGTTTTCAACATGTTGGCCAGGGTGGTCTCGAACTCCTGACCTCCGGTGATCTACCTGCCTTGGCCTCCCAAAGTGACACTGTGATTTTCTAATTATTTATTCCATTTGAATTCTTTTTACTTCTGTCAACCCTGGGCTCCTGAAGTTTTTTGCAGTAGGAAGGTATATACTTCCAACAGTATTTAATACTTCTTTTTATAGAGACAAGGTCTCACTCTGTCTCCCAGGCTGCAGTGCACTGGTGCCATCATGGGTCACTGCAGTCTTAAACTCATGGGCTCAAGTGATCCTCCTGCTTCAGCCTCCTGAATAGATGGGACCACAGGTGCATGCCACCACACCTGGCTAACTTTTTAATTTTTTGTAGAGATGGGGTCTCAGTATTTTGACCAGGCTAGTCTTGAACTCTTGGGCTCAAGTGATCCACCTACCTTGGCCTCTCAATGTGCTGGGATTATAGACGTGAGCCACTGCACCTGGCCTGTCCAACAGTATTTAATTACAATCAGATGTGTCTGAATTTGGCTCCTTCTCACTACTGCTACCCCTTGGTGCTCTGCGAACTTCCTTCAATGGCCTTAAATAGGATACTGCCGGGTGACTTAAATGAAAGGATGCAGGACAAGAGCAGGTGGTATAAACTCCTTCCACAATCTCTCAGTAGGCAATTCAGTTTGGTTTGACCTTAAATTTTAGCAGACTTTGAGCTTTCAGTGGTTGCTCAGGAGCACTATAAAGACTCACCCTGCTTGCTTGGATTTATACACAGAAAAGACTTTCATGCCACCACCTTCAAGAAACCAAGATAAAAGACCTTGATCGATAGTATGCTGAGCCCTGACAATCCGGGGCACAAACCATACCATAGCTAGGCCCATCACTGTCCCTGCTTTATCCAAGATTAGCACATGACTTTTATTCCATTATTTTAAAAAGAACTTCACATAAAGAACATACCAGCAGTAATTGATAAGAAATCTAAGTTTTACAAAAATCTAAGTTTTACAGACAGAGAAGCAAGTCTGATGATAGCATTACCACGCTGTTTATATCACACAGCTGATCTTTCTCACTAAGAAATTTGTAGAAATTTTTAGAAAATAGTTACAGAATCAAGTGTGTGTGGACTCTACAATGAATCCCTTTGTTAAATTACAAATTGAACACTTTAAGAGCTCAGAAAAAGTCCCTAGCCAGAGAGGTCACAAAGCTACGTATCTTAGAAATCAAAGGAGCAGCTTCAGATATAGATACTATCCATAACAGACATAGGCACAGAGCTCTCACCACCAGACTATCAGGAAATTACTTAGTATTTTCTAGCTGGTGATTGCTTAACAGGTATGTCACAATTCACTCGCTGTTTGAAAAACATGATGATCCTGGAAGAGGAACATCTGAATATCCATTAGGATGAATGCATGAATGCCAGCAAGAGCCACGGTAGCTGTCCTGTGGCATTGTGCATAACTCCGTGATGGTGATGTGAGGACTGTTCTAGTTTCTAAACATCTGCAGTAACATAGCTCTGGATACAGGAATTTGCAACAGTACTCATTAGTGTGTTTGAGTCCACAAGTGAAACTGGCTCTATCCATTCTTCCAAATGATAATAATAATGTTCGGTTAATAGTTGCAGTACACATCTGAAGATGGACATGGCTTCATCTCAGGAGAGCATCGGTCTGTCGTAACACACTAGCACAAAAGCCTTTGGGGAGAAACTGGCTGTTATCACTAAATATCAGTGTTCAAGGCATCTATGCCATTCTAATTGTCCAACTATAGAAAAATGTCCATAGACTTTAAAGGATACTTTCCAAGGAATTAGGGGTTACCAATTCTCTAGAAGGGACAAATGTCAGACTTTTCATCAAACAAGATGTCACCCCAAGCCAGTTACAACTATCTAGAGGTCTACAAAGGTCAAACGGGGAAGTAGACTGTGGAGACCATAAATGCGCTGGAAAGAAGGGGCTAATGCCTAATGTCTGCAGTTAGCTAGGGGAAGGCCTTTGCAAAGTTTAGTCTTACTGAGATAATCAGTGTTTGTGGCCAAGTAGTGCTACTGAAATATACCCAGATAATCACACTTGAAATTTCATCTGAAATGTTTGTTGTTCAAGGCTCAATGTAAAACTTTGCTAAGGTTCACATTGATGGTACAAAATTACAAGTATCCTCAGCTTAGAAAATAAACTGATAGAAGTTATACATAACTTGGAAACAAGGTATTTGCATTTTTTTAAATGGAAATTTTCAGTTGCTCTTATCTGAAAGCTAGGTATATCCATCCCACTCCTACATGCTATGAAGAAATCGCTTCAAGTCTTACTGGTTTATTCTGTTTTTTGTTTGTTTTGTTTTTTGTTTTTGTTTTTGAGACGGAGTCTCGCTCTGAGATCCCCAGGCTTTAGTGCAGTGGCGCGAACTCGGCTCACTGCAAGCTCCGCCTCCTGGGTTCATGCCATTCTCCTGCCTCAGCCTCCCGAGTAGCTGGGACTACAGGCGACCACCACCTCGCCCGGCTAATTTTTTGTATTTTTAGTAGAAACGGGGTTTCACTGTGTTAGCCAGGATGGTCTCGATCTCCTGACCTCATGATCCACCCGCTTCGGCTTCCCAAAGTGCTGGGATTACAGGTGTGTGCCACCACGCCCAGCTGTTTTTCGTTTTTTAAAGGGAAGCCATTAAGACTTCACCTATTATCACTTAGCAATGATGACGGGGAAAGTCTTACGTGGACCCAGATGCCTATTTTTTCTTTCCTTTGAACTCAGTGGTTTTATTCTTTTTATATTACAGTAATGACAGAATATAGAATATCTGGTATGAATTTTTTGTACTTGTTTGCCAGCCCTTAGCTTGAATCAGCCAAGGGAAAGGCAGAGCAGGATTTCAAAAGCTCACCTGAGAAAATTCTCTATCCAGTCCTGAGAAACTCATTCAAAATGGACCTCCCCTACCTCTCTTTCCCTTTCTTCCCTCTCTTCTCCATCCAGCAATTTTTACTCTTAGGAAGAAAAGTAAAAGCAAGGCATTCCAGGTCCTTTATTTGGCTGTCATTTCTTCCATCATTATTACCATCTGCAATTTGTTCAGTGTCCCAGAAACTACAGACGTGCTGTCTGTAGGGAATCTCAAGACTCAGGTCTGCACAAAATATTGGGGTTATTGAATCATAGCAATTTCTTCTTATTTAAAAATATTTTAAAGCATCTACTATGGATACTTAGTCCTTTATTTTTTATCTTGTCCTTATTATTTTCTGATCTATCCTTCTCATCAGTATCTTCTTTTTTCTTTTATTCTTGTTTTGATTTTCCTTTGTCCTTTATCATTCTTCCCCCTTTTTCTTTATTTATCTTTCCTTGCATCATTATTCTCTCCTCTGCTTCCTCTGGCTTCTTTTTTTCATGTTCTATTGTTCAATGACCATTACCTTGATTTTCCCTACCCCATTTTCCTATCTCATTTTTACTGATTTCTTCTGTTTTCTGACATTTCTTTATTTACACCATCTCCATTTAAATTTTTCTGCCTCTTCATTCATGCAGTATCCACATTCTTTATTGTAGTTGAGTAAATATTGAACATTTTAAGCAGCTTTATTGAGGTATAATTCATATACCATACAATTCCCCCATTTGAAGTATAATATCCAGTGGCTTTTAGTATAATATTTGCAGAGTTGTGCATCCACCACCACAATGAATTTTCTTAATTTTCTTTTCTTGTCTTTTCTTTCTTTTCTTTTCTTTTTTTTTTTGAGATGGAGTTTCACTCTTGTTGCCTAGGCTGGAGGGCAATGGAGCGATCTCAGCTCACTGCCACCTCTGCCTCCCAGGTTCAAGCGATTCTCCTGCCTCAGCCTCCCAAGTAGCTGGGATTACAGGCGCCCACCACCACGCCTGACCAATTTTTGTATTTTTAGTAGAGACAGCAGTTCACCATGTTGGTCAGGCTGGTCTTGAACTCCTGACCTCAAATTATCCACCCGCCTCGGCCTCCCAAAGTGCTGGGATTACAGGCGTGAGCTACCACGCCTGGCCCACAATGAATTTTCAATCATTTTCATTGCCTCAAAAAGAAACCCTGCACCCCATAGCCACCACCTCCCCTTCCCCCTAGTTAATTCTCCAGCCCCAGGAAACCACTAATCTACTTTCTGTCTCTACAGATTTGCCTGTTCTGGACATTTCATATAAATAAAATAACGTGTGACCCTTTGTGATTGGCTTCTTTTACTTAGCAGACTCATCAATGTTATGGCAGATATCAGAACTTAATTTCTTTTTTCTGTTATTAATAGAGGCGCGGTTTCACTGTGTTTCCCAGGCTGGTCTCAAACTCCTGGGTTCAATCAATCCTCCCATCTCGGCCTCCAAAAGTGCTGGGATTACAGGCGTGAGCCATTACACTTGGCCTTTTTTTTTTTTTGACAGGGTCTCACTCTGTCACCCAGACTGGAGTGCAGTATTGTGATCATGACTCACTGCAGCATCTATCTCCTGGCTCAAGAGATCCTCCCACCTCAGCCTCCTGAGTAGTTGGGACTACAGTTGTGCACCACCAGGCCTGGATAATTATTTATTTTTTGTAGAGATGGAGTCTTGCTATGTTACCCAGGCTAGTCTCAAATGCTGGGCTCAAGCAATCTGCCCACCATGGTCTCCCAAAGTGCTGGGATTACAGGCATGAGCCACCACGCCCAGGCCACTTATTTTTTTTGTGGAATAATATTCTACTGTGTAGATCTACCATATTTCATTTAGCCATTCATCAGGTGATGGACATTTGGAGTATTTCTGCTTTTTTGCTATTTATGACTAATGCTGCTATGAACATTCATGCACAGGTTTTTGTGTGGACGTGTATTTCCCCTTCTCTTGGGTATATATCTAGGAGTGGAGCTGCTGGATCACATGGCAGCTCTGTGTTTAACCATTTGAGGAACTGCCAGATTGTTTTCCAAAGTGGCTGCACCATTGCACATTCCCATTAACAGTGTATAAGAGTTCCAATGTCTCCACATTCTTGCAAACACGTTTTATTATCTGTCTTTTTAATTATAGCTCTCCTAGTAGGTATGAAGTGGTATCTCATTATGGTTTTGATTGCATTTCCTTAATGGGGCTACATTAAATATTTCCACTACAAAAGAAATCTTTAAAATGTTTTCCAAGGGCCACAGTACATCGCTGAAAAATTATAACGTTTTAGTGTCTCATACAGAAAGGTTAGGGAATACAGATGAAAGAAAACCTTTGTATTATTAATTTCATGCTCTTAGCCTTTTTTCTAAATCCCAAAGTAAGAAGCAAAGCAGACTAAGGCATAAGAATAAAGTCTAGGAATAAAGAGCCCTAAGTCTAATTTTTTGTTTACTATTTTTGTATCAGTCATTTTTTACCCCTCATTTTTTCTTCTGTTCTTTCTAGACAAATTATACTCCGGATTTTTTTCTTTGAAGATTGTTTGTGGCCCCAAGATTCAACACGGAAGTAGGAAATGTTAGAAAAATATATGATGACTGCCCTTGTTCCCCAAGATAGCAACATGTACTTACTCATCAAAGTTCAGTGTGTTTGTCCAGTTCAGCACTTCATCCACTTCCCATTCCATCACAGAATCTATCCCACCATCTTCAAAAGCTCTTATCAGCCCCTTTGTTGCAGTGTGAATTAGTCCTAGAGTTTCACGATGTGTTGACTTAGCCTCCAGACTTCCTGAGTAGTACCTACACAGAGGAAAGGGAAAGAGACATAAATCTTCTGAAATAGGAGATAACAAGTAGATACAGGCGATATATATTGTTGTTATTTACATATTAAAACTATTTGCATACTGAATAAAGTTTTCATCCTATATAATTCAGATGCATCTAAACCAAGATCTATGTGATGGGATCTTTTGGGGGAAAAAACACAACTTAATCAACCACACTAACTTCAAATCACCCCTCAATAAGTTGCATTTTTATGATACAAGGAAAAACTAAATTATTAAATTGTTGAATATTAGAATTATAGAGTGGAAAGGGTCTTAGAAACTAAATAACTAACCTACTCAGTTTATAGGTGAGGAAATAAACCTTAGAGGAGTTAAGGAAATTTTACAAAATCAAGGGGCTAATAGCAGATAAAGAAGGAAGGAAAGTGAAAAAAGGAAAGAGAGGAAGAGGTAAAGGGAAAACATATACTATTTTATTTGTGCCAGGTACTTTTCGTACATTCTTATTTAATTCTCTTTAAAAAGACACAGCCAGGCCCGGCGCAGTGGCTCACACCTATAATCCCAGAACTTTGGGAGGCCGAGGCAGGTGGATCACGAAGTCAGGAGTTCGAGACCAGCCTGGCCAACATGGCAAAACCCCGTCTCTACCAAAAATACAAAAATTAGCCAGGTGTGGTGACTGGCCCCTGTAATGCCAGCTACTTGGGAGGCTGAAGCAGGAGAATCGCTTGAACCTCAAAGGCAGAAGTTGCAGTGAGCTGAGATCGTGCCATTGCACTCCACCCTGGGCGACAAGAGCAAGACTCAGTCTCAAAAAAAAAAAAAAAAAAAAAGAAAGAAGAAAAGACACAGCCATTTGTGGCAGCTATTTTTAGTCCCCTTTTAGAGATAAAGAAACTGAGACCTGAAGAAGTTAAAATATTGTTCAAGGCCGGGTACAGTGGCTCAAGCCTGTAATTCCAACATTTTGGGAGACTGAGGCAGGAGGATCATTTGAGGCCAGGAGTTTGAGACCAGCCTGGGCTACAGAGAGACCCTCATCTTGATTAATAATTTAAAAAATGTGTAAAGAAATTTTCAAGATCATGTAGCAGTAAATACTTGTGAGAGCCAGTATTCAGACCCTTAGTCTTAAGTTCAGCCTCCTTCTGCAGCACTGCCTGTCTTAAAAGAGCTGAACACATAAAATAACATATTCACTGATAATGAGCTGAGTAACTAGACAGAAGTTAGTAGTCCTTACCGAGATCATCAAAACATTTTTTTGGTGTTTAAGATCTACATTGGTAGCCATTTTAAAGGGTCACCTATTATGAAGTTGTATTTGTGTATTAATTAAACACTCATTGATTAGGAAACAGCATAGTGGTGATATGGAGTAAGACTCTGGTATCAAATTATCTGGATGTGAATCTTGGTTCTGTGTTATATAATCTTTGCTAAATAACCTAGCCTTTCTGGGCCTCACTGACCTCTTCCTTAAAATGGTAATCAGGACCAGGTGTGGTGGCTCATGCCTATAATCCCAGCACTTTGGGAGGGTAAGGCGGAAGGATCACTTGAAGCCAGAAGTTTAAGAATATCCTGGACAACATAGTGAGACCCCATCTCTACAAACAATAAAAAAATTAGCCAGGCACAGTGGCACATGCCTGTAGTCCCAGCTACTGGGGAGGCTTAGGTGGGAGAATTGTTTGAGCCCCGAAGTTCAAGGCTGCAGTCAGCTATGATTGCACTACTGCACTCCAGCTGGGTAACAGAGCGAGGCCTTATCTCTTAAAAAAAAAAAAAAAAAAAAAAAAGTAATCATAACACTACTTCCTCCTAGCATTCTTGAGAGGTTTAGGAGTATAAATCCATATGGGATGGGCACGGATGGTGGCTTATGGCCGCAATCCCAGCACTTCAGGAGACCAAAGCAGGACACTCCCTTGAGCCCAGGAGTTCAAGACCAACCTGGGCAAAATAGGGACAACCTGTCTCTACAATTTTTTTTTTTTTTTTTTTTTGAGATGGAGTCTCACTCTGTTACCCAGGCTGGAGTGCAGTGATGTAATCTCAGCTCACTGCAACCTCCGCCTCCTGGGTTCAAGCAATTCTCCTGCGTCAGGCTCCCAAGTAGCTGGGACTACAGGTGTGTGCCACCACGCCCAGCTAATTTTTGTATTTTTAGTAAAGACAGGGTTTTACCATATTGGCCAGGCTGGTCTCGAACTCCTGACCTTGTGATCTGCCCACCTCAGCCTCCCAAAGTGCTGTGATTACAGGTGTGAGTCACTGAGCCCAACCCCCCAAATTTTTTAAAATAATAAAAAAAAAGTGTAAATCTATGTAAAGCATTTAGAACAATGACTGGTACACAGTAAGCTGTGTACCATAGGTTGACATTGTATTGGGTGGTAGGGCTATTAACAGTGAGAAGATACATCCTTGCCCTCATGAAATTTCGACTTCATCAGATTTTAAATGGATAATGATCCCTGACAGCAAATGCTCTGTTGCTCAGGCTGGAGTGCAGTGGCGAGATCTCGGCTCACTGTTTCTGCCTCCTGGGTTCAAGCAGTTCTCCTGCCTCAGCCTTCCAAGTAGCTGGGATCACAGGAGCGCACCACCATGCCTGGCTAATTTTTGTATTTTTCATAGAGAGGGGTTTCACCATGTTAGCCAGGCTGGTCTCAAACTCCTGACTTCCAGTGATCTGCCCGCCTCTGCCTCCCAAAAGTGCTAGGATTACAGGCGTGAGCCACTGTGCCTGGCCTCTTATTTTTCTTTTTTCAACAGTGATATATAACAATTCAGATATCTTTTTTCTCTTATTAGGGAAGAATAAAATGCACTCTGTTTTCAAGAGATTCATAATAATTGTTCAAATAATTTAATTCTCAGATTTTGAACTCTTCTAAAATTAGTTACTATTATAATTAAATGGTATATTGATAAAATAACAGGTTTGCAAGCAGCAACAGTGTTTCAAATAGAGTGATCAGAAATAAAAGATCACTTTATAAACATAATTTGTTTCATAAACAAACTAGTGATTTTTTTAAAAGACACAAAATTGGCTGGTGTGGTGGCTCATGCCTGTAATCCCAGAACTTTGAGAGCCCAAGGTGGGCAGATCACTTGAGGTCAGGAGTTTGAGGCTGGCCTGGCCAACATGGTGAAACCCAGGCTCTACTAAAACTATAAAAGTTAGCTGGGTGTGGTGGCATGTAGCTGTAGCCCCAGGTCCTCAGGAGGCTGAGGCAGGAGAATGCTTGAACCCGGAGGTGGAGGTTGCAGTGAGATGGCATGGTGCCAGTGTACTCCAGCCTAGGCAACAGAGCAAGACTCTTTCTGGAAAAAAAAAAAAAAAAGACATAAACTTTGTCTTCATGGGTAATTTTGCAATATATTTTTAGTTGTATTTACTTTAACACGATCTTATATTCTTTCCAAACTAGGAAATTTAGAGGGAAAAAACATTATAAGAAATGTTTGTCTAAATGTCACGACAGAGAGAGAAGTTAAAACAACAAAGACCTAGGAAGAATCAAAGCTTAAGTTGCAAAGGAGGTTGAGGAAAGCTAAGATCTATAGGACACAGGAAGGGACAAGATTTAAAAGCCAGAATTCTTTTAGTAAGATAGGGGGAAAAAAATCAAAATTTTGTTGATTTTGTTCATTACTGATTCTCAGCAACAGTCAGAATGAAGAGTGCTTAAATGCCATAAATGAACAAAGCACACAAAGTAAATTTCTTATTCACTCCCTGCAACTCTATGAAAAGGAAATGGAACATCCTGTCAAAAAAATCATTCATTCATTTATTTATTCTATAAGCAACATATATTCATTAAACATGAACTATGTCTGAGATCCTGTGCTAATAAATGGAACAGAGTCTCTGCTCCGTAGGGACTCAAAGTCTAGTGAAGGTGGCAGACAAATACACAGTTAATTGCAAAAATGTGACCAATGAGTATATAAAACATCCATGGGGCACATCAAAAGGAAGTACCTAATTGTGTCTAGGTGGGTAAGGGAAGGTTTCAGAAGGAGATACTTGGGCCAAGTATCAAAAGATGAAGATGTCGTTGTCATGCAGCTGAGCACTCTAGGGAGAGGAAATATCATGGGGGGTGTAGGTAATGGGGAGCCCTTAACATGTTTTAAGTAAGGAAATTATTTCTTAGAAACAGTGTTTCGGCCGGGCGCCGTGGCTCAAGCCTGTAATCCCAGCAGTTTGGGAGGCCGAGATGGGGCGGATCACGAGGTCAGGAGATCGAGGCCATCCTGGCTAACACGGTGAAATCCCGTCTCTACTAAAAAAAAAAATACAAAAAACTAGCTGAGCGTGGTGGTGGCGCCTGTAGTCCCAGCTACTCGGGAGGCTGAGGCAGGAGAATGGCGTGAACCCGGGAGGCGGAGCTTACAGTGAGCTGAGATCCGGCCACTGCCCTCCAGCCTGGGCAGCAGAGGGAGACTCCGTCTCAAAAAAAAAAAAAAAAAAAGAAACAGTGTTTCTACAGAGTTCAGTGTTTATACAGAGAAGACGAAGAGACTAGACACTAGGAAACTAATCAGAAGTTAGATGAAAAATGAGATGTTACAGTGGAGAATGAAAGAAAAGATCAGATTTGGGAGATACTTTGGAAGTGGAATTAATAGGACTTGATGACAGATTACATGTAGGCACTAATAAGAGTGAGAAATCTAGGGTAAGCCCTCTGTTTCTGGCTTGGATGACTGGCTAAATGGTGGTGTCATAAGCTGAGACCAGAAGGAATACTGAGAATAAGCAACTTTTATGATGGGGAAGATCAGAAATTCAGTTTTGGAACTGTTGAGTTTGATACAGAAATGCCCATATAATTAGAAATACAGAGCTCAGCTACAGATGTGGATTGTGTTAAGGTAAACAAACACAGGAAAGAAGTAAAATGCATATTATTTTTCATGCGCATTGAAGAACAATATGCATTTTACTTCTTCTTTCCTGTGTTTATTTACCCAGATGCTGTCTCGCAGCTGGTACTGTAATGGCACTTCAGCAAGTCATACCACCACTCTGTCAAAGCCAGCTGTTTCTAGGTGATGGCACATATGGTAGGGGAATTTTGTTGCTCTCAGCCCATAACCACACTTCCTTTGCTGTTAATGGGTCCCCATTAGAGGCAATGTTGTATGAAATAAAATAATGACGGATAATGCATTATGTTATGAGAGGTATTATTGCCAGAAGTAATGCAGGCAGAGAAATAAAATTAATATCCAGAATATTTGTCTATCATTGTGAGGACAAATGGATGCCTCCTCTATTATGGGAATGGTCTAATATAATCATCCTGTCACCAACTAGCCAGCATATCTCATTACTGGGAGCAAAACAATAGCCTTTGATATATAGTCAGTGGTGACTGTAGCCAGAACAACTTTGGTGAGGGAAAGACCATGTTGTTGAGTCTATATAAAGCCTCCATCCCTGTAATCCTGGTCACTTTGGACAAGACTCCACAGTGCAACCACTGAGGTGCCAGGGGGAAAAGCTGACATTCACAAGATGGTTCATCTTGTCCATCTGATACTGAGAGCTGTCTGCCTCATATAAGCCCTTTGGAGAGCATTCACATGGACAGAAATATACTTTGTATCCATTCTGAGTATACCTCTACCCTGACCTATACTCACCAATTTTCCAATTTTATTCTTTGCAAATGTTGATCAGCTGGGAAACTACAAATGTTGGTCAGCACAGTCAATGAGATGCCTACCTCAGGCTGTTTCCTCTTCAAATGAAGTGGAAAACCAAACATACCACCTGAAGTTGTGCTCACTGGAAGGATATCTTTTGATCATTTTCTGGGCCAACTGAGGAATTGAAATCAGTAACTGTCCATTTTTAGATGGTGCAGCATCCTGTACAGATCCAACTTATTTTCTCCAACATATTCCTCCCTGTTAACTTGTCATGGGGACTCTCTGTGAAGCCAAAGGTATGGAGACGATGTGGAGGTAATGCAGCTTAAGTAGTAGTTGCAGGAGTCTGAGCCACCTGCACATGCAGCTTACTTGGGCCTTCTGGACCTTCTCAGACTCATTCCCATATAGACCGCATTATTTTATACTGAAACAGTGCTACATACTCTCAATTTTATGGTTTAATTGATTAGATAAATCCCAGGTCAGTTCATGATCATAGCACTTGGTACCCTATTATCAAGCATCCAGTCTCTACCAGGACCCAGCTGCAAATCTGGAACAGATTTTCAAATGGAATATAGCTTCTGGCAGAGGAAGGAATTCATTACCTTCTTCCTAAACCCTAGAGGTCTGTGCTGTGATTCTCCCATTAGGTCTCTTTAGAGACTCTACAGTTTTTCACTACCAAGGACATTTTTAATGCTGTTGGGACTGCTGCGCCATAAAGCCCAAGTTGTAGGGCAGCTTGACCACATTGTGGATCTGCTACACACCTCTTTCTTGCTCCATGTCCCACTGGAGCCAGTCTGCTTTATTAGATCACCTAGTAAAGAGGTTGGAGCAGCATCCCCAAAATATGTCATACGTTAGCTCTCAAATCGAGAGAGGGCCTCTAAGCGTTGTGCTTCTTCAAGATGGACAGTATAAGGTACAGTAACTTGTCTCTCATTTTTGAAAGAATAGCTCAAATGTCTTTAAGCTTCAATTATATGCCAGATCCTTAACTTTTTGCAAAGTTTATCTGCCTCCTTTTAGTGTGCATTTGTCCTACTAAGCCACCAAGGAGCTGTTATTTTCTGCTCACCACATCCAATCAAGGTAAGGTCATCAATGTAATGGACAGCCATAGTGTTCTATGGAAACAGATGTACAAGCCCCTGGGGACAAGAGCAGGAAAGCTGATATATTTTCGGGAGCAAGATGTAAAAACACTCTGTTCTTTCCATGAGAATGCAGACTGCATCTCCTATTGCTTAGTGATCAGGACGGAAAAGAACACATTTGCCAGGTCAGCTGCAGCATACCAGGTACCTGGCACTGTGTTGATTTGCTCTGTTGAAGAAGCCATATCTGGAAGCCTCACTGCAATTGTGTCATCACCTGACCTCTACCACTTCAAAGTTCCATTAGTCCCAGTGAACTAAAGGGACCAGTTCCATCATAGCTTTCCCCACTGTCATCTCCAGCCTTGTAAAGGACAGCCACCACAGAGTTCATCAAGAAATATGCTGCTCCTGGGCCAGACATGGTGGCTCACGCCTGTAATCCCAGCACTTTGGGAGGCCCAGGCAGGCAGATCACAAGGTCAGGAGTTCAAGACCAGCCTGGCCAATATGGTGAAACCCTGTCTCTACTAAAAATACAATAAAATTAGCCAGGCATGGTGGTGCATGCCTGTTATCCCAGCTTCTCGGGAGGCTGAGGCAGGAGAATTGCTTGAACCCAGGAGGCAGAGGTTGCAGTGAGCCGAGATTGCACCACTGCACTCCAGTCTGGGTGACAGTTAGACTCCGTCTCAAAGAAAAAAAAAGAGAGAGAGAGAAAGAAATATGCTGCTCCCTTCACCAAGCTATTACTTCATAGCTTGATGAAAAAGGTATCTCCTGGGACTTCCTGAGGTGATGGCTAGATGGTGGGTTAGTAGATTGCACATAACAGAAACAAACACACAATTCCCTGAACTTTTAGAAATCTTTTTTCTAATGGAACAGGAATTTAAAAAAATTAAAGAATGTGTAAACAGAAACTCAGCTGTACATAAGAAAACCCAATTCCCTCTGAGAAGGAGTAAGAGCTGAAGTGCTTTAAAAATTAACTGCCTGTTTTTCTGTGGCTAGTGAGCCTTATCTCTCCTCCTTTCCTAGGCATTGTAAAGACCCTGTTTCTCTAGCTGTGCAGCTGCAAGGTCACTAGACAAATAAACTCAAGTCATAAAACATGTTTTCCTTGAAAAGTAAGAAATGATGTAATGCATGTCTCAATTAATTGAATTAACTATGATTTCTCGCTTCTGTAACATGCTTCCCCCTGCACAGATCTCCCCCAACTCCATGAAGTGCTTAAAAGGTAACTTAACTCTGTTCAGGGCTCAGTCCTTTGGATGTTAATCTGACTGGGCTGGTACACCTAAAATAATAAATATCCTCCTCAATCCCATCGGTCTCTCTGATTCCTTATCAATCCTGCTACACTATAGTATACCAGAGAAGTTCCAGCATTTTGCAAAGGTTGAGCTTTGGTTGGCTCTACCTAAATCAGGCTTTGATTAGCTAACTTAACAGACCATTAACATAATTTCTGGCCAAAATATTAAATCCACAATCCCAGGTGAGTATGGCCATATCAGTAAATTTGGCTCAGCCAACTCTTGATCTAACAGCCTTAGAATCCACCCTCACACAATGCTTCTGAGACTCCTGGCAATATAGATTAGTAATTTCTTGTAACTCTTCTGGTTTATAAACGATCTCCTCTTGGAGTGGACCCTGTACCTTTGTCTGGGCTGTCCTGAAATACAAATCTCCTTGTGAGCTAAAGGCAATGAGAAATAGTGGAGGAGGAATCCTGAGGAGAATCAGCATACGTGTGTGTGGCAACTGTGCCACTGCAGTCACTGAAAGGCTTTTATGCAGAAAAGGGCTGCGCTGCTTCCCTCAAAAGGGAGAGCAAGGGTTCCCTACACCAACAAGGCACTTTGGAAGTTCAAGATTCTTAGCCTTGTGTATGTTTGCCCAAATGTCCTAATCCCAGGGCTCAGGGTTCTACTTCTTTTCCCCTTATCTTAGTGCAAAAGACCTGGCAGGGTTAAGCATTTGGTAGTACTGTAGGCATTGTAATCCTGTGACCCTTGCAATGGAACCCAGGGTTGCCCTCAACCCATGCTGCGGCTATGAGATAAAGGACCACTCCAGAGCTGCCAGGGAAGTCTTCTGATTTTCTGCACAGATTTTTAAATTTTTTTATTTTACTATTTTATTGAGGTATGGTTGATGTACAATAAACTACACATATTTAAATTGTACAATGTACAGTTTTGGTATGTCCATTATACCTGTAAATCCATCACTACCATAAAAAATGAATCTATCCATCACCCTCCAAAGTTTCCTCGTACTCCTTTGGAATCCCTCTCTCTTTCCTCTTTTCTATCTCCAGACAACTACTGATCTGCTTTATGTCACTTCAGATTTATGTCTTCTAGAACTGTATGTATATGAAATCATAGAGTATGTACTCTTTTTTGACAGATTTATTTCATTCAGCATTATTTTGAGGTTTGTCCATGTCGTTCTGTGTATCAGTAGTTCATTCTGTTGCACTGCTGAGTAGTATTCCTTTGTGCAGATATCCTACCACTTATTTATCCATTCACCTGCTGATGCACATTTGTGCTGTTTCTGGTTTTTCGCTATTACAATGACAAATAAACCAGCTATGAATATTCACATACAATCTTTCTGTGGACATGTTTTTATTTCAATTGGGTAAATATGTAGGGGTGGAATGACTAGGTAGAATAGTTGGTGTGTTTACTTGTTTAAAAAAAACCTGTCAAACTGTTTTCTGAAGTACACACACTAATTGGCATTTGCTCCATATCCTTGCCAACAATTGGCATGACAGACTATTTCAGTCATTCTAGTGGGTGTGTAGTGGTATCTCATTATCGTTTTAGTTAGCACTTCTCTAATGATTAATGACAGTCACTGGTTGAGTTATGCTAATGTGCTATGTATATATCTTCACTGATGGAGTGTTTATTCAAATTTTTTGCCCACTTTAAAATGTGACTGAGAGGTGTTTTTTTTTTTAACATATTCTTGATTCAAGACCTTTGTCAGATATATATTTTGCAAATGTTTTACCCCTGTCTATGGCTTGTATTTTTATTTTTGTAACACGTCAAAGAACAAAAGCTTTTAATTTTGATGAAGTAAAATTTAAAATTGTTTCTTTTATAGTTCCTAGCTTCTGTTTCCTCTTTAAAAAATCTTGGCCAGAACAAAAGACACCAAGATTTTCTCTATCAATTACTTTTAGATGCTTTATGGTTTTTGTTCTTATATTTAGATCTATGATCTCCTTTCAGTTAATTTTACACATACTGTAAGATAACACTCAAGTTTCATTTTTCTGCATTTGAATATTCAATTTGTTGAAAAGACCATTTTTTCCCAATTAAGTTCCCTTGGCACCTCTGTTGAAAATTAATTAACAATATACATGGGGTTTATTTATTTATTTATTTGAGACAGAGTCTCACTCTGTCATCCAGGCTGGATAGTGAAAGGATAGCAGTGGCTGCGGGGAAAGACTGATTCCAAGGAATGAGTGAGTCATCTTGCTCACCTGACTATTAAGATTCTCCTCTGCTGAGATTGTTCTTTGGTGAGCATTCACATAGGACACAAGTATCTTCTCACTTGGTGCCCATTTGGAGAAGTCTGCACATACCTCTTCCCCAGACCACTTGTCACCAATTTTCTAACCCATGTTCTTTCCAAATCCCTGACCATCCAGGCAAACCATCAGTCACCATCCATCTATAGATCTGTACTTCTGGTCATCTTTTCTTCCAGGCACAATATACAACCAGGTATGCTACTTGAGGTTCTATCCCGGCGGAAGGACTTCCCTTCCCCCTCTGTACTGCAAGTGAAGCTGTAATGTATATGGAACTTCCTGTGAGTCCCACCTTTTACTTGACCCCCTTAGGACTGTTAGGACTTGAGTTTGACCAACGGAATGCAGAATAAATGTTGCTGTGACTTCCAAGATAAGGCCTTAAAAAGCCTTGTAACTTCCACTTTCTGTCTTTGATACTTTTGTTTGTTTGTTCTGAGAGGGAGTCTCGCTCTGTCGCCCAGGCTGGAGTGCAGTGGCGTGATCTCGGCTCACTGAAAGCTCCGCCTCCCAGGTTCACGCCATTCTCCTGCCTCAGCCTCCCGAGTAGCTGGGACTACAGGCGCCCGCCACTACTCCCGGCTAATTTTTTTTTTTTCCTTTTAACTAGAGACGGGGTTTCACCGTGTTAGCCAGGATGGTCTCGATCTCCCGACCTCGCGATCCGCCGACCTCGGCCTCCTAAAGTGCTGGGGTTACAGACGTGAGCCACCATACCCAGCCACATGGGGGTTTATTTCACAATTCCATATTCTGCTCCATTGACCTATATGTCTGTCTATATGCCAATACTACAATATCATGATTACAGTAGCTTTGTAAGTCTTGAAATCAGGCGGTATAGTTCTCCAATGTTGGGATTCAATCAGGCTGCTGGGAAAAATATTAGTTATGATGGCCACAAAACCTTTTTGGAAGGCCTAAGGGTTTTCACATGACTTCGGTAATAGACCAGGCCGAAGGCGGCGTGGTCCCATTACCTTTAGTTAAAAAGTTTAAAGTAGTAAACAACGGGATGTGGGGAAGTTTTATCTAGTTAGCTTGTTTACTCATGTGGTCTTAAGACAAGCCTTTGATGTGTGCTTTTTACTGGGGAAGTCCACAATGTCAGTTACCCTCTAATGGCGTTGACTCAAGCTTTTGTTAACTAATCTTAATGAATAAATATGAGTCTCCCTAGCTGACGGGGGCCAGCCGCAGTGACAAGCCTCTCTTGGTGTGTAGGCGGTCGGACACTCAGCAGGATGGGCAAAACAGAGTATCTGTGTGTCAGTGTGCATTTTATTCATTCGTCGTTTGGGGCAGCTAATGCCCTCTTGTGAGGAGCAATACCTCATTTCAAATTTGTTTTTTTCCCCAAATACTACATATTTCCTTAGTAAGTGTTTCATCAACTTACATTTGCCTCATCCACTCTATTTTTCTAAGTTTTCTTTTCTTTTCCAAGTCTTGCCTTCTCTTCAGTTTAGAGAAATGGAATTCACTTTCCTTTTTGTCTTCTACCACTATACTGTCAGTAGATAGCCAAAACTATTGAGAAACAAAAATGAATATACAAAATGTTGAAATATTGATTGTGAGGTTATCTGGCAATAGAAAAGAACTTCTGTGTGTTCAGTAGGGAATATGCCAAGATAGAAACAGAGGAAAGGATAGGTACTTTCAAGGTATTTCTAATTAAGTGACGGGTGAGGAGTACACTCAGCCTTCAGAAGCACATGCTACAGATAGACCAACAAAGTACCAGTGTACTGAGGTACTTAATAAGTATTTGTTGAATGGATAAACAGATATATTCTAAGAGTGTCTCATCTTCTCTTATGAATAGACCTGACCTACTCTTAGTGCTGATGGCTTTTGATGACTCTAATTCTCAAGGAGTACAGCCACCCTTCAGGAATGCAGAAGTCCCTGTACCATGTCCTAAGACTTTGTGGTTTCCCCGTTATGACACTTTCTCCTAACTGGTTGTCTATATTCACCCTCCAGCTCATTCCCCCTGCTCTATCACACATACCCTAGATAATAAGGAGAGTTTGTTAATCCTTCCAAACACTATATATTTGCCCTTATTAAACCACTTAACATATTTACTACACTGTACTGAAATATCCTGTTTACTTGACTGTCTCCCTAATTGAAAGGCAAACTACTTAAGTCTATCCCCTGCATCCAGAACAATGTCTGGTATATGGTTGATATGCAATAGTTTATTAAACAAATGAATGAATTCATACCTTGATCATTTTTACTTTTCATACTTGGTATATTCTTTTGTTTGTTTTTGTTGTTGTTGTTTGTTTTTTTTTGAGACAGAGTCTCACTCTGTTGCCCAGGCTGGAGTGCAGTGGTGCCATCTCAGCTCAAAGTGCTGGGATTACAGGCATGAGCCACAGTGCCTGGTCATACTTAGTGTTAATATATTCAACAACCACATTCTACAATCCGCATACTGAGTATATAATCTGCTGAGTACCAGAGAGTATCTAAAGATGGCCTAGATTCAAAGTGGATAATTAAAAGTAAAATTAAATGTAATAAAAAGATAAATTGCTGTGCCTTGAAGTATTATTAGCAACCCCCGAGTAGCTAACTTAAGCAAAATGTATCAATTAAATTACTAGGATTTATTATTTTAAAAAATAATTTTAAAATTAATTTTAAAATTAAATACAAAAATACAAATGGGTTTCTAAATACATAAGATTAAAAATTAACATTTTTCTTACTGTATCAGAAACTGGCCTCCAGCCATTGTTTTCTATACGATGATACCAGCCACTATGATCCTCTTCCTGAAGATGATCATTTTTATTATGAGATGTATGCTTTGCTGGAAGTTTTGCATAATTTCTAGGGCTGTTAGCACACAGATCTTCAATAGGTCTGTGAGTAAAAATCTTATAGTATATATCAGGTGGAAATTTAACCTGTAGATGGAAAAGTTCAAAGAACCATTGTAATGTTAACTACAAAAATGTTTTACATTTAAAAAATTACATTGTTTTAATTTCATAAAAATGTGCCTTAAAACTACCAAATAAGCATTCATCCATACTTACTCCACCTAATCTGAATCGCACATGAATGCCAGCAGCAGCATCTAGAAGCTCTGCCTATAAGAAAATATATCATTCTTATATATTATTCTTCAGGATTCTGTATGTATCAATTCACTACTTCTCATTCTATTATTTTAAATAATTGCTAAATATTGACTATTTAGGAAATAGGTCAAGTGAACCAACCTCAGACAATCAATTTTAAATTAGAAAAATTGTTTAAAAAAATTTTTTGAGATGGAATTTCACTTTGTTGCCCAGGCTGGAGTGTGGTGGCACAATCTCAGCTCACTGCAGCCTTAACCTCTTGGGCTCAAGCAATGCTCCCATCTCGGCCTCCCAAATAGCTGAGACTACAGGTATGCACCACCATGCCTGGTTAATTCTGTATTTATTTATTTTTTTTCATGTAGAGACAAGAGTCTATGTTGCCAGGTTGGTCTCGAATTCTTGGCCTCAACTGATACTCCTGTCTTGGCCTCCCAAAGTGCTGAGATTACAGGCATGAGCCAAGGTGCTCAGCCATTTAAAAAACTTTTTTGTAATTAGTAAATATTTTATAAGCTAAGTACTTAATTTCTTATGGACATCAATAACTAATACAGCTTCTATGTTAAATGAAAAAATGATACCAAACTGTTTCCTCTTTATACAATATATAAACATAAAAGCCAAGTAATTTTTTACTCATAAAATTTAACTTTTAAATAAGTCGTCAAATATTACATATAAAATATTATCTTACAGGTAAATTCAAAGAAAATATTATGACTGAGCAACCTAAATTCAACAGTAGATGACCTTTTCTAATTAGCTATTGTTAAATTTAAAAAGCCATGTTTAAAATTCTCGGCTAGGCGTGGTGGTTCATACCTGTAATCCCAACACTTTGGGAGGCTGAGGAGGGTGGATTGTTTAAGGTAAGGAGTTCTGAAGCCAGCCTGGCCAACATGGTAAAAGCTCGTCTCTACTAAAAATACAAAATTTAGCTGGGTGTGGTATTGGGTGCCTGTTAATTCCAGCTACTCTCGAGGCTGAGGCAGAAGAATCGCTTGAACCGGGGAGGTGGAGGCTGCAGTGAGCAGAGATTGCACCACTGCACTCCAGCCTGGGTGACAGAGACTCCGTCTCAATAAATAAATATATAAAATAAAATAAAATAATGTAAGAATTGTATATAATAGGTTTTCTAGATTTTAGTTTGGTATGCTGCACCAAATGGAAAGTAGAGAAAAAAATTCTTGGTCCTTTATCGGAAGGCAGTTCAATCTGGTCTCCTGATCATATTAGGTTAGATCAGAAAATAGATGCTATTCAAACTGTAGAATCTTAAAGACAACATTAATTTTGCCAAATAATCTTCTCTTGACTAAAAATTTTATGAATTCAAATAAGAAGTGTGAGATCCTGTTATAAAACCTATTTTCTGTATTTGAACTGTAATAATATACATATATACATTTTTTCACTAAGGTGGACAGATCTTAAGTGTACAGCTCCATGAATTTTTACATATGTATTGTACTCTCTTGTGCTTGGCTTCTTTTGCTCAACATGCATCTGTGATAAATCTCTAAGATTCATGTATGTAGTTGTAGATAGCAGCAGTTAGTTCTTTTTCACTGCTATCTACCATTCCATCATATAATAGAATATATGACAATTTATATTATTGTTGGACATTTGATATGTCTCTAGTTTTGGGTTAAAATGAAAAAAACTACTGTGAACATTCATTTTTATGTCTTCTGTGGGTTATAGCAATCATTTCTCTTTGTTACATACCCAGAAATGAAATATGAGAGGTCATGAGGTATATATGGTACGTAAGTATATAGATGGCCCTGACTTACAGTGGTTCAACTTACAATTTTGACTACAATGGTGTGAAAGTGATATGCATTCAGTAGAAATCACACTTCAAATTTTGAATTTTGATCTTTTCCCAGGCCAGCAATATGTGGTATGATGCTCTTGTTGTGATGCTGGGCAGTGGCAGTAAGCCACAGCTTCCAGTCAGTCACATGATCATGAGGGTAAACAACTGATACTCTACAACAGGGGTCCCCAACCCCCAGGCCATGGACTTGTACCAGTCCGTGGCCTGTTAGGACTGAGCCGCACAGCAGGAGGTGAGCGTCAGGAGCATTACTGCCTGAGCTCCCCATCCTGTCAGATCAGCAGCAGCATCAGATTCTCACAGGCACACAAACCCGCTTGTGAACTGCACATGCACAGGATCTAGGTTGCACACGCCTTATGAGAATCTAATGCCTGGTGATCTGCAGTAGAACAATTTCATCCCAAAACCATCCTCCATATCCCAAGTCTGTGGTAAAATTATCTTCCACTAAACCAGTCCCTGGCACCAAAAAGTTAGGACTGCTGCTCTACAGTATAGACTAAGTTAAACTGGTAAGTTATGTTTGGCAGGTTAGGTGTATTTAATGCAGTTTTTACTTATGATATTTTCACTTTACGATGAGTTTATCTTAACATAACACTGCCATAAGCCAAGGAGCATCTGTAATTTGCTGTACTAGTGACTACCAAAGAGTTTTCCAAATTTTTGTAACAACCCCGTACCAGCAATATATGAGAGTTCTGGTTGCTCCGTCTCCTTATCAACATTTGGTACTGTCAATCCTTCTAATTTTAGCCATTCTGGTGGGGTTATAATGGTAGCTCACTGTAGTTTTTATTTGTATTTTCGTATGACTAACCATGCTGAGCACTTTGCATATGCTTATTGGCCATATGGATCTATCAGTCATGCTAGCGGTTTATCAATTTTATTAACCTATTCAGTGAACCAACTGGCTTTTACTTGCATAATGGCACCATCATGGTTAAATGCAGCCTCAACCTCCCCAGTTCAACTGATCCTTCTACCTAACCATTCCAAGTAGCTGGGACTACAGGCATGCACCACCGTGACAGGCTAATTTTTTTTTTATTTTTTGTAGGTAAGGGGTTTCTCCATGTTGCCCAGGCTGGTCTCAAACTCCTGGGCTCAAGTGATCTGTGCACCTTGGCTTCCCAAAGTGCTGGGATTACAGGTGTAAACCACCCTGCCAGCCACTTCTACTTTCTATTCATTGATACCTGATTTTATCTTCACTATTTCCTTCCTTTCACTGTTTTTTTTTTTTTTTTTTTTTTTTTTTTTTTTTTTTGAGACAGAGTCTTGCTCTGTCGCCCAGTCTGGGGTGCAGTGGCCCGATCTTGGCTCACTACAACCTCTGCCTCCTGAGTTCAAGCGATTCTCCTACCTCAGCCTCCTGAGTAGGTGGGATCAGAAGCGCGCACGACCACGACTAATTTTTTTGTAGTTTTAGTAGAGACGGGGTTTCACCATGTTGGTCAGGCTGGTCTCGAACTCCTAACCTCGTGATCCCCCTGCTTCAGCCTCCCAAACTGCTGGGATTACTGGCATGAGCCACCATGCCCGGCCCCCTTCCTTTTACTTTCTTTGGGATTAATTTGGTTATCTTTTTCTAGCTTGAAGTATAAACTTGGTAAACTGATTTTTAATTTTTCTTATTTTCTAATATTTGCATTTAGAGGCATAAATTTCTGTCTGAGCTCTACTTTAGATACATTCCACAAGTTTTGATGTCATATTTTCATTATGACTTAGTATAAAATATATTCTAATTTTCTCTTTTAATCCATAGATTATTTAATCTCATGTGCTTAATTCGCAAAAATGTGGTGGTTTTCTACTTCTGTACTCTCATTAATTTTTTGTTTAATTCCACTGAGACTAGAAAACATTCTCTGTGATTTCAAACCTTGGAAATTTGTTGACACTTTCATTAAATCCAAGCATGTGATCTATTATGGGAAACATTTTCTATGCACTTAAAAACAACATTACTTTTGCAGAACTTCAGACATTTTGCAGTGTTGCAAAAGTAGTAACAGTGTTCTCTCTCTATATCAATCAGGTAAAGAATTTAAAATCTACAATATCTGTACTAAATTTTTTGCATGCTTGTTTCTATCAGTTACCAAGAGAGTTGTGTTAAAATCTTTGACTATGCTTGATGATTACTATATTTCTTCTGGTAATTATGTAAATTTTTGTCTTATAAGTACAGAATTTTTATATTTTTCTGTTGAACTTACTCTATCATTATGAAACTGCCCTCTTTATAGCTCACAAACTTTATTCCTTAAAGCTTAATTTGTCCAATACTAACATAATGACACTGATTTTCTTTTTTTTTTTTTTTTTTTTTTTTTTGAGATGGAGTCTCACTCTGTCATCCAGGCTGGAGTGCAGTGGTGTGATCTCAGCTCACTGCAACCTCCCCCTCCCGGGTTCAAGAGATTTTCCTGCCTCAGCTTCCCGAGTAGCTGGGACTAACTTTTGCCTGACTAAATTTTGTATTTTTAGTAGAAACGGGGTTTCACCATGTTGGCCAAGCTGGTCTCGAATGCCTGACCTCAAGTTATCCACCCACCTCGACCTCCCAAAGTGTTGGGATTATAGGCGTCAGCCACCGTGCCTGGTCTGACTTTCTTTTAATTAAAGTTTGCATGATGTATATTTTTCCATTGTCTTATTCTTATTGTTTTCTATTCTTATTGTTTAAAGTATGCCTGAAAAATAATAAATAGATAGGGTTTTTGTCAGTCTGACAACCTTTGCTTTCATTTGGGTTCTTTAGTCTATTTACATGTAAAACATACACATGAAATCATATAAAATGCTCACTTAAAACCAGAGAAGGCAGAAAAAGAAAGGAATATAGAAAAAAAAAAATGGCAACAAACAGGAAACAATTACAAATAGAATAAATATCAATTGAACTATATCAACAACTTTAAATGTCAATGATCTACTTATACCAATTAAAAAGGGCATATCAGAGACTGTCAGAGTGAATAAAAAATCAAGACCCAACTATATGTTATCCACAAGCAACCCACTTTAAATATAAAGACACAGATTAATAACAAAGAAAAGAACAAAGACCAACCTGGGCAATATAGTGAGACTCTGACTCCACACAAAAAAATTTAAAATTAGCTGGGTGTGGTGGCATGCACTAGTAGTCCCAGCTACTTCAGAGGCTGGGGCGGGAGGATCACTTGAGCCTGGGAGGTCAAGGGCTGCAGTGACCCATTATGACACCACCGCACTCCAACCTGGACAACAGAGTGAGGCTTTATCAAAGAGGAAGAAAGAAGAAAGAAGAAGAAAGACATATGATACTAATAGAATGAAAACCAAACTGCTATACTAATTTCAGACAAGGCCAAATTCAGATCAAGGAAAATTGTCAGGACTAAATGGAGCATTACATGACGATAATGTAAGTACTTAACAACAAAGCAGCAAAATATGTGAAGCAAAAACTGATAAAACTGCAAGAAAAAATATAGTAATTTACTATTATAATTGGAGATTTCAATAACCCTCTATCGGTAATTGACAGATTCAGCAAGGCAGAAAACCAGTAAGGCCATAATTGAACTGAACAGCAGCATAAATTAACTGGATCCAATTGACATTTATAAAACACTTCTTCGAACAACAGAATACATATTCTTCTCAAGCACAGACAAATTATTTGGCAAGACAGACCACGTTTTGGGCCATAAAACACACCTTAACACATTTTTTTATTTGTACAAATTTATGCAGTACATGTGCAATTTTGTTACAAACATAGAATGCAGAGTGGTCAAGTCAGGACTTTTAGAGTATCCATCACCCAATTAATGTATATTGTATCCATTAACTAATTTCTCATCCTCCACTTCCCTCCAACCAGCTCATCATTCCAACTCTCCATTGTCTATCACTCCACTCTCTACATTCATGTGTATACATTTTTAGCACCCACTTCTATGTCAGAACATTTGATATATATATAAGATCATGTCATCAGTAAAAAAAAGAGACTCTGACTTCTTATTTTCCCATTTGAATGCCTTTTATTTCCTTCTCTTGCCTAATTGCTCTGGCTAGGACTTCAATACTGTCCTGAATAGGAGTGGTAATAATGAGCATCCTTGTCTTTTTCTAGTTCTTACAGGAAGTGCTTTCAACTTTTCCCTGTTCCAATATTAGCTGTGGATTTGTCATATATGGGCCTATCTTAACAAATTTAAAAGGAATAGAAATCATACAAAATATACTCTCATACCTCAATAGTATTAAACTAGAAATCAGTAACAGAGAGATAGCTGGAAAACTCCAAAACTTGAAAATTAAATAACACATTTCTAAATAACAAGTAGGTCAAATAAAGAGCCTGAAGAGAAGTTAAAAATACTTTGAAATAAATGAAAATGAAAATATAACTGACTAAAATTTAAGGGATTCAGCAAAAACAGAGCTTATAGGAAAATTTATAGTACTGAATGCGTGTATTAGAAAACAAAAAAGATCTGAATGAAATAATCTAATGTTCTGCCTTGAGGGACTAGAAAAGCAAGGCAAATTAAATTCAAAGCAAGCAGAAGAAAATAAATAATAAAGATTAGAGCAGAAATCAATGAAATTGATAACAAGAAATCTAGAGAGAAGAGAAACAAAAAGCTGGTTTGAAAAGATCAATAAAATTGGTAAGCTCCTGGCTAGGGTAACTAAGAAAAAAAGACAGATATTACACATTACTAATATCAGAAATGGTCCTTGTCATTTCTGTCTAATTGAATACTTTATTGTCATGATGATGGGTTACTCTTCATGGACATCTTAATCTTCCACACACATCCCCTTTTTTTTGGAATAAAATTTGGCAAGAATGAAAATGGTGAAGAAAAAAAAGAAGAAAAATACAGGTCATCACTACTGATTGCATGGACACTAAAAAGGATAATAAACAAATTTTCGCACAAATCCAACACCCATTCATGATAAAAACTTTAGCAAACTACGACTAGAGGGGAACCTCCTCTACTTAATAATATCTATAAGAAATATACACTTGACATCATACTTAATGGTGAGAAACTAAATGTTTTCCTACAAAGATGTCCCCTCACCTTTTCTATTCAACATCACACTGGAAGTCCTAGCTAATGCAATAAAACAAGAAAGGAAAATGAAAAGTATACAGATTGAGAAGGGGGAAAAAGAACTGTCTTTGTTCAGAGATGACATGATCGTCTATGTTAAAAAATCCCAATGAATCACAAGGTTAATACACTAATCAACGGCTTTATTATAAACCAGCAATAAGCAACCGGAATTTGAAATTTTAAAACACAATGTCATTTATATCAGCACCCAAAAAAGTAAAATACTTAGGTATAAATCTAACAAAATATATAAAAATCAATATGAGGGAAACTATAAGACT
The DNA here is from genome assembly GCF_024542745.1 of Macaca thibetana thibetana. Taxonomy (NCBI): domain Eukaryota; kingdom Metazoa; phylum Chordata; class Mammalia; order Primates; family Cercopithecidae; genus Macaca; species Macaca thibetana. The sequence continues at coordinate 100,304,730 of NC_065591.1, forward strand.
GTGATAAAGGAAATCAAAGAAGATTTAAATGAATGGAGAGAGATTCCATACACCCGAATAGGAAGACTCAATATTGTCGAGATGTCTGCTCTTCCCTTCTTTCTTGATCTATAGATTCGATGCAATCTCAATCAAAATCCCAGGAACTTATTTTATGTATAAGGACAAACTGATTATAAATTTTAAGTGGAAAGGCAAAAGACCCAGAATAGCCACTACAATATTGAAGGTGAACAACAAAGTTGGAGAATTGACACTACCCAACTTCAAGACCTACCATGAAACAACAATAATCAAGACAGTGTGGTACTGGTAAAAGAATAGACAAATAAATCAACGGAACAGAACAGAGAGCCCAGAAACAGACCCACACAAACATAGTTAACTATTCTCCGACAAAGGAGCAAAGGCAATTTAGTGGAGAAAGAATAGTCTTCAACAAATGGTGCTGGAACACCATTTGGACATTGTGGGAATCCACGTTCAAGAAAAAAAAAAAATCTAGACAAAGATCTTACACCTTTCACAAAACAGTAACTGAAAATGGATGAAAACTTAAATATCAAATGCAAAACTGTATAACTCTTAGAAGATAACACAGGAGGAAATCTAGGTGAGCTTGGCTTTGGTAATGACTTTTTAGATATAACACCAAAAGCATAATAGATAGGATGGACTTCATTAAAAAGTTGTACTCAATGAAGGGCATTAAGATAATGAAAAGACAAGTCATAAACTGGAAAGAAAATACTTGCAAAACACCTATCTGATAAAGGTCTGGTATTTAAAATATACAAAGAACTCTTTAACCTTCACTATAAGAAAACAAACAATCTGAATTAAAAATGGGCAAAGGACCTGTAAAGCTATCTTACTAGAGAAGATATACAGACGACACATAAGCATATGAAAAGATGGTCAGCGTTGTATGTCATTAGGGAATTACAAATTAAAACAACAATGAGGGCCCTGGCATAGTGGCTCAAGCCTGCAATCACAGCACTTTGAGAGGCTGAGGCAGGTGGATCACTTGAGGTCAGGAGTTTGAGACCAGCCATGGCTAACATGGTGAAACCCTGTCTCTACTAAAAATGCAAAAATTAGACGGGTGTGATGGGGTGTGAATACCAGCTACTCAGGACACTGAGGCAGGAGAATCACTTGAATCTGGGAGGCAGAGGTTGCAATGAGCCGAGATTGTGCCACTGCACTCCAGCCTGGGAGACAGAGACTCCATCTCAAAACAACAACAACAACAAAACAAAAACAATGAGATACCTCTATACACCTGTTAGAAGGACCAAATTCAAATACTGACAACACTAGATGCTAGCAAGGATGTGGAGCGGTAATTCTTTGCTGGTGGGAATGCAAAATGGCACAGCAACTTTGGAAAAAGTTTGGCAGCTTCTTATTGAATTAAATGTACTCTTACCATAAGATCCATCAATAGCAAATTTAAAAGTATAACAGCCAGAGTATATAAGTCAAAGGGGATAATGAGAAATAAGTGCATTGTCTGGGAGAAGATAAAAATGCAAAACTATATATGATTTCATAAGTCAAATATGCATGTTGCAATCTCTTGAATAAGTGTAAAAGAATGATAATATATAGAGAAAAATATAAAACAAAAAAACTCATTCCCATAGAAGGCCATAACATGTTGAAAAAGAATGTAGAATGTCTGAGACATAAAGAGAGTAAATAGTTAACAGGGTAGATTTAAATTCCCAAATATCAGTAATTACATTACATGTGAATGAAGTAAATGTTATGACAAAAGACAAAGAGTATCTTACTGGATAAAAAATGTTAGCTAACAACCTGCTGCCAGGCCAGGTACAGAGGCTCACGCCTGTGATCCTAGCACTTTGGGAGGCTGAGGTGGGAGGACTGCCTGAGTTCAGGAGTTTGAGACCAGCCTGGGCAGTATGGCAAAACCCCATCTCTACTAAAAATACAAAAAATTAGCTGAGCGTGGTGGCGCATGCCTGTAATTCCAACTGCTGGGGAGGCTGGGGCACAAAAATGCTTGAACCCGGGAGGTGGAGGTTGCAGTGAGCTGAGATACATACTGCCGCTTCACTCTAACCTGGGCAACAGAACGAGACTCTGTCTCAAACAAACAAACAAAACCCCTGCTGCCTACAAAAAGACACAGCAAAAATGTAAATATTCAGAATGTTGGAAGTAAAATAACAGGAAAGATATACCATGCAAATAAGAGACAGCTGGTATGCACATGTTCTCACTCATAATGGGAGTTGAACAGTGAGAATGAACACATGGACACAGGGAGGGGAAAATCACACTCCGGGGCCTGTCGGGGGGTGGAGGACTAGGGGAGGGATAGCATTAGGAGAAATACCTAATGTAGATGACAGGTTGATGGGTGCAGCAAACCACCATGGCATGTGTATACCTATGTAACAAACATGCACATTCTGCACATGTATTCCAAAACTTAAAGTATGGTAATAAAAAAAGGAAACACAATATTACAGCCAATAAAACTTTCTGATTTGTTAAAAAAAGAAAAAAAAAAGAGACAGTTGGTGTGGTTGTATTAATACCAGAAATTTGAGACCTTAAGGGATACACTTTATAATGATAAAAGGTTCAATTCAAGAAAGATATGATAACCTTAAGTATTCACTTAATAACATGGTCTCAAATATATATAAACTACCAGAAAAATAGACATATATTCAGTCATAGTGCAAGCTTTTAATACATATCTCTCAGTAACTGATAGTATAACTAGACAAAAATATTCAGTAAGGCTATAGAAGATTTGATCAACATAACTGAAAAACTTGATCTAACTGACATCCATGCAATACTATGCTCAATAACTAGAAAACATATATTCTTTTCAAGTACAGATAAAAATTTATTAAAAATAGACAATTAACAGAGGATTGAAAGTACAGCATAATCAAGATAAGGGCTGAGGACAAAAAGATAACTGGCTAATTTCCAAATGTCCAGGAATTTAAAAGTACAATTCTAAATAACTGAAATAAAGTAGAAATTTTAAAATATTTTAAATTGAATTTGATATGAAAATATGACATATCAAAACTTGTAAGCTGCAACTAAAACCATTCTTAGATAAAAATTTATGTCCTTAAATACATATACCAGAAAAGGCTACAAATCAGTAAATTCAGCATCCATTTCAAAAAGTTGGAAAAACAACAGCAAACAAGATTCAAAGAAAATATAAAGAAGGAAATAATAAACAGCAGAAAATGATGAGGTAGGACACAAATGAACAATACAAAGAAACAACAAAGCTAAAAATTGTTTTTGGAAAAGACTAACAAAAGTAATAAACTCCAAAGAGACTGCTCAAGAATAAAAAGAGGAGACGCAAATAACCAATACTAGGAATAAAATAAAGATAACTATTACAGATTCTAAGACATTAGAAAGATCATAAGAGGTATTATGAATAATTTTAAGCTAATAAATTTGAAAATTTATATGAAAACTTCCTAGAAAAATATAACTTATGAAAGCTAGCACAAGAAGAAATACAAAATAGAAATAGAACTATAATTCTAAATTGTAATTTAAAATCTTTTCATGGAGAAAACTCCTGGCACAGATGGCTTTATTAGTAAATCCTTACAAAGTACATTTAAGGACAAAATAACAATGTGAAAAAGAAATTCAGAAAGTAAAAAGAGTAAAAACATTCCCAGTTTGTCTTAGGAGGCCAGTTAAATGTGATACCAAAATCTGACAAAGACAGTAAATTACATGTGCTGCAGAAACACAGGTGCAAATATTTATACCAAATATTAGCAACCTAAATTCAGTGATATTTCAAAGGGATAAGATAATTATAACCAAAATGTACCTATTCTAGGAATGCTAAGAAGATTTAACATTCAAACAAAAAATAAGAACAAAAGAAAAATAGTATCTTAATTAAAGCAAAAAAGGTCTCATAAAATTTAGCATCTGTTCTTGGATTTCTAAAAAAACTCTTGTCTGGGCACGGTGGCTCACGTCTATAATGCTAGCACTTTCAAAGGCCAAGCAAGGCAGGAGGATTGCTTGAGGACAAGAATTTGAGACCAGTCTGGGCAACATAAGAAGACTCTGTCCCTACAAAAAAACTTTTAAAAAATTAGTTGGGCATGGTGGCCCACACCTGGGGTCCCAGCTACCTGGGAGGCTGAGGTGGAAGGACCACTTGAGCCCACGAGGTTGAGGCTGTAGTGAGCTATGATGGCACCACTGCATTCCAGTCTGGGTAACAGAGTGAGACCTGGCCTCTAAAAACAAAATTAAAAAATTATTTTAGCTCAACAGGAATACAAGGAAACTTCCTTAATCAGATAAAAGGATTCTATAACAAACAAACAAAAATAGCACACCTCATACTTAATGATGAAATATTGATCCTTCCCTCTGAAATCCAGAATAAGACAGTGGTTATAACTTCTATTCACCATTACTGAAGACTCCAGCCAGTGTATATTGGCAAGCAAAAGAAATAAAATGTATTGTGCTTGAAAAGGGAAAAACAAACTCATTGAGGATGTCATGATTGTTTATATTGAAAATCCAAAATAATCAATGTACACATTATTAGAATAAATGAGGATTGCAAAGTTGTTGGGAACAAAGCTAATATACAAAAATTGATTGTCTTTCTACATAATAGCATCAAAAATAAGAAAACAAAAATTTTGTAATTACCATTTATAGGAGCATTAAAAAGCAAGTTATAAACCTAACAAAAGAGATGCAAGGCCTCTCTATAGAAAACTATAAAGCATTTGTTGAGAGAAAATTTAGAAGAACTAAATAATATTTTAAATTAGGTTTTCCAAAAGAAGATGCTTATATGAAGTTTGAGTGCCACAGGTTTATTAGGGCTCAATACCTATGGAAGAAAGGGGAGGGAAGAAGAACTAGGCAGAAAAAGAGTTTGAACTGCAATGTAAGCCACACAAAGCCTGGGCCAATCCTGCTGGGACCTCTAAAGTGAATACTGCCAAAAGAGTTGATGCACATCACAATGGCTTCTAGACCCATCTCCTCACCCACCACCCTCTGCTCAGTCACTGGATGTGGGATTCCCTGGAAAGGGTTGACCTAGCATCAGGCAGTTCTTTGCAGTTAGGGTAGACACTGAAGATTCTCACAGCTGGAGGCTGTCTGTGGACTGCAGTCCCTGAGATTGGGTAGTGAATCCTTCTTAAAGAGGGATCTAAGCAGCCTATCCCTATTTCCCACAAATGTTCATGAATTAGAGCTCTCAGTATTGTCGTATCAGTTTTCCTCAAAATGAGCTAAATATTCAATACAATCCCAATCAACATTTCAATAGACTTTTAATTTAATTTTTTATTTTTTTGTAGAGATGGGGTCTCACTATGTTGCCCTGGTCTCAAACTTCTGAGCTCAAGTGATCCTCCTGTCTCAGCCTCCCAAAGTGCTGGGATTACAGGTGTGAGCCGCCGCACCTGGTCAAAATTCCAACAGACTTTAAAAATATGTTTTATTTTGGTAAAAATCCACACAACATAAATTAACCAATGGTGACATTTAGTACTTTCGTATTGTACAGCCACTACTTCCACAATATTTTCATCACTGCAAAAGGAAACCCCATATCTATCAAGCAGTCACTTCCTTCACTCTACCCCCAACACCTGGCAAGCACTAGTCATCTTTCTCTTTTTTGATAATCTCTATTTGTTCAGACATCCCCATGTATCTTTCTCCTCAGCTTCATTCTACCTAGATTTTTAGGTTTGCCAGTCCTTGCCTTGTCTGCCATCTATTGCCTGAGGTGGCTGCAGGTTGTAAACGATTTTAAATCCCATAAGCTGGCCCATCCCTGTGATGGCATGGAGAGGGGTGAAATAAAGGCAAGCCTCTGTGCAGGTTCCTCAGGGAACTGCCAGACAGATCAAAATGCACAACCAGGCCAGGTGCAATAGCTCACACCTGTAATCCCAGAACTTTGGGAGGCTGAGGTGAGTGGATCACCTGAGGTCAGGAGTTCGAGACCAGCCTGGCCAACATGGTGAAACCCTGTCTCTACTAAAAATACAAAAAAAAATTAGCTGAGTGTGGTGGTGGCGCCTGTAATCCCAGCTACTTGGGAGGCTGAGGCAGGAGAATCGCTTGAATCTGGGAGGCGAAGGTTGCAGTGAGCCGAGATCGCAACACTGCACTCCAGTCTGGGTGACAGAGCAAGACTCCATCTCAAAAACAAAGACACACACACACACACACACACACACACACACAAACACACAAACAAAAAAACATAACCACAATTTTTGAGAACACGTTCTGTATTTTGCACTCTGGCCCCAATAAGCCACACCAGGAATAGGGGCCTTTGTTTCTATGGCTGCTGCCAAGCTGGAGAACAAGGGATGTTTCATGGGTAGGCAAAAACACCACCCTGCTTTCTTAAAGTTTAGTAGCCTTTTTCTTCATTAAAAGCACTCCTCTGGTTGCTCTAAGTTTTTAATTAGACTCCAGAGTTACAATAAAGTTGATTCTGACAGTTATTCTTTTTTTTTTTTTTTTTGAGATGAAGTCTCACACTGTCACCCAGGTTGGTGTGCAGTGGCACAATCTTGGCTCGCTGCAACCTCTGCCTCCCTGGTTCAAGCGATTCTCCTGCCTCAACCTCCCGAGTAGCTGGGACTACAGGCACATGCCACCATGCCCGGCTAATTTTTGTATTTTTAGTAGAGACAGGGTTCACTATGTTGGCCAGGCTGGTGTCGAACTCCTGGCCTCGTGATCCACCCGACTCAGCTGCCCAAAGTGCTGGGATTACAGGCGTGAACCATGGCACCGGCCGACAGTTATTCTTAGAACTCCTTACTCTACAATTTTCATTTCTCCAACAGATTTATTTTGGTGTGGAAATAGACAAGCTAATTCAAAGATTTATGTGGAAATAAAAAGCATTCAAGAATAGCCTGGAGTGTTTTCTTGAAGAAGAATTGTAAGACTGGGTGTCTTCTCTATCATTTAATAGGACTGCTATAAAGCTGTAATAGTTACGACAATAGTAGAAAAATAGACCAATGGAACAGACTAATACATAAATGGCCACCTGATTTAATTATTTTAAAGGTGGCACTGCAGAACAGTAGGGACAGGATAGCATTTTCAATAAATAGTGTTTAATCACTTGGATATCTGCATGGAAGAATGAGAATGTTGACCTGGGCCAGGCATGGTGGCTCACACCTGTAATCCCAGCACTTTCGGAGGCCAAGGTGGGCAGATCATGAGGTCAGGAGATGGAGACCATCCTGGCTAACACAGTGAAACCCTGTCTTTACTAAAAATACAAAAAATTAGCCGGGTGTGGTGCCGGGCACCTGTGGTTCCAGCTACTAGAGAGGCTGAGGCAGGAGAATCACTGAACGTGGGAGGTGGAGGTTGCAGTGAGCCGAGATAGCACCACAGGACTCCACCCTGGGCAACACAGCAAGACTCTGTCTCAAAAAAAAAAAAAAATGTTGACCTGTACCTCACACCATACACAAAAGTCAATCCCAGGTGGACTGTAGATCTAAGTATAAACAGCAAATCAATAAATCTTGTATAATAGAATATTTTTATAACCTTTGAGTTGGAAAAGGTTATAAAAAGCACCAGCTGTGCATTCTGGCCAGATACTATGCTTTTCGCATGATACTCCCAACCCGCATACCAGGAGATTCCCTAGGGTGCCTATGCCAACAGGACCCTGGGTTTCAAGCACAAAATTGGGCAGCCCTTTGGGCAGACACCAAGCTAGCTGCAGTTTTTTTCATACCCCAGTGGTGCGTGGAATGCCAGCAAGACAGAACCATTCAGTCCCCAGGAAAGGGGGTTGAAGCCACAGAGCCAAGTGCTCTAGCTCAGCGGATCCCACCCAGACACAGCCTAGCAAACTAAGATCCACTGGCTTGAAATTCTCGCTGCCAGTCCAGCAGTCTGAAGTCGACCTGGGATGCTCAAGCTTGGTGAGGGAGGGGTGTCTGCCATTACTGATGCTTGAGTAGGTGGTTTTCCCCTCACAGTGTAAACAAAGCTGCCAGGAAGTCTGAATTGGGCAGAGCTCACACTACAGTGCCAAAAAGCCACTGTAGCCAGACTGCCTCTAGATTCCTCCTCTCTGGGAAGGACATCTCTGAAAGATACGCAGCAGTCCCAGTCAGGGTCTTATAGATAAAACTCCCATCTCTCTGTGACAGAGCACCTGGGGAAAGGGATGGCTGTTGGTATAGCTTCAGCAGACTTAAACGTCCCTGCCTGCCAGCTCTGACGAGAGCAAAGGATCTCCCGGCACAGTGCTCAAGCTCTGCTAAAGGACAGACTGCCTCCTCAAGTGGGTCCCTGACCGCCGTGCCTCCTGACTGGGAGACACCTCCTTGCAGGGGTTGACAGACACCTCATACAGGAGAGCTCTGGATGGCATCTGGCAGGTGCCCCTCTGGGACAAAGCTTCCAGAGGAAGGAACAGGCAGCAATCTTTGCTGTTCTGCAGCCTCCACTGGTGATACCCAGGTAAACAGGGTCTGGAGTGGACCTCCAGCAAACTCCAGCAGACCTGCAGCAGAGAGGCCTGTTAGAAGGAAAACTAACAAACAGAAAGGAACAGCATCAACACCAACAAAAAGGATGTCCACACAGAAACCCCATTCGAAGGTCACCAACATCAAAGACCAGAGGTAGACAAATCCACAAAGATGAGGAAAAACCAGCACAAAATGGCTGAAAATTTCAAAAACCAGAACACCTCTTCTCCTTCAAAGTATCACAACTCCTCGCCAGCAAGGGAACAAAACTGGATGGAGAATGATTTTGACGAATTGACAGAAGTAGGCTTTGGAAGGTGGATAATAACAAACTCCTCCAAGCTAATGGAGCATGTTCTAACCCATGCAAAGAAGCTAAGCACTTTAAAAAAGGTTATAGGAATTGCCCTCTAGAATAACCAGTTTAGAGAAGAACATAAATGACCTGATGGAGCTGAAAAACACAGCACGAGAACTTCATGAAGCATTCACAAGTATCAATAGCTGACTCGATCAAGCGGAAGAAACGGTATCAGAGATTGAAGATCAACTTAATGAAATAAAGCATAAAGACAAGATTAGAGAAAAAAGAACGAAAAGGAATGAATAAAGCCTCCAAGAAATATGGGACTATGTGAAAAGACCAAACCTACATTTGATTGATGTACCTGAAAGTGACAGGGAAAATGGAACCAAGCTGGAAAACACTCTTCAGGGTATTATTCAGGAGAACTTCCCCAACTTAGCAAGACAGGCCAACATTCAAATTCAGGAAATACAGAGAACACCACAAAGATACTCCTCAGGAAGAGCAACCCCAAACATATAAACATCAGATTCACCAAGGTTGAAATGAAGGAAAAAATGTTAAGGGCAGCCAGAGAGAAAGGTCGGGTTACCTAGAAAGGGAAGTTCATCAGACTAACAGCAGATCACTCTGCAGAAACCTTACAAACCAGAAGAGAGTGGGGGCCAATATTCAACACTCTTAAAGAAAAGAATTTTCCACCCAGAATTTCATATCCAGCCAAACTAAGCTTCATAACCAAAGGAGAAATAAAATCCTTTATAGATAAGCAAATGCTGAGAGATTTTGTCACCATCAGGCCTGCCTTATAAGAGCTCCTGAAGGAAGCACTAAATATGGAAAGGAAAAGCTGGTACCAGCCACTGCAAAAACATACCAAATTGTAAAGACCATCAACACTATGAAGAAACTGCATCAACTAATGGGCAAAATAACTAGCTAGCATCATAATGACAGGATCAAATTCACACAGTAACAATATTAACCTTAAATGTAAATGGGCTAAATGCTCCAATTAAAGACACAGACTCGCAAATTGGAGAGAGTCAAGACCCACTGGCATGCTGTATTCAGAAGACCCATCTCACATGCAAAGACACAGGTAGGCTCAAAATAAAGGGATGGAGGAATATTTACCAAGCAAATGGAAACCAAAAAAAAAAAAAAAAAAAAAAAAAAAAAAAAAAAAAAAAAAGCAGAGGTTGCAATCCTAGTCTCTGATAAAACAGACTTTAAACCAACAAAGATCAAAAAAGACAAAGAAAGGCATTACATAATGGTAAAGGGATCAATGCAACAAGAACAGCTAACTATCCTAAATACACATGCACCCAAAACAAGAGCACTCAGATTCATAAAGCAAGTTCTTAGAGACCTACAAAGAGACTTAGACTCCCACACAATAATAGTGGGAGACTTTAACACCCCACTGTCAATATTAGACAGATCAACGAGACAGAAAATTAACAAGGATATTCAGGACTTGAACTCAGCTCTAGACCAAGCAGACGTAATAGACATCTACAGAACTCTCCACCCCAAAGCAACAAAAGATACATTCTTTTCAGCATCACGTTGCACTTATTCTAAATCGACCACCTAATTGGAAGTAAAACACTCCTCAGCAAACGCAAAAGAACAGAAATCCTAACAGTCTCTCAGACCACACTGCAATCAAATTAGACCTCAGGATTTTAAAACTCACTCAAAACTGCACAACTACATGGAAACTGAACAACCTGCTCCTGAATGACTACTGGATAAATAATGAAACAAAGGCAGAAATAAATAAGTTATTTGAAACCAATGAGAACAAAGACACAACATACCAGAATCCCTGGGACACAGCTAAAGCAGTGTTTAGACGGAAATTTATAGCACTAAACAGCCACAGGAGAAAGCGGGAAAGATCTAAAATCGACACCCTAACATCGCAATTAAAAGTACTAGAGAAGCAAGAGCAAACATATTCAAAAGCTAGCAGAAGACAAGAAATAACTAAGATCAGAGCAGAACTGAAGGAGATAGAGACACAAGACTTCAAACAATCAGTGAATCCAGGAGCTGTTTTTTTTTTTTTGAAAAGATTAACAAAATAGACCATTAGCCAGACTAATAAAGAAGAGAGAAGAATCAAATAGATACAATAAAAAATGAAAAAAGGTGATATCACCACTGATCCCAGAGAAATACAAACTACCATCAGAGAATAATATACACACCTCTTTGCAAATAAACTAGAAAATCTAGAAGAAATGGATAAATTCCTGGACACATACACCCTCCCAAGACTAAACCAGGAAGAAGTTGAATCCTTGAATAGACCAAAAACAAGTTCTGAAATTGAGGCAGTAATTAATAGGCTACCAACCAAAAAAATTGCAGGACCAGATGGATTCACAGCTGAATTCAACCAGAGATACAAAGAGGAGCTGGTACCACTCCTTCTGAAATTATTCCAAACAATAGAAAAAGGACTACTCCCTAACTCATTTTATGAGGCCAGCATCATCCTGATAACAAAACCTGGCAAAGACACAACAAAAAAAGAAAATTTCAGGCCAATATCCCTGATGAACATCGATGCAAAAATCCTCCATAAAATACTGGCAAACCGAATCCAGCAGCACATCAAAAAGATTATCCATCACAATCAAGTCGGCTTCATCCCTGGGATGCAAGGCTGGTTCAACATACACAAATGAATAAATGTAATCCATCACATAAACAGAACCAATGACAAAAACCACGTGATTATCTCAATAGATGCAGAAAAGGCCTTTGATAAAATTCAACACCCCTTCATGCTAAAAACTTTCAATAAACTAGGTATTCATGGAACATATCTCAAAATAATAAGAGCTATTTATGACAAACCCACAGCCAATATCATACTGAATGGGCAAAATCTGGATGTATTCCCTTTGAAAACCGGTATAAGATAAGGATGCCCTCTCTCACCACTCCTTTTCAACACAGTATTGGAAGTTCTGGCCAGAGCAATCAGGCAAGAAAAAAAAATAAAGGGTATTCAAATAGGTAGAGAGGAAGTCAAATTGTCTCTGTTTGCAGATGACATGACTGTATATTAAGAAAACCCCATTGTCTCAGCCCCAAATCTCCTTAAGCTGATAAGCAACTTCAGCAAAGTCTTAGTATACAAAATCAATGTGCACTCCTATACACCAATAATAGCCAAACAGAGACCCAAATCATGAGTGAACTCCCATTCACAACTGCTACAAAAAGAATAAAATACCTAGGAATACAACTCACAAGGGATGTGAAGGACCTCTTCAAGGAGAACTACAAATCACTGCTCAAGGAAATAAGAGAAGACACAAACAAATGGAAAAACATCCCATGTTCATGGATAGGAAGAATCAATATCATGAAAATGGCCATACTGCCCAAGGTAATTTATAGATTCTATGCTATCCCCATCAAGCTACCATTGACTTTCTTCACAGAATTAGAAAAAACTACTTTAAATTTCATATGGAACCAAAAAAGAGCCCATATAGCCAAGACAATCCTAAGCAAAAAGAACAAAGTTAGAGGCATCATGCTACCTGACTTCAAACTATACTACAAGGCTACAGTAACCAAAACAGCATGGTACTGGTACCAAAACAGATATATAGACCAATGGAACAGAACAGAGGCCTCAGAAATACCACCACACATCTCATCCTTGACAAACCTGACCAAAAGAAGCACACCTTTGACACCATCTCATCTTTCACAAACCTGACAAAAACAAGCAATGGGGAAAAGATTTCCTATTTAACAAATAGTGCTGGGAAAAACGGCTAGCCATATGCAGAAAACTAAAACTGGACCCCTTCCTTACACCTTATACAAAAATTAACTCTAGATGGATTAAAGACTTAAACGTGAGACCTAAAACCATAAAAATCCTAGAAGAAAACCTAGGCAATACCATCAGGACCTAGGCATGGGCAAAGACTTCATGATTAAAACACTAAAAGCAATGGCAACAAAACCCAAAAGTGACAAATGGGATCTAATCAAACTAAAGAGCTTCTGCACAGCAAAAGAAACTACCGTCAGAATGAACAGGCAACCTACAGAATGGGAGAAAATTTTTGCAATCTATCCATCTGACAAAGGGCTAATATCCAGAATCTATAAGGAACTTAAACAAATTTACAAGAAAAAAACAACCTCATCAAAAAGGGGATGAAGGATATAAACAGATGCTTCTCAAAAGAAGACAATTATGTGGTCAACAAACGTATTTTAAAAAGCTCAGCATCACTGCTCATTACAGAAATGCAAATCAAACCCAAAATGAGATACCATCTCACACCAGTTAGAATGGCAATCATTAAAAAGTCAGGAAAGAATAGATGCTGGAGAGGATGTGGAGAAACAGGAACACTTTTACACTGTTGATGGGAGTATAAATTAGTTCTACTATTGTGGAAGACAGTGTGACAATTCCTCAAGGATCTAGAACCAGAAGTACCATTTGACCCAGCAATCCCATTACTGGGAATATACCCAAAGGATTATAAATCATTCTACTATAAAGACACATGCACACGTATGTTTACTGGAGCACTGTTCACAATAGCAAAAACTTGGAACCAACCCAAGTGCCCATCAGTGATAGGCTGAATAAAGAAAATGTGCCACATATACACCATGGAATACATGCAGCCATAAAAAAGGATGTGTTCATGTCCTTTGCAGGGACATGGATGAAGCTGGAAACCATCATTCTCAGCAAACTAACACAGGAGCAGAAAACCAGACACCGCATGTTCTCACTCATAAGTGGGAGTTGAACAATGAGAACACATGGACACAGGGAGGGGAACATCACATACTAGGGCCTGTAGAGGGGTTGGGGGCTAGAGGAGGGATAGCATTAGGAGAAATACCTAATGTAGATGACGGGTTGATGGGTGCAGCAAATCACCATGATACATGTATACCTATGTAACAAACCTGCACATTCTGCACATGTATCCCAGAACTTAAAGTACTAAAAAATGAACAAACAAAAAAACCAAAAAACAAAACAAAACAAAAAACACCAGCTTGCTGTAGTGGCTCACACCTGTTATCCCAGCACATTGGGAGGCCAAGGCATAAGGATTGCTTGAGCCCAGGAGTTTGAGACCAGCCTGCGCATCCTAGGGAGACCCCATCTCTACAAAAAATGAAAAAAATTAGCTGGGCATGGTGGCATATGCCTGTTGCTCCAGCTACTTGTGAGGCTGAGGTGGGAGGATCGCTTGGGCCCAGGAGGTTGAGGCTGCAGTGAACTGTGATCACACCACTGTGCTCCAGCCTGGGAGACAGAACGAGACCCTGTCTCAAAAAAAGAAAAAGAAAAAAAAAAAAAAAAAAAAAGCAAATTAAAAAGGCACCAACCATATAGGAAAATATTGATAAACTGAACTACATTAAAATTGAGAACTTTGTTCATCAAAAGACACCACTGCTTCAAAATAACCTAGAGGTTGTAGAAAGTGGGTAGAGGTATAGATGAAACAAGATTGGTTATGAATCGCTAATTGTTTTTTGTTTTGTTTTGTTTTGTTTTGTTTTTTTGAGACGGAGTCTCGCCCTGTCCCCAGGCTGGAGTGCAGTGGCCGGATCTCAGCTCACTGCAAGCTCCGCCTCCCGGGTTTAGGCCATTCTCCTGCCTCAGCCTCCCGAGTAGCTGGGACTACAGGCGCCCGCCACCTCGCCCAGCTAATTTTTTGTATTTTTTAGTAGAGACGGGGTTTCACCGTGTTAGCCAGGATGGTCTTGATCTCCTGACCTCGTGATCCGCCCGTCTCAGCCTCCCAAAGTGCTGGGATTACAGGCTTGAGCCACTGCACCCGGCCAATGAATCGCTAATTGTTGAAGCTAGATGATGGGTACAGGGTACATGGTGGCTTTTGACTTTACTCTTTCTCCTTTTGCATATATTTGACATTTTTAATAATAAAAAATCAAAGGAAAGACTCCATTAAGAGAGTGACAAGTCATAGAGTGAAAAAAAGATGCATGTAACACAGATAACGGACAAAGGGCTTCTATAAAGAATATATAACCCTTGTGCATTATTGGTGAGAGTACAAAATGGTACAGCCACTGTGGAAAACAGTTACTCCTAAAAAACTTTTTAGGTTGCTCCTAAAAAACTTAAAAATGGAATTATCATATGATCCAGCAATTCCACTTCTGGATATATACACAAACGAATTAAAAGAAGGGTCTCAAAGAGATAATTGTATAACCATTCATAGAAGCATTATTCATAATAGCTAAAACATGGAAGCAACCCAAGTGTCCATCAGTGGATGAGTACAACGTAGTATATACACACAATGGAATATTATTCAGCCTTAAGAAAAGAAAGAAATCCTGCAATAAACTATTACATGGGTGAATCTTGACACTGTGCTAAGTGACATAAGCCAATCACAAAAAGACAAGTACTGTATAATTCTACTCCTATAAGATAATTAGTCAAATTCATAGCGACAGAAGGTAGAATTGTAGTTGCTGGGAGATAGGTGGAAGGGAAAATTAGGAGTTACTGTTTAATGAAGATAGAGTTTTGTTTTATAAGATGAAAAGATTTATGGAGATGGGTGGTGGTGATGGTTAGTGATGGTTACACACATTATAAATGTGTTTAGTACCACTGAACTGTATTCTTAAAAATGGTTAAGATAGTAAATTTTATATTATGTGTACTTTACCACAAAAAATAAGTTGAGAAAAAAGAAGTAGTTAAAAAAAAAATACAAAGAACTGATTTTTAAAAGACCAATAAGGGGTACAGTGGCTTACGCCTGTAATCCCAGCACTTTGGGAGGCCAAGGTGGGCAGATCACTTGAGTCCAGGAGTTCGAGGCCAGCTTGAGCAACATGGCAAAACCCTGTCTCTACTGAAAATACAAAAAATTAGCTGGACACGGTGGCATGCGCCTATAGTCCCAGTTATTCATGGGGCTGAAGCAGGAGGATTGCTTGAGTCCAGGAGGTTGAGGCTGCAGTGAGCCCTGATCGTGCCACTGCACTCCAGCCTGGGTGACAGAGTGAGACCCTGTCTTAAAAAACAAACAAACAAACAAACAAACAAAAACCCCCAAAACTCATAAGGATAGGGAATACACACACACACACACACACACACACACACACACAGAGGAGACTTGAATAAGCACTTTCCACATCACAAAAGTATCAGGGAAATACAAATTACAAACTGACAATATTATGTATTGGTGAGAATGTAAAGCACTAAGAATACCAAAGATTGCTAGTGCAAATATAAATTAGTACAATAGCTTTGGGAAATAATCTGGCATTATCTCCCAGAGTTGTGATAAGCATAATTTGTAGCTCAGCAATTCCATTTCTAGGTGTAGTATAAACAAACAAAAAAAAAACGTGTACACTTATCCATGAGGAGACATGAAAATTCCCAGAAACAGTTATTATAATAGCCCCAAACTAGAAAAAATACAAAGGTCAATCAACTGTAGAATGAATAGCAATATATTCATAAAAGTGAATAATGCCTATTAATTAAAAATGAATGAATTTTAGCTATGTAAATGTATTGTTGGATGAACAAATATATACCCCAAGCATAGTATAGGATTCTATTTATATACAGTTCAAAAACAGAAAATTAAAGTATTACGTTAGAATATAAAATAGTGGTTACCTTTAGGAAGAAGGGAGTTGGCAGTGATTTGTAGGGTACCTGAAGGGAGTGATTTGGAGTATGAAAACATTGATCTGGGTGATGGTTACATAGGTGTTTGCTTTGTGATGATTCATTGAGCTATATATTTATGTTTTATGAACTTTCAACATATGTGTAATACTTATTAAAAACAGTTTTAAAAAGAAACAAATACGATGAGCACACTGAATTGATAAAGTAATCACATTTTAAGGAAAAATATAGGATGCAGTATCAACAAGTAATGTCCTTACCTCTTTGGGATTAATATATTTCACAATCTGACGTGGTTCTCCTTGTCTTCTTAAATCAATCAGACTTTTAAAGTGTTGAAATATAGCAACATTCTAAAGGTTCAAACATAAGATTTTATGATCAAAACTGGATTTTCTATTTCTACTTAGCTTTTTGTCTAATTAGGGCAAAAATGAATAAAGTACCATAAAATAGATTTTATGTATGCATACCAGATTTTAGAAATATTATGCACTCAGGATTTGCTTTGATAACCCTAGTAATATTAGTATAATTCTCACAGAGTTTTATTCTTAAATTTGTAATAGAATCACTACCACCTATAAATGTAATGTCCCAAACTTTGGTAAAGTCATCTCAGTGTACTCTCCAGAGTAATCTAGAAAAAAAACAAAATACGGACTATGGATTAAGAACACTGAGTATGGGATACTCTTGTCTGGGTTCAGCTGTTAGTATTTAGCAGCTGTGACTCTCAACAAGTTGCTTAACCTCTTTGTACTCAGTTTCTTCAACTATAAAGTGGGAATCATAGTAGCCATCTCATACAGCTTTGGTGAGAAATAAATAAATTAATAGTTGTAGAGCACTTAAAGCTTTCTGACACAAGAAAACACTCAATAAATATTAGCCATTGTTACCATTGCAGAATCCTCCTTATTCCTATAGTAATTCCACTGATTTATTACTGGATTCTGTAATGGTAACAGCGATTAATATTTATTGAGTGTTTATCTATTTTTCACATTAGTGCAAATTTAGCTAAACAATCCCTACCAATTAGTCCATCTTGGAAAATTATTTCTTTGGTAACCCTCCCCTCAAACCCTAGCTCCCTAAAAATGCTTTAAAAACCCTTGGTAAATACCCCACTCCCAGTTTGTTTGTGTTAAATCAAATAAAATAAATTCAAATTTAAGTAATCCACAGTACCAATATAACAATCTAAAGCCCCACTACAACTGCCTATGGAAGATGGTACAGCCCATGTCTATACTAATAGTATTCTTTCTGAAAGGAAGATATAATTTTCCCCAAATAAAACTCCAAATTGGGTATCAAGAAATATTTATTATGGTTTAAAATCTGAACAGTATCTTCTAAATAGGTGGTTACTATATCAGTTGTCTACTAATACATAACAAACCACCCTAAAACTTAGTGGCTTAAAGCAAAAACCATTTCTTATTTCTCTCTTTCTGTGGGTTGACAGGGGAGTTCTGCTGGTCTTGGTTGGACTCATACATGTGGCCTTAGTCAGCTGCCAGATCAGCTGGAGTTGGGTGATTTAATCAATATGGCCTCACACACGTATCAGGGTCTTAAGCTGAAACTGTTGGAATATCTAGGATAGCTGGGCCTCTCTTTCCACACAGACCTTCAGTTTGAGCTTCTTCATAGTATGAAGATGTCTAGAATTCAGGAGAACTTTTGGGGTGCTTTTTAGTAATACCATATTCCGTAAGAAAAGTTAATTGGAAAATTATAACAACCCCACACAGGCAGAATTATTATAGGTCTAGCCCCTTTAGGAATGAAGTTTTGCATCATTCCCTTCCTCCACCCCTGAGCAAAGAACCACAACCAGCTGAAGTGCTTGCTGAAAAAAAGAGAGAATATGAAATAGCTAGTGGAAGAAAAAAGTTAAAAATACCAGCTATAATCCCATAATTAGTTGCAGAAACAGGTAGTATCTATGAGTATTTCTTCTATATATCTGCATATAAATATTAGCCTTTTTTTTCTTTTGTTTTCTCCTGCTCCCATTCCCCTAAAACAAATGTAAAGTGTGTTAATTATAGTGTGGTAGGCAGCATAATGCCCCCCAACAAAAGATGTTCACACCTAATCCCTGTAATCTGGAACTGTAAATATGCTGTTACATGGAGAGGGTGAATTAAGATTGTAGATAGAACTAAGGTTGCTAATCAGCTGACTTTGACACAGGGAAATTATCCTGATTGGCCCAAGGTAATTGCAAGGGTCCATATAAAGGACATGTAAGAGTCAGCGACAGAGTGGTGTGATGTGAGAAAGACTTGACAGGTCACTGCTGGCTTTGAAAATAGGGGTTGCTCCAGGAAAGGATTTTAGGAGGAAAAAAAAAGAAAGGAAGGAAAGAAAGAAATGAAAAAAAAGAAAGAGAGAGAGAGAAAGAGAGAGAAAGAGAGAAAGAGAGAAAGAGAGAAAGAAAGGAAGGAAGGAAGGAAGAAGGAAGGAAGGAAGGAAGGAAGGAAGGAAGGAAGGAAGGAAGGAAGGAAGGAAGAAAGAAAGAAAGAAGAAAGAAAGAAAGAAAGAAAGAAAAAAAGAAAGAAAGAAAGAAAGAAAGAAAGAAAGAAAAAAAAAGAAAAGAAAAGAAAAGAAAAAAGAAAAGAAAAGAAAAGAAAAGAAAGAAAGAAAGGAAAGAAAGAAAAAGAAAGAAAGAAGGAAGGAAGGAAGGAAGGAAGGAAGGAAGGAAGGAAGGAAGGAAGGAAGGAAGGAAGGAAGGAAGGAAGGGAGGGAGGGAGGGAGGGAGGGAGGGAGGGAGGACGCCATGAGCCAAGGACATGGGCAACTTCTAGAAGGAGGAAAAGGCAGGAAATTCTTCCCTAGAGCCTCCAGAGAGAACACAAGCCCTGCTGACCCTTGATTTTAGCCCAGTGAAGCCCATTTCAGACTTTTGACCTCCAGAACTGTAAGGTAATACATTTTTGTGGTTTAAAGACTAACTTTTTGGCAATTTTTACAGCAGCATTAGGAAATTAATACAAGTACTTAACCTTCCATCTGGTATTTAAAGTATAAGATATCATAGGTAGAGTATGGTTCAGCAAAAAGAGGAATAAAAATGATCCAAAAATGGATAAAGGTACTTTTGGGAAGGTTGTGAAGATGTTTTGGACCATATGAGGAATGTTAGGTGGAAGCACGGTTTTGATTCTATTTGGAAGTTAAATATGGTTAAAAAGGATGTGTATGGATGCCAACGTGACAAGGAGTAGACTCTGCTGGGTTATTCTATTGTCAACTTGACCAAACAAGGACAAATGTAAAGAAAATGACATACAGACACACCATAATCAAACGGCTAAAAACCAAAGACAAAGAGGCAATTTAAAAGCAGCCAGAAAATAAATACCACATTACTTTCAGAGTAGAAACAGTAACACTATTTATTGACTTATTAATAGAAACTATGGGAGACAGAATAGAATGGAATACCATCTGAATGCTGAGGGGGGAAAAAAATCCCAGTAACATGCCAGTCTAGATTTCTATGAAATGTGATAATATTCTTTGAAAATAAAAAGGAAATAAATATGTTTTTAGACAAACAAAAGCTGAAGGGATTTTTCACAAGAGGTCTGGTATCTAAGAAATCTTCTAAGAAATACTACAGAGTGTATAGGTGGCTCACATCTATAATTCCAGAACTTTGGGAGGCTGACATGGGAAGATCACTTGAGGCCAGGAGTTTGAGACCCACCAGGTCAAAATAGCAAGAAACCATTACTACCAAAAAAAAAAAAAGTGGGGGGAGGGGGACAAAATTTTAAAAATTATCTAGGTGTGGTGATGCACACCTGAAGTCCTAGCTACTCAGTAGGTTGAGGCAGGAGGATCACTTGAGCTCATGAATTCAAGGCTGCAGTGAGCTATGATTGCCCCAGTGCACTCCAGCCTGGGTGACAGAGCAAGAACCTGCCTCTCAAAAACAAAAACAAACTACAGAGAATTCTTGAGTTGGCAGAAAATTAATACCATAAGGAAGCAAAGAAGGCTGTAGGAAGAAATGAAGGGCTCTGGAAATGGTTTGTATCTGGATAGATAAAAATAGATACTGAAGGCCGGGCGCAGTGGCTCACGCCTGTAATCCCAGCACTTTGGGAGGCTGAGGCGGGCAGATCATGAGGTCAAAAGATTGAAACCATCCTGGCCAACATGGTGAAACCACATCCCTACTAAACATATAAAAATTAGCAGGGCATGATGGCACGTGTCTGTAATCCCAGCTACTTGGGAAGCTGAGGCAGGAGAATTGCTTGAATCTGGGAGGCAGAGGCGGAGGTTGTAGTGAGCTGAGATTGCACCACTGTACTCCAGCCTGGTGACACAGCGAGACTCAGTCTTAAAAAAAAAAAGGGATATTGAAATTAAAGAAAATATAAATAAAAATAAATGGAAAGACTCCCCACATTCAGGGATTGGAAACCTTAGTATTGTTAAGATGACAGTATTACCCAAAGCAATGTACAGATTCAATGTTATCACTATCCAAAATCCCAATGGCATTTTTTTAAAAAATAGAAAAGCCCATCCTAAAATCTATGTGGAATGCAAGGGACCCTGAATAGCCAAACAGTCTTGAAAAAGAATAAAATAAGTGAAAAAGTGTGAGTTGGAAGAGGCATACTTTCTGATTTCAAAACTTACTAAAGCTACAATAATCAAAACAGTTTGGTACTGGCATAAGGACAGATATATAGGCCAACGGAATAGCACAGAGAGCCTCCAAATAGACTCATATATATGTCATCAACTCATTTTTGACAAGGGTTTCAAAACCATCAAATGAGGAGGACAGTATTTTCAACAAATGTATCTGCAAAAATTATATACCCACATGAAAAATAATGAAATTGGGTCCTTAATTTACACCATATGCAACATTAAGTCAAAATGGATCAAAGATCTAGGTGGCACGCAGTGGCTCACACCTATAATTTCAGCACTTTGGGAGGCCGAGATGGGCAGATCACTCAAGGTCAGTAGTTTGAGACCAGCCTGGCCAAAATGGTGAAACCCCGTCTCCACTAAAAATACAAAAATTAGCCAGGCATGTGGCGCATGCCTGTAGTACTGGCTACTCGGTAGGCTGAGGCAAAATAATCCCTTGAACCTGGGAGGCGGAGTTTGCACTGAGCTGAGATTGAGCAATTGCACTCCAGCTTGGGCAACAAAGCAAGACTCTGTCTGGGAAAAAAAAAAAAAAAACACAAAGATCCAAATATAAGAGTTAAAGTCATAAAACTCCTAGAAGAAAATATGGGGGAAAAGCTTCTTGACATTGGATTTGGTAACGATTTCTTGGATATAACACCAAAACAATAAACAAAATGAACAAAAAGATAAAATGGACCATATAAAAATTAGACTGGGTGCAGTGGCTCACGCTTGTAATCCCAGCACTTTGGGAGGCCAAGGTGGGCAGATCACTTGAGGTCAGGAGTTTGAGACCAGTCTGGCCAACATACTGAAACCTGTTTCTACTAAAATACAAAAATTAGTCAGGCATGGTGGTGGTTGCCTGTAGTCACAGCTACTTGGGAGGCTGAGGCAGAAGAATCATTTGAACCCAGGAAGCAGAAGTTGCAGTGAACTGAGACTGTGCCACTGCACTCCAGCCTGGGTGACAGAGTGAGACTCCATCTAAAAAAACAAAACAAAAAAAAAATTAAAACTTTTTGTTCATCAAAGGACACTATCAAGACAGTAAAAGGGCAATCCACAAAAATGGGAGAAAATATTTGCAAAGCAGATCTTTGAAAAATAAAGAACTCCTACATCTCAACAACAAAAGAACAACTCAATGTAAAAATGGGCAAAGGTCTTGAATATATATTTCTCCAAAGAAGACTTACGAGTGGTCAATAAGGACAGAAAAGATGCTCAATATCACTAGTCATAAGAGAAATGTAAATCAAAACCACAATGAGATATCACTTAACATCCATCAGGATGGCTATTATCAAAAAACTTGAAAATAACAAGTATTGGCAAGGATATAGAGAAATTGGAAACCTTGTGCATTGCTGGTGGGAATGTAAAATGGTACAGCCACTGTAGTAAACTTTGGCAGTTCCTCACAAAGTCAAACATAGAATTACAACATAATCCAGCAATTCCACTTCCAGACATATATCCAAAAGAAAGCAATGGCTCAAACAGATACCTTTACATCAATTTCTATTTTTTTTTTGAGACGGAGTCTTCCTCTGTCACCCAGGATGGAGTGCAGTGGCGTGATCTCAGCTCACTGCAAGCTCTGCCTCCCGGATTCACGCCATTCTCCTGCCTCAGTCTCCCGAGGCGCCCACCACCACGCCCGGCTAATTTTTTGTATTTTCGGTAGAGACAGGGTTTCAGCATGTTAGCCAGGATGGTCTCGATCTTCTGACCTTGTGATCCACCCGCCTCAGCCTCCCAAAGTGCTGGGATTACAGGTGTGAGCCACCTTACCCGGCTACATCAATTTCTTAGCAGCATTATTCACAGTAACCAAAAAGTGGAAATAACCCAAATGTCCATTAACAGATGAATGGATAAATACAATGTAGCATATAGATATATAATGGAATATGATCCATCCTTAGGAAGGAATGAAATTCTGATACATGCTATAAGTTGGATGAACCTTGAAAATGTTATGTTGAGTAAAATAAGCCAGTACAAAAAAACAAATCCACTTAAATGAGGTACCTAAAATAGGACACAAGACACAGAGACACAAAGTAGAATAGAGATAAATGGGGTCTGGTGGTTAGGAAGTTTTTGGTTAATGGGTACACGAGGTTTTGTTTGGGATTACGAAAAAGCTGTGGAAATGGATAGTGGTGATGGGTGCACAACATTATGAATGTATTTAATGTAATTGAGTTATACACCTAAAAACAGTTAAACTGGTAAATTTTATGTTATTAACATTTTACTACAATAAAAAAGTGAATACTGGCTGTTTAAAACAAGAATGATAATGTCTTCTGGTATTTAAAACAGAAGTGTAAGTTAAATATCTGGAAATAATAGGAAAAAGGTGAAAGGGCTAACGTGAGTTAACATGTTACAAGATTCTTACATTGTTCTGAAAAGGGTAAAAGTACCAACTTAAGGTAGAGACTAACTAATCAAGGGCAAATATTGTAACTTTGCCCTTTCTAGCTTAACCCTCTAAAAGAAAATGTAGCTGTTCTAATCATCTACTATTGTGCATTAAAGTACCTCAAAACTTAGTAAAACCACCATTTTATTATGCTCACAATTATGGGTTATGAATTCTGGTAAGGAATAGCAGAGAAGTCTTTTCTCATCTCCACAATGACTGAGGCTTCAGCTGGGATGACTTGAATAGTAGAAATGGCTGAGATGGCTCAACTGGGGCCCAATGTCAGAGACCTCAATTCTAGCTGTCAGCTAGGTCTCTTATTACATTTATTGAGGAAGGAATATAAAAAACAGCCTTTTCACTTATGTATCTGGTTAAGTGGGCTGGAATATTACATGGTGGCTGTTCTCACTCAGAATGAACATTTCAGGACACAGACATGGACAATGCAATGCGTTTTATGACCTAGACTAAGAGGTCCCAGAATGTCATGTCCTATTTTATTGGTTTTAATGGTAAAGCAAGCTACTAAAATAGCCTAGATGAAAGGGAAAATATTGACTGATAGGAAGAGGAGGTTCCAAGATGGCCAAATAGGAACAGCTACAGTCTACAGCTCCCAGCGTGAGCGATGCAGAAGACAGGTGATATCTCCATTTCCAACTAAGGTACTGGGTTCATCTCACTGGGGCTTGTCGGAGAGTGGGTGCAGCCCACAGAGCATGAGCCAAAGCTCATGAGGGCAGGGCATCGCCTCACCCGGGAAGCACAAGGGATCAGGGAATTCCCTTTCCTAGCCAAGGGAAGCCATGACAGATGGTACCTGGAAAATTGGGACACTCCCACCCTAATACTGCGCTGTTCCAACAGTCTTAGCAAACGGCACACCAGGAGGTTATATCCTGCACCTGGCTCGGAGGGTCACACACCCACGGAGCCTCACTCACTGCTAGCACAGCAGTCTGAGATTGAACTGCAAGGCGGCAGTGAGGCTGGGGGAGGGGAATCTGCCATTGCTGAGGCTTGAGTAGGTAAACAAAGTGGCGGGAAGCTTAAACTGGGTGGAGCCCATCACAGCTCAAGGAGGCCTGCCTGCCTTTTTAGACTCCACCTCTGGGGGCAGGGCATGGCTGAACAAAAGGCAGCAGAAACTTCTGCAGACTTAAACGTCCTTGTCTGACAGCTTTGAAGAGAGTAGTGGTTCTCTCAGCACGGAGTTTGAGATCTGAGAACGGACAGACTGCCTCCTCAAGTGGGTCCTTGACCCCTGAGGAGCCTAATTGGGAGGCACCTCCCAGTAGGAGCCCACTGACACCTCATACAGCCAGGTACCCCTCTGAGACGAAGCTTCTAGAGGAAGGATCAGGCAGCAACATTTGTCGTTCTGCAATATTTGCTGTTCTGCAGCCTCTGCTGGGGATACCCAGGAAAACAAGGTCTGGAGTGGACTTCCAGCAAACTCCAACAGACCTGCAGCTGAGGGTCCTGACTGTTAGAAGGAAAACTAACAAACAGAAGGGACATCCACACCAAAACCCCATCTGTACATCACCATCATCAAAGACCAAAGACGGGGAGAAACCAGAGGAGAAAAGCTGAAAATTCTAAAAATAAGAATGCCTCTTCTCCTCCAAAGGAACGCAGCTCCTTGCCAGCAATGGAACAAAGCTGGATGGAGAATGACTTTGATGAGTTGAGAGAAGGAGGCTTCAGATGATCAGTAATAACAAACTTCTCTGAGCTAAGGGAGGATGTTTGAGCCCATTGCAAAGAAGCTAAAAACCTTGAAAAAAGATTAGACGAATGACTAACTAGAATAAACAGTGTAGAGAAGACCTTAAATGACTTGATGGAGCTGAAAACCATGGCACGAGAACTACATGACACATGCACATGCTTCAGTAGCCAATTTGATCAAGTGGAAGAAAGGGTATCAGTGATTGAAGATCAAATGAATGAAATGAAGCAAGAAGAGAAGTTTAGAGAAAAAAGAGTAAAAAGAAATGAATAAAGCCTCCAAGAAATATGGGACTATGTGAAAAGACCAAATCTACGTCTGACTGGTGTACCTGAAAGTGAAGGGGAGAATGGAGTCAAGTTGGAAAACACTCGTCAGAATATTATCCAGGAGAACTTCCCCAACCTAGCAAGACAGGCTAACATTCGAATTCAGGAAAGTCACAAAGATACTCCTCGAGAAGAGCAACTCTAAGACGCATAATTGTCAGATTCATCAAAGTCGAAAGGCAGGAAAAAATATTAAGGGCAACCAGAGAGAAAGGTCAGGTTACCCACTAAGGGAAACCCATCAGACTAACAACAGATCTCTCGGCAGAAACTCTACAAGCCAGAAGAGAGTGGGGGCCAATATTCAACATTCTTAAAGAAAAGATTTTTCCACCCAGAATTTCATATCCAGTCAAACTAAGCTTCATAACCAAAGGAGAAATAAAATCCTTTACAGACAAGCAAATGCTAAGAGATTTTGTCACCACCAGGCCTGCCTTACAAGAGCTCCTGAAGGAAGCACTAAACATGGAAAGAACAACCGGTACCAGCCACTGCAAAAACAAGCCGAATTGTAAAGACCATCAATGCTAGGAAGAAAGTGCATCAACTAAGGATCAAAATAACCAGCTAACATCATAATGACAGGATCAAATTCACACATAACAATACTAACCTTAAATGTAAATGGGCTAAATGCTACAATTAAAAGACATAGACTGGCAAATTGGATGAAGAGTCAAGACCCATCAGTGTGCCGTATTCGGGAGACCCATCTCACCTGCAGAGACACACACAGGCTCAAAATAAAGGGTTGAAGGAAGATCTACCAAGCAAATGGAAAACAAACAAACAAACAAACAAAAAACAGCAGGGGTTGCAATCCTAGTCTCTGATAAAACAGACTTTAAACCAACAAAGGTCAAAACAGACAAAGAAGGCCATTACATAATGGTAAAGGGATCAATTCAACAAGAAGAGCTAACTATCCTAAATATATATGCACCCAATACAGGAGCACCCAGATTCATAAAGCAAGTCCTTAGAGACCTACAGAGACTAGACTCCCACACAATCATAATGGGAGGCTTTAACACCCCACTGTCAACATTAGACAGATCAATGAGACAGAAAGTTAACAAGGATATCCAGGAACTGAACGTAGCTCTGCACCAAGTGGACCTAATAGACATCTACAGAACTCTCCACCCCAAATCAACAGAATATACATTCTTCTCAGCACCACATCACACTTATTCCAAAACTGATCACATAGTTGGAAGTAAAGCACTCCTCAGCAAATGTAAAAGAACAGAAATTATAACAAACTGTCTCTCAGACCACAGTGCAATCAAAGTAGAACTCAGGATTAAGAAATTCCCTCAAAACCGCTCAACCACATGGAAACTGAACAACTTGCTCCTGAATGACTACTGGGTACATAACAAAATGAAGGCAGAAATAAAGATGTTCTTCGAAACCAGTGAGAACAAAGACACAACATACCAGAATTTCTGGGACACATTTAAAGCAGTGTGTAGAGGGAAATTTATAGCACTAAGTACCCATAAGAGAAAGCAGGAAAGATCTAAAATTGACATCCTAACATCACAATTAAAAGAACTAGAGAAGCAAGAGCAAACACATTCAAAAGCTAGCAGAAGGCAAGAAATAACCAAGATTGGAGCAGAACTGAAGGAGACAGAGACACAAAAAAAACCCTTCAAAGAAATCAATGAAGCCAGGAGCTGGTTTTTTGAAATGATCAACAAAATTGATAGACTGCTAGCAAGACTAATAAAGAAGAAAAGAGAGAAGAATTAAATAGATGCAATAAAAAATGATAAAGGGGATATCACCACCGATCCCACAGAAATACAGACTACCATCAGAGAATACTATAAACACCTCTATGCAAATAAACTAGAAAACCTAGAAGAAACAGATAAATTCCAGGACACATATACCCTCCCAAGACTAAACCATGAAGAAGATGAATCCCTGAATAGATCAATAACAGGCTCTGAATTTGAGGCAATAATTAATAGCCTACCAACCAAAAAAAGTCCAGGACCAGATGGATTCACAGCCGAATTCTACCAGAGGTACAAAGAGGAGCTGGTACCATTCCTTCTGAAACTATTCCAATCAATAGAAAAAGAGGGAATCCTCTCTAACTCATTTTTATGAGGCCAGCATCATTCTGATTCCAAAGCCTGGCAGAGACACAACAAAAAAAGAGAATTTTAGACCAATATCCCTGATGAACATTGATGCAAAAATCCTCAATAAAATACGGGCAAACGGAATCCAACAGTACATCAAAAAGCTTATCCACCACGATCAAGTCGGCTTCATCCCTGGGATGCAAGGCTAGTTCAATACACATAAATCAATAAACGTAATCCATCATATAAACAGAACCAAAGACAAAAACTACATGATTATCTCAATAGATGCAGAAAAGGCCTTCGACAAAATTCAACAGCCCTTCATGCTAACAACTCTCAATAAACTAGGTATTGATGGGACGTATTTCAAAATAATAAGAGCTATTTATGACAAACCCACAGCCAATATCATACTGAATGGGCAAAAACTGGAAGCATTCCCTATGAAAACTGGCACAAGACAGGGATGCCCTCTCTCACCACTCCTATTCAACAAAGTATTAGAAGTTCTGGCCAGGGCAATCAGCAGGAGAAAGAAATAAAGGGTATTCGATCAGGAAGAGAGGAAGTCACATTGTCTCTGTTTGCAGATGACATGATTGTATATTTAGAAAACCCCATTGTCTCAGCCTCAAATCTCCTTAAGCTGATAAGCAACTTCAGCAAAGTCTCAGGATACAAAATCAATGTGCAAAAATCACAAGCAGTCCTATACACCAATAACAGACAAACAGCCAAATCATGAGTGATCTCCCATTCACAACTGCTTCAAAGAGAATAAAATACCTAGGAATCCAACTTACAAGGGATGTGAAGGACCTCTTCAAGGAGAACTACAAACCACTGTTCAACTAAATAAAAGAGGACACAAACAAATAGAAGAACATTCCATGCTCATGGATAGGAAGAATCAATATCGTGAAAATGATCATACTGCCCAAGGTAATTTATAGATTCAATGCCATCCCCATTAAGCTTCCAAAGACTTTCTTCATAGAATTGGAAAAAACTACTTTAACGTTCACATGGAACCAAAAAGAGCCCACATAGCCAAGACAATCCTAAGCCAAAAGAATAAAGCTGGAGGCATCATGCTACCTGACTTCAAACTATACTACAAGGCTACAGTAATCAAAACAGCATAGTACTGATACCAAAACAGAGATATAGACCAATGGAAAAGAACAGAGTCCTCAGAAATAATACTACATATCTACAACCATTTGATCTTTGACAAACCTGACAAAAACAAGAAATGGGGAAAGGATTCCCTATTTAATAAATGGTGTTGGGAAAACTGGCTAGCCATATGTAGAAAGCTGAAATTGGATCCCTTCCTTACACCTTATACAAAAATTAATTCAAGATGGATTAGAGACTTAAATGTTAGACCTAAAACCATAAAAACCCTAGAAGAAAACCTAGGCAATACCATTCAGGACATAGGCATGGGCAAAGACTTCATGACTAAAACATCAAAAGCAATGGCAACAAAAGCCAAAATTGACAAATGGGATTAAACTAAAGAGCTTCTGCAGAGCAAAAGAAACTACCATCAGAGCGAACAGGCAACCTACAGAATGGGAGAAAATTTTTACAATCTACCCATCTGACAAAGGCTAATATCCAGAACCCACAAAGAACTTAAACAAATCTACAAGAAAAAAATCAAACAACCCCATCAAAAAGTGGGTGGAGGATATGAACAGATACTTATCAAAAGAAGACATTTATGCAGCCAACAGACACATGAAAAAATGCTCATCATCACTGGCCATCAGAGAAATGCAAATCAAAACCACAATGAGATACCATCTCACACCAGTTAGAATGGCGATCATTAAAAAGTCAGAAAACAGGTGCTGGAAAGAATGTGGAGAAATAGGAACACTTTTACACTGTTGGTGGGACTGTAAACTAGTTCAACCATTGTGGAAGACAGTGTGGCGATTCCTCAAGGATCTAGAACTAGAAATACCATTTGACCCAGCAATCCCACTACTGGGTATATTTACTCAAAGGATTATAAATCATGCTGCTATAAAGACACATGCGGCCGGGCGCGGTGGCTCAAGCCTGTAATCCCAGCACTTTGGGAGGCCGAGACGGGCGGATCACGAGGTCAGGAGATCGAGACCATCCTGGCTAGCACGGTGAAACCCCGTCTCTACTAAAAAATACAAAAAACTAGCCGGGCGAGGTGGCAGGCGCCTGTAGTCCCAGCTACTCGGGAGGCTGAGGCAGGAGAATGGCGTAAACCTGGGAGGCAGAGCTTGTAGTGAGCTGAGATTCGGCCACTGCACTCCAGCCCGGGCGACAGAGCAAGACTCCATCTCAAAAAAAAAAAAAAAAAAAAAAAAAAAGACACATGCACACTTATGTTTACTGTGGCACTATTCACAGTAGCAAAGACTTGGAAGCAATCCAAATGTCCATGAATGGTAGACTGGATTAGGAAAATGTGGCACATATACACCATGGAATACTATGCAGCCATAAGAAAGGATGAGTTCATGTCCTTTGTAGGGACATGGATGAAGCTGGAAACCATCATTCTGAGCAAACTATCGCAAGGACAGGAAACCAAACACTGTATGTTCTCACTCACAGGTGGGAATTGAACAATGAGAACACTTGGACACAGGGTGGGGAACATCACACACCGGGGCCTGTCATGGGGTAGGGGGAGAGGGGAGGGAGAGCATTAGGAGACATACCTAACGTAAATTACGACTTAATGGGTGCAGCACACCAACATGGCACATGTACACATATGTAACAAAAACCTGCACTTTGTGCATAAGGACCCTAGAACTTAAAGTATAATTTAAAAAAAAATTTTTTTAATAAAATAATTAAAAAAAAGAAAAGGAAAATATTGCCACCTGCTGTCAATAGGAGAAATAGAAAACAACTTATGGCATCTTTAATCAAAATAACTATAAAGTTAATAGAGAAGAAAATAATGACAAACTAATAATATTTAATTACTACAAAGAAAGGGAAAAGGGAGGGGGAAATACAGGAAGAACAGATCAGACAAGTAGAAAACAAACAGCAAGATGGCAGCCTTAAGCCCAATGAATACAGTAATTACAATAAATACAAATGGTCTAAACATGCTAATTAAAAGACAAAGATTATTTAGAATTATGGAAAATTAAATCCAACTGTATTTTGTTTACAAGAGACACAATTTAAACATAAGGGCACAAAAAGCTGAAAAGTAAAAGAATAAGAAAAGATGTCATGTACTCACCAAAAGAACACTAGGGTAGCTATATCAATATAAAATAAAATGTTCTTTCAGACAAGAAGTGTTGTAAAATATACGAAATATCTATTGAAGTGATCATATGGTTTTTGTCCTTTATTTTGTTAATATGGTCATCGCATTTATTGATTTGTATATGTTGAACCACCTTGCACACAAAGAATAAATCTCACTTGATCATTATTTTAATGTGCCGTTAAATTCAGTTTGCTAGTATTTTGTTAAAGATCCTATTCATCCATGTTCATCAGGGGTATTAGCCTGTAATTTTATTATAGCATCCTTGTCTGGCCTCAGTAGCCAAGTCATGTTGGCTTTGTAAATAAGGTTAGAAGTATGCTCTCCTCTTCAATTTTTTGAAAGAGTTTGAAAAGGGCAGGTTATTATTTCTTCTTTAAATGTTTAGTAGAATTCAATAGTAAGGCCATCAGTGAATTCAACAGTGAAGCCATCCTGGGCTTTTCTTTGATGGGAGGTTTTTTATTACTGATCCAATCTCCTTACTCATTATTGGTCTGTTCATATTTTCTATTTCTTCATGATTCCATCTTGGGAGGTTATATGTATCTAAGAATTTTCCCATTTCTTCTAAGTTATCCTATTTATTGGCTTATAATTGTTCATAGTAGTTTCTTACTATCCTTTGTATTTCTGTAGTATCAGTTGTAATGTCTCATCTTTCATTTCTGATTTTGAGTCTTTTTTTTTTTTTTAACTTTTCCTTTTTTTGTTTTTGTTTGTTTGTTTGTTTTTAAGACAGATTCACTCTTGTTGCCCAGGCTGGGGTGCAATGGCACAATCTCAGCTCACTGCAACCTCCGCCTCCCAGGTTCAAGCGATTCTCCTGCCTCAGCCTCCCGAGTAGTTGGCATGACAGGCATGTGCCACCACACCCAGCTAATTTTGTGTTTTTAATTGAGACGAGGTTTCTCCATATTGGTCAGGCTGGTCTCAAACTCCCGACCTCAGGTGATCCGCCCAACTCAGCCTCCCAAAGTGCTGGGATTACAGGCGTGAGCCACTGCGCCAGGCCTACTTTTACATTTTTATTTATTTATTTATTTTTAGAGATGTAGTCTCACTGTGCTGCCAAGGCTGGACTCAAACTCTTGGGCTAAAGTGATCTTTCTGCCTCAGCCTCCCAAGTAGCTGGGACTACAGACGTGTGCCACCACACCTGATTTTCTTTTTTTAAATTAGTTAGTCTAGTTAAAGATTTGCCAATTTTGTTTATCTTTTCAAAAACCCAACTCTTAGTTTTGTTGATCTTTCCTATTGTTTTTCAAGTTTTTATTTCAATTATTTCTGCTCTAATCTTTATTTCCTTCCTTCTGCTAACTTTGGTCTTAGTTTGTTCTTCTGTTTCTAGTTCCTTGAAGTGTAACATTAGGTTGTTTGAGATCTTTCTTGTTTTGTGATGTAGGCATTTATTGCTATGAAATTGCCTTTTAGAATTGCCTTTGCTGCATCCCATAAGTTTTGGTATGTCTCCAGTTTGTTTGTCTCAATATATTCCTTAATTTACCTTTAAAGGTCACATATGACAAGTCCACAGTTAACATCATACTCAACGGTGAAAAGTTAAAAGTTTCTTCTCTAAGATCAGGAACAAGGATGCCCCTGCTTACTACTTGTACTCAACATGGCACTGGAAGTCTCAGCCAGAGAAATTAGGCAAGAGAAAGAAATGACATACAAATGGAAAAGGAAGATGTTAAATTGTCTCTGTTTGCAGATCACATGATCTTATATATAGAAGACCTTAAAGACTCCATCAAAAAACTGTTAAAAATGATAAGCAAATTTAGTAAAGTTACAAACTCAACATACAAAAATCAGTGGTGTTTCTATAAACCAAAGGTATAATGTTCACAAAAGAAAAGTAAAACTGTCATCATTCAAAGATAACACGACTAAGAAAATCCAAAGGAATTTATAAAAAAGCAATTAGAGGCCAGGCACAGTGGCTCATGCCTGTAATCCCAGCACTTTGGGAGGTCAAGGCAGGCAGATCATGAGGTTAGGAGTTCAAGACCAGCCTGACCAACATAGTGAAACCCCATCTCCACTAAAAATACAAAAATTAGCCAGGTGTGGTGGCACATGCCTGTAATCCCAGCTACTCGGGAGGCTGAGGCAGGAGAATTGCTTGAACCTGGGAGGCAGTGGTTGCAGTGAGCTAAGATCATGCCCCTGCACTCCAGCCTGAGTGACAAAGCAAGACTCCGGCTCAAAAAAAAAAAAAGAAAAAAAAGAACCTCATGGAGAGAAATTTAAGATCCAAAGACATGGGCCAGGTATGGTGGCTCATGCCTGTAATCCCAGCACTTTGGGAGGCCAAGGCGGGTAGATCACTTGAGCTCAGGACTTAGAGACCAGCCTGGGCAACACGGCAAGACATCCCATCTACAAAAAGTACGGAAAGTACCCAGGCATGGCGACGCATGCCTGTAGTCCCAGCTACTTGGGAGGCTGAGGCAGGAGAATTGCTTGAACCTGAGAGATGGAGATTTCAGTGAGCCGAGATTGTGCCACTATACTCCAGCCTAGGCAACAGGGTGAGACTCCGTCTTAAAAAATAAATAAATAAATATACACAAATAGACCAATGCAACAGAATAGACACTACAGAAACACTTTACATATATGATTACATGATTTAAACAATGGCACCACAGCAATTTATTGTGAAAAGGATGGTATTTTCAATCAAAGGTATTTGATCTGTTGGATATCCATAAGAAAAAAACGAACTTTGTACCTCTGAGTATACACAAAAATTAATTTGAGATGGATACTAGATCTCAATCTGAAACTAAAGCAATTAAGCCTCTAGGACAAACATAAGGAAAATATCTTCTGACTAGGTTAGACAACATTTCTTAAACAGGATGCAGAAAGCACTAACCATGAAGAAAAAGTGGTGGCTGGACATGGTGGCTGACATCTGTAATTTCAGCACTTTGGGAGGCCAAGGTGGGAGGATTGCTTGAGGCCAGGAGTTCAACACCAGCCTTGGCAACATAGAGAGACCCTGTCTCTACAGAAAATTTAAAAATTAGCCAGGCGTGGTAGTGCACACCTGTAGTCCAAACAGGAGGCTGAGGCAGGAGGACTGCTTGAGCCCAGGAGTTCAAGGTTACAGTGACCTGTGATCACGCGACTGCACTCTAGCATGGGCAAAAGAGTTAAACCCTGTTAAAGAAAGAAAAAAAAAGAAAGAAAAGAAGGAAAGAAAGAGAAAAAGTCGCAAACTGGACTTTATTAAAATTAAAGACTTCTTTTCATTAAGAACTTCTTAGAGGAATGAGGCAAGCCTGGGAGAAGATATTCAACACATACAGTATTTAACAAAGGACTTGCATTGAGGATATATGAACTCCTCCAGAGAATACTTATAACGTAATAGTACAGGTAATAGATCTTGGCGGTTTGAAGATGGAGAGGAGAGGTAAAGAAAAGGGTAGGGATACTTATGTTCTCATCATATATAATGTGGAGTGAAGAGAGCCTATGTCAGCCTGATGGAACAAGACAACTAAGACTTAAATATTCTTTAAACCAATAAGGTAATAAAATAGAGGAATTTAAAAAATAACATTATGATATTGGGAGGGGAGATAAGCAGGGCTGTGGACGGTAAGTAACCTAAGTTCTCAATTATCTTTGCAGAAAGCCAACGGATTACTTCTAAAGTTAATAAAAGATAATTGTACATGCATATTATTTAGAAGCATGGAAGTAACTACTAGAAGATCTACAATAAAAATAGTTAAAAATGGGCCAGGTGAGGTGGCTCATGCCTGTAATCCCAGCACTTTCGGAGGCTGACGTGGGTGGATCATGAGGTCAGGAGTTCAAGA
Source organism: Macaca thibetana thibetana (assembly GCF_024542745.1). Lineage (NCBI taxonomy): Eukaryota > Metazoa > Chordata > Mammalia > Primates > Cercopithecidae > Macaca > Macaca thibetana. Next base: position 100,339,759 of record NC_065591.1, read on the forward strand.
CCAGCCTGGTCAAGATGGTGAAACCTCATCTCTATTAAAAATACAAAAAATTAGCTGGGCATGGTAGTGGGCACCTGTAATCCCAGGTACTCAGTAGGCTGAGGCAGAGAACTGATTGAACCCAGTAGGCGGAGGTTGCAGTGAGCCAAGATTGAGCCACTGCACTCCAGCCTGGGCAGCAGAGCAAGACTCCATCTCAAAAAAAAAAAAAAAAAGTTAAAAATGGTTGCTTTTAGGGTATGAGGGTGAAAGAAAGTAGGATGGGGTTAAATATTTATTTTTCATCATAAATTCTTCTATATTACTTATTAAAGAAGTACATGTTAGATTAAAATATTTAATTTTTTAAAATTCCTACATTTACATTACTATAACTATGCAAATAATTCACTTCTACGGCCAAGCAACGTGCTAAAACTATGCATCCTTTTTTAGAAGTCACCCACTTGACTCTATCTAGAATCAAGATGCTGTGTCTAGAATCAAAAGCAAATGTATTCTCTTCACATCTTAGAACAATTTTAATCTGTCATATCTGAACCATGACTTTCACGGTTAGCTCTTTTTCAGAGTTTCTAATCTCTTTTTTCTAAATCCAGACTCTGTCATACTTTCTATTGCATGGGGTACCATTTTCCTCCCGGATATAACCCTCTTAGAGGCATTCAATATCCTGATCTAACTTAAATTTATTACTATTTTTATTTTCTTTGGGTTCTATCTCTTTTTTCTTTCTTTCTGTTTTGATATTATTGGTTTTCCTTAAAAGTGAACCTTGGTTGTCCATTAATACTTAAGAATAAAGGTCTGTGTCAATTTTTCTAGGAGCTAGTACGAGTATCTTTTGTTAGTATTCTGTCTCCCCAGTGTTCTCACTCAGGAGTGGGAAAATTGCCTGGGGGCTTCATGATGTGAGTGGAATAAGCAATTAGCAGGCTTTCTTTAATGGGTAGCCAGCTATTAAGCAGGGTGTCTCTCAAATACCAAAATTAACAGGCAACAGGGCATAATTAAGAGGGTTTCACTGTGGAATGCCAAATCCATGCTAGAACTAGCTTTTCCAGATAGTTCATTTGATTTTTCATTTTTCTTTTTTTTTTTTAAAAAGAGATAAGCCTCCAGGGTTTGTGTCTTTTTTGCCTAATAGTATATATCTGTCTACAAGCAGATTTGTGACTAGCAGTAAACATCCACCTACCTGCAGCTCTTGGACTACAAAAGACTGGAGACAACTGGCACAGCTGCTCCATGTACAGACCTTCAATTAAACCCCCTGTCTTCAGTCCTTCTCCTTCCAGCTCTTTTAAATTGTTAACTCCAAATTCATATCCTCTCTGGGGTTCCAATGGCAAACCAATTCCCTCATTGGAACCCCTATGAAATGTGTCTAGGCAAGTGTTTCTACAGTTTTTCCAAAGGATGCTATCATCTATTTTTAGTTTTCCAAAAATTAGATAAAATTTTTCTGTGCTCATGAACCCCCCCTCTTTGTTATGGATTAACCTTCTATACAGTGTCATTTCAATGGGGTTCTGGAGGGACACAAGGTGAAATGTGTCCTCAGTCTATACACACACATACACACACACACACACACACACACACACACCTATTTACATGGCTTCTCTGCCAAAGCTCCTTTAAGGGCAAGGATATATTGTAAAATGCCTAGCACAATGTCAGGAACACAACAGTTAGTCAAAGGTGTGTGGCTGGTTGAATGTGAGAGAAAATAGCTGCAAACAATAGAAAAGCTTAAGCCTAGATGATGTATATGTCAATCAAAACCAACTAAGGAAGAATAAGTTTTAAAAGAAGATTAGCTGGGTATAATGGTGCTCGGCTATAGGGCAAGTTACTTGGGAAGCTGAGGTGGGAGGATCACTTGAGCCCAGGAGTTTGAGACTATCCTGGGCAATGTAGTGAGATTCCTGTATCTTTAAAAAATACATATTATTTTAGTGTTAGAAATCAACATAGTTACACCCCAGCATAGGTTTTATGGCCTTGGTATAGGCAAATAATGAAGCAACTTTACAAAATGTGATTAACTGATACAAAGGTGGTCTTGTAAGCCATAAAACCTTTGTATCAGTGTGTGTTACAAACAGAGCCATATTTCTTCAGTTAAAATTACCAGGCACAGGCCGGGCGCGGTGGCTCAAGCCTGTAATTCCAGCACTTTAGGAGGCCGAGACAGGCGGATCACGAGATCAGGAGATCGAGACCATCCTGGTTAACACGCTGAAACCCCGTCTCTACCAAAAAAATACAAAAACACTAGCTGGGCGAGGTGGTGGGAGCCTATAGTCCCAGCTACTCGGGAGGCTGAGGCAGGAGAATGGCGTGAACCCGTGAGGCGGAGCTTGCAGTGAGCTGAGATCCGGCCACTGCACTCCAGCCTGGGCAACAGAGTCAGACTCTGTCTCAAAAAAATAAAATTACCAGGCACAGAGTCCTGCTGCTATCAGAGAGAAAAGAGTGAGGTCATTTTAGTTCTTGGCTCTCACTCAACCAGATAATTCAACTTGGAATATTCCTTACACCTATAAGACCAGCTCTACCCTTACAAAAGCACAACAAGTGACCACAACATTAACCCGGATATAGTGTATTATTAACAAACTTTAAGCTCCTTGAGAATAAGTACTCAATAAATATTTAATGAGTGGCTATATTCCTAACATCTGCTCACAATGCTGGTTCCTCAGTCAAGAAATAAAGTGTTTAGAGGTGAAAGGCAAATAATCTTCTTAATGATACTTTCATTGATAACCATTATAAAAGTGCCTAGCCCAGATCAGGAACTCAATAAACATTTGTGCAGCTAATGAAATAATTGTAACTTTTTGAAACGTTAAAAAAGTCTGCTTTTTTGTTGTTTTTGTTGCCCAGGCTGAAGTGCGATGGCATGATCTAGGCTCACCACAACCTCCGCCTCCCAGGTTCAAGCGATTCTTCTGCCTCAGCCTCCCGAGTAGTTGGGATTACAGGCATGCGCCACCATGCCCAGCTAATTTTGTATTTTTAGCAGAGACAGGGTATCTCCATGTTGGTCAGGCTGGTCTCGAACTCCTGACCTCTGATGATCCACCCGCCTCAGCCTCTCAAAGTGCTGGGATTATAGGTGTGAGCCACCACGCCCAGTCAAAAAGTCTGCTTTTTAAAGTGAAGAGTGGCACACAATTCTGCAAGTATTCTAAAAGCTACTGAATTATACACTTTATATAAAAAGTATTGGACATTGAACTGGCCGGATGCAGTGGCGCATGCCTGTAATCCCAGCACTTTGGGAGGCCGAGAAGGGTGGATCACCTGAAGTCAGGAGTTCAGGACCAGCCTGGCCAACATGGTGAAACCCCATCTCTACTAAAAATACAAAAATTAGCCGGGCATGGTGGTGCGCCTATAATCCCAGCTACTGGGGAGGCTGAGGTGGGAGAATTGCTTGAACCTGGGAGGCAGAAGCTGCAGTGAGCCGAGATCTTGCCACTGCACTCCAGCCTAGGCAACAGAATGAGATTCTGTCTCAAAAAAAAAAAAAAAAAAAAAAAATCAAACTGTACATTTTAAATTTCATGACATAAAAATTATATCTCAATAAAACTTCTAAATAAACTCACAAGGAAACTTTTCCAGGCCTGCTGAATGACTCTGGCAGCTTTATCCTGCTTTAAAACTTCTAATTCCTCTTCCCAAGGCATTTGAAATTCCTAAAAGAAAAGGAGCAAAACAAAAAGGGTACATTTAAAATAATTTTAATTTATTTTCATTTTTATTTGTTTTTTTTTTAGAGACATTTTTATTTATTTATCTATTTTAGATTCTTGTTCTGTCACCCAGGCTGGAGTGCAGTGCTGTGACGATAGCTCACTGCAGCCTCAAACTGGTGGGCTCAGTGATCCTCTCACCTTAACTTCCTAAGTAGCTGGGACTGTAGGCGTGCACCACCACACCTGGCCTTCTTTTTTTAATTATTATGTTTTTGTAGAGATGGGGTCTTGCTATGTTGTCCAGGCTGGTGTCAAACACCTCCTGGCTTGGCCTCCCAAAGTGTTGCGATTGTAAGTGTGAGCCACCGTGCCCAGCCTAAAATTATTTTATATGCTCCATTATAAAACTACCACTAGAACTCAATGAAAATTAAAGAGTTGTACAAATAAAACAATTAAGATTTCATATCAAAATAATAAAAATAAAAATAGTCACCTTTTTATTTTTTAAGAGACAGAGTCTTTCTCTATTGCCTCGGCTAGAATGCCATGGCAGGATCATAGGTCACTGTAGCCTTGATCTCTTAGGCTCAATCGCTCCTCCTGCCTCACTGTCCTGAGTAGCTGGGACTACAGGCACATACTACAATGCCTAGCTAATTTTTAAAATTTTTTGTAGAGACAGGTTCTTGCTATGTTTCCCAGGCTGGTCTTGAATTCTTGTACTCAAGTGATCCTCCCACCTCTGCCTCTGAAAGTGCTTGGATTACAGGCATGAGCCACTGCGCCCAGCCAAAAGTGGTCAGCAATTATTGGTGATTTAATATGTTCTAATTTGTATATTTTTTCTAATTCCAGCAATAATCCTGCATAGCAGATTTCACTAATATGCTTGTGTTAGAGATGAGGAGCCTAAGCTTTAAGGCCTAAGGTCAAATAGTGAATAACTAAGCCAGTTACTGAATTCAAGTTTATCTTCAAAGTCCATGACTTTTACATGCACTGTTGTATTACTTCAAATAAACCTTTCTTAAAGTGCATAGAGACAGAGTTGCATCCACAAAATTGTACAGGTCCCTAACCTAAAATTAGACCTTATATGGTCAAATATAAAAGGAAAAAAAAGGTTATGCACTGAATACAGGGAGAAACATGGATTTTTACTTAGTGTTATTACACTTCACAGAATAATGTCACTCGTTACATTTACAGTAGCAATATAGTTCTGAGATGCTTTATCATAGTCCAAAGTGAATAAATTTTGCTTAAAAGCTTAAAATTCTGGGCTGAATACAGTGACTCATGCCTGTAATTCCATGGTTTTAGGAGGCCAAGGCAGGAGGATTGCTTGAGGCTAGGAGTTTAACACCAGCCTGGGCAATATAGCAAGACCCCTGTCTCTACAACAACAACAAAAAGCTGGGTAGGGTGGCACATACTGTAGTCCTAGCTACTTGGGAGGCTGAAACAGGAGGATGGCTTGAGCCCAGGAGTTCAAAGCTGCAGTGAGCTATGACTGCACCACTGCACGCCAGCCTGGGCCACAAAATGAGAACATGTCTCTAAAAATAATAAAAATTTAAATTCTGAATTGGTGCATGTAAAATGCAAAACATGTAAGGATTTACAAATCCCAAAGCCCGGACCTATTTAAACACATAACATACATCTACTAATATGTTTAGAAAGACAGAGGCTAAACAGAAAACTGTCAAAAAGGATACGCCATTCATAAGAAAAATGAAAGAAAAATATATTTATATATTTATATATTTCTCAATTTGTCATTTTTCCCTTTTGATGTTTAAAGTTATTCAGATGCTTAAAACTAACGGTGTTTTCTTCCTAATTTGGTAAATTGTTTTTTAAATTGACATTTTTAAGAGTTAGGAGAAGGTTCTCTATGAAAAAAACTTATGTCTTTTTTGCTTTCCCTACAAATAGCCTTAACAATATAGGAGGCAATGGGAAGAGAGGTTAAGTCTTTGGGCTCTGAGGCAAGATAGACCAGGGTTTAAATCTTAACAAATTCTACCTCATCCTTAGCTGTGTGATTTTGCAAAAGTTACTTAACTCACTCAAACTTCAAGTTACTCATCTGTAAAATATGGGGACTCATTGTACCTAACACATAGAATGGTCAGGATTAAGTCAGGTAACACAGGTAAAGCATTTAATATAGTTTCTGACCCATCACAATAAATCATATCTATTATTACAACAAACTTTTCCAGAATAAAAACTATTCATGTGCAGTATTCCAGTTAGAAAACTGAGATAGCATTTTAAGTACAATTATTCTCTTAATTGACAAATAACTGTTGGCATAAATGAAATTAAGGAAATTTCACGCCTAAAAGATTTGTTAATTTTTTTTTTTTTTTTTTGAGACAGAGTCTTGCTCTGTCACACAGGCTGGAGTGCAGAGACATCTCAGCTCACTGTAACCTCCACCTCCCGGGTTCAAGTGATTCTCATGTCTTAGCCTCCTGAGTAGCTGGGATTATAGGTATGTGCCACCATGCCCAGCTAATGTTTGTATTTTTAGGAGAGACAAGAGTTTCACCCTGTTGGCCAGGCTGGTCTCGAAATGCTGGCCTCAGGCAATCCACCCGCCTTGGCCTCCCAAAGTGCTGGGATTACAGGCATAAGCCATTGCACTCAGCAGCAACAATTTTTGTAGGATAGTTTTTACAAGTGGAATTGCTATGACAAAAGGTAGGCACATATATATTTCAGTTTTTTGTTTGTTTGTTTTCTGAGACAGAGTCTCGCTCTGTTGCCAGGCTGGAATGCAGTGGTGCGATTTTGGCTCCCTGCAACCTCCGCCTCCCGGGGTCACGTGATTCTCCCGCCTTAGCCTCTGGAGTACCTGGCACTACAGGTGTGTGCCACCGTGCCCAGTTAATTTTTGTATTTTAAGTAGAGATGGGGTTTCACCATGTTGGCCAGAATGGTCTCGATCTCTTGACCTCATGATCCACCCACCTCCCAAAGTGCTGGGATTACAGGTGTGAGCCACTGCCCCTGGCACACATATACATTTGAATTGACTGTCTCTGGAAGGGGATATGAGAAATTACTAAGAATGACTGTCTCTAGGAAGGGACCTGTGGACTGAGCAGCCTGGGTTCAGAAAGGGAAGAGATGTTTTTGTTCCAGTATACTCTTTTACACTGTTGTTTTTTTCCCACAATGTGCATTTAGTTCAGAGATACACAATATAACTCCATAAAAAATAAAACAGTATGCATATTAAAACCTAACACTGCCAAACTGTCCTCAAAAATGGTGTCCAATTTATACCCATAAACATTCCACGGGAACGCTTGACTCTAAATTTTAGAAAAGTAAAAAACTAAACGTAAATTAGATATTAGGACGATAACAGGTCTTTTAATATTCTTTCCAAGAACTAAATTGTATGATTTTTACCTGTCATCAATGTAGTGTGTTATTTAACATGATAGCATTAGCATTAATCCATCACAATTTTGTCATTTTCCCAAATACATTCTCAATTTTGTAGGTGAAAATTTAACACTGGATCTTAAAAATTCTGACCCAGTTTATTGAACACTTTGATCTAAATAATTTCACACAGGCTTTCTGCATACACCTGCTTCCTGTTTCTCTAGTGACATAGGCTAAAAGGTGTTTAGAGGCTGCCAAAAAAACTATGTCATAAATGCCACCATTATATGTTTATGAATACACAAAATATTGAGAAAATATATTCCAGCATTCAAAATTATGATTCAGAAATTAACAATGAAGTTCCACAATTTCCAGAAAGGAAATATTCAATTGTGTCAAATATTGTTGCAAGGACAAGTAAATACAGAGGAAAGAAAGGGAGATTTGGCCAGATAAAGTCACTAGTGACAGTACAGGCACTGTTTCAGTGGAGTAAGCAGGGAATGAAGTTTGGGGTGGGTTGAGGAAGTGGGAAAGTTGAGACAGTAAGTACAGTAGTAATTCTTTGGGGTGCTGTAAGGGAGCAGAAAAATGGGGTGTAGCTAGAGAGTGAGAATGGATTAAAGCTTTTTTTTAAAAAAAAGAAAAATAAAAAGGCCGGGCACGGTGACTCATGCCTGTAATCCCAGCACTTTGGGAGGCCGAGGCCGGCGGATCATCTGAGGTCGGGAGTTTGAGACCAGCCTGACCAACATGGAGAAACCCCGTCTCTATTAAAAATACAAAATTAGCTGGGCATGGTGGCGCATGCCTGTAATCCCAGCTACTCAGGAAGGCTTAGGCAGGAGAATCGCTTGAACCCCGGAGGCGGAGGTTGTGGTGAGTCGAGATCATGCCACTCTTCCAGCCTGGGCAACAAGAGTGCAACTCGCTCTAAAAACAAAACAAAACAAAACAAAAAAATAAAACAAACAAAAAAACCACGAGAGATTCTAAAGCATGTTAAAATGTACCATCCAGTAGTTAGGGACGGAGAACTTAAAGGGGCAAAGAAAGGGATAAGTTAAAGGGTAAAACCTTTCAGTAGGTGTAAGAGGACACCACCTGGAGCAGAAAGGAGGGTGGGACCGTTGCTGGCTTTAGATAAGAAATAAGATCGACTTTATATGGCTATTATGATGCTCCAAATAAATTAACCATTGTGAAAACCCTTCGTAAGTTTCAAGATACTAAAATGTACTACCAGGCTGGGTCTGGTGGCTCACGCCTGTAATCCTAACACTTTGGGAGGCCGAGGTGGGCGGATCACCTAAAGTACGGGGTTCGAGACCAGCCTGGCCAATATGGTGAAACCCTGTCTCTACTAAAAATACAAAAATTAGCTGGGTGTGGTGGCGCACGCCTGTAGTCACAGCTACTTGGGAGGCTGAGGCAGGAGAATAGCCTGAACCGGGAGGCAGAGGTTGCAGTGAACTGAGATTGTGCCACTGCACTCAGCCTGGGCAACAGAGCAGCATGCCTTCTCAAAAACAGAAACAACAAAAAAAACCTAACCAAATAAAATGTACTATCAAACAACTGCTCAGGCAATGAAGTATTTTATTACACCCACGTAGCACTTGTAGATTCAGAGATAAAGATCTTCCAAGCTTATTATATCCCTAATCAATACAAATTTTTATCATAATAGATGTTTTCACTTATTTATTTTTACGCTTCACGGATAAAAGCCCACAAGATGTGTTTGGATTCTTAGTTTTACTTTTAAAGCAGCAAACAATCTTCACTTTGCTTGGATTCGAACCTATATACTTCCTATTTTGTTTCCTCTACTAAATTTATTGAATACACAAATGATTCTCGTGGCCTTTATAAGTTTCGTAATTTCGCTTTTCCTTTTCACATGTGGTCCTTGATACCGGGGGCAGAAGAAAAACAACTAATCTCTTCTTTAAAAACGCGTATCCCTTTTCCATCTCTAAAAAAAAATGAAAAGACGTAAAACCAATGGGAGGGGGGAAGGGAAAGAAATGAGGAAAAATCTAAGGAAGATTAACGTGTACTTCCCGGGCAGCGGGAAGGTGGACCGAGCAGTATCTTTGCGGCGGATTGGGGTGTGGGGGGTCTGTGAACGCGCAGAATGAGCGGTAAGGGCTGGTCAACCAGCCCGACGCAACTTCACCGAGGACGAGGAAAGGAAGCTCTGAGGAAGGGGTTACTCCCAGGCAGGATGTAAACTAGCTTAAGGCCTCGCTGAGGGGCTTTAGAGGCATGAAACATCCTTAAGGGAGGCGGGTGGGGAAGGGATATCAAGGGTGTGGATTCTTTAGGGCCTTGAAACAACGAAGGCTCAAAACAAAAGCCACAAAGGCTAGCGGAATAGTAGTACAGGCTGAGAGGGAAGGGACACTTCCCTTGACCTACCAATCGCTGCTGGCCCTGGAGCCGCTGGACTCCTAGGTAACGTCGCAGACGGAAATGACGTAACTCAATCCGTTCTATCCCGCCCCATTGCCCTCCTAGCCCCGCCTTCTAGGCCCAGCCACTCCTCCCCGGCCTTTCCTCTACTGGCGCTCTGACCAAGTCCGGGGGATCTAGACCAAAAGCCTATGAAGACTGCTGGTTCTATTAGAAGCCTACTTTCGATTGTCAATGGCTTTCAGGCAAAGGATTTTGCAAGGGAAAGCAAAGTGATTGTCTACGAAGTTGGGCTTGGTATATAATGAAGCCCAGTCATTTCAACCAAGAACCTTAAAGATGTTGAGAAATATAATGAAATATTTTCTATTTAATTAATTTTTGTAAAATTTTTTTTGAGATAGGGTCTCAATCTGTGGCCGAGGCTGGAGTGCAGTGGCGTGATCTCGGCTCACTGCAGCCTGGAACTCCTTGGGCTCAGGTGATTCTCCCACGTCGGCCTCCCGAGTAGCTGGGACCACAGGAGTGCACCACCACGCCAGGCTCATTTTTTCTATTTTTATTAATAGTGGCGACAGGGTTTCTCCATGTTGCCCAGGCTGGTCTTGAACTCCTGAGCTCAAGCGATCCTCCCAACCCCACCTCCCGCCTTGGCCTCCCAAAGTGCTGGGATTGCAGGTGTGAACCACCGCGCCCGGCCTATTTAATTAGCCTATTTAAGGTCTTGCTCAAGGTCAAAGAATATGTGACTTGCAGTCCAATGTTATTTCTAAATGTAAGCTCTTCAGCTGGTGAAGCTAAACTGGTTTTAAGTGAAAACAGACGACCTCTTGAATGAGTTTTCAAATGACCTTAAATAATGCAAGCACTGCTTATCTAAAGCAAGTCTGACTTGCTTGAATTCGGATTCTGACACTCCGGCAGTGCTTTACTTGGTCACAGATTATTGCAATGTGAAAAAAATCTTGTTCAGAACTGCCCAGTTTTGCTACGTTCCTCCTATGTTCAGGCATGGAATATAATTAGTTTGTAAGGAAGATAAACTTTTTTTTTTTTTTTTTTTTTTTTTTTTTTTTTGAGACAGAGTCTCGCTGTCTCCCAGGCTGGAGTGCAGTGGCGCCATCTCGGCTAACTGCAAGCTCCACCTCCCGGGTTTACGCCATTCTTCTCCTGCCTCAGCCTCCCAAGTAGCTGGGACTACAGGCGCCCGCTGGCACGCCAGGCTAATTTTTTGTATTTTTAGTAGAGACGGGGTTTCACTGTGTTAGCCAGGATGGTCTCGACCTCCTGACCTCGTGATCCACCCTCCTCGGCCTCCCAAAGTGCTGGGATTACAGGCGTGAGCCACCGCGCCTGGCCAAGGAAGATAAACTTTTAAGGGGGAAAAGAAACACCTGAAGAGAAATTTCCCTGTATTATGAAAACATTTGTACAGAAAAAATTCTTGGTAGGTTAATTCAGTGACTCACCGAGCTTCCAGAGTTCTTTAAAATAATCACAATCATAAGCAAGGGGTGAGCTTCAGTTCCCCTTCATGTAGTTACCTTGATGCACTAATACACAGTAGTTATGAACAATAAACTGTAAAAATATAGTCATGGAAACATTAAGTATATCTTAATTTTCAATCTAATAGAAACTGGGTTAAAATTTTTAAATTCAGGCCAGGTGCGGTGGCTTACACCTGTAATCCCAGCGCTTTGGGAGGCTGAGGTGGGCGAATCACTTGAGGTCCGGAGTTCGAGACTAGCCTGGACAACATGGTGAAACCCCCTCTCTACTAAAAATACAAAAATTAGCCAGGCATGCTGGCGCGCCGCCTGTAGTCCCAGCTACTCAGGAAGCTGAGGCAAGAGAATCGATAGAACCCCGGAGGCGGAGGTTGCAATGAGCAGAGATGGCGCCATTGCACTTCAGCCTGGGCAAGAGCAAGATTCCCTCTTAAAAAAAAAAAGAAAATTAAATTCAAAATTACACAACAATGTGAATATACTTAAGGCCACTGAGTTGTACAATTAAAAGTAGTTAGAATGATAAATTTATATTTTACCACAATTTAAAAATTTTCAATTAAAAAACTACAAAACTAAGCCAGTAGATAATTTAGAACAAAAATTCCTAAATGTACAGGATGAAATATAAAAATAAATTTAAGGTATACTGCTGTCTATATATTATTTTTATTAGGTGGGTGCAAAAGTAATTGCGATTTTTGCCATTAAACATACATAATTAAACATAATGGCGAAAACCGTGATTACTTTGGCATCAACCTAATAAACTCTACATATTTTTAATGTAGTGCTTATCTGAATTATTTTAAAAAGTGTTTACAGTAGTTACTATCGAATACTTACGTTACCTCTAACCTGATCCAGAAGAATTCAGCAATTTCTAGGTAATAAGGTCGAACATTTTCTTATTGCTCTAATACATGTAAAAATTGTTCAGTTCTTTAAAAGTATCTTTCTTTAAAGTAGCCACAAGGGATCATTAAGACTAGAAACTCTCAAATGTAAGGTTTATTCATTTATATGTACCTGCTTAAATCTAGGAACAGTTTACTAAGAAGCAGAATTCAGAAGAACTTCTGGGTGGTATCACAGAAATCGTTCCTTCCTTCCTTCTCTCTTCTGCACTCCACTCATTCTCTTCCTCTTCTTTTTCTCTCTGTCTTACTACTATTATACAATATATCATATTTATGAAATTCATATTCTTGCTTTCCACTTACAAGGCAAAGATTTTTCTTTATAAACTATGCAAAGACAAGAGATAAAGAAACAAAAATGAATTGGCATGAGGAAAGGGGAAATATTTGTAGTGCCGAGGGAGAAGAGTCACAATTATATGCCATTTCTTTCCTCTCTGCTTTGGCACTGGAACAAACTCCAACAACAGGGGACTCCAAGGCTGTCCCCTGGGTGTGAGCATGGAATCTTTTATAATTGTGGAAAATATGTCATGTAGTAGAAAACCACAATGTCACACATGAGGAGTGGGTGCAGGCACAGGTCCTGCAGTGGTCCTAAAGGAGGCCAGAGGGACCTCCAAACAGGCATCCATCCTTTTGTTGAGGCTTAGCAGTTTGAAGAGGCTAGGGGAAGGGAGTTGGCACCTTTAGCGAATTATTGGCTGAGAAATCTGTCCTCTTCACTACAATGACTCTTGTTATGCCAGGGGACTGTTTGTCTTCTGTGTACCCTTGTTGTATTTTCTTTTTCTTTCTTTTATTTTTTTGGGATGGCGTCTGGTTCTGTTGCCCAGGCTGAAGTATGGTGGCGGGATCTCGGCTCACTGTACGCTCTGCCTCCCGGGTTTACGCCCTTCGCCTGCCCCAGCCTCCTGAGTAGCAGGGACTACCGGTGTCCTCCATGATGCCTGGCTAATTTTTTTGTATTTTTAGCAGAGACGGGGTTTCACTGTGTTAGTCAGTATGGTCTTGATCTCCTGACCTCGTGATCCGCCCGCCTCAGCCTCCCCAAGTGCTGGGATTACAGGCGTGAGCCACCGTGCCCTGCCCCTTGTTGTATTTTCGCCATCAACAAAAATAATGGTGCTAAGCTTAAATGTTTTTTCTTTTCTTTTCTTTTTTTTTTTTTTTTTTTTTGAGACTGTAACCATCCAATGAGTTCTCCTTGCCTGCTGCCTAGACAGAGCCAATTTATCAAGACAGGGGAATTGCAATAGAGAGTTTAATTCTTGCAGAGTTGGCTGTGTGGGAGACCAGAGTTTTATTACTCGAATCAGTTTCCCTGAAATGTCAGGGAGTGTGGTTTTTAAGGATAATTTGGTGGGTAGAGGATCAGAAAGTGGGGAGGTGCTGATTAGTTCGGTTAGAGTTGAAATCAAAGGGAGTCGAAGCTGTCCTCCTATGCTGTCAGTTCCTGGGTTGGGGCCACAAGACCAGATGAGCCAGTTTATTGATCTGAGTGATGCTAGTGGAATCATCGAGTACAGGGTCTGCAAAATATCTCAAGCACTGATTTTAGGTTTTACAATAGTGATGTTATCCCCAGGAGCAATTTGAGGAGGTTCAGAATCTGGCAGCCTTCAGATGCATGACTCCTAAATCATGATTTCTATGTTGTAGCTAATTTGTTAGTCCTGCAAAGGCAGTCTAATCCCCAGGCATGAAGGGGGATTCTTTTGGGAAAGTGCTGTTATCATCTTTGTTTCAAAGTTAAACTATAAACTAAGGTCCTCCCAAGGTTAGATTGGCCTATGCCCAGGAATAAACAAGGACAGCTTGGAGGTTAGAAGCAAGATGGAGTTGGTTAGGTCAGATCTCTTTCACTGCAATGATTTTCTCTTTAAAATTTTTGCAGAGGTGGTTTCAAGACAGGATCTTGCTCTGTTGCCCAGGCTGGAGTGCAGTGGCATGATCATAGCTCACTGTAATCTCAAACTCCTGGGCTCAAGCAGTCATCCCACCCCAGCCTCCCAAGTAGCTGGGACTACAGGTGTTCACTACCGTGTCCAACTAATTTTTAAATTTTTTCTTTTGTAGAGTTGAAGGTCTCACTGTGTTGCCAGGGCTAGTCTTAAACTCCCGGGTTCAAATGATCCTCCTGCCTCAGCCTCCCAAAGTGCTGAGGTATGAGCCACTGTGACTGGCCTTTTCTTTCTTCTAATGTTATTACAGATTTCTGCCCTCTAGGGACTGAGTGGTGATTTTGGTTCATTTATTCATGAAGACATAATAGAATCAAAATTAGACCAATGCAGTTATAGAAATACCAGGGCTATAAGTGGTTACAACCTCTTTCTTAAAAAGCAGAAGGTATCCTTTTCAAATTTTTATTTAGAAAATTTATTTTATTTAAAAAGTATACATATATGTCCCAAGATAAAAAGTTCTAAACATAGATTTAAAAAGAGCATAATGGAAAAAAATATAAATATTTTCTGTTCCTATTTATATCTTTTGTGCATTTATTGTCTTTTCTAAGGTTGGTATTTTTCTTTGTTTTGCAATTTGATCCATACTTAAAGTAAAAAAAATTTAAATATTATAGAAAGGTATAAAGCAAAAAGTAAAAATTCCCTTCACTCCATCTTCTCCTCAGATATTGGTGAATCTCCTCTCAAACTTTCAACCACATAGATACATTTTTGTTTACAAACCAGAAAGCCATTAACACTAACTCTTTAAAGGCTGCAGCTGAGTTGGTGAGATGAAGAATTATGTAGATTAAGGCTGCTGTCTCCCTGTAGAATTTTTTGAGGGATTCCACTTTTTTTTAAAGCACATCCTTCCTGTTCCACTCACTGAAGCTGCCCCATTTGTCTCATCTTGCTTTTAACTATTAGGCCTGTTTGGCAGAGGCAATATACATTTTTAAAAATTTAAGATGTTTAAAATGCCATTAGCCATTAGCACCTGGAATTCGAGGCAGAACGGCATGAGGCAGGCAGCCTTTCTTGCCATAATCCCAGTTTTGACAAGCCTCAAAAAAACTGTGTACAATATTTGAGACACAAATTCATTAGGTATGGTCTCAGGACAGCCTGCTCTTATTTAATACTTGTGCGCTTGTGGTTTTGCACAATGGATGGGTACTAGAGTTTGCCTTGGATACTTGGTGTTGATTAGATTGTTCTGAAATTCGGTTATGCTTAGTCAAAAAATTCTGTTTATTGTTCTCCAGCAAGAATAGATGTAACCACTTTAAAAATAGTTACATTGTTTTCCAGATTAAGTAAATATCTCAATTAGGAGAGTACATAATTTTATTTTTAGTTGTAGTTTTTGAGATGGAGTCTCACTGTCGCCCAGGCTGGAGTGCAGTGGTGTGATGTCGGCTCACTGCAATCTCCGCCTCCCAGGTTCAAGCGATTCTCCTGCCTCAGCCTCCCGAGTAGCTGGGATTACAGGCAAATGCCACCATGCCCAGCTAATTTTTGTATTTTTAGTAGAGATGGGGTTTCACCATGTTGGCCAGCCTGGTCTCAAACTCCTGACCTCAAAAGATCCGTCCACCTCGGCCTGCCAAAGTGCTGGGATTACAGGCATGAGCCACTGCAACTGGCATATTTTTAAATTGGGATATGAGTACATATTTTTAAATTGGGAATGAGGATAACTCTTGTTTTAGAGCATGTGCTTTAGTGAACTGACCTTGGACTGATGGTTACAAGGAGTATGTAATGAACTTTCAGGCTATGAGTCTTAAATCCTGACCCTGTCCTAAAAGAAAGAGGGAGTTTCCAAAGTCTTTATCTTAGCAATGACACCCACTGAAATAGAAAAGTGGTGGAGCGAGGAATGGATGCTTGCCTTTGTTCTTGGCCTGTTATTAGTGAATCCCAAGATAGCAGGCTTCCTGAAGATTGTTGTAGAGGTTTTCAGTGTTTTCAAGGATCCCCTTTTCAGCTTGAAAATAATGAACACCCTTCACCTGACTACAGTTATCTTTTACCTATTCGATATAGAGATAATGAATGATGCCTAAAGCATACATTCATCTATGTTAATAACTCTATTGTCTTTGATGGGTATACAACTCAGATAGATTTGGAATTACTACCTTAAGGCACAATTTCTCCTTAATGTTGTCTCAGGCTTTGGCCAAATTTAGTTTAAAGGATATGAGTAGTGCTTTAAAAAATATTCCCTCCACAGTCTCCATGCCACCTTTAATAACAGAGTCATTCTCTTCTTCCTTAAATATCCTTATCAGACCTTCTAAAAGGAAGCTGTTATTAATGAAAGCGAAAAGCAGCTTGTAAGAGGAGAAATTATGCAGTGACAGGGGGGAAAAAATCCCTGAACAAATATTTTCTCTTCATAATTGGAAGTGGAAGAGAAAAAGTGAACGGGGATAGAAATAAACCAATAAAATATGTAAACTAATAAATATGTAAACAGTTTTGCAGAGGCTGATGTATATTTTAGCAAGCCTCTCTATTTGCTATGATCCCCAAGTTTTCTTTTCAGAGAAACTATAATGGTGATAATACCAGTTTTTACTCACAAGATATTAATATCCAATGATATTTGGTAATGCTTGTTCAAATACAGGTCAAACATCCCTCATTCAAAAATCCAAAATCTGAAATACTCCAAAATCCAAAACTTTTTGAGTGCTGACAACACCACATGGGTCGCTAAGATAGTGACAACTTTGCTTTCTGACAGTTCAATGTATACAAACTTTGTTTCATGCACAAATTGTTAAAAATATTATATAAAATTCCCTTCAGGGTATGTGAACAAGGTATATATGAAACACAAATGCCTTTTGTGTTTAGACTTGGATCTCATCCCCAAGATATCTCATTATGTATATGCAAATATCCCCAAATCTGAAAAAATCTGAAACCTGGAACACTCCTGGTCCTAAGCATTTCAGATAAGGGATACTCAACCAGTAGTGCTACATCCATCTATATATACAAAGCCACCAGGAGAACCAGTCCACTTGGTAAAGTCTTCTGTACTGTCCTTCACAGCTTAGATTCGATCTTTCCTTAAAGATGTACGCAGGATACACAGGAGTGTGAATCTGGGCTGACTCAAAGCTCTTCTCTCGAAGGCTTTTTCCTGTGGCACTGGCAGATGGCTGTGTTATCTTCTGGCTGAGGAACAAGTTCCATTCCATCACGTACTTCGGGTTTGCTGGACTGGCGCTCGGCATATTTCTGAAATGTGGGTTTAAAGGGAACTGAAAGGTTAGTTCACACTTCATTCTGTTGACTCCCCCACCCACTCCCATCCGCAGTCACGCCATCTTTTCTAGTTGCTCTGTGTCTTCAGACTAAAACCAAAGGTCTGGTTTATTCCAGTCCTAAAGTTACATTTTAACTTTAGCTATCACAGGCACTAGTGATAATTCATAATCTAGCAAGAAACCCCAATCCACAATTTCATGTGTTGGTTGGAAGCCTCTACAAAAGGGCTTAACAACAGACCTTATAAAAGGCCTGAAACAAACAGCAGCTTGCATTTATCTTACACTTGTTAATGAATAATTAACTTTGTTGAATACTCAAGCCAGCAAACAAACAAGATAACCATCTGAAAAGTTGGCAGTCTCACACATCCTTTCCTTTAGGCCTATAGTCACACACATTTTTGAATGGCAACAGGTCTGTGGAGTGTTCCTCCACTGTGGCCCTGAGTGAAATATTTCTATAAATGAAGTTGGGTGTTTTGTTTTGTTTTTTTTTTTGAGACACCGTCTCACTCTGTCACCGAGGCTGGAGTGCAGTGCCGTGATCTTGGCTCACTGCAGCCTCCGACATCCTAGGCTCAAGTGATCCTTACACCTTGGTCTCCTGAGTAGCTGGGACTAGAGGTGCATACTAACATGCCCGGCTAATTTTTTAATTTTTTGTAGAGATGGGGTTTCACTATGTTGCACAGGCTGAAGACTCCTGGACTCAAGCAATCTGCCTACCTTGGCCTCCCAAAGTGCTGGGACTACAGGCATGAGCCACCCTGCCTCGACATAAATTGGATATTTCAGTTCAATGATACCATGTCCATTTCACTGTACATTCCTGGTACTGGACCAAATGCAACAAAACGCTGACATAAGTAGATGAGCCTAATTAATATTTTAGAGAGAGAAATTCCTACCATTAAAATTGAAACTATTTGGGAGGCTGAGGTTGGAAGATCACTTGAGGAACCAGGGCAACATGGCGAGAGCTTGTTTCTTAAAAAAGCTAAATAAATTAGCTGAGTATGGTGGTGTAGTCCCAGCTACTAGTGGGAGGCTGAGGTGGGAGGGTGGAAGAATCGCTTGATCCCAGGAGGTTGAGGCTGCAGTAAGCTGTGATCATGCCACTGCATTCCAGCCTGGGTGACAGAGTAAGAAATATATATATATGTATTTTTCTTTTTTTTGAGATGCGTTTTGCTCTCGTTGCCCAGGCTGGAATGCAATGGTGCAATCTTGGCTCACTGCAACCTCCACCTCACAGGTTCAAGCGATTCTCCTGCCTCAGCCTCTTGAGCAGTTGAGATTACAGGCATGTGCCACCACACCTGGCTAATTTTGTATTTTTAGTAGAGACAGGGTTTCACCATGATGGCCAGGCTGGTCTCGAACTCCTGACCTGAGGTGATCCGCCCTCCTTGACCTCCGAAAGTGCTGGGATTACAGGTGTGAGCCACTGCGCCCGGCCAAGAAATTGTTAAAAAAAAAACCTGTTTAACAATTAAAGCTAGACCAACAGAGGGGACAGACCAATTTAAGGGAAGGAAGGGCTGCTTCTAGTAAATAGTGTAACTTATCATTTTTATTTTTCTATGAAAATGAAAATATGAGAGGGTAGTATCCACAAGCATCTAGGGAAATTTACTTTTATTATGCCTACAGGAAAATAAATTTAGGTTAAAAACAAGAACATAATTTCCTTTTTTTAATCCTTCCTGTCTAGATTTTTCTGAGTAAAACTTAAGGTAGTTACTCAAAAGACCAATCCTCGGATTCCCAGTAAACACTGTAATTCAGGATTCAGCCCTAAGGTGTTAGAACTGTTATACATATTTTTCATTAGTTTGTTTGCTATAGCAAGCTAAATATTTGCATTCTGCCTTGTACTGTAAAAGGCATGAATCTTAAGTATCATGGAGAATAAGGAGGCCACATTTTAACTAAAAAGGGATGTTAATGATCTCCAGTCCAACCGTCTTGTTTTCCAGATAAAGAAAAATGTTTTTCTCTGAGGTTCCAGAACACCTACACTAGGAATTCAATAAAGCATTTAATAAAAGAGAGCACTGAGAAGATGGGAGGAGCTGCTAATCTATATTTGTGAGGGCTCCCAGCATCATTTTTCATAATATGGAATAAAGATGAAAATATGGAGGCCACATCTGGGCATGGTGGCTCACACCTGTATCCCAGCACTTCAGGAGGCCAAGACAGGCAGATCACCTGAGGTCAGGAGTTCAAAACCAGTCTGGTCAACATGGCGAAACTCTGTTTCTACTAAAAATACAAAAATTAGCTGGGCATGGAGTCGCATGTGGAGTGTTCCTCCACTGTGGCCCTGAGTGAAATATTTCTATAAATGAAGTTGGGTGTTTTGTTTTGTTTTGTTTTGTTTTGTTTTTTGAGACACCGTCGGCGGGGCGCGGTGGCTCAAGCCTGTAATCCCAGCACTTTGGGAGGCCGAGACGGGCGGATCACGAGGTCAGGAGATCGAGACCATCCTGGCTAACCCGGTGAAACCCCGTCTCTATTAAGAAATACAAAAAACTAGCCGGGCGAGGTGGCGGGCGCCTGTAGTCCCAGCTACTCGGGAGGCTGAGGCCGGAGAATGGCGTGAACCCGGGAGGCGGAGCTTGCAGTGAGCTGAGATCCGGCCACTGCACTCCAGCCTGGGCGACAGAGCGGGACTCCGTCTCAAAAAAAAAAAAAAAAAAAAAAAAAAAAACAATTATAGCTAGACCAACAGAGGGGACAGACCAATTTAAGGGAAAGAAGGGCTGCTTCTAGTAAATAGTGTAACTTATCATTTTTATTTTTCTATGAAAATGAAAATATGAGAGGGTAGTATCCACAAGCATCTAGGGAAATTTACTTTTATTATGCCTACAGGAAAATAAATTTAGGTTAAAAACAAGAACATAATTTCCTTTTTTTAATCCTTCCTGTCTAGATTTTTCTGAGTAAAACTTAAGGTAGTTACTCAAAAGACCAATCCTCGGATTCCCAGTAAACACTGTAATTCAGGATTCAGCCCTAAGGTGTTAGAACTGTTATACATATTTTTCATTAGTTTGTTTGCTATAGCAAGCTAAATATTTGCATTCTGCCTTGTACTGTAAAGGCATGAATCTTAAGTATCACGGAGAATAAGGAGGCCACATTTTAACTAAAAAGGGATGTTAATGATCTCCAGTCCAACCGTCTTGTTTTCCAGATAAAGAAAAATGTTTTTCTCTGAGGTTCCAGAACACCTACACTAGGAATTCAATAAAGCATTTAATCTATATTTGTGAGGGCTCCCAGCATCATTTTTCATAATATGGAATAAAGATGAAAATATGGAGGCCACATCTGGGCATGGTGGCTCACACCTGTATCCCAGCACTTCAGGAGGCCAAGACAGGCAGATCACCTGAGGTCAGGAGTTCAAAACCAGTCTGGTCAACATGGCGAAACTCTGTTTCTACTAAAAATACAAAAATTAGCTGGGCATGGAGTCGCATGCCTGTAATTCCAGCTACTTGGGAGTCTGAGGCTCCCAAGAATTGCTTGAACCTGGAAGGCAGAGGCTGCAGTGAGCTGAGATTGAGACACCGCACTCCAGCCTGGGTGACAGAGTGAGACTTTGTCTCAAAAAAACCAAAAAATATATAAACAAAAAACAAAAAAAGGGGGCCACCAAATGAAGACTTAGCACTATCTTTCCCTAGGCAAGAGACTTGGCTTAGCCAGCCGGTCCATAGGCTGACTCTGAGCCCTTCAGGAAGCCAGGCAGGAAGTGTACAGGCCAAGCGGGTAGTCTGAGGACACCTGACCCAGCAGTGTGGACGGACACTCTGAACTGACCTGCAGTACTTGGTAATAGTAGCAGTAAAGCCTGTGTGGCTGTAGTAGGTCCCTAGCCATCAACTGTCCTTCTTTTGCAATCTTCTTGGCTTCTTCATCATTTTCCTGAAAGGTTAAAAAAAAAAAAAAATGAATGAAAATTACTACTAAGACCCACAAAGAGAGGGTTAAGTGTGAGGTGGGACAGATGTGGGGTTGAAAGTGAACAGCATGGGAAAGACAGAACATAATGGAATTATAACTTAAGAATGAGGCTACAGGGGCCGGGTGCAGTGGCTCATGCCTGTAATCCCAGTACTTTGGGGGCCTGAAGCTAGAGGATCACTTAAAGTCAGGAGTTCGAGATCAGTCTGGCCAACATGGTGAAACCCCATCTCTACTAAAAATACAAAAATTAGCTGGGTGTGGTGGCAGGCACCTGTAATCCTAGCTACTCAGGAGGCTGAGGCACAAGATTCCTTGAACCCGGGAGGCGGAGGTTGCAGTGAGTGGAGATTGTGCCACTGCATACCAGTCTGGGTGACAGAGTGAGACTCTGTCTCAAAAATAAATAAACAAACTAATAAATAAATAAAGAATGAGGCTACGGGAAGAGAGTATTTTCCTAGACATCTCTGTTAAAAGAAATGATCACATGTTTGGCCCCTTTTCCACAGTACGAGGAAACCACTCCTCCCCACAGTGCAACAACCCACGTGCAGCCCCTATTGTGACCATCTTGGTACTTTCCTGGCCACCCAGGAAGTACTCTTCAGCTTCCTCATCTGTCCCACCAGCCTATTTCCTTTCTGCATGATAGTAGAATGAATATGTTTTCATGTTATAATATCTTTTAAAAGCTCCATGCAAATATGCAGTCAAAGCCAAAAAGTTCTGTTATAAAATGGTAGCTATAAAAGACTGTATTGCTTTTGTAACCGAAAAATTCAGTCATTAGTACCCACAGGCTGTTCATTCAGTACCAGAAATAGTCAGCATTCCTAATTATACTTTTGGAAAATAGTTAATCTTCTACCATGCTGTCCGCAGGTAAGCCATTTGCGAGCAACTGAGGCTTTTACGAAGGGTCACAAAAGTGATTCTGCCTCAGGCATCCGATTATTTCCATAACCATATATTGTTTCTTAGAAACTTAGTATAAAATCTCATAATGGAAGGGTACATTTTTGTAGTTTTATAATAAAATGCAACAGTTTTTTTAATACTTTTACTTTTAAAAAAGGAATTCCTATTTTATGGGAAACGTGATTCTTGCGTTATATAACACACATTCATTAAGAATTTGTGCCTTTTTTCTAACTGGGGATAAGAAAAGAGTACTGTAATTGCCTGAAATGTTTTCTTGTTCATAAAGCACCTTAACTCTGGTCTTTCAATCAGTACTTTGCATTTTGTATGTTCTTGTTTGTATGTGTAAACATAGCATTTAGAAAATCTGTATTTTATATAAGGCTGGACTTCAAATCTTCTGAAAATCTTCAAAAATGTTGATAGAGGGTATGCAAAATGATTCTGATGCTGATTCTTTAGATATTTCAAGGGAACAGCAATTTCAGAAAATAATATTTCTTTTCATTCCATTATGTCAAATCTAATTGTGTTGTGATGGAACTCATCTAACTAACACTGGTAAATTTGTTATTGCTTAAAGAAATAAAAATTGCTGGAAGCATACCTTAGCCCATTTAACTTTCTCTAATAAATCACTCAGATTTCTTTTAATTGGAACGTAATGCTTCCAAGGTTCTAGTGCCATGTAGAAATGTTCATAATATGGCGAGTCCTGCTTTAAAACCAGACTGTCGCCCAGCATGAGATATGGATATCTGTAAGCAGCCACGGTCCCATCCACATTTACTTGATACTTGTACTGGAAGATGAAAAACAAACATAAACAAACTTTCAGTAGTCATTTGCTTCACTTCTGCTTCTCATCAACACCGTAATACCAACTACAGAGGAATTATTTTCCAACTTTGGTGTTTAAAAGTTTTATTTTATAACTTACATCTTCTCTTTGTATAAAAATCACAAGCAGTCTTTCTCAGATTAATTTTAAGAAAT
Source organism: Macaca thibetana thibetana (assembly GCF_024542745.1). NCBI lineage: Eukaryota > Metazoa > Chordata > Mammalia > Primates > Cercopithecidae > Macaca > Macaca thibetana. The sequence goes on from NC_065591.1 coordinate 100,362,884, forward strand.
ATATTGTTTAAAGCTAAGATGCAAAATTTTTGGAAAAGGAGTGAAGACCTATTTCAATCATGTCTCTGTAATATGGAATTCAGATTTCCGGATTTCAGGTAGGAAAACTATTTTTTCTTTTTAAATTTTAATTATTTTTTTTTTTTTTTTTTTGAGACAGTGTATTGCTCTGTCACCCAGGCTGGAGTGTAGTGGTGTGATCTTGGCTCACTGCAACCTCTGCCTCCTGGGTTTACACAATTCTGGTGCCTCAGCCTCCTGAGTAGCTGGGATTACAGGCACCCACCATTGCAGCCAGCTAATTTTTTTCCTATTTTTAGTAGAGACAGGGTTTCCCCATGTTGGCCAGGCTGGTCTCAAACTCGTGACCTCAGATGATCCGCCCGCCTCAGCATCCCAAAGTGCTGGGATTATAGCCATGAGCCACTACGCCCAGCCGGGAAAACTATTTACAAAATTCTTAAAGCTGAATACTGATAACAACGAACACTTTCATTTATTCATTATTTCATCTGTTCCTTATATGCAGTCTGTGAAACAGGCAGGCATTGTCTTTACTTTACAGTTTTAGAACTGAGGAGACAGAAACTTGGAGACGTTTAAGGACTTGGGCAATGCTGGCAACACAGTAGGAAAGCTGTCTGCATATTTGTTGGGTTAATATACTTTGTTTTCCATTTCAAATGCAGTTTTCATAGGCATTAAACCTCATTCAATTATAATAATCTGAAGCAGGTATTATTAACCCCTTCTTTTTGTTTTTACAATTGAGAAAACTGGTATTCAGAGACATGTATAAAACTCATTCTCTGAGTCCAAATCCCCTGTTCTACTCATTATCTGGGATGAAGAGGACACACTCCCAGATTTGGTAAATAATTTTTTCTCAGATAATTGGTACAAGGAGTTTTTGAGCCCATCAGGTTTTGTCACATTGTTCACATCTCACCTCTGGGCCTCGTGATAATGTTCTGAAGGAGTAGGTAGGCATCACATGGGTTTAAAGACCAAGGTGCCAAGACAGGAAGGTCCCATAGTTGGTAGCAGAGGCAGGATAGAAGCAGGCCTTGAACCCTAATCCCAACTCCCACTTTACATATATGGAATTTATACTTTTTCTATTTACAAAAGACATTTGAGATCACTTTATGTAAAAGGTATATAAATTCCCAGTTTATTAAAGCAAATACAAAAAAAAAAAAGAAAAAAAATGACATAAATACACCAAAATCCCAGGTTAATCCTTGTACTATATTTTGAGAATTAAGTACAGTTCTGAGTTATTTGGTAAACTTAACAATGAAAGAAGGAAACCACAATGAATTTTGTAATTCCTGATATCTATTAAGAAAGTGTGAACATGTGTGTCAGTTCACAAGACAGGAGAAATTTGCTGAAGCTCACCTATTTTGGTAGACTTTTAATACAAAATTTTATCACTTCATATCCATAGAAGAAAACTCAAATGCATACCTTAAAGAAATCAAAGAAACCCATCAACTTGGCTTTTCCAAGCTCCTTTTCTTTCTCTTGGAAAAAGAAATATCCTGTAATTCCTGCATCTAGTAGCTGAGGATTTTCTTTGGACAGCTGTACCAACTGAAGCCTCTCCTCTCGGCTGTCTCTACCTCTGAAGAAAGCTCTCTCTGTTTTGTTGATCCAGGAAGGCCCTACAAGTTTGAAGCCATTAAAAAATTATGATTATGAATTTGACATTTTAATACGGTAAGCATAATCCTCTTTAATCTACTGTTGTCATTTAAGATGTTAAAGCTCTTTTATCATCAACTCATCTTCTAAAGTAGATGCTATTTCAAATAAAATATGGGATTGAGTCTCAATTTGCCAGAAGAACTTTCAAGTTTAGATTTTCAAAAAAATAGTCCTTTTATTTGCTGTATTATATAAAAGAAGGCTCTAATTTCATCTATTTGTCTGCTAGTGAAAGCTCATGCAAGTATTGGTATATTCTGTTATATAATACTAGGAAATACCTGAAATAATGTCGGACCATGTTCAAAGCAAAAAGAGATTCAGTGACTTGGCCCACTCACAAAGGCATTAGCTTCTTCCATTTTCTGTGTTTCACAATAAAACGTGAGCTAGGTCTTTGTTCTTACATAGGGTAACCAGAAAAAACTAAATAACTGAGTAACATCCACAAATCTTTAATCCCTAGGTTGGTCAGAATTTTGAATACAAGAAAGACTTTTTCCAATATGCTACTGAATGCAAACATATATATATAACCCACTCTCTAAGCTTTTTCTTCATTAATTAGCCTTGCATTTCCCTGAATACCTGTATTTCCCTGAATAGAGAGGAGATCATTTGTAACACCCCGCATGGCTTCAAGCGTGGAGTGGGTGATGTCATAGGTTGGGAGGACAACATCTCTTGAATCCAGAGAGCCACACCATGAAATGATAGGTATGGGGCTGGGGGTTCCATTGACTTTTCGATGCTCCAAGGGCCAATCTCCAAGATTAACATAAAATTCTAAATCTGGGAGAAGGACCTAAATAAATATATAAACAAACATCAGTGCTGGGAAGATCTCAGTCTTTGGTACTAAATACAATAGTTCTTTGGTTTTCTTACATATTCTGACCAGGCTAACCATTCAAAAACAGCAAGAGAAGAGAGAAGAATGCCTGTCAATTTGTCATCTGTGAGGATCCTACATGGCAAATTCACTTAACCAGGAGTCAGCTACCTCTGTCCAGAGGTGTATTTAAAATTCTGTGTTTGAGGCCAGGCGTGGTGGCTCACATCTGCAATCCCAGCACTTTGGGAGGTCGAGGCAGGTGGATCACTTGAGATCAGCAGTCTGAGAACAGTCTGGCCAACATGGTGAAATCCCATCTCTACTAAAATTACAAAAATTAGCCAGACTGGTGGCAGACACCTGTAATCCCAGCTACTTGGGAGGCTGAGGCAGGAGAATCGCTTGAACCTGGGAGGTAGAGGTTGCAGTAAGTCGAGATCATGTCACTGCACTCCAGCCTTGGCAACAGAGTGAGACTCCCTCTCAAAATGACAACAAAAACAACAACAAAAAAACAACAAACAAAAAAATGAAATAAAATAAAATGTAGTACTAGAGAAGTGGAAATTGTGTAGAAAGGTATGAATGAGTAGCTTTGAGAACCCTCTCTGCCAGTTGCCTAAGAGAATCTACAAAGTTATAACCAAACCCTTGTTTTCCTTCACTGTTCTCCCTCTTTACCTCATATGCGCTTGCCTCTGGAACCTGCCACTCCGTTTCCATCTCCACGATCAATGTCTCAGTTTAGGCCCTCATTTCTTGCCTACCTAGATCGTTGCAACAGCTTCCTTACTAGGTGTTCTGGTTCTGGGCTCTTCATACTGTAATCTGCTCTCCACAGGGCTGCTCAGATTTCCAGAACTAAAATTAATTCCAAAACTAACATTTCTAAAATAACTTGGTTAATGTCACTACCAAGCTCAACAGAACCTTAAGCCTATGGCACGAGATCTCAACTCTCTGGCTGGCATTCAAGGCCTCACTATCTTGTTCCAGCTTGGCTATAAGCCTCATGTTTCATCTGCCCACATACCAGGAAACCTCAGGCTACTCTCTGAAAATGCCATCCACCTCAACATGTAATTCCCTTCATTTGGAATGTTTTACTTATTTAACTTGGCAGTCTCCTTTCTAATCCTTCAAGCCCAGATCTAACACCACCTCTTCTAAGACTCACCCTCCTCCGGCACTTAAACCCGAGGTACTTACTTTTCTTGAGGCCTATCATCATATTGGGATATGATCATTTGTTTGTATTCACATCCCACTCCCACTTCCAAACAACAACAAAAAATTTCCACTAGAGTGGGCTACTCAAAGACTAGGACTGAGTCTCATTTATCTTAGATTTATGTCTTCCCCAGCCACTGGGCAAAGAACAAAAGGAAAGGGTGAGAGATGTGAATATTCACCCTCTTGCTTCCCTGTCATCATCATCATCATTATTATTATTATTATTATTATTTTGAGACAGGGTTTCGCTCTGCCACCCAGGCTGGAGTGCAGTGGTGCGATCTCGGCTCACCACAACCTCTGCCTCTCAGGTTCAAGTGATTCTCGTGCCTCAGCCTCCGGAGTAGCTGGGATTATAGGCATGCGCCACCACGCCTGGCTAATTTTTGTATTTTTAGTAGAGATGGCGTTTCACCATGTTGGCCAGGCTGGTCTCAAACTCCTGACCTCAAATGATTCACCTGCCTCAGCCTCCCAGAGTGCTAGGATGACAGGTGTGAGCCACCGTGCCCAGCCTCCCTGCTATTATTTACAAACTCATTAATAAACTCCACATTGGAAGTACTCACTGTGGAGTAGGGTTTCTCAAGTTCACATTATTGACATTTGGGGTTAGATGATTCTTTGCTGTGGAGTTGGGGGGTGCTATCCTTTGCATTGTAGGATGCTTATCCACTAGATGATAATAGCAATCCCTGAGCTGTGACAACCAAAAATGTCTCTAGACATTGGCAAATGTACTCTGAGGGGCAAAATCATCCCTGGTTAAAATCTACTGCTATGAAACCAGCAACATGGGTTAAAGAGGCAAGAATACAGGGCACAGTTAACTAGTTGTAGCCCAGGAAGAGAGCACTACCTTTAGGAGCAGATGCCCATCATATGCTTGTATCCTCACATTGTGGGCTGGTGGCAGAGGGGTTGGGGACTGCTATTTAAAGTAAGAACTGACTGCAGGCACACAGTCAGCATACTTGGGGAACTGTATAACATATCAGGAAAACTGTGCTTTGGTTTTTGGTTTATAAAAATCCCTTGGCCGGGCGCAGTGGCTCACGCCTAGCACTTTGGGAGGCCAAGGTGGGCGGACCACGAGGTCAAGAGTTCGAGACCAGCCTGACCAACATGGTGAAACCCCACCTTTACTAAAAATACAAAAATTAGCCAGGAGTGGCGGTGCACGCCTATAATCCCAGCTACTCGGGAGGCTGAGGCAGGAGAATTGCTTGAATCCAGGAGGCAGAGGTTGCAGTGAGCCGAGATCATGCCACTGCACTCCAGCCTGGGTGACAGAGGGAGACTCCGTCTCAAAACAAACAAACAAACAAATTCCCTTGATGGTCTCTCTGAGTAAGAAAGATAAATATTGCCCACCTCCATCCCTCACCCTGTATGATCAGAAACAAGGACAAAAGGTAGTTTAAGTTGCTCTGCTTAAGAGGAATTTAGAGTTCTGCAAATGTGGAAAGAGAGGTTGAATAGTAAGATAAGGGGGTGCTATTGGGGGATGTGGAGAGCCTGAAAGACAGGGGGCCTAACCACATTAGTGAGAGGCTAAGACCTTAAGGTCAAGGACAGCCACGAGAAATTCCCAGAGGCAAGCATGACTGAGAGTCTGATGAGTACAGAGATGTCTGTTTTTAAATATCAGGATTTTTGTTTGTTTTTTAGTATGTACTGGTGGAAAAAAAAACAACCTGTTGCTGGTACCCCAAGCTTTGACACAATGTTCCATGCACGCTATCTTCTAGGTATGCTTAGGGTAAAGCCAGGAAAACGTGTTCTACGTTCAAGTCATTTTGAGGTGAAGAGAAGAAAACAGCTGCAGAAGGTGAAATCTAAACAGGAGTGGTATTCAGCAGGAACAGAGAATTTAAAGCGACCTCTCGGTATGGTTGTACATGCCTATAGTCCCAGCTAGGACCAAGGCTGAGGCAGGAGGATGGCTTCAGCCCAAGAATTTGAGACCAGCCTGCACAACACAGCAAGACCCCATCCCTATTTTAAAAAATAAATAAATAAATAAGAGACAGTTCTGTTTGGATACTGTAAATATAGACTATTAAAAAAAAGAAGAAGAAGTAACCTTTTTATAAATGTCTGGAAGCTCAAAGAAACCTTGGGAGTGTCCTGTACGGCATACCTACCTGGAATGGGGGCTCAAGCCACTTTAGTTTATTATATTATATTTATTTATTCGAGATGGAGTCTCACTCTGTCACGCAGGTGGGAGTGCTGTGGCGCAATCTTGACCCACTGCAGCCTCCACCTCCTAGGTTCAAATGATTCTCCTACCTCAGCCTCCTGAGTAGCTGGGATTACAGGTGCCCACCACCACGCCCAGCTAATTTTTGTATTTTTAGTAGAGATGGGGTTTTGCCATGTTGGCCAGGCTGGTCTTGAACTCCTGACCTCCAGTGATCCACCCGCCTCAGCCTCCCAAAGTGCTGTGATTGCAGGTATGAGCCACCATGTCCAGCCTCGAGCCACTTAATTTTAAATCTTACAGGAAAGTGAGATCCACAAAGGTGGAGAACATACGAACACTCAGGTTGCAAATATCTTAGATGCCCATTTCTCAGCCTAAAATCTGTTTCATCCTTTGTCATTATAATTCTAAACATTTAAATGTGTATACCCAAATAATTAAACTGTATTATCAATTCATTCATTCTCCTACCTTTCTTGTCAATGATAACAAAATCTCATCAGAGAACATCTTGAAGTCTGTGTATTTCCCTAAAGATCTCCGGTAAATATGGTTATCAAGAATTGTGTAATGAACAATGGCACCTCTCTCATCCCCAAACCTTTTGGGGACTTCGTTTAGCATTTGCTGGAGATTGATGCTGGGAAAGGAAGCAAAATCTTTTGCGATCTGTGGTTCCTTAGTTGGACAAGAAAGAGTTTTCTGCCAGGCCTGAGGATCTTCCGGACACTCACAGTACTCATGGTACACTGGTCCTAGGGAAGGAAAACATGAACAAGGCCGCACTCCATTAGCAAGCACCACAGCACAGGGAGTCGCTTCTGTCTCTGCTTCTTGGTGAATTCTAAGAATATCCAGAGATAATCTGCCCTAGTCAAATCAGTGGTGTACGTGATTATGTTAGAGTCCTATACTGTTACTTTCCTTTTCACACCACCTTGGATAACACAATTTAGTATATGCCCTCTCCCAATCTAACCTACTCTCAGTCACTTAGCTGATAAATTCATTTCTAGTAAGGTATAAATGGCTGGCAAACATAAAACAAGTTACCTTTTAGGAAGGAGAAAAAGAATGTATTAATTTTTAGACATTATGTAGACCAAAAATAAAATTCTAAGCCTCCTAGATCATCCAAATGGATCCCTCCTTTTGGCCAAGGGCATTCCAAAGTTAACCTGAAAAACTAGTTCGGCCATGAAGGGAAAGGGGAGACAGGCATGCCTCATTATACCCTCCTCCCTTTTGGAATTCAGGCCCAGCTGACCAGCATTAACATCAACACAGACCTTGGTGAACTGACTCTTTAAGTCTAATAAGAAACATTTGCAATCTCTTCTCTGTAGCCTGCTACCTGGAAGCCTCATCTGCATGATAACATCTTGGTTTCCACAAACCCTTATCATAAGCCCAGACATTCCTTTCTATTGATTCTAAGTCTTTAGACAATAACTTAATTTTTTCAACCAACTGCCAATCAGAAAACCTTTGAATCTACCTGTGACCTGGAAGCTACCGTCAACCACTCCCAACCACACACACCCCTTCCAGTTGTCTCTCCTTTCCAGACCAAACCAATGTACATCTTACATGTATTGATTAATGTCTTATGTCTCCCTAAAATGTATAAAACCAAGTTGTAGCCTGACCACCTTAAGCACATGTTCTCAGGATGTCCTGAGGGTTGTGTCATGGGCCATTGGTCACTGAGTCTGAGAGGTGGGGAACAATAAGGTAAGCCCTACAGTTCCTACAGCCTATTGCTTAAGGGAGCTTCGAGGCTGTAGTGCAGGGTGGGAGACTGTAGGCAAAACCAGGTAGTCTCACTGAGTTGAATATTTGGCTCAAAATAAATCTCTTCAAATATTTTAGAGTTGGACTCTTTTCTTTCTCTCTTTCTTTCTTTCTTCCTTTCTTTCTTTTCTTCCTCCCCTCCTTCCTCCCTCCTTTCTTTCTTTCTCTCTCCCTCCCTCCCTCCCTCTCTTTCTTTCTTTTTCTTTTTTTTGTGGCAGGGGGACACAGTCCACTCTGGCTGAGACTGGCAGAGTCGCCCAGGCTGGAGTGTAGTGGTGTGATCTCAGCTCACTGCAACCTCCACCTCCCAGGCTCAAGCGATTCTCCTGCCTCAGCCTCCCGAGTAACTGGGATTACAGGTGCACACCACCATGTTTGGCTACTTTTTGTATTTTTACTAGAGATAGGGTTTCACCATGTTGGCCAGGCTGGTCTCAAACTTCTGACCTCAAGTGATCCACCTGCCTCAGCCTCCCAAAGTGCTGGGATTACAGGCATGAGCCACCGTGCCTGGCCATAAATTTGACTCTTTGCATTGACAACAAGTAACAGGGACTGATGTACCATCCCACCTGAAACAACCAGAAAATACCCCCACAAAACATATGAAACAATAATTTTTTGTTGTTTTTGTTATTGTTTTTTTGAGATGGAGTCTCACTGTGGTGCCTAGGCTGGAGTGCCGTGGTGTGATCTCGGCTCACTATAACCTCTGCCTCCTGGGTTCAAGTAATTCTCCTGCCTCGGCCTCCTGAATAGCTAGGACTACAAGCACTCACCAACACACCCAGCTAATTTTTTGTATTTTTAGTAGAGATGGGGTTTTGCCATTGGCCAGGTTGGTCTTGAACTCCTGATATCAAGTGATCTGCCTGCCTCGGCCTCCCAAAGTGCTGGGATTACAGGTGTGAGTCACCACACTTGGCCTTAAACAATAGTTTTTAAGGCACTAGGTATTAGGCAATGAAGGACAGTGAGTCTGAGAGATGGGGAACAAATAAGGTAAGCCCTATAATTCCTACAGCCTACTGCTTAAGGGAGCTTTGAGGTTGTAGTGCAGGGAGGGGGCCTGTAGGCAAAGGCAGGCAGCCTCACTGAGTTGAAGAGACAGTGCTGACAGTCCAGGAAGACCAAGGCAGCTCTAGACTTTGTAGGACAGAGTATCTAAAAAGGAAGCACTGCACAGAGAGAACATTAGAGATCTATAGGAGGTCCTCTTCACATATTAAGCAGAACATATGATCAGTGCATATGATCAGTGCATGTTGGATGAGTTCTTCCCCTGTACTGGTTCCAAAAATAATACAGTTTAATTATTTAGGTATAACATCTAAACGTTTAGAATGATAATGACAAAGGATGAAAACAGATTTCAGGCTGAGAAATGGACATCTAAGATATTTGCCACCTGAGTGTTCATATGTTCTTGGGGAAGACAGGGGAAGAACCCATCCAAAATGATCAGAGGGAACAGTACTTACCAGTGGGTACCAGCCAGACTGGAAAGCCTTCTAATTCATAGGGCTTGGGTAAAGTATGCAGAAGGGTATTGCCTCAGTAGCCGGGAATAATTAGCCCTAGACTAAACATGGCAATAGCACCACCTAACAAATTGTAAAAGCAAAGCTTGGAAGGATTAAATTATTTCCCAGTAATGTAACTGCACCCCAGAAACGAGTTCAAGAAGATGAAAAAGCATCAAGAGGTGAAAACTAGACTGTATAGGATTGACAACAGATTGTACATTGCAAAGAGAATATAATAGAATTTAGAGACAGTAATAGAAACTATACAAAATGAAACAAAGAGAAAAAATAATTTAAAAAATGAAAAGAGTATCGATGAAACATAGGATAGTTTCAAGCCCAATATATGGGTAATTAGTATCCTTGAAGGTAAGGTGGAATGGAACAGAAAACATATTTGAAGCAATCATGGCCATAATTTTTCTAAATTTGATGAAATTTAAATCACTTGGATGACTTAAATTCCAAGAAGTTCCACAAATCCAAAACACAGGAAACATTAAGGAAACTGCACCAAGGCACATAATAATCAAACTTCTCAAAAGAACTGATAAAGAAAAAACCTTAAAAGCAACACAGATGAACAAAGATAAGGAAAATGCTAGATTTATTGTTAGAAGCAATGCAAGTGACAAGACAGTGGAACCGCATCTTTAAAGTCTCAAAAGAAAAAAAACCCATCAACCTATAACTATAACTAGAGACAATGTCTTTTAAAAACAAAGGCAAACTAGGCCGGGCATGGTGGCTCATGCCTGTAATCCCAGCACTTTGGGGAGCTGAGGCAGGAGGATCACTTGAGCACAGGAGTTGGAGTTCAGCCTAGGTAACATAACAATACCCTGCAGAAACAAAAAAATGTTTTGGAGAAACAAAAAAATATTTTTTTAATTAGCTGGGCATGGTGGTGTGTGTCTGCAGTCCTAGCTACTCGAGAGGCTGAGGTAGGAGGTTTGCTTTAAGCAGTTTTTGTTTCTGTTTTATATTTTTTTGAGACAGGGGGTCTCACTCTGTCCCCCAGGCGGGAGTGCAGTGGCACGATCACAGCTTACCGCAGCCTCAACCTCCCTGGGCTCCGGTGATCCTCTTACCTCAGCCCCCTTGAGTAGCTGGGACTACAGGTATGTACCACCACACCCAGCTAATTTTTTGTAGAGACAGGTTTTTGCCATGTGGCCTAGCCTGGTCTTGAATTCCTGGGCTCAAGTGATCCCCTGGCCTTGGCCTCCTAAAGTGCTGGGATTATAGGTGTGAGCCACTGCACATAGCCTAGCCCAGCAGTCTGAGGTTGCAGTGAGCTTTTTTTTGAGATGGGAGTCTCGCTCTGTTGCCCAGGCTGGAGTGCAATGACGTGATCTTGGCTCACTGCAACCTCCACCTCCCAGGTTCAAGCGATTCTCCAGCCTCAGCCTCCCGAGTAGCTGGGACTTCAGCATCTGCCACCATTATGCCTGGCTAATTTTTGTATTTTCGGTAGAGACGGGGTTTCACCATGTTGCCCAGGCTGGTCTTGAACTCCTAAGCTCAAGCCATCCACCCGCCTCTGCCTCCCAAAGTGTTGGGATTACAGGTGGGAGCCACTGCGCCCAGCCTGCAGTGAGCTTTGACTGTGCCACTGTACTCCAGCCTGTGCCATAGAGCAAGACCGTGTCTCAAAGTAAACAAAAAACAAATCAAACAAACAAAAGGCAAAATAAAGTTTTTTTAGACATTCAAAAGCCAGAAGAATTCATCACCAGCATTCTCACAGTAAAATAAGTATTAATAAAAATTCTTTAGGCAGAAGGCAAATGTTACTAGATGGAAATACGGATCTACACAAAGGAATGAAGAGTTTTGCAAATAGTAACTACGTGGGTGTTAATACACAAGATTTCTTATCATTTAAATCTCTTTACTTAATTTTCTTTCCCTTAAAATTTAAATTGAGCTCCAGGAGGTATGGATACAATGTTTACTCCAATGCACATGACTTTGAGGTCATCAGGTTTAGGCCATTCTGAAAGGCATGGGACCTATACATAAGGCTGACTTTGCAGTATATAATAATCCTTACCTTTCAAAATATAGGGAGACTGAGCCACATGTTCATCACCATAAAGAACCTCTATCTTCAGCCCTTCATTGACAGTTTCATACATCCGATATCTCATCAAAAATGTTCCATCGTTCCTGTCCAAAGGTTTAGGGACATGTATCCGGACCAACTCTTTGGGTGAAAGAGATTTGACTACTACTTTGAATGGTGTTTGACCTAAAAGGAAAAGAAATATAAACCACTCTACCATGTCATGATTATGATTTACAATTTTATTGGATAGGTGTTATTGGATAACTTAAATATGTTGCTTATTCCTGCAGCATTGGTGGTTTAAAAAAAATCATTTACTTTTGGAAGATCTTTGAGGCCAGGAACTATCATGTCTGGTTCATGCATTCTTTTTTTTTTTTTTTTTTTTTCTTTTTTGAGACAGGGTCTTGCTCTGTCACCCAGGCTGGAGTGCAGAGGTGCAATCCTAGCTCATTACAGCTCCAGCCTCCTGGGCTCATGAACCTCCTGCCTCAACCTGCACCAGCCCCATGCATAGGTGGGACTACAGGAGTGTGCCACCATGCCTAGCTAATTTGTTTAATTTTTTGTAGAGATGGTGGGGGGCGGGATGGGTTGGAGGGGGTCTTGCTATGTTGCCCAGGCTGATCTCAAACTCCTGACCTCAAGCAATTCCCACTGCCTCAGCCTCCCAAAGTGTTGGGATTACAGGCTTGAGCCACAGTGCTTGGTCTGGTTCATGTATTCAAACCACGGATCAGACTCAACATTGATTTACTGCATGAACAAAAGCAATTCATTTTTTGAAAGCAAATAAAAAATAAACTTTTTGCTTGTTTAGTCTTTCCTCCTTTGGGTAGGATTAAAGCCCAGATAATTAAAAACCCATGGACTCTAAGCATGACAGATTTCTATAGTAATCGAACTTTCTCCTTGTAAAATAAACACAAGCTTTCTTTGTATACCATTTCAGTGTCTAATAACCTTCATTTCTGTGAAAATTTCCCCGTTTATTAAGCCCAAATTTCAAGTGGTACTTCTAAGCCCATTTCCTTAGGTAGAGAGAGATTATAGCTAGTTACCAGACTCTTGTACAAGTTCACACACATACACACACACAAACACACACATACACATCTTTGCAAATACTAGAGATTACTTCTGAGTCTGTTTGCTCAGCTTGAAATGAAACAGCTACACTATAATAATCCATTCCACCTTTAAAGTTTTGTGGGGTTTCTGTTCTAGGTAAATAATACCTATTTAACAAACTTTCCCTTTCCTATTTGCTGACATTTTGGCTTTGAAATGATACTGCTGTGATTAATGCTATTGTGGCCAGGAATAAACTTTGAAACTTCTTCCTTCAGAGAGTGCAGTGGATATACCATTTAGATCACCATATCAAAGGGAAATGCTAAAAAAAGTAATGAATCCTCTGAAATCCCCAGTCCTAGCAAACAGAAAATTGTGACCAAAGTTGTTTTTCAGCTTCACATCTATCATATTATAAAATTTAGAATATTTAAAATATATCTTTTGAGATTACTAAACAAGTTTGTGAAATTCTTAGTTTCTAAATCTAGTAAGTATAAGATCTACTTTCTTTTGATCTTTAAGGGTTTTTCTTGTGAGTTCGCAGAAATGTTTCTCAGTCTCTTCAATTTAGTAATAACAATGTGGTATCTGACATCTTGCTATTAAATATTAATAATTGAGTACCAAACATAAACATTTTAGGATCCTTGAAACAAGTATGATAAAATTATGAAAGAAATCTGCTAACCTAAATGAAGTATAATAAACATGGAAGATGCTATAAAGTGGTAATAATTTAATATGAAATTATTAGAAATGTTGGCCAATTACCTGAACTGAATAAATGAAACACATAAATTATTGCTTTGCATTATTTCCCACATGGTTTCAGAAAGGCAACATGGCGCAGCAGATTGAAATCTGGACACGAAAGTCTGGGAATTGGAAAGCCATTTCCATTGCTCCCTCCCCAAACTGGAAATGTACAAAAAGGTTTTCTTATTTCCTGATCAAACAGTCTTATTCGCCATACATTATTATTTTAAATAAACAAAACAGATATAAGACAAGAATATTATTGACTGTGACTTTTGGGAAAGACATACAGAAAAAAACAACTAGCTCCAAAATGCATCAATTATTTGTAAATTGAAAGTATTAGATAAATAATTATGGTCGCTTCCAGTTGTAATATTTTTTGTCGCTGAAATACCATTTAAAAGTCACATTTCAAAATGTATGTATACAACTATAATATAGCCATTGGAAATATATATTTTAAATATTCAGTTATTTTTTATAGTAATCTTTCATGCCTGTGTCATTGTTGACAAGAAATTAATGTTAGAATTAATGCAAGATAATACTGATCAGGACTGAAATAGAAATAAGGAATCCTAACCTCACAAAAGAGAAAATGAGAAGAGTGAAATTTCTAATTGCTTCAAATGGAAGGAATGAAAATTCTCATTAGCTCTGGGGACTAATATAGTGGGATAGAATTGAGGCTCAGTGGCTGGGCGTGGTGGCTCACGCCTGTAATTCCAGCACTTTGGGAGGCCAAAGTGGGCAGATCACGAGGTCAGGAGTTTGAGACCAGCCTTACCAACATGGTGAAACCCCTTCTCTACTAAAAATGCAAAAATTAGGCGGGCATGGTGGCACACACCTGTAATCCCAGCTACTCAGGAGGCTGAGGCAGGAGACTCACTTGAACCCAGGAGGCGGAGGTTGCAGTGAGCCGAGATTGCACCATGGCACTCCAGCCTGGGCAACAGAGCTAGACTCTGTCTCAAAAAAAAAAAAAGAATTGAGGCTCAGCTTGAGTTTTCTACTCAATAAATTCAAACTTAAGAAAAATAGCTGACTGGATGAGAATGCAGTGACTATGTAGACAAAAGGAGGCTGGTAGTATCAAAGTGTTACATCATTAGAATCTGAAATCTTGAACATGTTTGATTTGGTAAGAAATCAAATGCATATTTAGAAATTAACTTAGTACTTTTTATGGGCTTGAGACTTTCATACGTATTTTCTGTGTCATTTATTTCCTACAAGAAATTTGAGGTAGGTATCTGTCACTCCCATTTTATAAATCAAGAAACCAATGCTCCAAGAAGTAAAGTAACTTGCCCAAGGTCACATACATAATGAGCAGAGGAGCCAATATTTGAATGTAGCTTTGCAGCAGTCACAGTTGGAGGAATACTTCTGGCACTTTGGATACATTGGAGTCATCTCCTCCTCTGTTGTTTAGGAAGTTCATTAAGGCTCTCTACAGCTGCAACAAAACTGTTGACCCCACATGGTCAAGGGAAACAAAATCCCAGAAGGCCAAGGTATTGTACTATGAGGCTAAATGGAAATCTTCCAAAAATATCTGGCTAGCTGCCAACGATGAACACCCTCCAACATCTTATTGTAAACTGACGCACGACAATCATATTAAGGATGATGTGATAAAACAGAAAAAGCAATGAAGTAGAAGTTCAAAGGGCTGTTCCTCCGTTGGCTCTGACACATTCGCTGTGGAGCCCACCAGGCAAGGCATTTTAGCTTCACTGAGCCCAGTTTCTTATGTGTAAAGACAGTAATATCTATCCTTCCTACCTTACAAGACTATTTTAGAGGACAAATTAAGCAAGGCATAGTACAAAACACTAAAGTGCTACACAACCAGGAGGTAAGATTATTTTATGACGATATTATTACTGATGAAGACAGAAGACT
The DNA here is from genome assembly GCF_024542745.1 of Macaca thibetana thibetana. Lineage (NCBI taxonomy): Eukaryota > Metazoa > Chordata > Mammalia > Primates > Cercopithecidae > Macaca > Macaca thibetana. The sequence goes on from NC_065591.1 coordinate 100,378,012, forward strand.
GAGTAGAAAATAACTATTTATATCCTTCCATCTTGACATATTTCAATCATTCCTCCCTCCACCCCTTCCTTCTTTTCATCTATAATACTCAGCATCTCTGCCAGGCATTGTGCTAGAGGCTGGGAATATAACAGTATCAACAGGTACTGCCTACATTCATAATTGAAGGAAATGTTCAATTTAAGTAAGAGTTTACTGAAAATAAAGATACAGGTTTTTTTCTTCCCCCTATCCAAGGGCAAAGACCTTGTAATTTCAGTCTGTGAACCCCAGTTTGAGATGTCCTGCTTGAGATCACTGAAGTTCACAATATTTTTGTTATCTGGGTACTTGGATATATGTAGCATAATAGTGGCATTCAGATAAATTCTACACTTTGAATGGGAGTGATAATAAGGAAAACTCTCTAGTTGTGTACAACAGGCTATAGCTTGAGAAGATTTTTCCTCTTTTCCAATTCATTCTTTTTAGTTCTTTTGTGTGTGTGTGTGTGTGTGTGTGTGTGTGTGTGTGTGTGACAGAGAGAGAGAGAGAGAGAGAGAGAGAGATGGGGTCTCACTCCGTCACCCAGGTTGGAGTGCAGTGGTGCAATCTCAGCTCAATGCAACCTCGGCCTCCCAGGCTCAAGACATCCTCCCACCTCAGCCTCCCCAGTAGCTGGGACCACAGCTGGGCACCACCACGCCTGGCTGATATTTTGGATGTTTTTGGTTGTCCAGGCTGGTCTCAAACTTCTGAGTTCAGGCAATCTACCTGCCTTGGCCTCCCAAAGTGCTGAGATTACAAGGCATTCAATTGGTTCTTGAAGAGGGAAAGACCTCAGGAATTGGAAGTGAATGTTGGTGGCAGAAATGTAAGAAACTAGTTGGGTGAGTTTTCAAAACTATAGGGCAGCTTTTTAATTGGAAGCCAGAAATCAAGAGGCCTGAAAGGAAACAAAGGGAATCCAAAGGAATGAAAGTAAGGTTGTCCAAAAAGTCTTCATTTTATTTATTTATTTAGAGAAAGGGTCTTGCTCTGTCGCCCAGGCTGGAGTGCAGCAGCACAATCATAATGCTCTGAAACCTTGAGCTCCTGGGCTCAACTGATTCTCCTGCCTCAGCCTCCCAAGTAGGTAATTTCTTAAATTTTTATTTTCAGTAGAGATGGAATCTTGCTATGTTGCCCTGGCTGGGAAGTCTTTCTAAGACTAAAAAAAGGAAAAGTCATAGATCGCAGGGGTAAACCAAGCAGAAACATAAATGTAACTTTCCTTCTGTTAAGATATTTAATAGAAACTGTTTGTAAACTGTTTTTCATTTGTTTAAAGAATATATTTATGTGTATATATAATATATATGTATATATAAATGTACACACAACTTTTAAGTCATGTATCATTTGGATCTTAATTGAGAGTCTTTAATATATATCAGAGGTTGGCAAACTATAGCTAATCCAGGTCACTGCCTGTTTTTGTAAATCCTGTAAGCTGACAATGATTCTTATGTTTTTAAAATGGGGACGGGCACGGTGGATTATGCCTGGAATCCCAGCATCTGGGGAGACTGAGGCAAGAGGATCCCTTGAGCCCAGGAATTTGAGGCTGCAGTAGCTATGACTGTACCACTGCACTCCATCCTGGGTGACAGAGACCCTATCTCTTAAAAAAAAAAAGGGGGGGGGGCAGGTGTGGTGGCTCACTCCTGTAATCCCAGCACTTTGGGAGACTGAGGCGGGTGGATCATGAGGTCAGGTTGAGACCATCCTGGCTAACACGGTGAAACCCCGTCTTTACTAAAAATACAAAAAATTAGCCAGGTGTGGTGGCGGGCGCCTGTAGTCCCAGCTACTCGGGAGGCTGAGGCAGGAGAATGGCATGAATCCAGGAGGCGGAGCTTGCAGTGAGCAGAGATCACGCCACTGCACTCCAGCCTGGGCGACAGAGCGAGACTTCGTCTCCAAAAAAAAAAAAAAAAAAAAACGGCAGGGGGAGGGTTGGAGAAAAATCAAAAGAATAATATTCTGTAACTTATGGAAAATTATATGAAATTGAAATTTCAGTAGCCATAAAAAGTTTTATTGTAACATAAACGGGTTTGTTATAGGTCCATGGCTACAAAGCAGAGCTGAATAAATGTGAGAGATGATATCACCTACAAAGCCTAAATTATTTACTATTTGGCCCTTTAAAGAAAAAGTTTGCGAAACCCTGATATACACACATGCGTTTCAGTCAATACAGTCGGAGTTATTTTCCCTAAATGCGTATCATGCATATGAAACCAGATGTCTGAGTCTTTAGGGTCTAACTGGTAGACACGTTATCAAAGCAATGCTCAAAGACAACTTCAGGAGTGGTGTTCTGAATCAAATGTAGAACACAAGCCCCTGAGTTGGTTAAGGGAGAGGCAGATTCTCGCCTCGGCGCAGATTTCTCCAGTGGCTCTCTTTTATCCAGTTATAAAGTCATTTGCTTGGCATTCAAGACGCTTGAAGACCAGTGGCTACAATGAACTAGCCTTTTCTGCTCAGTATCATTAAATTACAGTCCTTATTTTCCCGAACACCACGGTCTCTTACGTCTGTGTGCTTTTGCACATGCCGGGGCGTCCACCCACATGCCTGCCCACAGCAAACCTTCTCATCCTTCAAGTCTCTGCTCCTGAAACCTTCCTGGACTTCTCCAGTCTCTGGCAGTGCTTCAATGTTGCCCCTGCACTCTGTACATACCTTCAATTATCTTGTACAGTGATCAGTTATTTGCATGTCTTTTGCCAACAGACTGTAAGTTCCCTGATGGGCAGGCATTTTCATCCTTAAATCCCCAGTGGAATTACCAAACGCAGAAGTAGACATCAAAGAAGTATTTCTTGAATGAATGAAATTTTAAAAATCATTAAATCTAAAAGTGAATTATGTTTGGCTCCTAAATTCTCTGCTTTGCCCAACTGTCAAGACCCCCTTACCCCTTTCACAAGCTGGGACACACTTCTGGCAGCTGTGTTCCCAGCAGGACTAGCAGGGGCAGAGGCACTGGGTTATTCTAATTGTCTCTTCGCTGATAAAACAAGGAGCTAGTTGGCCAGAGCCCTAAACTTAGGCATACATTAGCAAATCCTGACTGGCAACAGCGTGAAACCAGCAGGACAAGTTTTAAGAAGTTGCAAAGGTAAGACGTGAAGGACAACATGGGAGGAGGACCGGGCAGAAAGGGATTCAGGACGAGATCCATCTCACCCTCGGTGGAGGGAAAACCGAATGATTTCTACTGAGTTTCCCTAGTTTCTGTAATCTGCTTTCAAGAACTCAGAACTAAAAAGGAAACAAAAAACTAACACTTAAACCCCTCCTCCTTCCTACGGCTCTGACATTTCCTCTGCGTAAGAGTTCGTTGCTCCAAACCCATCAGGCCTAAACCGTGTAATCCGACGCGATCCGTGGGCTTGATGACTCACCACTGGAAAGCGCTCCCTGCAATCCCTCACAGTTCAGACAGCTAAGTCAGAGATGAAAGCCAACGTGTGACTCACGGCACACTCCTCGTAACGCCCGGGCGCCGTCCATTCGCAACATCAGCCCCTGCACATTAAATGCGGAAGCGCCCTTGAAGTTCATTCATTCATTCCATAAACTTTTGTGGTGATTTTTGCCCGCTTTGATTACGGGCGGGAGAAGGGAAGAGGAGCTGACCAGACCCAAAAAGGGGCGACACACGCCGAGGAGGGACGCCACGCAGGCCGCGGGCGGACTCCCGGGCGGCGGGGACGCGCGGGGACCCGGCCGCGGGACGAGGGAGGCCGGCGGCCGGACACTACCTGGGGGCGAGCGAGTGAGGTTCTGGCCCTCCGAGTTGACCGCCTGCAGGTAGAAATAGCGGACCGGCAGGACGACGGCCGCCTGCAGCCCGGGCCCCCACACCAGGCTCCGCGGCGCGCTGACCAGCACCTCCGGGGCCCCCGCGGCCACCAGCAGGGCGAGGCGCAGCTGCAGCAGCAGGGCCCAAGGGAGGCTGCGCATGGTCGGCGGGGCACAACTGTGGTCCAGCTCCGCGGCGGCGAGGAGGGGCCGGGAGGGCCGCGGGCCGGGCGGGGACTGGGGCCCACCGAGGGGCGGGTCTTTCGGGCGGGAAAGATTGCGGCGCAGGCTCCCTTTCCCGCCCTCTGTCCGGCCCCGGCTCCAATCACCCACTGCGCGCCCTGCAGGGGTCGGCGATGGGCGCGCCCCTTCCTCCCCGCAGCCCCATAGGCCCGGTGGAGGAAAGGGGTGGAGAGGCCCGCACAGAGACCGAGCTGCGAGTGTGCGCTGTTGATTGCCAAGGCCTCGGGCACGCCTGGCCTCGACCTCCGGTGGTCTTTCTCCTTATTTTTCTTCCTTCTTTTCCTTCTCTTTTCTTTCTTTGTTTTTGTACAGACAAGCGGGCTGGCTCTGTCGCCTAGGCTGGAGTGCAGTGGCGCGATCACAGCTCACTGCAGCCTGGAACTTCTGGGCTCAAGAGATTCTCCCGCCTCAGCCTCCCGGGTAGCTGGGACCAACTATAGGCACACGACACCACGCTGGCTAATTTAATTTATTATTATTATTATTATTATTATTATTACTATTACTATTATGGGTAGAGACGGGGGTCTCACTATGTTGCCCAGGTGGTCTTGAACTCCTGGTTTCAAGCAATCCGCCCGCCTCGGCCGCCCAAAGTACCGGGATTACAGGTCTGAGCCACCGGGTCCGCCGCTCTGGTGTTTTTAAAGGACCCGGTGGTGATTGTTGTGGGACGATGAAAGGGTCCCGCCCCGAGATCGATGTAGTTTAGGGAAATGCCTTTTCCCAAGGAATGAGTTTACAAGATGAGAGCCAAGGTCAGATCCCCCCGCTCCGCCCTCCCTCACAGCCGTCTGTTCACAGCAGCACCGTTCTCTTGTGGCCTGTTTTGTTGCTTTTCTGCTCAGCAGCCTTCCTCACAGAACTGTGATCCCCACCACTCCTCCCTTTCCCCGCTTCCTCCCGCACTCTCCTTCTTCCAGCAGGTGTTTACATAACATCCACGGAGTTTGGGCCAAGCCCAGAGTGAGGAGCTGGCCATTGGGGTGGCAGAAGACCAGGCCTTGCCTTGAGCCTGTGTGTGAGCTTTACCTCAAAGCCAGAAACCTCCTGTTCCTCTGTAATCCGCGTGGGAGAAGGGGTGGTGGTCTCAGCCACCTCCACCACTCCTCAGAAGATGAACGCTGGATCCAGGAAGAGATTGTCAAGGCCACTGTCTGCCTCTCTTTTTTGATCATTTGATCCAATTTGTTAACGATTTTTCCTCCTTTTTGCCCGCTTATGGTCTGAATCTATTTAAAGACAATAAAGATTTTCCTCTGGATGAATGAGCCAGAAGGAACTCACACCCCAGAATGGACACAGGGTTTCTGCACCCTCTTGGGGGTCCTTAATCCCCAAAACATCAGAGCCAGGCACTAGGCAAGCCTTTGTCCACCTCACAGCTTTAATTGTGCTACTCAGCATTCTTGGTATGACCAAGTTTTACCAGGGCAAAATCTTTCCCACATTTTCACAGTTCTCTTGACCTATTTTAGTAATGCTAAGCAGTGGTTGTGGATGGTGTTCTTTGTACTTTGGAAAGATTTTCAGGAACTGGTAGTCAGTTGCTGATAAATTTTAGGGCTAAAGTGTAACAACACTCGGTATTACTTTCATTGATAAATTTTATTTTGTGGGGGTGTCTGCTTGCTTTAAATAGCTTTGCTCTGTTCCAGCTATCACTTAAAAAAATTGTATGGAACACATTTTGCTCACACTCTTTCAAAATCTGACTTAAAACAGTTTCCAGAGAAATAATCTGAGGTTTGCTGGTACTGGATGATAGTAAAACATGGCCTAATAAATTACAGAACACTTGCGTTAACACCTAGTGTTTTTTTTGGTTTTTTTTTTTTTTTTTTTTTTGAGAACACGTCAGGGAAGCCATATAATTGTACCTGAACACACTCGTGTTTAGCAATACTAAGCCTGCACCAACCTGTTTACTTTCTCATCTTAACCTGTCTCCAAAGAGTATATCTCTTCAGAGCAACCAGTGCCTTGACCAGACTCTTTATCATTAATCAAATTTCATTCATTCAACACATATTTATTAAATGCCTACCGTATTTTAGATATTGTATTTTGACTTCAAAGTGCCTGTAGTTTAGTGGAGAAGAAAGGCAAAGAGGCAATGTAAATAGCCTATAGGTGCTAAAATATGGGCCTCAAGAACTGCATGGTCTAGGATTTTATCCCACTTAAAAACTAACAAGTTGGCCTGTTACTGTTTCATGGATGCTGTCAAAAGATACAACACTCCTGTATCAAAGAACTTTATTATTCACTGCAAAAGCAGTAGCCAGAGCTTTATGTCGGTTTGCGTTTTGTTCCTAAGCCTCCCAAGCCTTGTGGGGACAATGCACACAGACTCTGATAGATGCCTAAAGTGGGCTGCATTACAGGACAGGAGCACTGAGCTAAAGGAATTTGCCTCTTTTAGGCTACACGGAATTAAGCCTGCTCTTTGTGGGTGGGGAGATGTTATCTCATCCCTCAAAGTTGCTTGCTACAAACACTGCCCAGAGAAATGGCCTGATAAAGAGCTGGACATTAGAGTGGCAGACCAGCAAGAATGACCAGAGAAGTTCAAGGTCCATGCAGAAAGCCTGGCATACCAAGCAAGAATGATCAGAAAAGTTCAAGTGCCACGGCAGACAGCCTTTTCCAATATAGTACAGTGTACTTATACACTACATATGAAGGCCAGCTAGCCTAGTCTTGGGAGAACCAAGAGAGGCTTCTGAAAGAGATGACATCTATGCCGAACCTTGAAGGTCAAATAGGAATCAGCCACATAAAGAGAAGGAGGAGAGCATTCTGGATAGGAGGAACATCATGTATAAAACTTTGAAGTAAATGATACACTCCAAGAAGTTTTTCATTCCCTTTCACATTCATCTCCATATTGAACTCTAATCTCAAACACATAGAATTACAGTCAGTGTGTAACTCTGGAAGGTCTAGATTCAATACACTTCTGTGAATTGCACTGGCCCCTGGAATCTTTACATTAATGTCACATAAAATTCACAGCTAATTATTGTCGACTCAGTTTATAACATTTCCACCTTTTCTGGTAACTCCTCTTTCTTTACTCCACAGTCTACCTGGTTAACAGTGAGGCTTTGTAACAGCATAACTTTAACTATGGCTACAGTTCATTGGCTCCTCGTTTGGAAACTGACTCATGCTGAACTAATCCCCTTTCCCTGAGAGTTTAAAATCAAGGTTAGGAGATTTTTAATATACTGACTGCTCTCCAACAGAAGCATTATAACCTTTGCTACTTTTTTCCCTCGTATTCTGAAAACAGAAGAGAAATACAGAAAGCTTTCTGGATTATGTGTGGTGCACTAGAGTCTGGTACAGTTCATGAGCAGCGTCTCTGTTTCTGGTTTCTGAGACATCCTTGCATCTTTATAATAAATTCCTCTTTCACTTTAGAAATTGTGTGATTTTCTTCCTTTAATTTTTATTTATTCATTTATTGTATTTTGACAGACTGTCGCTCTGTCACGCAGGCTGGAGTACAATGGTGCGATCTCGGCTCATTGAACTTCTGTCTCCCAGGTTCAAGCGATTCTCCTGCCTCAGCCTCCTGAGTAGCTGGGCCTACAGGTGCAAGCCACCAAGCCTGGCTAATTTTTGTGGAAATTGTCTAATTTTCAATGTCACTAATGAATAAAAAAACTTACATAGGGTTAGACAAGATTAGATCCCATAAAATGCACAAAACTTTAACAATATCAACAATATTTATTCAACACACACTTTATATTATGACTTTATGTCATGCATTATGCAAGGTGCTAGGGATATAAACTCAGTCCCTGCCCTTCCATGTATTACAGTCTATAGGGTACATTTTAGATGGTGAGACAATTGGTTTAAATATTAACTTCCATCCAGAACCAATTTCCTTCAAAACATTCCACCTTGAAACAGTCAATTGTGCCCAGATTCTTAGGGTTGAATAAGAACATTGATTCTTCCACAGTCAACATATGGCCTGAAGGGAGGGGATGTCAGTTTCCAGAGCAAAGAAAAAGGATCTACTGGGCAATCATATTAGTACTACCACATCTCTCCAAAACATTTCTAGAATGGAATTGTAATTGTAATTGTAATTCCCAGACCGGAAAGATGACATAATCTAGAAAGGATGATTGGGGAAAAGAACATGGGCCTAGAGGGAAACTTAGTGCTAGCATTTATATTATTAAAACTTTTTTTTATTTTATATATTATTTTTATTATTTTATATTATTAAAATTTAATATTATTAAAATATAATATTATATTATTATTATTATTAATTTAATATAAATTAAAATTTATATTATTAAAATGTTTTGTAGAATCGAGTATGATCATCAATTTTTTTTTTTTTTTTTTTTTTTGAGACAGAGTCTCACCCTGTAACCCAGGCTAGAGTGCAGTGGCACAATCTCAGCTCACTGCAACCTCCGCCTCCTGGGTTTAACGCCTTCTGAGTTCAAGCAATTCTCCTGCCTCAGCCTCTCCCGAGTAGCTGGGACTATAAGCGTGTGCCATGATGCCACGTAATTTTTTATTTTTAGTAGAGATGGGTTTTCACCATGTTGGCTAGGCTGGTCTCGAACTCCTGACCTCAAGTGATCCACCTGCCTTGGGCTTCCAAAATGCTGGGATTATGGGCATGAGCCTCTGTGCCTAGCCGATGATCACTTTTTTTAAGAAAGAAAAGTAATTTATTAAATACTCTCCTGTACAGAAATCCTTTAAAAACTTATGCTTAGTTTTCAATCTGTATAACCCCGATAAATCATTGCACTTAAGTACATGAATAATAACTATTCTCATTTATTTATATACTCTATATATATTCATATATGTGTGTATATTTACAGTTTCTTCTTTGGAGGAAAGAAACTTCTCTCTCTTTTCTCCTGTTCTTGAACGTCCTCTCCCCCAACACCTGTCTACAAAACAACCAATGTTAATAACCAGTGTGTCCCTCCATGTGTACACACGCATATGCAGGTTTCTTGGTAAATGCTTTACAAACATGGAATTTTACTTTTCTCCCTCAACAGTACCTCATGGAAATTCTTCTAAGTCAACTTAGTGACATTGAAAATTAGACAGTTTCTAAAGTCAGAGAGGAATTTTCAATGGTTTTACAATATTACATATGTAAGTGTTCTACGTCAGTCATTTCTCAATCAGGTATTAACTTTGTTTCCAGGTTTTGCCACAACAAACCTTGTAGCAATAAAAATCCTACATGCAAGTCTATACATACTGGTGTTTTTATTTCTATAGGAGCAATTTCTGGACCAAATGAAGGTGGTGATTCAGGACATTGGCCCACTCGATGTCCTGATTCGGCGTCTTCCTGGTCATAACAGAGACAGCAGCTCCCTTGGCAGGTCCAATTCTGTGGCATGGATTTTAGAATTGGTCCTGGAATTTCCGCTCAAAATCTATCTCCTTATCTCTATTAATGAGTTTGTGAGCAAAATTTACAATTTAATAGAACTTTTCCTTTTCTTTCTTGCTTTTTTTTTTTTTTTTTTGAGATGGAGTCTCACTCTGTCATCCAGGCTGGAGTGCAGTGGCGTGATCTCTGCTCACTGCAGCCTCTGCCTCCTGGTTTCAAGCCATTCTCGTACCTCAACTTCCCCAGTAGCTGGGACTACAGGTACCCACTACCACACCTGGTTAATTTTTGTATTTTTAGTAGAGATGGGGTTTTGCCGTGTTGGCCAGTCCCTGGTCTTGAACTCCTAACCTCGAGTGATCTGCCTGCGTTGGCCTCTGAAAGTGCTGGGATTACAGGCATGAGCCACTGCGCCCAGCCTCCAATAGATGTTTTTCTATTTGAACCAGCTAGAGAGGATTCTATTGTCTATCACTAAAAGTCCTAGCTGATCCAGTGTATTTTAAATTTTAATAAAAGACAGCAAAAATTTTTTGAATAAAATGCTGTCCATATTCAAGATGATGACACCCTCCTGTCCCTGATAGAAAAAGGGTTTTGGGTTGCTTTTCCAGAAAAGGTAAAAGATTAGTACAAATTTATTAATTTGCTCGGGAGGAATTCACATTGCATGACTTATATCAACTAGAGAGACCTGCTTATCTTTCATCAGTGCTACTGGACAGTGGATGACCCAACTCCACGTAGCTCCCTCTTCCTGAGACAGAGTCTTGTTCTGTTGCCTAGGCTGGAGTGCAGCCACGCGATCTTGGCTCACTGCAACCTCCGCCATACAGGTTCAAGTGATTCTCCTGCCTCGGCCTCTGAGTAGCTGGGACTACAGGTGCATGCCACCATGCCCGGCTAATTTTTGTATTTTAGTAGAGGCGGGGTTTCACCATGTTGGCCAGGCTAGGCTGGTCTCAAACTCCTGAGCTCAGGTGATTTACCCACCTCGGTCTCCCAAAGTGCTGGGATTACAGGTGTGAGCCATAACACCCGGCCCCTCTTCCTTTATAAATGTGAGAATCTCCAGAAAGAAACCTCAGACTTTCTTCATTCCTCTCCCATTATGCAACAAGGCACATTGATTTCCTGCTGTTGGTTGTTACTTTTTGGGTACAAATAAGAAAGAAGCAAGCCACTGTTTTTTAAAAACTACCTATATGGCAGATCTCATTCAATAGCCATAAGAAAGACTGGTTTGAAAACATGCCTCCCTCAAGCCCCCCACCTTTTATATTTTTCCTGAAACTTTCACACTTAAAAATAATCATTTGGGCCAGGTGGGGTGGCTCATGCCTGTAATCCCAGCACTTTGGGAGGCCAAGGTGGGTGGATCACAAGGTCAGGAGTTCAAGACCAGCCTGACCAACATGGTGAAACCCCATCTCTACTAAAAATCCAAAAATTAGCTGGGAATGGTGGTGCATGTCTGTAATCTCAGCTACTCAGGAAGTTTAGGCAGGAGAATTGCTCGAACTCGGAGGCGGAGGTTGCAGTGAGCCAAAATCAGGCCACTGCACTGATTTTGCCTTGTTGCATAATAGGAGAGGGGGCCGGGTGTTATGGCTCACACCTGTAATCCCAGCACTTTGGAAGACCGAGGTGGGTAAATCACCTGAGCTCAGGAGTTTGAGACCAGCCTAGCCTGGCCAACATGGTGAAACCCCGCCTCTACTAAAATACAAAAATTAGCCGGGCATGGTGGCATGCACCACATCCAGCCTGGGTGACAGAGCGAGACTCCATCTCGGGAAAAAAAAAAAAATTAATACTCATTTGAGGATGTGAATAAAAACCAAATCAAATAGTGCATCTGTTTAAATCATTTATTTCAATACAGGCATTGTTTCAAATTTGCACCTTGTCTTGTAACACATTTCATACCCAGAGAACAGGTCTGAGAACAAGTACATAATAGGATTATTTGACAAAGTTTTAACAAAAGTGCTTGCAGCTTATTTGTTTCAGATATACAGAATCACCAGTCACAAAGAGCCACTAAGTGGCAATACATTCACAAACTTGCCTGGGAAGTAAAATATTTTACATATTTACACTGTACATTTAAATGGGATATTCTGAAGCATTATTATTATCAATAAACTCTTAGCAAGAAGTTCTCTTAAACCCTCTGGCACTTAACAAAGAATATTAATTTTATGGAGCTATGAGTTTTCCAGTTTGATTCCCATCTTTGCCATAACCTAAGTGGATTTTTACCCCCTCCAGTACACATATTTACCTCCTATACAAAGTAGCTTTTATTAGCTTATCACCAACCAAACCTTTGTTAGTAGCAATTGGAATTTTGTTGGCATCAATGTATTTACAATGTAAGAGTAAATTATTTAGAGGGGAGTCTCTAGGAATTTTGTTGGCATCAATCTATTTACAATGTAAGAGTAAATTATTTAGAGGGGAGTCTCTAAAAATTAAAATAACCTAATTAAACCCTATTTTAAATGGACTTTACAGTATAAAATTTATGGTTATAGAAATCTAGTATATAAATAAGTTTATAATTTATAAGGTACTTATTAGGATTGATTCCCCCATGATTTACTCCATTTACATGAATGTATCTTTTAACAATGATTATATCTTTCAGAAAACAAGTTATGAATATAAAAATGACTATTATAAGTTACCATAGCTATACCAAAAATGAACATTAAAATGCAGCGACTTATATGTTAAAATACATAGAAATTTGCTATACTTCTTTAACGAAGTGCTTTATAAAAGCATAAAATTATAAAAGGTGCTATTTTCATGAATTTTGTGTTTTTCTGATACTTGAGCCAGACCAACATGCAAACGTTACAAATAGTGCAACTGAACACTGGCCATCAATTACCTTTAAATTTAAATAGTAGATTCCAGTGCAGTCTGGGCCCCAAAGCAGTTTCACCCTTACCTAACTAACCTAACTCTTAATATAGCCTAAACTCACTGAAAAATAAGCTAACTTCATTTCACCTTTTGTAGCATACACGTAGACTCAGAGTATATACTGAAATATAATTTGAAAGCTGATCATTAAAAAAATCAAGAAACTCAATATTAAAATACTAACTCTGAGTATCTTAAAATTGCATAGAAAATGTAGGTCATGGTTTATAAACATTTTATTTACATAATCAGATAAATAGGCTGGGCAAGGTGGCTCATGCCTGTAATCCCAGCAGCTTGGGAGGCTGAGTCGGGCAGATCACCTGAGGTCAGGAGTTTGAAACCAGCCCGGCCAACATGGCGAAACCCTGTCTCTACTAAAAATGCAAAAATTAGCCAGGCGCGATGGTGGGCGCCTGTAATCCCAGCTACTCGGGAGGCTGAGGCAGGAGAATCACTTGAACCCAGGAGGTGGAGGTTGCAGTGAGCCGAGATCGTACCATTGCACCCCAGCCTGCGTGACAGAATGAGACTCCATTTCAAAGAAAATAATAATAATAATCAGATAAATAGAAAAAGAGGAAAGGCAGAATTTACAAACATATATTAAACAAGAAATAAAGTGTTATTTATTCTTTGCCATACAAATTTGCATTGAAAAGTTCACAATATTTGATTTTTGAGCTTTTTGAGCTCAGGATTGGTCAGACCTTGAAGTTTAAAATAGTTGACAGATTTAGGGAATAGCTTTCATGTCAGTTACCTCATGCTCATGAGCTTTGAGTTGCATGGGAACCATGTAAACTAACCCAGGCTTTTCGTGTCTAGGTAAGGGAATGGTTAGAAGGATAATAATAATATAGTTCTTTCTTAAATCTCTATCAGTTCCAGATCTCTATACACTTCACCAACACCTATCATTATTCTTAGTTTATAACGAAGAAACGGACTAGGTATAAAAAATGGAAAATTAGATTAGGTCACGAAGCAAATATAAACCAAACAAGATAAAATCCATTCATGTTGACTATCATAGTATTGAGATCCAGGAATGCATGCTCTCTGTAGTTAAAGCAGATTATCTTCACTGCCATCTATTGGTCTTTATCCTGAATTAGAAGAAAAATTCCCCAAGGTTCTGCGTGGCAACTAAAGAGTTAGGAAAGTCAAAATATCAGTGGGTATCATAAGTGGTTTACTCTAGATAAATTATTGAGAGAATCATAGTGACAGGCCCTTAGGAGCCCTGCCTTAGAATTTCCCAAGGGTTTGGTAAATGATCCTGCAGTGAAGACTGAATTCCAGGGTATCAGATCTGACTTGATGGCATTTGAGGGACTTGGCCAAGGTTCCCACTTGATATTTGGGACTAAAATGTCCCACCTGAAAAGAAGTGGTCTACCTTGCAATTAAAGAAAATGTGGGCCAGGCACGGTGGCTCATGGCCATAATCCCAGCACTCTGGGAGGCCGAGGTGGGCAGATCACCCGAGGTCAGGATTTGAGACCAGCCTGGTCAACACGGTGAAACTCCATCTCTACTAAAAATACCAAAAAAAAAAAAAAAAAAATTAGCCAGGTGTGGTGGCAGGTGCCTGTAGTCCCAGCTACTCAGGAGGCTGAAGCAGGATAATTGCTTGAACTTGGGAGGAGGAGGTTGCAGTGAGCTGAGATTATACCATTGCACTCTAGCCTGAGCAACAAGAACAAGATTCCATCTCAAAAAATAAACAAACAAACAAAAAAACCAAACCTGGGCATGGTGGTTCACATCTCTAATCCTAGCACTTTGGGAGGCTGAGGCAGGCAGATTGCCTGAGCTCAGGAGTTCGAGACCAGCCTGGGCAACACGGTGAAACCCCATCTCTACTAAAATACAAAAATATTAGCTGGGCGTGGTGGCATGCGCCTGGGTGTGCCTGTGATCCCAGCTACCCAGGAGGCTGAGGCAGGAGAATCGCTTGAACCCAGGAGGCGGAGGTTGCAGTGAGCCGAGATCATGCCACTGCACTCCAGCCTGGGTAACAGAGCAAGTCTCCATTTCCAAAAAACAAAAACAAAACAAAACAAAACAAAACAAGAACAGCAACAAAAGAAAATGTGAAAATGGATAGTTCTGAGGAAATGGAAAAAGCCAGTTGCTGAGAGAGCTGCAGTAAAGACAAGTCGGTCCCATGAAGGGATGCCTGTTTCCTCTCTCTGCTCCTCAGCTATGTTCTCTTCATATGCAGAAATTCTGTGACCAGGCAACTCTCTGTATGGCCAGGTTGCCTGGCCTAAGTCCTTGGCTTGACTAAAAGCCCTTAATAATCCAGCCAGTGCCCCACAGTTTCAGAGGAATTTCTAGAAGTGCTAACCTTCTATTGGCTTACTAGGGTAGGGATTCAGGTCTTCATCTATAACCTCAACATATGCTTTGACCATGTGCCTCCCAGGCTCCACTACGGATATAACAGGATGTATTTAGAAAATTCCTTTATCTTTTTTTTTTTCCTTTTTGCAGTTTCTCAGGTTAAAAAAAAAAATTCCTTTATCTTTGTTTGAAAGAGAAGATCATCACCTTAAACTTCATAAATGTTCATGAGTCAAACAGGATGATAATATTTACCCCACTGTTATCATCCCTACCTTTTATTTAATGTCATGAGTATAGGGTGTGGACTGGAAGAAGCCATACAGAGTTTCACAGTTCTGCGGGGTAATTAGTAAGTTTTGTATGTGTGCCTGGGATATTAGGGTTGTAAATCACAATTAAAGATGAAAAATGTTAGGAGGGAAGTAAAGCAGAAAGCCCAAATCAGACAGTGAATTAGGGATTAAGTGGGAGTGGTAGAAAGGCAGGCTAAGAACATTTACAGAGAGAGAAAATAGCAGAGACTATCCCAAAACAAGAATTCATTGTTCTAACATTCAGGAAGTATCTATATAGGGTGTGGAGGAAAAAAAGGAGATGTGGGACATTTCAGAGCAGACACTGCCCAGACTAGATCTTTTATCCTCCCATGCACATGCACACATACACCTCAGTTCCATTATACGCTTTTGGTGAAAAAGGTAAAGCATTTTAATGAAAAAGCCTCACAGTTCTGACTCTTTGTCATTTTCATCCAGGTAGTATTCATCATCTGTGGTTGTGTCTGTGTCACAATCTGAGTCCACTGGGTCATCCTCATAGATATTAAGCGGTTCACTTGGAGATAAGCCATCTTCTGGCATCTGACTACTGGGAGAATTTGAGCTTAACGACTCTGAGGGGTTGGGAGGGTTCCTCAAATCATCTTTTAGGAAGCCAGGGTTCTTAAGAAAACTTGGTTTCCATAATCTTCCTTGTGTAAGTGACCTCTTTACATTCTCTAAGAAAGCTAATTGTTGTTCTTTCCCAAAGATCCCATAGTCGATAGGTCTGTATATAGATGTTGCAGACCTGGGACCTGTTTTTGTACCGCTGCGATAAGCCCAACTTTCATTTCCATCGTAGGAGGGGAGTTCAGAAAAAGATCTGAATCTTCGACTGTACCCATTGTTGACAGAGAATTCATTTCCAAGTGTCAGTCGACTCAGGGCATTGTCAATAGACGTGCTTTCAGAAAAATGGCGCTCTCTGACTTTTGGAGGATGACTTTTTCGTAGTAGATCGCCATGCACATTAATGCTTTTTAAACTCTTTGAACGATAGAGGTGTGGCTCAGGTTCCCACTCCAGAGATGAAGCACTCCTTTGTTGCCGCAGCAAACTGGCCAGTGGGATGCTTACTCTAGATTTCTGTGCAGGCTCCAGTGGAAAAGGAGGGCTCAGCCTCCTCTGATCGTCAGAGAATTCTGCTTCCCTGAGGCTGGTGAATGTGATGGGGGATGGGGCTCCTGATTCTCTTTCTAAATTCTCAGCTACTGTGACATCTTTAGAAATCTCATGCTTTGATGGTGATTCTGAGACATTTTTAAACTCGTTCTGATGTCGTTGTGAAATGCTGTTAGACTTCTGGTTGCTGATGTGTGTAGAGGGTTCTCTGTTGGGTAGTACAGTAATGGGGATAGGGTTCTCGGATTTCTTCACATGCTTTCCATCCTCACTCAACCTGCTTTCGCCTATGGACTCTGCAGATTTTGGAGTAGGCTCAGGGAACAGTGGGTTGCACTCCACTGTGCCAAGAGATAAATGGTCAAAGCCAGATCTGCTTCCACTTTGGGGGAAGATAGTAGCTACATGTCTTCTGGGGCTTACATCTTTAGCTGGGAATTTTCTGTTTGCTTTAGACATGACTGCCAATCTGTGTTTAACTGAAGATCTATTTTCCCCCTTTACTAGGTCATCAGAGTTGGTTTTATTTTTATTGTTTCCTTCAGGAAGTGAAGGTTGATCCCAAGCTGATTTCTGCATTTCATCTTCAGCCTTCCTGCTCTCTGTCATATTTGCCTCCTGACTTCTTTGAGGTAATTCTCTGGGTTCAGACTGCAGACTCTCTAAATTTAGTTCATCTGACTGAGTCTCCTCACCAAGCTGTAGTTTATGCAATGCTGGAGTAAGAGCAAAGACTTGACTCTCTGAGTGAGAAAGTGTTTTATTAGTCATTTTTTGGCAGTTGGTTCCGATGTCCCCTCTGCCTTCCCTAGGCTGTGATCCACTGGAGCCATCACCTACAGTTGTGGATGTGTGATCTTTCTGAGGACACTTCCCACTTCCAGTAAAAGGAATGGCTCTACCACTCCCTGTACACTCCCAAGAATTTCTTCTGGCTTGGGAATTTCCAATATTAACTTCTGAAAGAGCTGGAAGACTAGAGGGACCACTGTTACTTGAATTAATGGATTGTTGACAATTTTCAGATTTTTCTTCGGAAACATTTTTTCTCTGAGGCATCAATAAAGTATGCAGGGTTTCACTTTGCAGTTTTTTACCTTTTTCTTTCTTGTTTTCTGAATCACCTAGAGGTGCTTTAGCTAAATTATCTGAAAAAATCTCTCTGGCTTTAGATTCCTCTTCAGGAAGAGAAACAGCTGCCTCAACAGAAGCCATTTCCTGTAATGTAGGCACTAGGGGCCCCCTATTTGATAATCGGAAGGCAGTCATATTTTCAGAGGTGAGCGTCTGATCAGAGTTGACTGACATCTTTAGATTTTCACATGACGGTGTTCCTGACTGCTCTCGTGTAAAATAATTCTGTTCGTCTTTTTCTAAAGCATTAGGAAATGTTTCAGTCTCCACTTGAGGTGATTCTGTAAGTGAATTAGTATTTTGTGCATACTGTTGAAGGAGGTTACAGAATTTTTTGCTGGGTTTCCTCGGTAGAGTATAATATATTGAGACCACTTCCAGACATTTTACATTGTCGTCATCACCAGAAACAGAAAATGTACTAGTTGTCTTAACTTTATGTAATGTTTTCCCATGTTCTTTTCCTGACAAGTCTGAACAAAAAGGTAAAGGGTCTTCATTTGAAAGGGCAAGTACACTTCTCCTGGAGGCAGCCATTTTACCCTCTTTCTCAGTGCATTCTTGGGAGTTTTCCTTTCGGTGGTGTTGTTTGGTTAAAGAACAATCTCTAACAGATGAGTCACTTTCCACAGGGCTAATGATTCTCTCCCAAGCCCTTGGCATTAGCTCAGAAGCATCCGTGCCTGAGGTCAATGGCTTTTTTCTTTCTTCTCTTCCAGTTGAGGCATGTGGCTCCCCTGAGGGAGACGACGTAGCCCTGTTAATGAGGAATGGAAGGGGTCCTTTTCTAATGGAAGTAGATCCACTGCTTTTTACATTTGTCATTCTCTCTGTGGCTTCAGGTGCTTCCAGGGCTGCGTCTGAAATGACTTTGGAACATTCATTTGCTGACTCAGGAGAACTGGGACTAAATTTGTTTAATGTATGGTTCCCCATTGCATCTTCCACATTATTTTTGATTTGGAAGGGAGGTGGCCCATTCCTCAGTGAAGCAGCCATTATTTTACTTCCTGACTGCCTGCCATGTACGAGAAAACTGCTTGATTTTCTTGGCAAGGTACAATAAATTGTGTCAAGCTCAGAAACTTTGGAATTGCTTTGATTTGCTTCAATGAGGCTCCTGTGATCACTGGTGGGTACTGATATACTTTCTGTTTTGCTTAACTTTTCAATACAGGATATATGATGCCTTATTTTTCCTTTTCCTCTTTCATTCCTAAAAGGAGAGTGTGAATGGCATTTGACATCAACCACTTCATCATGTGTAGGCACATGACTATCATTTCTCTCTTGGTTTTCTGAGTGGCTTAAAATAAACTGATTCTTTTGGTTCTTCCCAGCATTGTCTTTTTCTTCTCTTTCTCCTAGCGATGGATCTTTGTCTGAAGGACTTCTCCTGGAGAACACTGTAGTAGATGGAACCACAGGAGCATCAAGGGAAGAATTATTTGATGGTGAGGAATCTGGTAGTGCAGCTGATGACAGATCTAAAGAATCACACAAGGTCTTGTGGCCAGCAGTCAACTTGCCGCAGTTGGTAGAATGAATTGTGGCACATTGTTCTCCCTCAGTATCTAAAATAACAGGCTTTTCTGGAGACTGTGCATTTTGAATATCAGTTGGTGAAGAGCTCCAGTGGTTGGTTGTAATAATGCTTGAAATATCTTCATTACTTACAGTTAATTCCTGGTGACAACCTTGGTCTGTCCTGGGGAAAGATGGTGGTGTTCTGTGTTCCTGAATGAAAGGAAGGGAAGCTGTTGAGCCAAGTTTTCTGTTCTCAGTAAACCTCTTATCTTGTTTAATGTCATTGGATTTATCTTTGTGTGGTGTATACATTTTGGAGGTATCTTTCCTGGAAAAGACTCTGGGTGACTTTTTTGAACTTATTGTGGTAGATGCACTAAAACCAAATCTGTTGCTCTTGGCTGAGTCCTGGGAGAAAGGATTTTGAAAATCAGGTAAAGAGTTTGAGATCCCTCTCTGTGAAACAGGTTGGGGTACTTCACCTACCTTGTTTGTCTGGTCCATCTTGCTTAGCTGTTTGTCTTCTTCTGAAATAGATTCATTTAAGTCTTTCTCATTATTCACTTCTGTGACCAAGATAATGGGCTGGCTTTTGGCAAGAGGCAGAGAGTCAATTGAATTGCTGTTGGTCACAGTGACTTCTGTATGGCTTCTCATTGGATGAGAGGCAGGCTTATTAGGAATAATTTTCTGCAAAGTGACTGTGGGATTCTGCAAGTTGGGACTCTGAGGATTCCTTCTATCATCAGAAGTCTGGGGAAAGGAAGTTTTGAATGAGGATGCTAGAGGCTGAGCAATTCCAAATGAGGAAGCTTCTTTGTTTATATGTACTTCTACGGGAGAACTGTCCTGTTGGCTTACCAACTCACCGGATTTGACGTGATAGCTTGAACCAGTCATGGAGCAAACATTTGGTGTGCCAAAATGAGAAGTCAATTTGGTCTCATTACCATGTGATACCGCCATGCTCTCCAGTGTGGATGTCTGAAAATCAAACTGCCAGGGATGTGGCTCTTCTTGGACTCTGGAAACATCTGTTCCATAACCAGAAGAAAATGATTCCCAGTGTTCAGAAGAAACACTATGGCCATGAATGGCTGATGCACTATTTGCTTCCATGGAAATCATTTCAAAGTCTCTGTCAGAAGAACTGAATGATTTCCTGCTTTGATGAAAGTCAGACCAGAAAGAATGTCCTTTCTGTTGGCTCCAAAAAGGACTTTGTCCAAATCTCCTCTGTTCTCCGCTTCGTCCAAAGGTATTGCTGAAGAAAGACCTGGCAAATGGGTTGCTTTGATGGTAGAATGGCATATTCTCTGAGTTCTCAAAAGTGTCAGGACTCATTGCATTCTCCATGGGAACATTTAAACTAACACGTTGGTAAACATTCTGTGAATGGTACGATTCATATCTCCTATTCTCCTGAAAACCCCTGGGATACACATACTTGTCAGCAGGATCAATTTCCATTGGTGATGGTGCCCTCAGGAACTCTTCCTGGTTCTCCCTATCTCTAGAGGAATCCGATCTGTTCCATATGATGGATGATAAAGGAGTTCTCTTTGGACTCTGCTGGTGCCTTGGTGGTATAAACCCACTCTTGTTCTGAGCTGTGGCTGGAAAATGTAAGCTTCTTGCTGTGAAATGCCCTGTGGCTGGTAAGGCCGACCGTTGTCTGCTGTCAAAACACAGCGAAGTACTTCCAAAAGTATTCTTTTGCACATAATCTTCTTTAAAGACTCTGGGCTCCCTTGTCCTGTACATATCATAAATTGTCCTTGTCCTAGGAGAAAAGGTTTTATAACCTTCCCTAGGAGTTCCTGGTCTTAGGATGTCATAGATAGACATATTGGAAGTTTCATTATAGTGTTTTTTGTGCCTTTCTGTGATATTACCATGTCTGCTACCACTGGAATAAAAGTGACTGAACTGTGTCCTTGATCCATAGTTGAGGGGTGTTCTGGTATTCACTGAGCTTGCAGACTGTTCCTGAGCCAATTTGCTATCCAAGTCATCTAAAACTGAAAAGAGAATGTGAATCAACTTTTTTGTATATGTTTTTACAGTGTAATAATAATTTGAGTTATTGAAGGCTCCTTTTCAAGAAACATAATCATTTATAATTTTATTTTTTATCATATTATCATAAATGTTATAACATGAATTTTGATTATATTTTTAAGATAGTCTGACTTTTACAAGACTATAGTGAAAATTTATTTCCTGTTTTTTCAAATCACTTTTTTTCAAAGTGAACTTTCCATAACGCCCTAAGGAAATAGAACTATATTCTTGTAACAATGAATTTTAATCATGGTTTTTTTTAGTGCATCTAAAGAGTACTGAGTTTTTCTAAGATATGGGCTAGTAATAAAAGGGAACTAATAATGCAGACATTGAATAACTAGACAATTGTTAGTGTTGTTAAGCCTTGTCTTTTCATTTCTTTCATGTCACTAGGTTGCTACAATATTTCCAGCTGTGTATACCTCCTGGGATCATAATAGAAACGAGCCTCTGTAAGTAGCATATGATTTCTAGGTTGTACTGTAAAACAGTATTACCACCAAAAGCTTAGCACCTAATTTATGAACATACTTAGGTGGATGGGGGATTCGAGCAATATATATAATTAAAAGTGCCAGATAATATTATTAAATGATATACCAATGGTAGATTTTTTTTTCTGGAAAAATTAATACCTGTTAACACTCCTATAAAACAGCACTTTCTGCGTGTCAGGCAGAGTCCTAAACACTTAATATATTAACTCATTAAATCCTCACACCACCTTAGAAGGTTGGTCCTATTACTATTATTATTCTATAATGAGGAAACGGAAGCAAGAAGAGATTAAGCAAATTCTTAAGATCACACAGCGCTGGGATTTGAACCCAGACCGTCTGTTTCCTGAGTCCATGCATAAGACCACTGTGCAATGCAACCTCTGTGTCCATGCATACGACCACTGTGCAATGCAACCTCTGTGCCATAAAAGCTCACTTTTTAGCCGGGCACAGTGGCTGACGTCTGTAATCCCAGCCCTTTGGGAGGCCAAAGCGGGCAGATCACGAGGTCAGGAGATCGAGACCATCCTGGCTAACACGGTAAAACCCCGTCTCTACTAAAAATACAAAAAATTAGCCGGGTGTGGTGGCAGGCGCCTGTAGTCCCAGCTACTTGGGAGGCTGAGAATTCTCCTGCTGAGGCAGGAGAATGGTGTGAACCTGGGAGGCAGAGCTTGCAGTGAACCGAGATGGTGCCACTGCACTCTAGCCTGGGCGACAGAGCGAGACTCTGTCTCAAAAAAAAAAAAAAAAAATAACCCAGGAAAAAAACCCTCACTTTCTTTATGAACCATACAGATGATTTTACTGTGAGATGAGCTCATAGTTTTACAAAGACGTGAAGCTGCTGTTGTCAAATAATGATTACTTTTCTCTCAGGAGCAAAGTTGGGGGTGATGTCAAAGTCAGTGCCCAGGGGCCTCCTTATGATAACTGAAGACCTAGACCAAGCCCAGACCCAGGGCTCTTGCTCTCTAGGACCACAGCCTCTGTGATCTCAGACAAGCCTGTGTTACCTTTTGGTGACACAGTTGGCTTTTCTTTGAATTGTATCAATTTAATTGTACTTGACATGTTTTCCTCAATAAAAACCCATTAGACTTTGAATAGAATCATAATCTTTTGAGGTTTGTAGACTCTCTAAGACCTACTCTATAATAGATATAGTTTAGTATATTCATGTTCAATAAATATGAAGAAATTACAAATTTTATTTCAACTGTATAATGACAGGAAATGTAAGTGTCTGAGAACACATAGGTGAAATGTACATACAACATGCCAATTATGTTAGGGCAGATGCCAAAGGGATTTAAAAAAATCTGTTCTGGATTTTTCCCTATCCTATTTTATTTGCAAGTTGGTGTTATTAAGTTTGTACAACCAAAAGAAAAACTGATCTTGAACGTTAAGGTTATGTAATTAAGGAATTCTTTAGGGAATAAATCTGTCAATGTTTTAGTGAAAAATATTTATTTTTCCCTAGGACCTGAAATAATTTGTTCCCTATAGCCACAATAAAATAAGCAATGCTGAGGTATAAGGTGGGGCAAACAAAACAAAACAAAACAAAACAAAACAAAACTGCATAATGAATAAAAATCTATCTTTAAAACAAATTATAATGAAAATCTCTTTGATGTCCATTCTCCCTTTCAAGCTGTTTATGTTTTTCTTTCCCCTTAAAGTCTTGGCTGACTACAAGAGCAGAATGTATTTACAACAGAAAATACAGAAAAGTATAACAATATAGGTAAATCACCAGGAATTCTACCTAGAGGTAACCACTCTTAACATTCCCATGACAGGATTTTAAATTAAAGCCACTTAGAATCCCAGATTAACAATGCTATTTACTCACCACTCCTGACATCAGAACAATTCCTGTTCTGCTTCTCTACATTATTTTCAGAAAGGCCACATTATTATTACTTTTTTCATTCCATAAACAGTAGCTCTCCTCTTCCAAAACAACCTTCTTTTGGAACAAAGATTTTCGTCTGTTCTCTGCCAGGATGCATCTGACTGAAGAAAGCCCCTATGTTGACTGTCCAGCTGACTGTCTTCCCGACTGCTGTACCACACGATAGGGGCCAGGCGATGGTACTGCCTTTGCAAACTAAATGTAATTCCTCAAGGTGAAGCTGGTGGCGAGTTCAGAGTTAACTTTTCAAATGGTCAGGCTTATACAGAATAACCTTTGTAAAAGTGAACTATGATCAGATAGTGATAAGGTACACGTGCATTTGGAATGCCACTGCTTTTGGAACCTGTTTCAGTTTTTATCATCATACAAGGTTAATTGTCTAATGAATTAGATTTTATCACAGTGTATTTCGGTCCTAATCTGGAACAATAAAAGTCTATTAAACAGCAAACTTTGTAGATGTATTTCCTAAAGACATATTTCCTTTTTACCTGAGGTTAATTTTTTTTTTCCAAGATGGAGTTTTGCTCTCTCACCCAGGCTGGAATGCAGTGGCACGATCTCAGCTCACTGCAACTTCTGCCTCCCAGGTTCAAGCAATTCTCCTACCTCAGCCTCCCGAGTAGCTGAGATTACAGTGCATGCCACCATGCCTAGCTAATTTTTGTATTATTTTCAGTAGAGATGGGGTCTCGAACTCCTGACCCCTGTGGTTAAATATTAAACATTATTACTACTCCATATATTTATCAGTCCTTGATTTGAGAATATTTGCTCAGATTATATTTAATCATAAGTTCTTAATACTTGTGTTAATAACATGTCAGCATCCTCTTCAAATAAGCTAAACAGGAGGACATAAAAATTAAAGTACAGCGTTTGATATGTTTTGAGTAGTTTAATACAAACTAGTTATTGTTTACTTCCTTTAGTACCAGTAGTTGCAAAGGCCATTTAATGCATGAACTTACCTTGGAAAAACTCATTCTCCAGCAGTGAAGCATCCCACGGCGGAGGCATGCCACTCTCCTCCCTCATGACTGCTGGCTTTGGGACAAATGCACTGTCAACTAGTTGATTTTCCAGAGGTGAACTGTATATTTTTGTCTGCTAATTTTAAAGTAGAGAACACAATATTATTTCTGAGCCTTCACCAGTCAAAATACTCACACGCTCCCACAAAACTGTCCCAAGCTTAAAAATATTAGTCTAAGGACTACAAATCCATTTTTCTAATATTTATTTCTCAATTTACAATGTGTTGTTTTTGCCATTTGTAACTGACCTGCAACTTCTCTATACCTACATTAATTCTTTCAATGATGAGACTTCAGGCAAGGTACTGAGCCTCTCTCTGCCAAAGTTTCCTACAAACTTGACACAGCACTGTCAGAGGCGTTTGAATCAGGGCAACTCCATTTCGAATAGGGGCTGGGTAAAATAAGGCTGAGACCTACTGGGCTGCATTCCCAGCCGGTTAAGGCATTCTAAGTCACAGGATGAGACTGGAGGTTGGCACAAGGTACAGGTCATAAAGATCTTGCTGATAAAACAGGTTGCACTAAAGAAGCCGGCTAAAACCCACCAAATACCAAGATGGCAACAAGAGGGACCTCTCCTGTTGTCCTCACTGCTACACTCCCGCCAGCGCCATGACAGTTTCAAATGGCATGGCAATGTCAGGAAGTTACCCTATATGGGCTAAAAAGGGGAGGAATGAATAAGCCACCCCTTGTTTAGCATAATATCATCAAGAAATAATCATAAAAATGGGCAACCAGCAGCCCTCGGGGCTGCTCTGTCTATGAGATAGCCATTCTTTTATTCCTTTACTTTCTTAATAAACTTGCTTTCACTTTACAGACTCGCCCTGAATTCCTTCTTGTGCGAGATCCAAGAACCCTCTCTTGGGGTTCTGGATCCAGACCTTTTTCTGGTAACATCTTCCTGGCCACCACGGAAGGAACAATACTAAGGAAACCTTCCAATCAAAGGCTAACTTTGGGTAAGTGGTGGGGTGCGGTAACAGCATTACATAGATCTTAGTGGGGGTTCCTTGCAGAGAGGAAAGAAATTGACCCCTCTCGAGTTTGGAGTGCTGTCTCCATGGCTCCAATGGCTTGGATTTTGGATTTCCTAACGATGTACATTTTTTTCAAGACTCTGTTAGCTAGAACTCTTGGTGGACCTTAAGATTTGTGAACTTGGCCGCGTGCGGTGGCTCATGCCTGTAATCCCAGCACTTTGAGAGGCCAAGGTGGGCAGATCACTTGAGGCCAGGAGTTCGAAACCAGCCTGGCCAACATGGTGAAACCCCTGTCTCTACTAAAAATACAAAAATTAGCTGGATGTGGTGGCCAGTGCCTATAATCCCAGCTACTCCGGAAGCTGGGCCAGGAGAATCACTTGAACTTGGAAGGCGGAAGTTGTAGTGAGCTAAAATCACGCCACTGCACACCAGCCTGGGCAACAGAGCAAGACTCCATCTCAAAAAAAAAATAAAAAAAAAACCCCACAAGAAAACAAAAATACAAAAATTAGCTGGACGTGGTGGCAGATGCCTGTAATCCCAGCTACCTGGGAGGCTGAGGCAGGAGAATCGCTTGAACTGGGCAGGTGGAGGTTGTAGTGAGCTAAGATGACACCAGTGTACTCCAAGCTGAGAGACAGAGGGAGACTCTGTCTCAAAAAAATATATGAAATAAAATAAAATAAATAAAAAATAAAAATAAATTGTGAACCTGAGGATTTAGGGGGAAAAGTGTGTTTCCATTAGAGGTCATCTAGAATAGAGGTCTCTGACCCCTGGGCCGCAGACTGGTACTGATCTGTGGCCTGTTAGGAATCAGGCTGCACAGTGTGGGGTAAGGGGCGAGCATTACCTCCTGAGCTCCGCTTCCAGTCAGCTTAGCCCCGGGATTAGGCCTTAGATTCTCACAGGAGGGCGAACCCTACTATGAACTGCGCATGCGAAGGATGTAGGTTGTGCTCTCCTTATGAGAATCTAATGCCTGATGATCAGAGGTGGAAGTTTCATTCCCAAACCATCTACCAGCCCTTTCCGTGGAAAAGTTGTTTTCCATGAAGTGGGTCCCTGGTGCCAAAAAGGTTGTGGACTGCCTATCTAGAATGGTAGAATCCCTCAGACGGCCATAAGGAGCTGATCTGGTAGTTCTGAAACGAAGGCACTCAAGGGTATGACTGTATAAATAATAAATGGCTTAAAAAAAAACCTATTGCTAGTTTTCAATGAAAGGATTTAAGAGAATGATATAGAACTAAATTTGTTTTCCTTTATTATTATTTTTTATTTTATTTATTTTTTTCGAGGTGGAGTCTAGCTCTGTCGCCCAGGCTGGAGTGCAGTGGTGCAACCTCGGCTCACTGCAACCTCCACCTCCCTGGTTCAAGCAATTCCCCTGCCTCAGCCTCCCGAGTAGCTGGATTGCAGGCGCCCGCCACTACACCTGGCTAATTTTTTTGTATTTTTAGTAGAGATGGGGTTTCACCATATTGGCCAGACTGGTCTTGAACTCCTGACCTCAGGCAATCCTCCTGCCTCAGCCCTGCAAAGTGCTGGGATTACAGGCGTAAGCCACCTCGCCCAGCTATTATTATTATTATTGTTATTATTATTTTTACTAACAAATGTTCATCTTAATTTCATAAAATCTAATCACTGCCCTACTTTCAAGCTTTTGTCTTCAGAACCTTGCGAACATTATCCACTCCCAAGCCTTCACTTTCTTGTGCCAAAACTCCATTTGCATTTCCTTTGTCAAACTGGCTCTGTCACTCATGACTGCACTTTAACTCATCCTACACTCACCCACTTCCCTTTACAGTCTTTATTTTCAGCTCACTCTGCTACCCAGTCCTTGCCTCTTGAATCCCTCTCCCCCACCTCAAAATTTCCCTTTCTATTTGACCTTCACCACTACATTTCATCATTTCATCTCATCTTTCAAGCCTAAGACCACACGCCCATCCTTTCCAAAGCTCCAACTTCTTAATTTCTCCATAACAGGTCTGTCCGATTCCACGGTGCCGGTTCTCTTAACCCCTACATTTCTCACGACCTTGTGTTTTCACTCCTGCTTGTTTTCTTTCTCAAGGTCTAGGTCAGTTATTTCCTACAGAAACCTGCCCAAATTTCATTGACCTATGGTTTTCAGTTCTATGAGCAAGCCATGGTTGACCACTCACAAAGGAGATTTATTAATAAGAAAGGAGTGCTCCCATGATAACTTATTGGTCACTGAATATGATTTAGCATACTTACATAAAATTCGGAAGTAAACAAATGTTAAAAGCAAAACACAATTATAATGGGATACTGATTGGAGGTAATAAAACCTCAAACTAATCATTTGAGAAATCAGATCAGTTAAAGTTAATTCTTTTTACCCTACATCAAATTGTTCCCTTTTGTCTGTCCAACTCAGAGGTTACCCTACATCACTAATTGTTGTTAGTGATATAACAATTCATTACAGATCTTATAAATCCATTCTTCTCAAATCTTCAGTTTTGGTAGTTGGTGCAAAGTAGATATATCTGATTACGAGAACAGCAGGCATTCTCGACCATTTAACACCCAAACAATCTTTTCTCTGTGTATGTAGACCAGTACATTCCTTGTGGCCCCCAGGATCACATGCCTTTGTAATGATAATTTACAGTGAAATGAAAAGTACATGAACTGAGGGGTCATGTGAAGAGATGACCCTCTCTAGGTTGGGAAGAATTACTACCTTCTAGAGACCCTGAGTGTAATTTCCTCTGGTTTTATTTCGCCCAGACCCTCTACTTCAAGACCTACCCTACTCAAACAACATGTTCAGGATGCTTTCAACACACAGAGATGTAAATTATACAGCTGACAAGAGAAAATACTGAGATTTCATTTACACTCAACTGTAACTCTGCAAGGGTGACGTTAGTGATTAAAAAAAAACAAAAGGAACTGTTAGTCAATAGTAGGTATCAGACATAAAGATTGAAAACTATCACTACCCTATAGACTCCTAATTTTTATTTAAGCTATGTGTGAGATATTATTATTGTTGTTAGCAGCAGCAACTGAACATTGATTATTCTAGGCAATGTGTTAAGGGCTTTATGTGAGTTACTTCAGTTCATTTAGTTTTAACTACCCTGTGGAGTTGGTATTCTTATTATCCCTACTTTGAGAAAACTGAGGTTTCAAGAGGTCAGGTCATTTGCCTTTGGTCACACTGGTGGGGGGAGGAGGTTCATTTCCAGTCTGTCAGATTCCAGAGCCAATGCTGAAATACCTCATTCTACTCATGATCAAGTTTTGCAGCTCTTGGCTTATTAGTGCATTACATCCCTGTAGCAGGCATTCTCGTATTCTCTGAAGCCAAACACAGACCATAGAGCTGCTGGGAGGCTCCTGAAGTTTCTTATGACCTAGAAGAGAAGTACATCTCTCCAGGGCCCAGAGCAGACACTGACTGATCCTCCTCAGGGCTCAGTTTTGGACTTATAAGCCCCCTCAAAATAATGCTCCACGCTTTGGAGTTGTCAAAAAAGGTGAAGCCTATTTCCCATCCCTGGCCTAGAAGATGAGGAGGTTCAAACACCTCTTTGTAGCACAACTGTGTCAAAATCCTTTCCAATTTTTTTTTTTTTTTTTTAGACAGGGACTTGCTCCATCTCCCAGGGTGGAGTGCAGTGGTGCAATCACAGCTCACTGTAACCCCGAACTCCCTGCTCAAGCAGTCCTCCCACTTCAGCCTCTTGAGTAGCTGGGGCTACACATGTGTGCCACCACGCCTGACTAATTTTTTAATTTTTTGTAGAAATGGGGTTGCTATGTTGCCCAGGCTGGTCTCAAATTCCTGGGCTCAAGCAACCCTCTTTCACCTTGGCATCCTAAAGTGCTGGGATTACAGGCATGAGCCACCAAGCCCAGCCTCCAACTTTCTTGTATTTGAACAAAATTACTCATTTATTTTTAATATACTTAAAACTATCCTCTCTCACTGAATCCTTATAACAAATTTGTGAATTAACTAGGAATTATCATTCCCATTTTTTCAGATGAGGAAACTGTATCTCATGTAAGTGCCTTACTGAAGTCACATTAATAATCTATATGGTGGCACTGGCTACTCATACTCATATGATCTGATCCCAAGGCCTCTTCTTTCCATTTTTTTTTTTTTTTGCTGTTATTTCACTAATGTATATATCTTCAGTTAGATGGTAAACTCTCTGAAGAAAGGAACCTTGTCTGAGACATTCCATGCCTTTCATTGTATATGGCATGATACTTTGCACATAGTTATGAACTGATTTATGATATACCAAGGTAGAAAACTAACTATATAAGGCTGGGTGTGGTGGCTCACGCCTGTAATCTCAGCATTTTGGGAGGCCAAGGCGGGCAGATCGCTTGAGCTCCAGAGTTCAAGACCATCCTGGGCAACATGGTGAAACCCTGTCTCTACCAAAAATACAAAAACTTAGCAGGCTTGATGGCACATGTCTATGGTCTCAGCTACTTGGGAGGCTGAGGTGGGAGGATCGCTTAAGCCCTGGGGGCAGATGTTGCAGCAAGCTAAGATTGTGCCACTGCACTCCAGCCTGGGTGACAGAGTGAGACTCCATCTCAAAAAATAAAGAAAACTAATTATATAAGATGACTAGTATATATTATTATAGAAATTGAGACACTGAAGATTTGTAATATTAGGCTTCAGAAAAGCATGTTGGAGGCAGGACAGCATAGTGGTTAAGCACATGAGCTCTACATAGGTTCCAGTCCTGGCTCTGCCCATTAATATTTATACGACTTTGGGCAAGTTATCTAATCCCATTGTACCTTCGTTTCTTTCTTGGTAAAAGGAAAATAACAGCAACAGTAACAACACCCATTGCATAGGGTTGCTGTAAGAATTGGGTGAATTAATATTAATAGCTGTGATGCATTTAGAACGAGGTCTAGCACTTAATAATCCTTACTGTTGCTGCTACTATTCTTTTGTGGTTATAGAGAATTTCCTGGAGGACTCCTGTTGATGCTGGCAGCCAAATGAGGTAGAAAAGTATCCCACAGGATGAGAGGCCAGTTACAAAATGCTGGCTTTCAGGATCTCAGTTACATGGTACATAAAATAGGCTGAACAAAATGAGGCCTTTTACACAACTCCAATTCACTCTACTGATATTGTCTGCCATTCTGACCTGACTAGACAAACAAACCTCTGTCATAGAGTAGCCTTAGAGTACCTGAGAACTTCTTAGGGCAGCCAAACCTGTGGAACAGCTGTCAGAGCTGAAGCCTAAACTCACTGATACTATCAAATGCCTTGGTAAAATCAACAAATTAATTTTTCAAGGTGTTCCTGAATTTGTTCCATGTCTGTTTTCCTGCACAGGTCATATCCACCAATGTAGCTGCAGCTTAAAACCACTCATTCATTTCTTCTTTCAGTTACTGAGTGCTCAGTTTGCGCCAGGCAGTGGGGATACACAGGCTGATATGGTTTGGCTGTGTCACCAACCAAATCTTGTCTTGAATTGTAGCTCCTATAATTCCCACGTGTTGTGGGAGGGACCCAGGGGGAGATGACTGAATCACGGGGGCGGTTTCCCCCATACTGTTCTCGTGGTAGTGAATAAGTCTCACGAGATCTGATGGTTTTATAAGGGGCTTCCCCTTTAGCTTGGCTCTCATTCTCTCTTGTCTGCCACCATGTAACATGTGACTTTTACCTTCCACCATGATTGTGAGGCCTCCCCAGCCACATGGGACTGTGAGTCCATTAAGCCCCTTTTTCTTTAAATTACCCAGTCTCGGATATCTCTTTATCAGCAGCATAAATTCAAACTAATACACAGGCCCTGCCTGAGGAGCTCACACCAATCTGGACAAAGAGCCCAGTGTAAGAAGTGCCACATTGGAGGTGTGTTCCTAAGGGTACAGAGCTGGCAGAATCACTGGACAGTAGCCAGAGTTTGTTCAGGGATAAGGAGTAGTCAAGTGTCCCAGGCGTGCTCCTAAACATCCTGCAATACACAGGAGTCCAAAATGTCAGTGGTGCTGAGGTTGAGAGAAACCCTGGGCTAGATGATCCCTAAGTGTTTCTCTAGCTCTAAAATTTCTATGTTTTCTGAAATTTCTGTGTTTCTTTTGCTTCTTTTAAGCTTATGCAAATGTTTAAGTAGCAGCTTCTTTTTTAAGTGGAAGATCATCTAATAATATAGTACAACTTCCCATGAAATGGTGGAATCTGCTTGTACCACTCCTGCCAGGCTGCCAACCAAGTGATGAGATGCTCATCACCTCACATCTTGGGGAGAATTGCTATGGCATCAGTGGTCAATTTCCGGCTCTCTGTGGGGTTGAGGGGCTAGAACTTCCTTGAGTAAGTAAGAGAAATCTACATGTCATGCAGAAGCCTTATTTTAGATAGTACTTAAAAAATTTAGAGATAGTACTTTTATTATTTTTCCTTTTATTATTTTCTCTCTCTCCTTCCTTCCTTCCCTCCCTCCCTCCCTCTTTTCTTTCTTTCTTTCTTTCTTTCTTTCTTTCTTTCTTTCTTTCTTTCTTTCTTTCTTTCTTTCTTTCTTTCTTTCTTTCTTTCTTTCCTTCTTTCCTTCTTTCCTTCTTTCCTTCTTTCCTTCTTTCTTTCTTCCTTAGACAGGGTCTCTCTCTGTTGCCCAGGCTGTAGTACAGTGATGCAACCGTAGCTCACTGCAGCCTCCAACTCCTGGGCTCAAGTGATCCTTCCACCTCAGCTTCCTGATTAGCTGGTACTACAAGTGTGTGCCACCACACCTAGCTAATTAAAAGCTTTTTTTTTTTTTTTTGTAGAGACAGGGTCTCACTATGTTGCCCAAGCTGATCTCAAACTCCTGGCTTCAAGCAGTCCTCCCCCCTGGCCTCCCGAAGTGTTGGGATTATAGGCATGAGCCACTCTTCCCAGCCTCTCTCTTCCTTTTCATAATAGCTATTCATGGGGAGCAACAATCACTGGGTTCCATTTCACTTATTCGCCTAGCTCTTGCCTTTTAGATTGACATGCTCCAAGCAGTGAAATGGTTACGTGCAAGTGGGAATCAGGACTGTCAAAGTAAGATGTCTATTAATCCCTAGACTGGATTTTCAAATCACCAAAACTTCAAATTAGCTCCACTTCTTCCAGGCGTTTGCCTTTCCTTTTACATGCCTTTTCTGCTTCAGACCCCATGGCTCTCAAACGGCAGAGGATGGTCAATCTGAACACTTGCCCTAGGAGAACCGAGAGTACAGAAGCATCCTGTACAGAAGCATCCTGGGGCAGGGCTCTGTCCTCTCAGAGGGCAGAGCTGGATGGCGGGGGTCACGCCACTTCAGTCCACTGCTCAGTTAAAGCAGAGTCTCTGCAGGTGGGGAGCAACTGGGGTCCATGTGCAAATAGGGCATCAGAGCTGAGGAGCTGCTGGCATTACTGACTTCCCGCTGTGGAGTTCCAGAAACCCAGGCTTTCTAATCCTGAGTCTATTACCAGGGTGACCTGGAGTGTGATCTTTAACTCTTTAAACCTCAATTTCCTCATCTTTAAATGGGGGAGAATAATAGTACCTATTTTATAGAGTTTCTCTGGGGATTAAATGAAATGATCTATGTCAAGTGCCTGGAGGACAGCAAGTTCTCCATTAGAGTGTAGCAATTTTTAATGCTGGTGTCATGGTTAGGGCTGAGGCACATACAGGAGAAAAATAGGGATCAGTGTTATCCAGAAAGAAGTAGTGTAAAGAACCTCTGTTTCCAGACGGGCACAGTGACTCACATGTGTAATCCCAGCACTTTGGGAGGTTGAGGCAGGAGGATCACTTGAGGCCAGGAGTTCAAGACCAGCCTGGCCAATATGGTGAAATGCTGTCTCTACTAAAAATATAGCTGGGCATGGTGGTGTGGCCCTGCAATCCCAGCTAATTGGGAGGCTAAGGCAGGGGAATTGCTTGAACCCTGGAGGTAGAGGTTACAGTGAGCCAAGATTGTACCACTGCACTCCAGTCTGGGTGACAGAGTAAGAAACTGTCTCCAAAAAAAAAAAAAAAAAAAAAAAAAAACCTCTGTTTAATGCACTCCTCCTCACCAGAATTTTACCTCACGCTTTTTGCAAAGAGAGAGGGAGACAGAGAGAGAGCAGAAAGAGAGACAGAGAGAAAGAAAAAGGGAGGTCCCAGTACTAAGGCTTTGATCCACTGATAAATATATTTGCTTTCCTCCTGCACACTTTCAAAACCTTCCTAAAGGTGCCTTCCAAAACTCTCCATTTCTTTTAGCTCCAAACCATACAAGTTACACAGGAAGACACAGGCATGTGTAGACCAAAAGTTATGACCATGAAAAAGCAGAAACAGAACTCTTAAGCTTCTTTATCTTATCAGCATCTGAACACGGTGACAAATTTAAATTTTAGCCTCTGAGGAAGCGTCTCGCTGGGTCAACCCTCATGCAAACTTGCTCCTGCATCTCACCTATGAGTGGTTTCCTCTTTGAGTACAAATGATAACGACACTCAGAAAGGGTCTGGTCCAGACCCATCCTGGCTGGCAAACGTGGCTGTGGCTCCTCCTCTGGCCGCCTCCTCTGCCCAACCCCTTAGGGCTGTACGGGAGCAACACGTGGAAAAATATCAGAGATGCCACTGATGGCGTGAGTGGAAACATGATGGCCTCACTCCTTCCTGGCGAATTCCAGTACCAAAGTCAACTGGAAGCCAAATATAATTCAGAAAATTTGAACTCTTGAGGAGAAATCCAAGCTTCTAAAATAAATTTAAAACTGAGCCGAAGGGAATACTACTTAAATAGGTAGCCACCCTGGGATGACATAAATTCTGAATTTCTTAGGGTAACCGGTAGTTATCTGGTTACTTACCACAGCAGCTCCCCTCACAGGCACGGGAGGTCCTGCGTGGCCGTCGCATCTGTGGAAATAATTTGAAATGATTTCTTTGAAGAAGCGCCTAACTTTTACCAGGAAGAAAAATCAACAGCACATTTGCCATTAGATTTTGATA
Source organism: Macaca thibetana thibetana (assembly GCF_024542745.1). Lineage (NCBI taxonomy): Eukaryota > Metazoa > Chordata > Mammalia > Primates > Cercopithecidae > Macaca > Macaca thibetana. The sequence continues at coordinate 100,412,433 of NC_065591.1, forward strand.
TCTTGAGAAGATCTATTTCTAATTCACCATAGAAAGACGTTTCTTCGTTAGTGCATTATTGAAGAAAAATAGAAACCGTTTTCTATGATTACATAGAATCAATGCTTTACATCTTCGTCCCTCAGGTAGCCTAGAAAAAATTACGTATTAGTGGATTTGCATTTGAGCACAACATAACACATAAAATATAATAGCTATGTTTGTTGCACTGTTTATTCTGTGTCAGGCTCGATCTTTGTGCATGTTAATTCATTTAGATGCTTCACTCTCCTGAGATGGACATTATGGCTACTCCCATTTTACAGATGAGAAGATGGAGGTACAGAGAAGTCAGAATACACAGTTAGTTGCTGAGCTAGGAGTTGGGCAAAGGCTGTCTGGATCCAGAGCCCTCTTTCTTTCCTTTTCTTTTTTGAGACGTAGTTTTGCTCTTTGTCGCCCAGGCTGGAGTGCAGTGGCACAATCTCGGCTCACTGCAACCTTTGCCTCCTGGGTTCAAGCAATTCTCCTGCCTCAGCCTCCCGAGTGGCTGGGATTACAGGCGCCCACCACCACGCCTGGCTAATTTTTGTATTTTTAGTAGAGATGGGGTTTTATCATGTTGGCCAGGCTGGTCTCGAACTCCTGACCTCAGGTGATCCGCCCGCCTCGGCCTCCCAAAGTGCTGGGATTAGAGGTATGAGCCATGGTGCCTGGTCAGAGCCCTCTTTCTTACCCAGCACAGCATGATGACTTTTTTTCCTAATGGGAAACAAATTTTCTGTTTCTTTGCATTTTTATTTTAAAGAGCAATTAAGTAATGACCAGATTTAACAGTACATAAGATAATTTTGTTTCTAAAAAAGAGAAAAAAACCACCACCACAACAATGAACATTGCTTTAGGATGTTGACTTCTATAAAGATGCCTGACTTACTAGGAAACCATTTTGGAAGTGAACAAGTATTCTTTTTTTTTTTCTTTTTTTTTGTTATACTTTAAGTTCTAGGGTACACATGCACAACGTGCAGGTTTGTTACATATGTATACATGTGCCATGTTCGTGTGCTGCACCCATTAACTCATCATTTACATTAGGTATATCTCCTAATGCTATCCCTCCCAGCTCCCCCTACCCCACGACAGGCCCCAGTGTGTGATGTTCCCCTTCCTGTGTCCAGGTGTTCTCATTGTGAACAAGTATTCTTTTAATATTTGTGTTGCTTTCTCAAATTCAATGAGAAGGTGACAAATTTAAGACCTAGGCCCAGAACTGAGATAAATTTTAATCTTTTATTTATTTATTTGAGATAAGATCTCACTCTGACACCCAGGCTGGAGTGCAGTGGTGTGATCTCAGTACACTGCGGCCTCAACCTCCTGGGCTCAGGTTATCCTCCTACCTCAGCCTCCCAACGTGCTGGGATTACAGGCATGAGCCACTGTGTCTGGCATAATCTTTTAAATCTATAGTCTTATGCCAAGGGGTTCTCTGTCTGAATTCAAGATTTAATAGACTGTCTAGGTGTGGTGGCTCCCGCCTATAATCGAGCACTTTGGGAGGCCAAGGTGGGTGGATCACTTGAGGCCAGGAGTTCGAGACCAGCCTGACCAACATGGAGAAACCCTGTCTCTACTAAAAATACAAAATTAGCCAGGTGTAGTGGCAGATGCCTGTAATCCCAGCTACACAGGAGGCTGAGGCAGGAGAATTGCTTGAACCCGGGAGGCAGAGGTTGCAGTGAGCTGAGATTGCGCCATTGCACTCCAGCCTGGGTGAAAAGAGCAAAACTCTGTCTTAAAAAAAAAAAAAGATTTAATAGGCTATAATGACTGAGTGCTCTGTATGAAATCAGGCCCTTTCCTCCACTGACAGAACAGTAATGGGGATCAAGAGTTAAAGAAACTGGGTCTCTAGGTCCAGATCAGTTAAAAGTGGCAAGGCACAGTTGTCCATTCAAACTTCTAGCTGCTTCATGGTTCATAAAAGTTGAACATAAAACCTGGGAGACGAAATAATTTTATATCCTTAAGATAACCACATGCATTTTATAGTTCAGCTCAGAGTCTTGCAGAAATTGAAATGAAAACTATGGATTTTTCCATATAACTCTGAAATACTGGATCTACTAATAATATCTAGGAGTTAAATACTGCTTTTATTTTTATTCTTCTTTTCCATACTCATTTATTGAGCCTGTTTTCCTCCTACACTCTGCATACTATGTTGAGCTCTTTGGAGGAAACAAATATGGCTCAGATAGGGACCCTGTTCTCTGAGAGCTTTTAGGAAACAGCAGATGTGTAAAGAGCCAAACCCTAAGTCAAGACTTGATAAGGACGATGAAGAGGTGTAAGTAAAATGTATGGGAAATGCAGAGGGGCCAGCCAGCAAGCACTTCCTGGGACAAACAGGGAAGGCAATAGGAAGATGGCAGTGGAAGCGGTACAAGAGGCTAAAGAATAGCCTGAGCAAAAGCTTGGAGATGGGGGCACTGCAAGGGAGGTCGGGGACTGGCAAGTAATCCAATATGCCTGGAGCCAGGACTACATGCCAGACTGTGAAGGTTCTTTCTGGAATCCTGCTGGGCTACAGCCCTTACGGTGCTTCCCCACAGTCTGACCCCTTCTGATTTGGAGTGAGGGCAGCAGGAGCAGGTTTCTGAGAATGGCAGGTGTGAGGGAGATGCAGCTAAAGGACCACAGGGTGCCTGGAGCACAGTTGGGATGCTACCACCAAGTGTGAGGGCATGCAGCGAGTGGAAGGACACATGCTTGCCTAAGAGTGCCATGGTTGCGTGTGCTCCTGTGGACTTGCGGAGAAGAGTATAGGACTCAGCAGTTTTCGGGGCCCAGAGTCTCTGCACCCACTCCCAGGCCTTCCCACAAGCTAATTTATGTTTCTGATGTGAAGAGTTTCCACTTGGAGAGTCAATAAAAGCAACAGTGGTATCATTAAAACTATGCTGGTAAAAGCCCCCTGGACTTGGTCATTTCAAGGGATACTAAGTTACCTCGTCTTCTGCATTTACCCACAAGTCCTATTGATGCTGTACCTGAGATATTTCACATATATCCCCATTTCTCCATCTCCAGTCATTCTGCCTGAGCGTCAACTTTCACAGTTTTTCTTCTGGACTCCTCTCCATCCTTCACACCACCAATAGAAAGATCTGTCTAAAATGCAAATTTGATCTTATCAATCCCCTGCCTAAAAATCTTACAATAAAGTATTATCCAAAATCTCAACATGAGGCCAGGCGCAGTGGCTTACACCTGTAATCCCAGCTGAGGTGGGCAAATCATTTGAGGTCGGATGTTTGAGACCAGCCTGGCCAACGTGGTGAAACTCTGTCTCTACTAAAAATACAAAAAATTAAGAAAATTTTAAAAATCAAAATCTTAACATGACATAAGGCTTTTCTTTAATCTGGCAAACACTCCTGGATAATCCAGTGCCCTTCAAGTCTCATCTGCTCACATTCCACTCTTCCACAGGTACCTGTACTCTAGATTTGTCAAATTAATTCCACCTTCATTAAATATTCTCTCATTTCCACACCTTTACAGACACCATTCAGAAATTCTCACTCAATAGAGTAGGGTGGGGCTCAAGAATATCCTTTTCTAACTGGAACCCTGGGTGATTTCCCCCCAAGTGTTGGTGGGGCACACTTTACCCACTGTCCTACTTGTCCAAAACAGAATCTATGTCCTCCTTCCATTGCAGTCCTTCCTATCCACCTAATCAACAAACTCTGTTGATTCAAACTCAGAAATCCCTCTCAAACCCATCCACATCTCTAACATCTCCCTGACTTTACCCTAGTTAAGACATTTATCATCTTTTGGCTTTTTTGCTGTAATAGCCTCTTAACTGTCCTTTGTGTCCAGGTTTTTGTCCCAATCCAACCAATGCTCTACGCTTTATTCAGAGTGATCCATATAAACTGAATCATGCCACTTCTCTGCAGACTTCCATTTGCTCTCAGGTGAAAGTTGAAATTTTTTTCTGCATTCATAAAGCCCTGTATGATCTAGTTCCTGCATACTTTCCAGCCTCATAACTCACCTTCCTAGATCCGTTCTGCCATAGGGAGTTTCCTCAGTCAGAGTGGACAGTTCATCTCTACTTCTCTCTCTTCCTTACCCACCACATTCATTTCTTAGGTTCTCATGAGTCTACATTTTTTTTTTTTTTTGAGATGGAGTCTCGCTCTGTCGTTCAGGCTGGAGTGCAGTGGTGCGATCTCAGCTCCCTGTAACCTCTGCCTCCCGGGTTCGAGCGATTCTCCTGCCTCAGCCTCCCAAGTATCTGGGATTACAGGCACCCGCCACCATACCTGGCTAATTTGTCTAATTTTTAGTAGAGACGGGGTTTCACCATGTTGGCCAGACTAGTCGTGAACTCCTGACCTCATGATCCACCTGCCTCGGCTTCCCAAAGTGCTGGGATTACGGACGTGAGCCACCTCGCCTGGCCTACATTCTAAATCTTGTATAAATCTGCCTATTCTTTTGTTTTCCTTCTTGCCTCTACCTTAGTTTAGGCCACCATTATCTCAGCAATCTCTACTTGGTCTCCCTGACCCTAATTTTGCCCCCTCAAATCTATTCTTTGCATACGGCTAGAAGAAAGTTTTTCAGTCTCTACACTGTTGACGTTTCTTTGTTGTGGTGATCTGTTGTGAGCATTGTAGGATGTTTAGCAGCATCCCTGGCCTCTACCCACTGGATCCCAATTGCACCCTCCCCTCTTCAGTTGTGGAAAACAAAAATGTTTTCTTTTTATTGAGATAGGGTCTTGCTCTGTTGCCCAGGCTGGAGTGCAGCAGCACAATCAAAGTTCACTGAAGCTTGACCTTCTGGGCTTAAGCAATCCTGCTGCCTCAGCCTCCTAAGTAGCTAGGACTACAGGTGTGTGCCACCATGCCTGGCTAATTTTTTAATGTTTTGTAGAGATGCAGCCTGACTGTGTTGGCCAGGCTAATTTCAAACTCCTGGCCTCAAGTGAGCCTCCTGCCTCAGCCTCCCAAAGCACTGAGATTAGAGGCAGCCACCACCTCTGACCCAAAAATGTTTTCAAACATTGCCAAAATTCTTTTGGGTGACAAAATCACGCTTGGCTGAAAACCACTGGGCTACAGTAATCTCTCTAAAATGAAGACCCAATTATGTCACTTCTCTGTTTAAAAACTGTCAATGGATGCATGTACACACATGGAAATATGCCAAAAGGTTAGGGTTTGTCCAGATGAGCTGGCTTTGGGTGATTTTATCCGTCATATGTATAAAACAAGGAGAAGAGTGGTATTATTTTAAAAGTATTAATGGCTCTCCCCACTGCCCGCAGGAATGAGTCCAAGCTCCTTAGGGGCAGTGCACATATAAGGCCCCTGTGTTGTGGCGTCTGCCAACCTCTCCTCCCCCATCTCTTATCAGCCCTCACCTTGTACTGGGTCACTGAACCTCAGTGACCTAGATGAATTCCTGCCTTCTCCACTCTCTGCACTTTGGTTTATGTCTTTTTTTTTTTTTTTTTTTTTTTGAGACGGAGTCTCACGTTGTTGCCCAGGCTGGAGTGCAGTGGCGCGATCTCGGCTCACTGCAAGCTCCGCCTCCCGGGTTCCCGCCATTCTCCTGCCTCAGCCTCCTGAGTAGCTGGGACTACAGGCGCCCGCTACCGCGCCCGGCTAATTTTTTGTATTTTTAGTAGAGATGGGGTTTCACTGTGGTCTCGATCTCCTGACCTTGTGATCCGCCCGCCTCGACCTCCCAAAGTGCTGGGATTACAGGCTTGAGCCACCGCGCCCGGCCGGTTTATGTCATTTCTTTGGCCAAGTGCAGCGTCTGGATTCTTAATTGCCTGGCTTAGTCTTATTTGTTTTTCAAAAATTAGCTGTCCTCTTCCAGGAAGGGATCTTGATCCTCTAGTCTGAGCTAAGTGCTTCTACATTGTTTCCTGGCAGGAACATCATGCGTCACCATAGCACCCACCACCTTCTACTGTCATTGTCACTGTACCCAGCTGTTACTTAGGCAGCTAGGCCACATGGCATCCCTGTGTGAATTCTACAGGGCACCCCTTTCTCAAGACCCCTTCCTGTCATTTGCTGGAAATTGCCATAAGACATGTACAAATCCATGACGGTCATGATGCAAGTGGCACATCCTAAAGTTCTGTGGCATGCTGCCTGCCTGACCTATGCAGCAATATGGTGTTCCCCACTAGAATATAAAATCCTCCAGGCGGGGACTTTGCTTTCATTTCACTGTTTGATTTCCAGCACTTAACATAGGGTCTGATCCAGAGGGGGACAGAAGCTTGATAAATACATGAAAGGGAAGCTATTACCTGGCTTTTATCCCCCATGCCAAAAATTCTGACAGCCCTTACCAGAGTGAGAGGAAGCTAAGCTGCAGCACTTCCTGAACTTGAATGAGTACCCAAATATTCTGGAGAATTAAAAATAAATAAGTAAAGCTCCCTGTGCCTTACTTCAAAAGCACCAGGTTGGAGCCTGATTGTCTGTCTTCATTTAACAATTGCTGATGAGATTCTAATAATGATCGATCAGACCAGCTGGGAACCATAAGCCACCCGGGATAACACTCAAAACCACTCCCCTTGTCTTGTTTCTCCCTCTTGCCACCACAATGCTGCCATTTATCTGTGGACACCATGCCTGGAATCACAGAAGGAGCATTTCCAAAGAAGGAGCTTGCTTTCTCTGACTTCTCCTGCAATCTAGGTGTCTTAGATTCCTGTGTCTTCCAACTCAGACATAGGCATTCAACTAGCAACAAGCAAGAGTACACAGTAGGGCATTTGGAAGGAGGAGGGAGGGAGGAGGAGAGAAGGGGGGTAACAGAGAGAGAGATCAAGAGACAGAGAGACCAGGAAAAAAAAATGATCTGCCCTTTTAGTTTTCCAAAATAGAATTTGACCTTTTTACTTATGTAACCTAGAGTTTGCAGCTGGACTGTCTGAGCTGTGTACACCCTATGGGTCAGGAAAATTTGGACATGCCTGAGAGTAGCTAGGTGGATCCCCCAAAGCTCTTTGCATCCGAAGGGCAATGCACATCACTTATTCGTAGTAGGGAGGGCATCACTGGAATAATTGGGGGTCTGGAACAAGAAAGGAACAACTATAGATTCTGCTTGGCAGCTGAGAAGACTGCATGTATAAGCTGATGACCTACACCATTGGATGCCCTGTGGAAGGCATTTGTGAGATGACAAAGTTACTGAAATTCTATGGTAGGGGCTGAGCACATGTTACATGCACTAGATACCCCAGAACAAGACCCGTGGAAACATGACTTGCAGGAAGATGTTGAGGGAAAGCTACATGTATATATGTATACTTTTCTTGGATTTATTGGCTAGGAATGTATACATTAAAACAGAAATGGAAAGTATTTTTCTTTTTTCCTGGGGTTGGAGTGGGGTCAATCATTTATGAATAGGATTAAAATCATAATGGGATAATTTGGGAAGTGTATATGTTTGAGAAGAGGAGCAAATCGTATCTGAGGCAGAAGTGGTCAATCTTTTTGCTTTTTTTTTTTTTTTTTTTTTTGAAACAGAGTTTTACTCTGTCACGCAGGCAGGAGTGCAGCGGCATGATTATGGCTCACTGTATCCTCCACCTCCCAGGCTCAAGTGATCCTCCTACCTCACCTTCCCAAGTTGCTGGAACTACAGGCTTGAGCCACCATGCCCAGATAATTTATCTTTTTGGTAGAGATGGGGTTTCAGCATGTTGCTCAAGCTGGTCTCAAAATTCCTGGGCTCAAGTGATCCTTCCGCCTTGCCCTCCCCAAGTGCCGGGATTACAGGCATAAGCCGCCATGACAGGCCTTTCTTTTTACATTTTTTACAAATTCACCAGGTCACTGTGTTCCTATGGCTTTTTATCTCTGATATTAGGAAATCAGAGCTTGAAGATATCATATCCTATTATTGGCTAGGCCTTAAAGGGAACAAGTGAATCTGGTGAAATGATGAAGTCCATGTTCTTCTGGGGAGGGTTGCCTATTACCCAGTGCATTTCTCAGTTAGAACCAAAGCTTAAAAAAGAGGAAAAAAAAAGTCTCTGATAAGCACGTTTTAAAGTGCTGATCAGAAGGCTATCTTTCACCTTGCATTGATTCTTTTTCTCTGATTTGCAAAAGATCTTCTAAATTGCTTTACTGATTTGTTTTCCAGAGCACTGAGTGTGCCAGTCAAGCCCTTGATGGCTTCAGCAAGTAGAAACCTGACTGCTGCCTGCAGAGGATGACTGTGTGTCCCTGGGCCATTTGTCAGTCCCTCCCAGGGTGCTTGTAGGTAAGGAGGAGCTCCTGAATCACAGTCCATTTTGCAGATTGATTTTCTATTTCAGATCAACACTGCCAAAGAAAGTTAGGTTCTACCTGAGATTATAAGCCCTTCATATGTATGACCTGATTTATATCACCTCCTCATAATACAATGCCCCCTTTAATAAACACTTCTTCTCCCACATATAGGATTCATATCCAAATATTTAGGTCACATTCAAATTTAAAAATAAAAACAACATGCTTTTATATTTCGTCTTCTGAAACCTCTTAGGAGCAAAATCCAGTGCCTTTAATTATATTCTGCACCAGCAGAAATAATAAATACTTATCAATATCAATAATAATAAGATAAATGTTAAATATTCCATTTATGTTTTGAAAGTAAAATGTATTTGAAGATGACAAATTCTGAAAACTACTAAACACACATAAATATACTTAAATGATCATATTTATTTTATTTCTGCATGTTGTGTCTATGTTTCAATTCTCCCTGTTAAAAGACAGCTGCAAGTATTTCGATATCTAAGAAGAACATTTGCTAAACAGAATGTTGCAAGAGTTTTAATGTTTTCCAGTTTGGTCTATAGCCAAAAAACATGATACCCAGCATGAAGATTATAGATCCATATCTTCTTTGATCCACCTTTGCAATGATTTGCAATATGAGCTTGGAAATAACTTGCCCATAGAATTAACAGGTTCCTCAACTTTTCCCGGTTTACTAATATTAGATGGTTCAGCTATACAACATTCTGCCTTAAAGAAAATCACCTAAGATACAAATGATATCACAAATCCTAGCTATACCGTGCAGTGGAAATATTTTTTTCTCCCTCAAAGAAATATTTACTGTGCAAGAAACATTTTCTCAATTTTAAATCCCCCAAATGCGAGAATCACTAGTCTCTCAAAAATTTTTACAAAGAGAAACGACTCACCTATTTGAAGAGTATTTCCTTGCTAGTGACTCTGGTAGCTACAGTCACATAAATCTACATTGTGGTCAGCTCTTTTTTTCATCAGACAAAAACAGCCTCGGGTGAAAGCTGGAAGTGAAAAACCCTCCATTCACCCAAGAGGGGAGGACAGTGGTCTGCTAAATCCAGCAGCCTCATCACACGACCCACCAGCTGCTTGCTGCCTCTTGTTTCTCAGCGACAGTGACCTCCAACACCTTTTATTTAGTGCTGCAACACGCCATGTGATTTGATGGCACACGGAACACATCACGTGCCAAGCCAACACCTTAAGAGGGTGGGAAGCTTTGCAACCAGGAAGACATGCCGAAAATATTTAGCAGTCAGCTCGATTGCACTTAAGCATAGCCTTGCTTGTTTTTCACAAAGTAATCCAACAACATACTGAGTCAAGTGAACTGATTTGCACAGTTCTAAACTGGGAACCATCTGGAACTAAGTTTCCGCTGCTCCAAAAGCTTCTCTTCCCTCACCTTATACATTCTGAGCAAACACATGGGAACAGTATTTCTAGTAACAGTAATCACATTTCCTCCCTCTGTTTTAGAATTCTGTTTATCTCTAGTCTCTTTGTCTCACATTTTCGCTCACCTAGTCTTTATACCCCAACTCTCCTTATGACCAGGACGTGACCAGGACACATACTCTGCAAAGAAGGAATAGTTTTTATTTAAATATATCTTCCTGGCCAGGGCATAGGCCAGACTCTTGGAGCAGTGGAAAAACTGGCAATCACTGTTTCCCAATATTTAACCCATCACTCACCAAATGCACCACCAATGCACGCTGTAGTTCGTTAGAAGTTGGATTTCAGGTGAGCCAAATTTCATGGTTTCCTAAGAACTTCATCACTATGCAAGCTAAGTCCCATTTCCTCTGTTATGAATACCAATTGAATTGAAATTCTAAGAACAAACATTAAACACTTTGAACACAAAACAGGCTGCTGGCCTCTGATATCGGATAACAAATGGGCCGTAACATGACCTGAGTTTAACTCACCCTTTCTGTCCCAGCGATGGAAGCTTTGAAGTCTCCTTTCCAGATTTCCTGAATGAGAACAGGGAAGCAAATGACGACCTGAAGCTCATCCGGGAAGAAAAAGGTGTTGGCTTCTTTTGATTAGTTACATTTTTAGATCTTGATGTAGGTAATTCTATTGGATCTAAAAAAAAAAAAATTGTAAAAATTTTACATCAATTATTTCCAAGTAAATATACTTGAAAGAATGAAGCCTCTGCTCTTACGTCACTTTCTCCCTCTATGCAGACTAGAGACGGGGCAGGCAACCTCACATGAAGACCTCAGGGACTAAGGGAGTCAGAACCACCTCTCTCCTGCGCCTCTGATGGTTCTGCCGCGTACAGAAAACTCAAATAGTAGGGAACGTTTCCACGTGTACTGTGAATCAAATTCCCTACAGTGTTCTTCCTCTCACCCAAGCTAGGAAGTCAGGGACCCCATTCAATTCTCATGTTGCTTAACCATGCTGTCCTTCAGAAGTTTTTATTTCAGTACCTTATAACAGTGGTGATAGACACATACTACATAACTTCTTATACTGAAGAAAGTAGAGGAAAAGGAAATTAAGTCATTTAGATTGTTCTTCATTCGTTTCCAAAATCTATCTCTGTGGATATGTATTTGCTACATACATGGTTTATATATGTGTTTGCATGTAACATATACAGGGTGAGCATCCTAAACCCAAAAAACTTGAAATCCAAAATTCCTCCAAAATCCAAAAAAATTTGAGCACCAACATGATGCTGAAAGAAAATGCTCACTGGAGCCTTTCAGATTAGGGATTTTTGGATTTGGGATGCTCAACTTTTCAGTTTATATAATGCAAATATTTCAAAATCCAAAAAGATCTGAAATCAGAAATACTTCTGGTCCCAAACATGTCAGATAACGGATATTCAACCTGTTTATGTATAATATATATGTATAGATAATATACGGGTATTACAAATTCAAAGGCAACATCAACATATACAAAATCCATAATATTGGCCAGGCACAGTGGCTCACGCCTGTAATCCCAGTACTTTGGGAGGCTGAGATGGGCGGATCACCTGAGGTCAAGAGTTCGAGACCAGCCTGGCCAACATGGAGAAACCCCATCTCTACTAAAAATACAAAAAAATTAGCCAGGCGTTGTGGCGCACACCTATAATCCCAGCTACTCAGGAAGCTGAGGTAGGAGAATCGCTTGAACCTGGGAGGTGGAGGTTGCAATGAGCCAAGATGGCGCCACTACACTCCAGCCTGGGTGACAGAGTGAGACTCCATCTCAAAATAAATAAATAAATAAAATTTTAAAAAATCCATGATATTATAATGATTTTGGACATGCTGACTTTATAAATATTAGGAGAATTTAGGACAAGGGAAAAGTCAAGAGGGTATGTATGGGGGTGATCTAAAAAATCTGAACTGTGAGTTCAGATATGTAATAAACACAGATATGTTTATTATGAGAGTTGCAAGATATTATCAATATAGAAGTTTAGAATTATTTTTACATGTTTCATGATGTTACTAATGTTAATAACATGCAAAAAAGTAGTCAATGTGACTCTGCGCCAGTAAAAAGATACTTTATTTTAGTATTTTATAGTTTCTAGTGCACTTTGGTTATCTTCGCAATAGCCCTGTGAAAGCAAGTTTTCTTTTTTTCTATATAGAAGGCATTTATTAGAACTCATTCATAGAGTTTACCAAAGTTCCAGAAGTGTGGCAGCTCCTCCACCACCTTCCCTCCCTTCTCTGATCTCTGATTCTCCTTTCCTCCACCCCTCCGCTTTTTCTTCCTCCCCCTTCATCATAGTCATCCCATTTATTTAAGTGCTTACCCTGTTCCAGCTTAGTATTTTATTATTTATTTATTTATTTTTTGAGGTGCAGTCTTACTCTGTTGCCTAGGCCGGAGTGCAGTGGCATGATCTCAGCTCACTGCAACCTCTGCCTCCTAGGCTTAACTAATCCTCCCGCCTCAGCCTCCAGAGTAGCTGGGGCTATAGGTGGGCACCACTACGTCTAGCTAATTTTTGTATTTTTCTGTAGAAATGAGGTTTCACCATGTTGCCCGGGCTGGTCTCAAACTCCAGGCACCTGCCACCTCCTGCCTCAGCCTCCCAAAGTGCTGGGATTGCAATTGTGAGCCACTGCCCCCGCCCAGCTTAATACACTATACACATAATTTTACTTAATTCTCATAACCACCTTATGAGGTGTAGGTATCATTGTATCCATTTAAAGATGAGGAAACTGAGGTTTACAGAGAGTAAATGACTTGAACAGACTCACATGAATAGAGACAGAGTAGATTTGAATCCAGGCCTCTGTTGACATCGCAGTCTATATTCCTACCCACTATGCTATCTTGTCCGATTCAAAAAAACAAAAACAAAAAACAAAAAACCCCAAGACATTATTACAGTAAAATTTCAGTTCACTTTTTTTAAAGTGTATATTGTATTATAAACTTTTGTGGCTTACGACTTTAAAATATTTCTAAACATGGATTGGTTACATTGGAGATCCACTGGGCCATTATCTACAATACTATGCCACAGAAAAAAAGAAACCAACTTTAAATCTAAAGTCTTTTTCTTACCATTTTTTGCCATCTCCTTCCTTAGCCTGTATGTAAGTGGTTGTTTTAACATCTGGCTAACATCTGTTTCGTTGCAAAACTTTTTTCTTTGAATTTCTTCAAACCATTCACCAGTCACTCCCTGAAGCCATCTGATATCCCTCTTTGTCTTCTGAAGTTTGCTGAAATAAAATAAAAACATTAGCGCAGTCTTTATTTATTTTCTTAACATCAAGCTCATCCTTAAATCAATGTACTTTTTTTTTTTGAGATGGGGGTCTCACTCTGTCACCAGGCTGGAGTACAGTGGCACAACCTCATCTCACTGCAACCTCCACCTCCTGGGCTCAAGTGATCCTCTCACCTCAGCTTCCCAAGTAGCTGAGACCACAGACGCATACCACCATGACCAGCTAATTTTTTCTATTTTTAGTAGACATAGGGTTTCACCATGTTGCCCAGGCTGGTCTCGAACTCCTGAGCTCAAGTGATCTGCATGCCTCAGCCTCCCAAAGTGCTGGGATTACAGGAGTGAGCCACCTGGTCCAGCCTCAATGCACTCTTTAAATTCATTCACATCTAATGCCAATTCATGTGATGGGCTAAACTTTACCTAATGGAGGAGCAGCATAATCTATGAGTCTAGAAAAAAAATGGCTCTAATCAGAATTTCCCTTTCAACACTGAATGTATTTTAGGTATATTCTTTTTTTTTCTTTTTTAGTATTCTTTGTAAATATGATGGCAAAGTAAAAGTTTTTGCCAGTAGTTAAACTAATCATCAGGCTGATGAGGACAACCTGGATTAAGCAATGTGCTAAAACCTGACCTAATAATGCAATTGAATGATAGATGTTCTAATGACATGCAGAAACTAGAATATTCTCATTTTGATTACTCATTCATTCACTTGTTAATTCATTAAATGTTTATTGAGCAATGTTAATCAATTTAGTGTTTATGAGGCCCCAGGTAGGCAATAGATTCAACAGTGAATGTAACAAATAGGATACTTGCTTGTCCATCCAGTGGTCAAAGATAAAAGCTAACATGCAGAAAAGAAATTATTGAATGTAACACTCTTGTTATTATGATTATTATTTTTTGAGACAGAGTCTCTCTCTGTCACCCAGGCTGGAGCGCAGTGGTGTAATCTTGGCTCACTGCAACCTCTGCCTCCCGGGTTCAAGTGATTCTCCTGCCTCAGCCTCCTGAATAGCTGGGATTACAGGCGCCCCCCACCACGCCTGGCTAATTTCTGTATTTTTAGTAGAGACGGGGTTTTGCCATGTTGACCAGGCTGGTCTTGAACTCCTGACCACAAATGATCACCCCTGCCTCTGCCTCCCAAAGTGCTGGGATTACAGGCGTGAGCCACCGCACCCTGCCGAATATAATGGTCTTAGATAATGAAGTTCTTTACACACAAAAACACAAAAGCCCATGAGTGAGCACAAGTCTAATGCAAAGGTAGTGGGGTAATTTGAGATGGACAGAAAAGCCATGCGGCGCACAAATATGTCTGCCCCATATTGTCAGAACATGTGGCCTGAAATCCTATTACTTTTTTTTCTTCTCTCCTCCCCTTTCCTGCCCAATTCTCTTTCAAATGAAAATGCTGCTTTAAGTTCTTAATTAAATCACCAGTTGTTGTGATTTATTAATACTTTTTTCAAAGTAGATCATTTTGCTCTATTTAAGGAAGACTCTAGAACTGTTTGGAAATGAGAGGTCCCTAATTCAGAGGGAGATGTTCCTGGACGGAGGCAAAATGAACAGAAAGTGGTCTGAAGAACATGATGACAAGGCTTATAGAGTGGTTGCTTTTAGATAGCACTAATGAAAAAGTTAGGCAAGTTGTTGGGTTCCAACCTTGGGAGATTCTGCTGCTTTGAAAAGTATTCCGTGTGGCTCAGCAGCTGTTATCCTTTATCCAGGGTCTGCTGTAAAGCACAGTGTTAGGGTCTTTGTATTGCTAAGGAACTGAAGAGCAAGATATTTGCGAAGTGGCAAATCTGGAGTTAAAAGGCAATGAACTGAGATGGCTGCAACTCAGGCTCCTGCTTGGGGCTATGATACTGCTATTTTATAAAATATTCGAGAAAGGAGCCAGAGGTCACCCTGCCCAGACTTGCATTTTGCAAAGCACTAGACAGCAATCAACATGTTCAACTTACAGAATTTGCATTGGTGCCTCAATGCAAATTTTTTGCCATTTCCTCCCTCTGATGCCTGGTACTCCTGTCTCTATTGCTACTTCATTTACCAACAGAGCAGACTAAGAGATCCTAAGTATCTGCTTCTAACCAATACTGGCTGCCTCTAACTTATGAACACCTCACTTACTAATGACCCACATTTGTACCCGACCTCCCCTTCCTTGGAGCCCTCCCTAATTGTCAGTTCCCCAAAAGCTGGCACCACCTTTCTCTGTTTCTGAAAACATCGGTCTCATTTCAGGAGACAGTCAAGCTACTTGACTTAGAAATGTTTCATATAAACAACATTTTCCCCATACGGGCTTGGTGTAATATTGACTCTCTTTTTACACATTTTCTTTATTTCTGCATTTATTTCTAGAGACAACGTCTCACTCTGTTGCCCAGGCTGGAGTGCAGTGGTGCGATTATAGATCACTGAAGCCTTGACCTCCTAGGCTCAAGTGATCCTCTGGCCTCAACCTCCCCAGTAGCTGTGTAGCAGGACGAGCTGCAGACAAAACTCCTCAGACACCGGATTAAAGAAAGAAGAGGTTTTTATTCTGCCGGGAGTGTCGGCAGACTCGCGTCTTAAGAGCCGAGCTCCCCGAAAAAGAAATTCTTGGCCTTTTTAAAGGCTTACAACTTTAAGGGGTCCACGTGAAAGGGTCGTGATAAATCGAGCAAGCGTGGGAAACGTGACTGGGGGCTACATGCATCAGCTAACAGAACAAAAAGTTTTACAATGTTTTTTTCATACAGTGTCTGGAATTTACAGATAACACAAGTAGTTTAGGTCGGGGTTGATGTTATTATTATTACTTTTTTTTAACTTCTAGGGCCGGATGGTGGTGCCAAGGTTGTCTGGCTATTTATCTTACTTTTGTTTCTTTCTAACTTTTTGCTTTCTCTCTTTCCTCCTGTCTTGTGAACTAGGCAAGGTGGGGGGAGGAGGGCAGCAGGAGTAGTAGCGGTCTCCTTCCTTAGCTGGGACCACCGTCCCTGACTGATTTTTGTAGAGACAGAATCTCACTCTGTTGCCCAGGCTTGCCTTGAACTCCTGGCCTCAAGCGATCCTCCCGCTTCAGCCTCTCAAACTGTTGAGATTACAGGCATGAGCCACCATGCCGAGCCCTGACTCTCTTTTAAAAGTAATCACAGTTCACTTAATCGTACCTCAAGCTTTCCTTCCACAGTTGTGTACATACCCACCACTGCCTGCTTCTTTTCTGTCTTCTGGCCAGTGAAGCCAGAAATCTGTATTTCCCTGAAAGTACTCATATACTTTGAAATCCACACCAGGAAATTTATCTTACAGCAATAACCCCACCCCAAGAACATTAATTTAACTGAGCAACTGAGTTGTTAACAATAATTATGTAGACAACATAGAATCCTGGGAAAATGCGCATGACATAACATGAAGCAGGAAAATGAAAATACAACATTTATCTATGATTATAGCTATGTAAAAATGATTCCCCTTTTGGGCACACTGAAAAAAAAAAGTTGAAAACACCTGATGTTTTAGAGTAGATTAATTATAGGTATCATTTCTATTTTTAGCTTATTATTTTTCATTTTATTTTTTTATTATACAATATCTACAATATATGGAGCTATTTCTTCTTTTTGTTTAATTGTGAATTTTTATTTGTGTTTTCACTTTTCCATCAATTTTTTTTTCTGGAGACAGAAAGAAATCAGTAATATTGTCATAATCTGAACACAGTCAATATTACTTTTTCGGTGTGATTTTTCTGCTGCATTTCTAACACAATTGAGATAAAATATATCCAGGCTGGGCGCGGTAGCTCACACCAGTAATCCCAGCACTTTGGGAGGCCAAGGGAGGTGGATTGCTTGAGTCCAGGAATTCAAGACCAGCCTGGGCAACATGGTGAGACCCTGTCTCTACAAAAAGTTTAAAAGTTAGCCAGGTGTGGTTGCTTGCACCTGTGGTCCCAGCTACTTGGGATGCTGAGATATATATATAATATTCAATATAGGTTTGTGGAAGGCCTCCTATGGTGCAAATGCTGGCATACAATGGTGGCATACAGTGGTGAGCTCCCACCCTAGAGAGATTACAGTCTAGTGGGAGAGACAGATATGAATCCAATAACAATATTGACATAAGGTAACAAATAGTGGTAAATATGACTTATTCACTCAACACACATTTGAACCCTGGGCAAAGAACAGTGAACAAGTCCCTGCCTTCATGGGATTTAAATTCTGCTGGAGTGGGGGTGTGTGTCAGGGGGAAACAATAAAAAAGTAAATAGGGGTGGGTGTGGTTGCTCTTGTCTGTAATCCCAGTGCTTTGGGAAATAAGGTGGGAGGATCACTTGAGGCCAGGAGTGAGAGACCAGCCTGGCCAACATAGCGGAAACCCATTTCTACAAAAAATTTAAAAATTAGCCAGGTGTAGTGGTGTGCTCCTGTAGTCTCAGCTGTTCAGGAGGCGGAGGCAGGATGATCCCTTGAACCCAGGAGCTGGAGGCTCAGTGACCTAGGATCACATCACTGCACTCAGCCTGGGCAAAAGAGTGAGATCTGGTCTAAAAAAATAGTAAATAGGCCGGGCACAGTGGCTT
This sequence comes from Macaca thibetana thibetana, assembly GCF_024542745.1. Taxonomy (NCBI): domain Eukaryota; kingdom Metazoa; phylum Chordata; class Mammalia; order Primates; family Cercopithecidae; genus Macaca; species Macaca thibetana. Next base: position 100,430,121 of record NC_065591.1, read on the forward strand.
ACGCCTGTAATCCCAGTACATTGGGAGGCCAAGGCAGGCGGATCATGAGGTTAGAAGATTGAGACCATCCTGGCTAACATGGTGAAACCCCATCTTTACTAAAAATACAAAAAGTGAGCTGGGTGTGGTGGCACACGCCTGTAGTCTCAGCTACTCAGGAGGGTGAGGCAGGAGAATCGCTTGAACTCGGGAGGTGGAGGATGCAGTGAGCCGAGATCGTACTACTGCACTCCAGCCTGGGTGACACAGCGAGACTCTGCCTTGAAAAAACAAAACAAAACAAAAACCAGTAAATAGCTGCTAAGAGAGCACATAACAAGGACCTGGGCTGAGGCACCACCAGTGAAGATTTCCCTGAGATGACATCGGGCTGGAAGAATGAAGGACGAAGGATGAGGCCAAAGGGTCATGGCAGAAGGGTCTGGGAGAGAGCTTTCCAGGCAGAGGGGTAGACTCTGTAGAGCAACAAGTGCACCCAGAGAAGAAGTAAGGAATTGAAGTAAGGCCTGTGTAGCTGGAGTGCGGGGACAGAGAGGAAGCCCAAGTAAACAGAAAGACAGGCAGCTGTTAGATAACATAGCATTAGGGGTAAGGTTCTGCGGTTTGGTGTTTGGTCATGCAACAATGATTGATGGCTCAGCAGGGGCAAGACACATTGGATTTGCATTTTTGAAAGATCATCCTAGCTGCAGGTAGAGAGTAGATTCCAGTGGAGGGCAGGAGACCAGTCGGGATACTTGTAGGATCTAAAAGAAAGAGGTGCTTGCTTGGACCAGGATGGTAGTGGGGAAGCTGGAGACTTTGTGTTCAGGGTGACTTAAGGTGAAAAGTGATTCCCAAGTAATGGCGTTTTGGGGAGTAGGGGTAGAGACACATCAAGGAAGATTCCTAGACTTCTGATTTACAGAAGTGCATAGAAGATGCCACTCACAAGCCAGGCACGGTGGCTCACGCCTGTAATCCCAGCACTTTGGGAGGCCAAAGCGGGTGGATCATGAGGTCAGGAGATCGAGACCAGCCTGGCTAACACGGTGAAACCCCATCTCTACTAAAATACAAAAAAAAAAAAAAAAAAAAAAGAAAAAAATTAGCTGGATGTGGTGGCAGGCACCTGTAGTCCCAGCTACTTGGGAGGCTGAGGCAGGAGAATGGCGTGAACCCAGGAGGTGGAGCTTGCAGTGAGCTGAGATCGCACCACTGCACTCCAGCCTGGATGACAGAATAAGACTCTGTCTCAAAAAAAAAAAAAAAAGAAGATGCCACTTACAGATATCATGCATATATAATCTTTAAAAACCCAAAAGTTAACACTGCAAAAACTTAACATTACCGAAACCTAAATAACACCTTTAACATCACTCATCTTCAGAGCAATCATTAAGTATTTGCATAATATTCAAGCTAGTGTGTTTTCCATCCTTTATTTATTATTCTCCTCATCCAGGACATTGAGAATTTTCTTTATAACTATTGCTGTAATAAATATTATTGTGCATTTTCTATTTGTATAGTGTCTGTCAGACACGAAAGTAGAATGATTGGGCCAAAGAGTCAAAACATTTTTGTGATTTTTTTTTAAAGTTAAATTTTATTTTTTCTAGAGACAGGGTCTCACTCTGTTGTCCTGGCTGGAGTGCAGTGGTGCCATCACAGCTCACTGCAACCTCGAACTCCTGGGCTCAAATGACTCTCTTGCCTCAACCTCTTGAGTAACTAGGACTACAGGTGCATGCTGCTATGCCCAGCTAATATTATAGTTTTTTGTAGAGATAGAGCTCTCACTCTGTTGCCCAGGCTGGTCTCTCACTCTTGGCCTCAATTGATCCTCCCACCTTGGCATCCCAAAGTGCTGGGATTACAGGCATGAACAACAGACCCCAGCCCTTTTTGTCATTCTTTATACATACTACCAAAATAGCTACACCAATATCATTTATGCCAGCAAAGTACAAGTCTGCCACTAGGCATCCTTAGAAGACAAGGTACTATTTCAAGTATTTTTATTTTTCTAATTTAATATTTTGGTGGTACTATTTATAATTGTTAGTAATTATTTTTCTTTTTAAGAATCTTTCTTTTCTTTGTTTAATAAAATATGTTACATTTCTTTGATAATAGGAAGGCTTGAACTCTTCCTTTAGGTCTGTTTAGTAATTATACTTTGTGATTTGGCAATTGTATATTTTGTCAATTTATAAATCAGTGTCTTAGCCGGGTGTGGTGGCTCACGCCTGTAATCCCAGCACTTTGGGAGGCTGAGGCAGGTGGATCACTGAGGTCAGGAGTTCAAGACCAGCCTGGCCAACATGGCAAAACCCCGTCTCTACTAAAAATACAAAATTAGCCAGGCTTGGTGGTGGGCGCCTGTAATCCCAGCTACTCAGGAGGCTGAGGCAGGAGAATCACTTAAACACAGGAGAGGGAGGTTGCAGTGAGCCGAGATTGCACCACTGCACTCCAGCCTGGGTGACAGAGTGAGACTCCACCTTTTAAAAAAAGAAAAAAGCTCAGTGTCTCAGAGTTCTTTATTGGAATAAGAAATGTTTAATTTTAAAAAGCTCATTTTTCTTATGTGTTTTAAATAAGAAAGTTTTTGACTTTCTTTTCCTGTTTTTGATCATCGTCTTATTGTAATGAGATTGACTTTCATTTTGATTAAATTTTGAATGTTGAGCTATACAAACCCTACTCTGGTTAGGGCTGTTGGAAGTAAAATATAAATAATCCGTAGATACGTTTATGCTAGTATTTGTTTCCTGAAGATAATGAGAAATGAAATTCAGACAGTAGTGGCATGCAGATACATGAAAGGGGCAAGATTTTGAAGAAATTCAAATATTTTTGAAGCAGAAATATTTCAAGGATGACTCTAGGGATGGCTGTCAGGAAAGTGATTAACAGGTACAGTCGTCAGCCAGGATATTCAAGGTTCAGGTAGTCAATAATGGCATCATGTTTACTATTACCAAGGAAGCAACACAGAAATAGTTTTGGCCTTTGATGTAAGGGTGACCCAGGAAGAGAAAATATGACATAAAAGTCTAAACTCAAACTCTCTGGGTACCTGTAATTCATCTTCTTAACCCTACGCACCCAAGATCCCCAGGAAGTATAGTTTGTACATTTACAATGGTTTACTGAGCTTCTGGTACTAAAAAGAGCACAACAGTTATAAAATCAGTGGTCTAGATTCATTCATTTACTTAAAAAAACCATCAAATAAGCTCGACATTAGCAAGTAAGAAAAAAATCTAAACATAAAGTGGAAATGCGGTGACATGAATCTTGAGGACCGTACTTTCCATTCCCGCTAGTCCCAGTTTGACAAAGATAACATTTGTTTGTAAACAGAATTCAACCAACTTCATAACCAGCCTGCACAAGGCTCTTCCTCTTCCATGTGGGCTTGTTATATATTCAGCGCCAATTGGGACGTACAGTGCACTTTATGCCAATGAGAACCTCAGGGTTGAGAATGACATACATACAGTGAAATTACTAATACACAGCTTGCCTGCTTAATTAGTCCAGCTTGACTCAACATATCACAAGGAACTGTTGTCTACACTTCTAATTTGTTTTACCCTGAGGCTGATCAACTTGATTAAATTAAATCAGGTCTTTTCTTGCTGGGCCAGAGGCCCAGCCCTCTGCTCCAAGTCAAAATGTCCTTTCTTCATTCACATGAATCTGTCTGCGAAATGCTGCCTTGGATTTCACCTTAGCACCTCATGAATACGCCACTCCTCTTATACTCCTATTCCTGAGTTAAACTTATTTTTCCTTTATTTCCAGCCTTGAGTTATGACACCCACCTCCCCCTCCTCTCTGTCTTTCCCAGCTTAGTCCTTGCTGACATTTGCTTGTCACTTTTGTTAGTCTTTATTCTGAGCAAGGGTTTGTGCCCATCTTTTCTCCATGACAAATTAATTGTGTACTAACCATTTAGAACATGCTCAGTAAATGACAGCTGTCCGTTTATCTCCCAGTCGTTGTTTTAAGTAATTCGTTGGCCCCTCTTGTCTGCTCCTTGTTAATGAAACCCTCCCTGGCCCATTCTTGAGTTACTGTCAGATAGGAGACAGAGCCCACGAGTAGTGTCAGATTCTAGCTGGGTGATCTTGGCCAAATATTTAACTTTCTTGGTTTTTCTTTCCCCACTTGTTGAAGAGGAATAAATGATGGGTAGATTGTTTGCAAAGAATTCCTCCACAATTCCTATCATTCCTGGAGGTACACTCCTTGGCAATGGAGTCTCGCTCTGTCGCCCAGGCTGTTGTGCAGTGGCGCAATCTCGGCTCACTGCAAGCTCTGCCTCCTGGGTTCACGCCATTCTGCCTCAGCTTCCCGAGTAGCTGAGACTACAGGCCCCACCACCTCGCCTGGTTAATTTTTGTATTTTTAGTAGAGACGTGGTTTCACCGTGTTAGCCAGGATGGTCTCGATCTCCTGACCTCATGATCCACCCGCCTCGGCCTCCCAAAGTGCTGGGATTACAGGCGTGAGCCACTGCACCCGGCTGAGGCAAGGTCTCTTTAACCTCTTTCTTAGTCGTTGTCAGGAAAGTGGATGAACAGGTACAGTCAACAGCCAGAAAATTCAAGGTTCGGGTAGTCAGTGATGGCATTGTGTTTACTATTACCAAGGAAGCAAAACAGAAAGAGTTCTGGCCTTTGAAGTGAGACTGACCCAGGACAACTGCTGTTAAGAGGCACCTCCCTTCACCTCCTCCTGGAATCTGGGCCAGACTCGCACTTGCTAAAACCAATAGAACATGGTGGAAGTGAAACTGAGATTTCTGAATCCAGGCCTCAATGTATCTTACAGCTTCTGCTCTCTTCCTCTTGAGACCTTGAGACTTCTGTATAAGGAAGCTTGGGTTGGTCTCCTTGAAGATGAGACCGTGCACAGAAAGAGGCCCAGCAGAGAGCCATTGCTAACTACCCAACACGTGGGTGAAGGCATCTTAGACCATCCAGACCCAGCCAGGCTGTCATAGTGGTGCCCAATGTGTGATCCCGGGCAACCCACCTAGCTGAGTCCAGCCCAAATGGCTAGCCCATAGAATGCTAAGCTAATAAACAGAAGTAGTTTTAAGCCTTTAAATTTTGGGGTGAGACCGGGAGCGGTGGCTCACACCTGAAATACCAGCACTACTTTGGGAGGCCGAGACAGGCAGATGACTTGAGGCCAGGAGTTTGAGACCAACCTAGCTAACATGGAGAAACCCTGTCTCTACTAAAAATACAGAAATTAGCCGGGCGTGGTGTTGCACTCTTGTAATCCCAGCTCCTCGGGAGGCTGAGGCAGGAGAATTGCTTGAACCCGGGAGGTGAGGTTGCAGTGAGCCAAGACTGTGCAACTGCACTCCAGCCTGGGGAACAGAGTGAGAGTTCGTCTCAAAAAAACAAATAAATAAAAATAAAAATAAATTTTGGGGCGGTTCGTTATGTATAAATTGAAAAAAACATGCATACAGATGAGGTTATCTTGAAGATATCTCCCATTCTAAAATCTATGATCAGAAAAACCTCAACATTCCTACATCACATCCAAATCATTGAGAAATCTCATAAAGCCGAAAGAGGTCTCCAGATATAATCTGGCCAAACACCCTGTCTTCGGGTGAAATAATACAAATAAAAAATAATAACCGATGATACGAATTGAGCTCTTGCCACCTGCTGGATTTTGCAGTCCTTATTGCCAGTCCTCACCCTAACACCGCTCCAGCACCATCCTCATTTACAGAGAGAACGTGGCAGTTCTGCTGGAGCTGCCGAACTGAGACGTGAACCCACACGCCTCTGAGTCTAAAACCCATGTTCTCCTAACCGTGTATCTCGTTGTCTGTGGGCATTATTAATCCCACTAATAAACAATGTAATTGATATAAACTTACAGTGACTTTTGCCAATTAAACAGGCAGTAACGAGAATTCAGATATGATTGAAGAGAGAGCAGTTATGCAAGTTTTGAAAACAAACAATTCCCTGAGCCAGGAATAGCTTCCATTTTCTTGTCAGAAAAATCTCAAATGTTTCTCAAAATAGTTCCCTTTATCAGCTCCTCTTGCCAAGGGCATCCATTCCTCTTTTTGATGTTCTCACTTCTGTTTTTATCTCTTCTCTGACATCTCCGACATTTCTCTTTCACTTTTCTTACTCCCTTGCTTCTGTACACACATCTTTTTTTTTCTTTCACATCTTCGCTGATCTTCGCTGACCTGACCATCTTGTTACACCTTGTTCTCCTTCCAGGCAGCTAAGCACCCCAATCTCTATCAACCCTCCACTCCAGCCTTCAAGGACGTCTTGCCAAATAGTCCCTTGATCTCCTACAAGTTCAGCCATCAGCCAACCCCAGAATAAAGTTTCCAATTACACCAAATCCTGTGAAAGTGAATTTGTCCCTTGATTTGCAGATCAAAGCAGCTTTAAAGTTTCCCTCCCACGCAGGAATCCAAACATAATTTTGTCCTATTGCCCAGCAACCATGACACACAGAAAAGCACAAATGGAGAGGATGGGGCAGGAACTGTATCCCGAGTCAGAGCTTAAACGTCGGGCCAGCGTCATCATGGAGGATGGATCAGGATGTCCAAGCAAGAGCCTTTTCAAAACCCTGAAGCCCCAAGAGACTCACCACCTGGGGAGAGTGTGGCTTTCTGTTCTCCTACTTCAGAAAGGTGATACCTCTAGGTAACAGGTTTCTTACCACTCACCCTCCAGGGAAAGCTTTAGAACAACTGTTGTGCAGTCCCTGTCAGAAAGAGGCAGAGTGAAGGAAGAGAAAGCCTTGTGGCTCAGTGGCTGCACCAGCAGCTTCATCATCCGGGGCCTGGTCTCTCTCCCTGTTGATCTTCTGAAAAGATTGTTATTTGAGAGCCTTTGTCCCTGACATCAGAGCCTGTTCTTTGGTTCAGCCCATGGCCAAGACTCAGGGAGGGGCAAGAATTAGAAAAAGCAAGCAAGCAAATTGTTCTTTTCATAAGTGTAAAGTTAAATCATACACGGAAGTCTGAAGGAAGGGAAGCTCAGATAAGGAAAAGTGGTCAACTTTATAAAGCAAGCAAGCAAGCAGTAACAACAGTAACAGCAGCAGCCTTTAGGACTCAAAGAGAGGCAACGAAATAATGGCACCAGCTTTTAAGCCAGGCTGGATAATAAAGCCCACTTCAACTCCATGAATGGCTGTGATAGAGACTGCCTACTCTAGGATAAAAAGCAATATTTTCTGTATTTAAAAAATTGACCATTGTATGGTAGCTCATGTCTGTAATTCCAGCGCCTTTGGGAACCCAAGGCGGGAGGACTGCTTGAGCCCAGGAGTTTGAGACCAGCAACGTACTGAGACTCTGTCTCTACAAAAAACCCCAAACAAACGAACAAAACTAGCTGGGCATGCTAGTGCGTGCCTGTAATCCCTGCTATTCAAGAGGCTGAGGTGGGAGAATCTGAGCTCAGGAGGTCAAGGCTGCAGTGAGCTGAGATCGTGCCACTGCACTCCAGCCTGGGTGAAAGAAAAGAACAAAAAAGGCCAGGTGCAGTGAGTGGCTCATGCCTGTAATCCCAGCACTTTGGGAGGCCGAGGTGAGCAGATCACTTGAGGACAGGAGTTTGAAATCAGCCTGGCCAACATGGTGAAACCCCGTCTCTATAAAACATACAAAAAAAATTAGCCAGTGTAATGGCGGGTGCCTGTAATCCCAGCTACCTGGGGAGGCTGAGGCAGGAAAATTGCTTGAACTGGGGAGGCAGAGGTTGCAGTGAGCTGAGATTGTGCCACTGCACTCCAGCTTGGGCGACAGAGTGAGACTCTATCTAAAAAAAAAAAAAAAAAAAAAAATGCAATAAATTGACCATTGCAATCTTTCTGGATGTTTCTTTCTTTTTTTTTTTTTTTGTTGAGACGGAGTCTCGCTTTGTCACCCAGGCTGGAGTGCAGTGGCCGGATCTCAGCTCACTGCAAGCTCCGCCTCCCGGGTTTGCGCCATTCTCCTGCCTCAGCCTCCCGAGTAGCTGGGACTACAGGTGCCCGCCACCTCGCCCGGCTAGTTTTTTGTATTTTTTTTTAGTAGAGACGGGGTTTCACCGTGTTAGCCAGGATGGTCTCAATCTCCTAACCTCATGATCTGCCCATCTCGGCCTCCCAAAGTGCTGGGATTACAGGCTTCAGCCACCGCGCCCGGCCGGATGTTTCTTTTTACAAAACATCTAGAAACTCACAACAGAAAGAAAAGATAAGTTATCTAAGTAGCAATAAGGATGTGTAATTCCTTTCTGGTTCAGAGCACAGTGATTAGTCTCTCACCAATAGTCGCCCTTGACCAACAGTCACCCTCAAGAAGGCGCTGTAGAAAGGACTAGCTGTCCACCCTGAGGTCAGACTTAGGGTTTAAGTGACAGTCCCTCTTGTAGCTCATCAGAGCTCTTCTGTCTTCCTAGGTTTACGTGATCCCTTTTTGAATTTATACCTTTTACCTGAGCCAGCTAGGAAATCACCCACTGTCACTTCTGTATTTACCAAATCACATTTAATTACTTGTCATGTGCCTATTTGGTTGTGTCACCAGGCCATCAGCTCCTTGAGGACAGGTGTTGTGTCTCATTTGTTTTGGTATCCCCAGGGCCTAGCATGGTCCCAGACTCCTGGTAGATCAATATATATTTGCTCCATCTAGGGGATAATAAATGAGTTCTACCAACTTATTTTGCCATCATTGTGAACCAGTTCACTTGATATTTGACATAAGTGCAAGATGTGATCCTATACATAAATTAAAATCGTGTACGTAAAAAGCAATTTTTCCATAGGAATAATACTGGAAAGCTAATCATAGGTAGCAGTCACACAGTGCTTGCCCTGGGCCAGGCATGTTACACATACTAACTAATTTAAACTTCACAAGAACCCTTGTGAAGGTAGATAATATCCCTATTTTACCAGTGAAGAAATTAAAATACTGAGAGGCTAAATTGAAATCAGACTTCCTGGGATGAATGTGGCTCCTGACTTTTTTTTTTTTTTTTTTTTTTTTTTTTTTTTTTTTTTTTTTTTGAGACAGGGTCTCACTCTGTTGCACAGGCTGGAATGCAGTGGTATGATCTCAGCTCACTGCAACCTCTGCCTCCTGGGTTCAAGTGATTCTCCTGCCTTAGCCTCCTGAGTAGCTGGGATTACAGGCATGCACGCCCAGTTAATTTTTGTAGAGATGGTGTTTTGCCATGTTGGCCAGGCTGGTCTTGAACTCCTGGCCTCCAGTGGTCCTCCCACCTCAGCCTCCCAAAGTGCTGGGATTACAGATGTGAGCCACCATGCCCAGCCACCCTGATCTTTATTAACTGGGTGTGATTTTAACCTCTCTGTGCCTCAGTTTGCACATTTGTAAAGTGGGGATAAGAGTAATATCTCCTGGAGCTTGTGTGAGGATTACTGGAGTTAATGTATGTAAGGCCCGTACAGCTGTGCCTGGAACAAATGAAACACTGTCATTGTGACCTGTGAAATATGCAGGATGGGTGGTAAAGATGGTGGAGGGATAATGGGGTTGGAGGGTGGGAATTATGTATCACCACTCCCAACACTAATGAGTTCTATGGTAGTAAAGAGAATCATGGCTGGGCACAGTGGCTCAGGCCTGTAATCCCAGCACTTAGGGAGGCCAAAGTGGGTGGATCACTTGATGTCAGGAGTTTGAGACCAGCTTGGCCAACATGGTGAAACCCCGTATCTACTAAAGATACAAAAAAATTAGCCAGGTGTGGTAGCACGCTCCTGTAGTCCCTGGTACTTGGCTGGCTGAGGCAGGAGAATCACTTGAAGCCAAGAGGCAGAGGTTGCAGTGAGCCAAGATCATGCCACTGCACTCCAGCCTTGGGTGACAGAGTGAGACCCTGTCTCCCCCCACAAAAAAGAGAGGGAATCATCCTCAGGTTTCCTTATCCTGTAAAGAAACTCAAAAACATCAGCTATTTGGCAAAGGCCCAACAGATCTACTCCCAGTTTTCTATGTTGTACGTAAATCAACGCATGATCATGAGAAAACAAACTGCAGTGCAGATGTTCATAAACACAGCTTAGATGGCAAGCTCAAGACAAGAGGAGTGCACTGGGCAAGGCTCACTGCCTGTTGTCACCAGGCTCACTCTCACACTGCACTGAATGCATTGTCTGATGCTACGGTTTGGGCCACACAACTGCAAGAATATTGCATGTACTTTATTAAAATGTCTAAAAACACATACTATTCCACATCTGAATAAGGCATACTATTCGAGCATACGTGAACAGCTTATACTTTTATTTATCTTAAACCTGGACTCTAATTTCAGAAAATAACCATCTATTGATTCAACTAAAATTTATTGAGCATTTACTATATATCATACACTGTTCGAGCAGCTTGGAATACATTAGTGTCCAAAGAGACAAAGATTCTCACCTTTCTGGAGCCTGCAGTCTAGCAAGTATCTCCATAGCCACCTCCCTGGCCCAAGCCACCACCATCTTTCACCTGGATGTCTGCAGGAGCCCTGATATGGTTTGGTTGTGTCCCCACCCAAAATCTCATCTTGAATTGTATTCTGAATTCTAATCCCCACGTATTGGGGGAGGGACCTTGTGGGAGGTGATTAGATCATGGGGGTGGTTCCCCTATGCTGTTCTCACGATAGTGAATGAGTTCTCAGGAGACCTTATGGTTTTATAAGGGGTTTACCCCACTTCACTGGGCACTTCTCTCTCCTGCCGCCATGTGAAAAAGGATGTGTTTGCTTTCCCTTCCGCTATATTTGTAAGTTTCCTGAGGCCTCCCCAGCCATGCGTAACTGTGAGTCAATCAAATCTCTTTCCTTTATAAATCACCCAGTCTCAGGTATGCCTTCATAGCAGCGTGAGAACGGACTAATACAAGCCCCAATCTGTCTCCTTGCTTCCACTGTGGCTCCCCTTCCATCCAGGCTCCATGCAGGAGCAAGAGTGATGGCCAAAGAACAAAATTTCAACAAAATGAGTTTTAAAGATCTAATTGGCATTTATTAGTGATTCATGAATTGAGTAGCATCTTGCCTGGAAGAACAATGGGTTTTTACAAGACAGCTTGAACAGGAACAATACAACAGCATAATACAAAAAAGTGGACTGATTAACATCAGGCTACTTCAGATTACTTTCCTTGTAAGGGTTAAAGCAGGGAAACCTTCCTTATCATGTGGGCGTTGGGTGGGCCCTTTGTGATTAGTTGTGAATCTGCTGGTGTTTTTTTTTTTTTTTTTTTTTTGGAAAATCTGGACTATTTGGGGATTTGCCTGTTTTTGTTTTTTAAGTTTCAGTTTGATCATGTGGCACTTAAGAGTGTTTCCATTTTGGTTTGATCTCCTGGGACCCAGTACGGGAGAAGGTCAGTACAAATCAGTGGCATCCCATCAATTTTATTTTTGTTTTGTTTTGTTTTTGTTTGTTTGTTTTGAGATGGAGTCTTGCTCTGTCACCTAGACTGGAATGCAGTGGCACAATCTTGGCTCACTGCAACCTCTGCCTCCCAGGTTCAAGCGATTCTCCTCCCTCAGCCTCCCGAGTAGCTGGGATTACAGTAGGCATGCGCAACCAAGCCCAGCTAATTTTATATTTTTATTAGAGATGGGGTTTTGCCATGTTGACCAGGCTGGTCTCGAACTCCTGGCCTCAAGTGATCTGCCTGCCTTGGCCTCCCAAAGTGCTGGGATTACAGGCATGAGCCATCAGGCCTGGCCCCCATCAATGTTATTGAACGTGATTTTTTGTAAATGTAAGATATGTCATGCCATCCCCTGCTTAAATCCCTCCAGCAGCTTCTCATCACGCTTAGAATACAATGTTAAACTCTGTGGTCTTCAAGGCTACATAGTGTCTGACCTTCTGCCTTTTCTACCACTTTTAATCACTCCTCTTTCCTCTCCACTCAGCATTTGGCTTCCTTTTTCCCTCTAACAGGCCAAGCTGGCTCCCACTGGGCTTCAGACTTGTTCCCTCTACCTGAAATGCTCTTCCCTAGTTTGTGACGTGGCTATGCCTTTGTGCCATTTAGGTCTTAGCTAAAATGTCACATCTTTACAGAGGCCTCCCCGGCTCTCCAAAATAGATTATTCCTTCTCCCATATTCAGCTGCTTTCTATCAAGTTACTTGGTTTACTTTACTTTTCTTTTGTTTGTTTGTTTGTTTGCTTGTTTTAGGATGGAGTCTTGCTCTGTCCCCCAGGCTGGAGTGTTTCCAGAAAACGAGACATGCTTGTAGATTATATTTTAATGGGGTACACGAGATATAATCAATAAGAAAGTAAATAAGTGAAGAAAACTCAAAAGAAGATTAACAATATTAAGAAAAGAAAACTAAATCAAGATCTCGGCTCACTGCAACCTCCGCCTCCTGGGTTCAGGAAATTCTCGTGTCTCAGCCTCCCTAGCATAGCTGGGATTACAGGTGCCTGCCACCATGTCAGGCTAATTATTTTGTAATTTTAGGGGAGATGAGGTTTTGTCATGTTGGCCAGGCTGGTCTTGAACTCCTGACCTCAAGTGATTCATTCTCCTCAGCCTCCCAAAGTGCTGGGATTACAGGCATGAGCCGCTGCATCTGGCCCTTGTTTACTTTTCTTAATCTTGTTAATCTTCTTTTGAAATTATCTTCTTCACTTATTTACTTTCTTATTGATTATATCTCTTGTACCCCATTAAAATATAATCTACAAGCATGAGGACCTTGCCTGCCTTGTTTTCTGGAAAGATGTCGGACATAGGGTAGGGACTCAGCCCTTGGTGAACTAGTGAATGAATATGAGTTTTGGAAACTGTCTTTTCCCTGGACCTGCATTTCTTCACCCACAAAATTAGGGGGTTGAACTAGAGGCTATCAAGGATGCCTTCTCACTTATAATTTTTTTATTTTTTAAGATGGAGTCTCACTCTGTCACCCAGGCTGGGGTGCAGTGGCATAATCTCAGCTCACTGCAACCTCTGCCTCCCAGGCTCAAGCAATTCTCCTGCTTTGGCCTCCTGAGTAGCTGGGATTACAGGTGCCCACCACCACATCCAGCTAATTTTTGTATTTTTTTTTTTTTTTTTTTTTTGAGACGGAGTCTTGCTTTGTCACCCAGGCTGGAGTGCAGTGGCCGGATCTCAGCTCACTGCAAGCTCCGCCTCCCGGGTTCACGCCATTCTCCTGCCTCCGCCTCCCGAGTAGCTGGGACTACAGGCGTCCGCCACCTCGGCCGGCTAGTTTTTTGTATTTTTTAGCAGAGACGGGGTTTCACCGTGTTAACCAGGATGGTCTCGATCTCCTGACCTCGTGATCCGCCCGTCTCGGCCTCCCAAAGTGCTGGGATTACAGGCTTGAGCCATTTTTGTATTTTTAATAGAGATGGGGTTTCATCATGTTGTCCAGGCTGGTCTTGAACTCCTGACCTCAAGAGATCCCCCTGCCTCAGACTCTCAGAGTGCTTGGATTATGGGTGTGAGCCACTGTGCCCAGCCCCCACTTTTTAAACTTTGTTTTTTTAGAGACAGTGCCTCTGTTGCCCTGGCTGACCTTGAACCTCCAAGGTCAGGCTATCCTTCTGCCTCAGCCTCCCAAGTAGCTGGGACTACAGGCACACGCCACTGCACCAGACTTCCCACTTTTTGTGATTCTAAGTACACTTTTGCTATGGTTGCAAAGGGTATGCTCCACTATTTAAGAATGTGGTCAACAAGTCCGTGTTTGGCTCAGATCTCATAGTTTCTAATTCTGTCTCCCTTGGGCCTCTGTATTTCAGCCTGGGAAGTCCCAGTCTGGTATATTGTTCTCTTGCATCTACTGTCCTTTCTTTCACTTCCTTTGAACTTTCTGCTATTCCTGTCTGGATGCATTACGTGATTAAAATGAAACGACCAGAAAAGGACACATGATTCCAGATCCCAACTGACAATAACTTTATGGAAAATGAAGGCAATATTTGGTATCATTTCCAGTACCTTCATGCTGCTGCTGAAGGTGATGGGAACCTGCACACTGTAAATGCATATTGTTTCCTGAGACGGAAAGTTTACATTGGTAAACACACTTTATGTGACGGCTATGATGCTGGGCGCTTCCACCTAGATTATTTCATGTAATCACCACAGGAATCCGATGAAGTAGGTATTATACTCATTTTACAGTAAAAGGAGCTGAAACCATGAAAGGTGAAAACACTTGCCAGAGGTTGTAAAGTGGTGAGTGAAAGAATTAAGCTTCTACCCAGCTCAGACCCCCCTCACCCCACCAGCATGACGATAATCATTGAGTAAGAACAGTTATTTCCAGGAGCCTGATTTATTCAACCCATGCCTAGAATAAACCTCCTCTGTTAAGTGTCTGTACTTTTTTGTGTGTGTGTTGGTTGTCTCATCACTGTATTGTCAGCTCCCCAAGTCGTGTCGATTTCCTGAACACACAGCAAGCAGGGAAGAAATATTTGTTGAATAACCGAAAAAATGAATACTAGAGAATGAAAAACTAGCTTTTACATCCCTCTTATTCCCCTTTATAAAGATGCTCAGACATCTTCCACTGAAACTTGTAGGGCAAGGGTTAATGGCAAGTTGAGTGTCAGGATTCTGAAAGTGCAAGGAAGCTGTTCAGAGCTGCAGAATGGGGACATAAATGCCTCTCGCAAGTCTGGTATGCTAGCACAGCTGCAAGGCAGGTTAGAACCATGAAGGTTTTCATCCATAGACAGAGTGTATGATCTCAACGTCTTGAATTTGTTCATTATATTGTTCATGGCTTCTTTCCAAAGACAACTACATCCTAAATTCTGACCACATCCTCTGCACTGCTAGTTAGGTAGAGTTAGGTAACAAGATAGAATGGTACACATGAATATGCATCTCTCCTTCATTTTCATTAATAAGAATGCAGAGCATGTTTTTTTCCCCCTCATATTCAGGCAATTTAATTCTTATTCTTGGAATCTGTCTTGCCAGGAATAGAAGACAGAAAGAGCAGCCTACGCTCTTTCATAAAGTTGAAGGAAAGTGATGCTCCTATAGATTCCTTCTGTGTCTAAGCAAAAAGGTGACAAGATGACATTACTTTCACTTCTCATACTGTAATTAAAATCCACTATTATTGCATTCAACTGAATTCACCCTTTGTATCAAGCAGTTTTAAGGGTGTTGGGAAACCAACTCAAATCCCACATTCTGGACCTTGCTTTAAGGAATTTAATGTTGCAATATGAGACTCTCACTATCCTCCTTCCCACCCCACCCACACACACTGGTCAAATATGCAAATCAGACGAAAGAACGATAGATCTCAAATAGCTATTCAGTCTTTGTGTTAAGATGCAGAATTCAGAGGAAATGCCTGGAGGTTTCCTAAATGTCAGCACCATGAATCTACAGCTCTTGGTTCCCATTAGGGATAGTGGAGGTTCGGAGAGTCCATGACTCGCAAACCACATCTGCTTCAGGATTCACTCACTGGGTCAAAGGAAGCTTGTTGCTGATATCGGTTAAAGCTCATTGGTTTGGATCGCAGTGTACTTATTTTCAAAAAGAGTTAACTTTTGAAATAACCCTTTTCCACATGGTTGCTGCCTTTTCCAAGTCCTCTCTGGCAAATAAACCCCGCCTTACAAAGATGAGTGTGGCATTTAAACCCTTTTTATCCATCTACTGATAAACCAACTGACCTGACAAACCACGCCACCTCATCAGAAATTACTGCAGAATTACACGCCAAAGGGCGTTAACTTTGAGCGTTTCCTCTTGAATCCTTGCACTAAATGTTCTCATTAGAATGATTATTCTGCC
Source organism: Macaca thibetana thibetana (assembly GCF_024542745.1). Lineage (NCBI taxonomy): Eukaryota > Metazoa > Chordata > Mammalia > Primates > Cercopithecidae > Macaca > Macaca thibetana. The sequence goes on from NC_065591.1 coordinate 100,445,937, forward strand.
TCGGTGATTCAAAACACACATATTGTTTTCATATGGTATTATCTCATCCAGAAGACCGCGTTTTGTCTGTAGATGTAGTTACATTTATTTACCAAGACATACTCCTGCAAACCACTCCTGGAATAATTCTGTAACAAAATCTGTACTTGGGGGTAAAATGAAATACTGCTAGCAGTACAAATGCATGTGACTACTCCAAATTATGTAACTTATTTATGGAAGTTTGATTTTGTGTAAAAGATATTTTTCTGGTAACGTCATTGTTATATATTCTTATTATTCACTATCATTTTAACTCTCAAATTCTAGTATCTAAATTCCTCTGTCTCAATCTCAATAATAAAGTTTGTGATCATTCCCTATCATGTATTAAATAATTTATCATGAAATCTCAATGAGTCTTTGGAGAAAAGGCCTAAAAGAAGCTTTGTTACATAATATCAATGATAATACAACTAACATTGGTGGACATTATGTACTTTAAATAAATGTGTCTCAGTGCATCAAGAATAGGTACAAAATAATTGAACTCAGTCTGTAAACAATCAACTTATTTCACAAAAATGAAAAGACATGTCAACGCAAAGAAGCAGTAGTGCCAGGTGTGCTTTATAGAAGAAAAGAACTGTTTATTTGGTATATATATATATGGGTGTAGCCTATTATTTATTAATAATGACCTTAGATTTAAAAATACATCATCTATTTAGCTTTGAATCCCTTTGATGTTATTGGCGTAGAAAAAGAAATCTGGATATCTGATTCCCTCCGTCTTGTTTTGTTTTGTTTTAAATCATTCTGGCATCTCTATTCTCTTTGCAACACCCAAAAATAGCAGTCAATCAAGCCACCAAAGTAATGAATTAAGCACGGTGGTAGATCTGTCTGAAAGATGTGGACCACTTTTCTAGCATACGGGTATCCCATGACGTGTTGGGAGTCTGTCCCACTCGTAGTAAAGCAGTCATGGGTGGTTCCTGTGCTTCGCCTCATGGGATCCAACATTTTTTGCATTCCTGCCCGAATCACCTGAACCAGAGATTCATGCTTGACCCAAAAGCTAAACATGAGCAAGAATGCTGCCCAGAAAATTCTATTTGCTCTATTTTGGAGAGTGATTAACAACTTAATAACGTCTTTCCTCTTGGCATGTCTTAAAATCATAACGACAAGAAAGAGAAACCAAAGTGACATGGCTGAGAGACACGTAGTGAGAAGGTACTGAGCAGTACCATGAATAGAAACCATGAGGCACCAGAGTCTCGAACAGGAAGAAGCTTTGGGGCAGAGAGGAAACTTGCAAGAAGGAAATCAGCCCTGGCAATGGAAGTGAGTAGGGAGAAGCAGCACAGAGAAGCCGGGCCACAAGCCTGTGGTTACCAGCCTGGTTGATTGATTGGCACCAGAGTGCTGCAGTATTCTGATCAACATTCCAGTTCCTGAGGACTGGCCGTGCAGGGCTGAGGCCGTTTCCTGTGTTTCCTTACTTCTCCATTAGATCCTGACAATAAAGTGCCACCCATCCCTTGAGGAAACTGCTCTATGTTCCTTGTCACCTGAAAGAACATAACAAAAACATCCAGCCATAAGCAGCATGTAGGAATTTGTTCACAGAGGAATTCTCCAGCATTGATTGGGACAGGAAATTTCAAATGCCAATAAAACTGACTTTGCTTTGACATTATACAATTTTTTCTATGTTGATATTTTTTGTTTGTTTGTAATTATGAAAGTAAAATTACATCAGGCCGGGCTGGGTGGCTTATGCCTATAATTGCAGCACTTTAGGAGGTCGAGGCGGTGAATCACTTGAGGTCAGGAGTTTGAGACCAGCCTAGCCAACATGGAGAAACCCGTTCTCTACTAAAAAAAAAAAAAAAAAAAATATATATATATATATATATATATATATATATATACACACACACAAAAATTAGCTGGGTATGGTGGTGTATACCTGTAGTCCCAGCTACTAGAGAGGCTGAGGTGGGAGAATTGCTTGAATCTGGGAGGGAGAGGTTGTAGCGAGCTGAGATTGCACCACCGCACTCCAGCCTTGGTGGCAGAGCAAGACTCTTTCAAAAAAAGAAAGAAAAAAAGAAAGTAAAATTACATTCAATGCAAAAGACTTGGAAATTAAAGAAAAAACTTGAAGAGGCCGGGCATGGTGGCTCACGCCTTTAATCCCAACACTTTGGGAGGCTGAGGCAGGAGAATCAAGTGAGCCCAGGAGTTCAAGGCCAGCCTGGGCAACATGGCGAGATCCTGTCTCCATTAAAACAAACAAACAAATAAACAAACAAACAAAAACTTGAATAAAAGAAATCACTCATTTATTTACCACAGTCAGATGTACTGCTGTGTGTGTACATATGTTCATCCATGTGTTTTAAAGCAGTGGTAACAGGACTAGGACTCTCTCAGTTTTAGCTAAAGCATGAAAGCAAGAGATTCAAGACATCTAAGGGAGCTGTGAGAAGACCAATCAGGAGAACTTGCTTTGTGGGATTTTTAAAAACAAACAAAAGCCATACCTCTCTACCTAGGGTTTTAAGTCCCCTTACATGCATTGACTTGGAAGAGTGAAGACAGAGAGAGGATTTGTGAGGAGGCTTTCTCTAGAGCCAGGGAGCTTAAACGGTACGACTGGAAGAGCTTAATTATGTCCCTTGTGGTTTGGAGAAGAGGTAAACTGGTATCTGCCTCCTGCCTGAGAAGTCTGAGTTGGAGAAACTGGGGCCTGCCAGTTGCTTTGACTGCAGAATGAAGTGCATAGCTCAGCTGTCAATCAGTCCTCATTTCCAGGGTTTCTCAGGCAACCACAGTGTGAGTGTGTCCCATGGAGAAAATGTGGGCCCCAGGAGAGGCTGAGGAGGCATGGGGTTCTCTTAGTTCATGTCTGCTAGAGTTGGCTCCAGGGGTGAAGAAACCTGAGTAGAAAGAGGTTGTGGGTGAATCCCTGGATTCCTAGCACAGAGCAGGGGAGAGCACATCATCTGCAAGGAAAGAGCTACTGGGGAACAGCGCCGGCCCACGGGCCATCTCAGCAAACCCCAGATGAGCACACAAGAGAAGAGGCAGATTTAAACATCTGCCCTACCCAGAGAGTGTGATGCCACCTCACAACCATTCTAGTCAAGTAACAGCTTTTCTGCATGTGCCTTCCATTCAAACTCAAACTTGCCTCCCAGCCACCCTCCGCTTCAACCCTGGAACAGAAAAAAAACAAAAACAAAAACAAAAACACACACAAACACACAAAAACTATTGAAAGGGTGGAGAGGCAGAGGCTGATAGGGAAAGGGAAAAGGATCAAATCCTCTTCACTGTCCTAGGCGTTGCTCTGCAGAAAGCGGTGGCTGTGTGAAGGCCTGCTCCTCTGAATAAAACTGGGATTAATCTAGGACCAGATGTTCTAATTATCATTGAATTGTGACTGTGTTTGTGTCTTAAAGTGACCGGAAAAGTCAAGGGACTGCCTTTGTTTTTATCCAGTGGCATTCAAAGGGATAGTAGGAGACGGCTGCACACGGTGGCTCACACCTGTAATCCTAGAACTTTGAGCTGAGGCGGATGGATCACTTGAGGTCAGGAGTTTGAGATAGGCCTGGCCAATATGGTGAAACCCTGTCTCTACTAAAAATACAAAAAAATTAGCTGGGCATGGTGGTGTGCATCTATAATCGCAGCTACTCAGGAGGCTGAGGCAGGAGAATCGCTTGAACCCAGGAGGCAGAGGTTGCAGTGAGCTGAGATGGTGCCACTATGCTCCAGTCTGGATGACAGAGCAAGACTCTGTCTAAAAAAATAAAAAAGAAATAAAGGGATAGTAGGAGGCAAAACTAAAGATGCTTTCTGGTTATATTCCATGATTCCTACTTGCTTCACATGTCAGTTATGTATGCCTGCATTTTCAAAAAATGCTTTTACCCTATGCATGCTGTTGTGTAGTCTGTTTGCCACTTAGCATTACATTAAGAATGCTGTGCTGTGTCAATATTCTACCACTGCATATCTATCCTGCAACCTATGATCCTACTTCCCTCTCATTGGAGTTATTTCTAAGTTTTTAGAGTCATAATGTTGAAATAAACCCAGTTCAAAACTAGCATTGTGTCCATCCCTGATTAATTCCGTAGAATTAATTTCCTTGATGTGGAATTGCCAGGCCAAAGGATGAACATGTTTTAATGACTTATGAAATATATCACACCGAATTACCCTGGAGAGAGGTTGTATCAAATTTTCCCATGTATGAATGTCCATTTCCCCATGTCTTTCCCAATATTAGTTATGTCTATTCTTTTTGATAGGCCAAAAAAATTTTTCTTTTTTTTTCTTTTTTCCTATTTCTTTGATTACTAGAGAGGTTGAACATTAATTTTGTTTATAGGATATGTGTAGCTTTTTTTTTTTTTTTTTCCCGCTCTGTCTCACCCAGGCTGGAGTGCAGTGGCGAGATCTTGGCTCACTGCAACCTCCACCTCCCCAGTTGAAGCTATTCTGCCTCGGCCTCCCGAGTAGCTGGGATCACAGGCACCTACCACCATGTCCAGCTAATTTTTTTGTATTTTTAGTAGAGTCAGGGTTTCACCATGTTGGCCAGGCTGATCTCGATCTCCTGACCTCAAGTGATCCATCCACCTCAGCCTCCCAAAATGCCGGGATTACAAGCACAAGCCACTACGCCCGGCCTGTAGTTTTTGATAACTTATCTGCTCAACACCTTTGCTGATTATTTTGGCCCAGGTACCATTTAAAATATTGGTTCTATGAAATTCAAGGTAAAGAGACAAGCAAATGGCAAAATTGGCAACTCTTGGCATTTGCTTCAGAGTGTAATTTATAGGCCAGGTCTATATCACACTAACCTGGGACTCAGACTGGCCACTACAACATGCCACAGATCAGTGCTGAATGTTGTCTTCAATACACCTAAGCTTCTTGGTTGTTTGCTTCCTATTGTTCTGCCTTTCTTCAAGTGGCATGATCACTACAAAGAGAGGAATAATGTGGCCCAACCACACAGACATTAGTGTCATAGACACTCTCTGTCACTACCTTCATCTTTTCCCAGTCAATTGCCCTGGATTGGCATGGTAGCATAAAATTACTGTCCGAGCTTACATGAGGGTGCTGGGCCTGGATGGTGAGGATAATCAGGTGAGGGGTTCTAATTCCTTCATTATTTGGGCTGATCAAATAACATCTATGTGTCTCATCTTCCTCATCTGTAAAGCTCAGTTCTTTATTACCAGCCCCATGCTTACCTATCCGGACTTGTTTCCCATTACTCCGTCATGTAAACCCTGGGTGCCAACCATTCCAAGCACTTTGCCATGCTCTCTGGGCAATTTTCCAACTTTTTCTTTTGTTTACAATGCCCTTTCTACATATCTTTGTCACACAGTCTAACTTGTGCTGGCACTTAGCTAAAGGGTTGAAAAATGCTTTTTCGAGTGAGGAAAAAAGATCCTGTTCAACCATAATGAGCTTTAAATGTGTAAGGATGATGTGAAGACACTAGGAAATTCAAGATCTATTGGTGGAAAAAGATATGTACAAAGTAGCTATGATATAACACAGGACATGGTTGATAATATAATATTAATAGAAAATCAAGATCCTTGCTTTAGCGTTATGAAGAAGGGTAAGATTAATTCTAGCTAAGGGCTGGGAAAGCATTCACGCAGACAGGCCTTAAAAGACAATCGGAACTAGACTTGCTGGGGAATAAACTCCACTAAGGCTGGGTCTGAATCCATTATTGTTCATCAAGAGTGATGCTCATTCCCCGGTGAATGAGTGAATAATATGGAAAGTAGGTAAGGTGTGCATGGAAGGGGGTGGGCGGGAATCAATGGGTGAAGGCTTTCATCGCAGACTTTCCTTCTGAGTGACCTTTTGAGCGAAGGAAGCTTTGTTTTTGTTTTATTTGTTTTAAGTGGATACAAAAATTTTTATTTGCAGGCCTTGCATCAAGAGAAAATGACCAAATGATGAGGTCGATTATTATCTATTAATAGTTTTATTACAGTCTTGTGTCACTGGCTTATAAATAAGAATTTCAGGCTGAGCATGGTGGCTCATGCCTATAATTCTAGCACTTTGGGAGGCCGAGGTGGGAGGCTTGCCTGAGCCCAGGAGTTCAAGAATAGCCTGGGCAACATGGCAAAACCCCATCTCCAAAATAAATAAATAAATAATTTCAGCTGCTCTGAAATTCTCTCATTTTCCTTGATAGATGCACAGAAGAAGACTCAAGACTAGGATCATGCAAGTCTTCTGGAGGCTTCCCATGCTCCCACGTAAAGAATGAGACTTGGAGGGAAAACTAAAGATTTCTTTTTGTGGTCTTTTGCCAGTTACTCAACACAGACAGCACCAACACACTGCGTGATCACTGCCTGATGCAACCTATTCAGCCGAGAGCCACAGCTAGGGAGAAAGGGACCACAAAACCCTTTAACACAGATTTAACTTCTATTTTTATCAGAAATGATTTCGTGCTTCTCTTCTATTTGACATTTACAGAATTTTAAAACAAAAACAATTAACTTAAATCTCACTCTATGTGCAAGGTTGTTAAAAATTAGTGAACCTTTAGTAGAAGTTACTGATGGTGAACAGATTGCTAAGGAGGGGAAGAGAAAGAAGTCAGGTGGGACGAAATCTGACAAGCCTGCGGTTACTCTGAGTAAATAAACATCAGCCTTCTTTCGGACTTTAATTTCCAATATTGATATGAACAGTGTTTCTGAATTGAAGATTTACGTATTCCAACTCCTGATTATAGCTCAATAAATATGTTATGTAGAATTGGTTTAATGGAAGTATTAAGCCATAATTGGGAGTCATTCTCCTTTATCTATCTCCCACTTATCCACCTGCCACTTCAATGCCAGCCTCTTTGAAGTTTTGCCTAATAATGTTAGCTCCCATCCATCTGTCTCTTCTCCAAAACCCTACCTCACTGCTGTCCATGCCGCCCATTAAGTACTTAGTCATGCGTAGCCTTATATTCTTGTTTGAATTCTTGTGTTCTGTCCTCCCAAACAGATTATACATTTCTTGAGTCCCACACTTTGCATTTACCGTAGCAGATTTCATAACCCACATAAATATTAGGCCTTCAAAATATTCGTCAAGTATTTCTCCAAGAAAAATGAAAACATCACAAATCTCGATCCCCCAAATGTTAAATGGGACTTAGTTAAGCAAACAAACATCATGATAAACTGGGAACGGGTATCTCTTTCCTTTATCCTTGTGCCTGCTGAAGATATTCTTCTCAGCCTCACTGCTTTAAACTCAGGGGTGTGTGTTCCACACATTTAAGCAAATTCTGGAATACCAAAGCCAAGCAGTCTTCCAGGGGCTTCATCCTGTTGCTCAGTAGCTTACCTGGTGGGTGTTGGGTAGCACACAGTAGAATGGCGGCTTTGTCTCTCTTGAGTGACTCTGGACAAGCTTCAAAACCAAAATCCACAGTGCCCCATCCCGGTGGGCAGAACACACTGAAGACAGGGGGTTTCCCACTGGCTGAAGACGAAACACCCTTCTGCTGACCCCATACCAAAGGGGAGAGCGCCGTTGAAAGCCAGCTTGTCGCTGCTTCAGGGAGGAGAAGCAGTTACTGAAATAAAGTGTCTTACTTTTTTTTGAGTGGGGGGAGGGGGTCTCAATAATCAGTTGGCCTTAACCATTTTTGCTTAGAATAGGAGAGATAAAGCTCCTGACTGAAGTCCAAAGCTGCAGGGGAGGAAATGACTGCGCGCGCGGGTTCCTCTGGCGTGCTAGGCACCTGCTGCCTGGCAGGCTGCTCACCATGGCTGACTGGTGTGGTGGCTCCTGAGAGCCAATTGGTTCCCTCCTCTCCTGTCAGGTGGCTGCTCTCAGCTTCTCTCCCAGAAGTCCTTCACCGGGCCATCTGGAGCCGAGGCACAAGTTCCAAGCTCCCTTGGCCAGAATTCTGCTTTGAAATCTGTCCACACCTCCCCTCAACCCCCAATGTTGGTCACAGGCCTAAAATTTGACCTCAATCGCTGAGAAATAATGTATAACAAGAGATATGGCTTTAAATATTTCAGAGTTGATTGAAGAATTGATGTCCTTTAGTATTCAGATATATTACCTTACCCTGGAATCACAAAGTATAGAATCCATTTGGACCCACTCGTTTCAGCAGTAGGTCAAATGCCATCAACTCGTCAAAGCCAGAAACCTGAGTTCATACGAACTCTCCTTCCTCCTTCCTCCTGCGGCCAGTCAGCCACCACGCCCTGCTAATTCCACTTTCCCAGTATTTCTTAAATCACTTGCCTTCTCTTCGTCCCTAATGGAGGCCCCTAAACACAATTCTCCCCTAATCCAGGCTTCACTTGCCACCCATAGCTATCCACCTAATTTGACCTTGTTATTCAGTGGCTCTAAACATTTCAGTGGCTCCTCTTCCCCTCCAGTTTTGTCAAGCTCAGGGGCCTTGGCTCGGCACACGGGTCCACGTTCCACCCTGCCGCCCCCAGCTCACTCTCTTGCCTGTGGCTGCCTCTCACGTTGCATTCTGGTGACATTCACTGCTGATGGTGTCTGCATCTCCCTGTAGTCTTTCACATCTTTATGGGCTTGCCTAATGTTGTTCACTCCACATGCTGTTCACTTCACATTTATTCACCTCTCATCTCCTTCGAGACTCAGTTCAGGCATCACCTCCTCCAGCAAGTCTTCTCTGAGACTTCCCATGAGGTTAAATGACCTCTGCGGCCCTCTGTGTGACTATCTTATCATTTGTCACGTTATAGTGGATGTACTGTTTTTATTTATTTATTTATTATTTTCTTATTTTTTAATTTTTTGAAGATGGAGCCTCTCTCTGTCACCCAAGTTGGAGTGCAATGGTGTGATCTCGCTCACTGCAACCTCCATCTCCTGGGTTCAAGTGATTCTCCTTCTTCAGCCTCCCGAGTAGCTGGGATTGCAGGCACATGCCACTATGCCTGGCTAATTTTTGTATTTTGAGTAGAGACGGGGGTTTCTTTTCTTTTCTTTTTTTTTTTTTGAGACGGAGTCTCGCTCTGTGGCCCAGGCTGGAGTGCAGTGGCCGGATTTCAGCTCACTGCAAGCTCCGCCTCCCGGGTTTACGCCATTCTCCTGCCTCAGCCTCCCGAGTAGCTGGGACTACAGGCACCCGCCACCTCGCCCGGCTAGTTTTTTGTATTTTTTTAGTAAAGACGGGGTTTCACCGTGTTAGCCAGGATGGTCTTGATCTCCTGACCTCGTGATCCGCCCGTCTCGGCCTCCCAAAGTGCTGGGATTACAGGCTTGAGCCACCGCGCCCGGCCAGCGAGACGGGGGTTTCACCACGCTGGCCACGCTAGTCTCAAACTCCTGACCTCGTGATCCACCCACTTCGGCCTCCCAAAATGCTGCGATTATAGGTGTGAGCCACTGCGCCTGGCCTGCAAGTAGTGTTTTTAAACCCACCTCCTTCACGGCATTGAAAGGTTACAGAGAACATTTATATATCTCCGGTACCAGGTTCACAGTAGGATCTCAAATATATCCGCTAAGTAAATTAGTGCTGTTGAACAGAAGTGTCACTGAATCATGACATGGAAAAACAATCTATGGGGCTGTCATTTTATGGAGGAAAACAGAGGTCCCTCGACCTCTGGCTCCTGATGCTGTGAGGCACTGGCAGGAGGGTCTTGGGACAGTGACAGGTTCCAAAGACAACTGCCTCAATGCTGCAAATGGAGGAGTTTATCATACCTGGCAGATCCAAGAAAAAAGGCAAAATTGCGCTACTCCCAATGCTTAATGCTGATGGTTGACCTACAGTCAAAACCTCCAGATGACTGTCCACCTTCCAGAAAGGAAAGCAGGTCTGAGCCAAGAGACTAACCAGGGCCTGGCCTGCCTCCCGAAATGGCCCAGGCCCCTGGAGGTGTGGGATCTTCCAGCTTTAGGAGACTGCCACCTGTGAGTGTCTGCAGCACCTCAGAGATGAAGTTCAGGTAAGCTGAGAACAGAATAGCATTTTTTATTTTCATTTTTCTTAAGATGGAGTCTCACTCTGTCTCCCAGGCTGGAGTGCAGTGGTGCAATCGTGGCTCACTGCAACCTCCGCCTCCTGGGTTCAAGCGATTCTCCTGCCTCAGCATCACGAGTAGCTGGGATCACAGGCACATGCCACTATGCCCGGCTAAGTTTTGTATTTTTAGTAGAGATGGGGTTTCATTATGTTGGCCAGGCTGCTCTCAAACTCCTGACCTTAAGTGAGTTTCCAGCTTCGGCCTCCTAAAGTGCTGAGATTACAGGTGTGAGCCACTGTGCCCAGACTATTTTTTTATTTTTTAGAGATAAGATCTCACTCTGTTGCCCAGGCTGCAGTGCAGTGGCGTGGTCAGCTCACTGCAATTTCAAACTCCCGTGCTCAAGCGATTCTCCCACCTCAGCCTCTCAAATAGCTGGGACTATAGGCATGTGCCACCATGCCTGGCTAATTTCTAAATTATTCTGCAGAGATGGGGTCTCACTACATTGCTCAGGCTGGTCTTGAACTCCTGGCTTCAAGTGATCCTCCTAGCTTGACCTCCCAAAGTGTTGAGATCACTGGCATGAGCCACTAAAAAGTATTATCACTTTAATGATAAAACTGTCATTGTTGTTTTGGAAAACTTTTTGGAAGTTGTGGCATTTACAATATTTGTGAGGTGGGTTTTAGACACGTGCAAGTTGTTTTTAAGAAAAAATTTACATTTCTATATTGTTTTGTGACTGTGAACTCTCCTTAAGGCTCTGGAAGGCCCAGGATAAGGTGTTATAAGTTGACACATGGGGAAAACGAAAGGAAGTCTAAGGAAGAAGCTGGAGCCTGAGCTCAGTGGAACCGGGAGTACAAAGAGCTGGGTAGAGCTGGCTGAGGGTGAGGCCTGGTGTGGCTTTGAAGGTGGAGACAGCTACCCTGGAGGGAGCGTGTTACTCATAAACCTTTTAAAGACTTGCCTGGATGGCAGAGGCAAAGCAATTACACAACCGGATAGACATGACCTAATTTATTGGCCTTTCCAGTTACCTACTGTGGAGCCAGTGCTATACCATAACCTACAACTAAGAATGAATTTTGGTGGGGTGAGGAGGGGGGGTTGCTGAGAATAGGGGAGAAACTGATGTCCTTAAGGAGGAAGAGACACTGAGAAACAGACCAGAGAGTGCAGAGAAGGGTACAGACCCTCCCTGATGTACTCCCCATGGAGAAGGCCATTGTCAGAATCCCCCTGCTTTTTCTACTCTGAGGAGTGAAGAGCTTTTTCTACTCTGAGGCAGGAAGCCCTTAATACCCACTACTTAGAGGACAACTTTGAGCAAACAGAGCTCTCACTTGGCCCCGGTAATGCTGAAGGGGAGCTCCCAAGGGCAAGCTCGAGTGCAAATGTAGTAATTCAGTCAGCAACCGAGACCTCCCCTCAAATACGTACAATCCCAAAAGTCATTTTCCTATACCTTTTTGACATCTGAAGAAGGGACCCACACATAAAATACCTGACAGCAATGTTTACAACAGGCATTGAACATAACTGCTCAAGTAGAGCCAATGTGACCAACTACAGTGGGGTTCAAATAAGCCGTTCACCAGGCCAGGATCTAACCAGCTTGTGGGCACGACCGCATTTGTGTTTATGCATAACCCACACCACGTGGGCAGTGAAGCAAAACCAAAGCAACTAAAAGTAAAAAGTGATTCTTTACAGTTGCCTAGATAGCTCCAGGGGCAGAAGAACCCTTTGATCCTGCCAAGCAGTTTTAAAGCGGCAAAGTACTCCACACGTTTACTCACTGTCCCCTGATTGGTTTCTGTGCTTCTTTTTATCTCTGTGGAACCAAGTGAGCACACTACTTTCTGTTTTCCTAGTTGGATCCTGACTGATGTGCAGATAATGATCTCCTAAGGATCCTTACCAGTGCCCCCGTGAGTGGAAACATTAGATTCACAACATGTGAGGTTCTTATTTTGTTTGCTTTCTTATCTAGCAATTTTTATTTTTATTTATTGACTTATTTATTTTGAGACAGAGTTTCACTCCTTGTTGCCCAGGCTGCAGTGCAATGGCGTGATCTCAGCTCACTGCAACCTTCGCCTCCCGGGTTTAAGTGATTCTCCTGCCTCAGCCTCCTGAATACCTGGGGTTACAGGCACCCGCTGCTATGCCCAGATAATTTTTGTATTTTTAGTAGAGACGGGATTTCACCATGTTGGCCAGGCTGGTCTTGAACTCCTGACCTCAGGTGATCCACTCGCTTCGGCCTCCCAAAGTGCTGGGATGACAGGCATGAGCCACCGCCCCCAGGCCTTTGTCTAGTAATTCTGTTAGTCATTTATCTTTGCGATTAAGTAATTTTTGAAGTAAATTAATTTTGTTATAACTTAAAAAATGGGCTGCTCGCGTCTGTAATCCTAGCAATCTGGGAGGACGAGGAAGGATTGCTTGAGCCCAGGAGTTTGAGACCAGTCTGAATAATATAGAGAGAACTTGTCTCAAAAAATTTTTGAAAAAAAGAAAAAGAAAGAGAGAGAGAGAGAAAGAAAGAAAGAGAAAGAAAGAAAAAGAAAGAAAAGAAAGAAAAAGAAAAAGAAAGAAAGGAAGGAAGAAAGAAAGAAAGAGTATACCACCCTACCAGGGTACTGATTTGACCAGCAAAACAACCAGATCTAAATGGCAATCAGGCCACTGATTGATGGAGACCTCATGATGAATGGTCTACCCTTGGTTGGGTTTGCCATCTGACATAGAAAATGGGAAGAGGAAAAAACTGAAACAGAAGTAATTAACTATGTACGTGGTAGAGGTATAACAGCAATCACACTTCTCTGTATAAAAGCTGTGTTTTTCCCTATGATTTCCTTCTTAGATTTTACACAACCTGGTGCTATAGCATTTCACTTCATCAACTATTTGTGGTTGTTATTTGGTTGCTACAGTCTTTTCCCTAAAGGGAATTATCAAGGGCCTCAGAAGGAGATGGAAATCAATGGTACTATGACAATTTGCCAACTATTTGGAAAAAATAAATTTATATAATCCTACCTTATAGACAAAATATATGTCAGGTAAATTTAAAAATTACATTAAAAAATTAAGACTAGAAGTGAATATTACTCTAATCTCTAGATGAGAAGAGTATTCTCATCTTAAAAACAAAAGGTGAGGCAGGAAGATCACTTGAGACCAGGAGTTTGAGATCAATGTAGGCAACATAGTGAGACCCTGTCTTTACAAAAAGATTTTAAAAAAATTAGCTGAGTGTGGTGGTGCACGTTCATAGTCCCAGCTACTCAGGAGGTTGAGGTGGGAGATCACTTGAGTCTAGGAGTTACAGGGCACGTTGAACCACTGCACTGCAACCTGGGTGACAGAGCAAGACCGTCTCAAAAAAAAAAAAAAAAAAAAAAAAAGAAATTTAAAAAGAGAAGAGGTACATTTGGTTACATAAAACTGAGAAAAAATCTATTTTCAGATAAAGAGAAGCTACCTGCAAATTGAAACCTGGGAAATACATGGGACAAGTCAGTTTCTTTAATGTCTAGTGAAATATATAAATCAATAAGACTCAAATCACACCAAGCCATGTTAAACAGTGTTGAGTGCCTTCTAGAATGCATTTCCCTCAACTCCCCTCCTTTCTGATTTTGTTGTCAACATCAGAGTGTTCAGTCCCAGGGGATGGATCATGATTGGTCAAACTCTAATATTTCAATCCCATTTCTTGCTTTCCTAATTTCCTTGCAGCTAAGGATGGCCATACGACATGGTTCTGGTCAAGGAAATATAAGGTAGAAATTCACTCGAAGGCATCAGAGAAGGCCTTTGCTTCCATGATAAAAAGGACTCTTTTCTTGGATATATACCCAAAAGAAGCAGTTGTTTCCACTCTTTCCTTTTCCTTTCTGCCTTGAATATGAATGTGATGCCTGGAGCAGTTGCAGCCATTCTGCGTTACAAAGACGCCATCCTGACATCCTTAAACCACTAAACTAGCTAGCAGCTGCCTACTTCCAGATGTACTGTTATGTCAGAAAAATGTACCCCCAATTTGTTAAAGTCATGGTTAGATTTTCTATTATTTGTGAGCAGAAGCATTCTGGATACAGATCTTGATATATAAATGGGCAGTGATGTGAAGAGACAATTCACAAATCAAGAAATGTGAATAGTAAACATATGAAAACAGTTTAAGTTCATTATAGTCACAGCATTAGAAATTAGATGAAGCATAATTTTTTTTCCACAAAATTGGCAAAGATTTTTAAAAAGTAATACCACCATCCAGGGATAGAAAGGATACGTTAAAACAAAGGCCTTCGTGCACTGCCAGTGAAGGTGCAATTTGGTACAACACTTTGGAAAGCAGTTTGGTAACATGTAATGAGAACTTAGAAAACATCTATGCTACTTTTTGGAATTTTCCCTTGAGATGATTTAAATTGAATTAAGAATGTAAGCATAAAGGCTTGCCAGTGTTACTTAATGTAGCAATAAGAAACAAATAGAATAAGAAAACACTAAAGTGACTAAAACATTGGAATGTTAACTAAATTATAGAATATATTCAGTAGAATAGCATACAACCACAAAAGTTATGTTGACTCGGAGTCTTTAATATGAAGGGGTTATTTTTATGTTATGATGTTCATAAATAACAAAAATACATAAGACCACAACAGTGTTAAAAATGATGTAGGGGAAGGCTGGGCGCAGTAGCTCACACCTGTAATCCCAGCACTTTGGGAGGCCGAGGCGGACAGATCACTTTAGGTCAGGAGTTCAAGAACAGCCTGACCAACATGGCAAAACCCCATTTCTACTAAAAATACAAAAATTAGCCAGGTGTGGTGGCACATGCCTGTAGTTCCAGCTACTCGGGAGGCTGAGACAGGAGAATTGTTTGAACATGGGAGGCAGAGGTTGCAGTGAGCCGAGATCATGCCACTGCACTCCAGTCTGGGTGACAGAGTGAGACTCCATATCAATCAATCAATCAATCAATAAAATAAAATAAAATAAAATGATGTGGGGATAACAGTTTGACAGTTCCTCAAAAAGTTAAACATAGAATTACCATATGTTCCAGTAATTCCATTCCTAGCTATATACTCTGAAGAACTGAGAACAGGTACTCAAACAAATACTTCTAAGACAATTGTTCATAGCAGCATTATTCACCACAACCAAAATATGGAAACAACTCAAATGTCTATCAATGGATGAACAGATAAATAAATTGTGGCATATGCATACAATAGACTATTATTCAATCAAGAAAAGGAATAAAGTATTGATATATGTTATAAGGTGGATGAACCTCAAAAACATTAACGCTAAGTAAAAGAAGACAGATAAAAATTATATAATTCCATTCACATGAAATATCCAGGATAGGCAAATCCATGGTTGCTAGCAGTTGAGGGGAGGTGGGAATGAAGAGTAATTGTTTAATGGGTTCTATTTTGGGGTGATGAAAATGTTTTGGTACTAGGTAGAGGGGGTGATTGTACAACATCGTTAATGCACAAAATGCCAAAGAATTGTTAGCTTTAAAGTGGATAGTTTTATGTTATATTAATTTAACTTCAATAAAATTTTATTTTTCATTCTTTTTTGAATTTGTTTCTAATTTTTATGGATATATAGTAGTTGTACATATTTATGGGATACATGTGATATTTAATATAAGAATACAATGTGTAATGATCAAATATGAGTAAGATATCCATCGCCTCAAGCATTCATCATTTCTTTGTGTTAGAAACATTCCAGATCTTTACTTCTAGTTATTTTGAAATGTACAAGAAATTATTAACTCTAGTTAACACTAGATATTATTCTTTCTATTTAATTGTATTTTTGTGCCAAGTTTTTTGTATTTAACTGTATTTTGTAGCCAAGTCCTCTTCATCCTCCCTTCTCCACTACCTTTCCCAGCTTCTTGTAATCATCCTTCTATTCAATACCTCCATATGACTAATTCTTTTAGCTCCCGCATATAGGTAAGAATATGTGATATTTGTATTTCTGTACTAGGTTTATTTCACTTAATATAATATCTTCCAGTTCCGTCTATGTTGTTGCAAATTATAGAATTTAACTCCTTTTCTATGGCTGAATAATATTCCATTATGTATATATACACTGCATTTTCCTCACCCATTCATCCATTCATGAACACGTAGGTTGATCTGTATCTTGGCTATTGTGAATAGTGCTGCAATAAACATGGAAGTGTAGAGATCTCTTTGATACACTGATTTCTTTTCTTTTGAATATATACCTAGCAATGGGATTGCTGGATTATATGGTAGTTCTATTCGTAGTTTTTTGAGGAACCTCCAAACTGTTATCCATAGTGGTTGTACTAATTTACATTCTCATCACCATCTTGTTATTTTCTGTCTTTTTGATAATAGCCATTTTAACGGGTGAAATGTATTTCATTGCAGTTTTGATTTGCATTTCCCTGATGATTAGTGATGTTTAGCATTTTTTCATATACCTATTGGCCACTTGTATGTATTTTTTTGAGAAGTGTCTATTCAGATCTTTCGTCCATTTAAATGTGCATTTCTTTCTTTCTCTCTCTCTCTCTCTCTCTTTCTTTTTTTTGAGACGGAATCTGGCTCTGTCACCCAGGCTGGAGTGCAGTGGCCGGATCTCAGCTCACTGCAAGCTCCGCCTCCCGGGTTCACGCCATTCTCCTGCCTCAGCCTCCCAGTTTTCATGCCAGTATCATGTTATTTTAGTTACCGCTCCTTTGTAGTATATTTTGAAGTCAGCTTCGCTCTTTTTGCTCAGGATTGATTTGTCTATTCTGGGTCTTTTGTGGTTCCATCTACATTTTAGGGTTGTTTTTCTATTTCTGTGAAGAATTTCATTGATATTTTAATAGGGATTGCATTGATTCTATAGATCACTTTGGGTAGTATGGATATTTAAACAATATTAATTCTTCCAATCCATGAGCATAGGTAGCCTTTCCATTTGTTTATGTCCTCTTCACTTTCTAGCATCAGCGTTTTATGGTTTTCATTGTAGAGATCTTTCAGTTCTTTGGTTAAGTAAAAATTCCTTTATTTCTAGTTATTGTAAATGAGATTCTTTTAAGATTGTTTAATGTTGGCATATAGAAATGATTTTTGTACGGTGATTTTGTGTCCTGTAACTTGACTGAATTCATTTATCAGTTCTAACAGTTTTGCAGAGTCTTTAGGTTTTTTGTGTTAAATATAAGATTGTATTGTCTGAAAACAAGAACAATGATTTCTTTCTTTCCAATTTGGATGCCCTTTCTTTCTTTCTCTTGCCTACTTGCTCTAGCTCGGACTTCCAGTATTCTGTTGAACTAAAAGTAGTGAAAGGGGTATCCTTGTCTTGTTCCAGATGTTAGAGGAAAGGCTTTCAGTTTTCTCCCACTCAGTATGATGCTAGCTGTGGGTCTGTCCTATATTGCTTTGATTATTTTGAGGTATGCTCCTTCTACATGCAGTTTGTTGAGAGTTCTTTTTTTTTTTGTAATGAAAGGATGTTGAATTTTAATGAATGCTTTTTTGACATCTATTTAAATGATCATATGGTTGATGCCCTTGATTCTACTAATGTGATACATCATGTTTATTAACTTGCATATGTTGAACTATCTTTGCATCCCAGGGAAGTATCCCACCTGATCATAATGAATGAGCAGTCTAACGTGTTGTTGTGTCTTTTCAGTTTTGGTATAGTAATGTTGGCCTTTGTTATTTTTTGGAAGTAAAAAAAAAAAAAAGTTCACACCCTGTCTCTCCTAGCAGATGTAGCCATAGAACCTGGTCACAAGGCACAGAACAGATATCTGATAAATAAATAGTAGTAGGCAAATTGTGACAGAATGCAAAATACCACTGAACCTGCTGTGAATTTACTTTTTTCCCTCTCCTCCACTATACCCTAGTTTGGACTCAGGGTAGTGCAAAACCAGAAGGAGAGCATTGGTGTGAATGGAGAGAGTTCTAGGAAAAGCCCTCTAGTTCAGGCTTGAGGAGGAGGAAAAGGATTTTCTGGCAGCAACAGCAGTGGTAGCTGGGGCCCATACACACTAAAACTCTCAGGGAAGGGAATCTTCCCTTCAAATTAGAATAGCTGTGGTCCCAAGGGGATGTGGCAAAGGTCTTTTGCTTTTTTTTTCTCTTTCTGCCCTTCCAGTAGAGGACAGATGACTGAAAGGGGGAGCTCCAGGGAACCAGAAAGTACTGGGAAAATTGCGCAGATAGAGGAACACATGAAAGCAATGCCACACAGTGCTAAAAGAAAAGAGCCATCAACCCTAGATTCTATATTCGATGAAAATATTATTCAGGAATGAAGATGAAAAAAAGATATTGTCAGATAAAGGAAAATAGAGACTTTATTGCCAGCAGACTTGGTATAAAATAATTGCTAAAGGAAGTTCTTCAGATGGAGGGGAAATTATACCAGAAGGAAACTTGGATCATCTGGAATGGAAAAAGAGCAATAGAAATGGTAAAACTGAGTAAATATAATAGACTGCTCTCTTCTTGAGTTCTTTAAAATATGTCTGATGATTAAAAGCAAAAATTGTAACATTATTTGATGGGATTTTTCAATGTATGTAGTTCTAACACATAAAACAACTACAATATAAAGCAGAGAGGGAAAGTGGCTTATGTGGTGGTAAGTCTTCTACATTTCACTTAAAGGGTAAAATAGTGATTCTAAGTAGCCTATGAAGAGATATGTACGTATCCTTAGCATAACCACAAAAAAGAGAGAAGTTTAGATAATAAAAATTACAATACGTATATTAAAATAGAATATTGAAAATGTTGCAAATAACCAAAAAGAAGGCAGAAAAGGGAGAGAGAGTATAATGGAAAAAGAGGAAACAAACAGAAAACAAATAAAATGGTAGATTTAACCCCAAACATATCAATAATTACATTAAATAAAAGTGATTCAAATAAACACATGAAACAGGTGGAAATTATCAGAATAATTTTTTTTTTTTTTTTTTTAAATGGAGTCTGGCTCTGTTGACCAGGCTGGAGTATGGTGGCATGATCTTGGCTCACTGCAACCTCCGCCTCCTGGGTTGAAGCAATTCTCTTGCCTCAGCCTCCCGATAGCTGGGGATACAGGCACCTGATACCATGCCTGGCTAATTTTTGTATTTTTTGGTGGAGACAGGGTTTCACCATGTTCCCCAGGCTGGTCTTGAACTCCTGACCTCAAGTGATCAGCCTGCCTCAGCCTCCCAGAGTGCTGGAAATACAGGCATGATCCACTGGGCCCCACTCAGAATGAATTTTTAAAATGACCCAACTAAATGCAGCCTACCATAAGTTAAATTCAAATAAGTAATATAGGTATATATAGTAATATAGGTATGTTAAAAGTAAAAATGATGAGAAAAAGTGTTTCATGCAAATGCTAATCAAAAGAAAGATGGAATAGTTATACTAATACCAGACAAAGTAGACCTCAAAGCAAAGCATATTACAAGGTATAAAGAGGAACATTACATAATGATGAGTGTCAATTAAC
Organism: Macaca thibetana thibetana; assembly: GCF_024542745.1. NCBI lineage: Eukaryota > Metazoa > Chordata > Mammalia > Primates > Cercopithecidae > Macaca > Macaca thibetana. The sequence continues at coordinate 100,465,532 of NC_065591.1, forward strand.
CAAGAAGACATATCAATCCTAAATATAAATGCACTTAACAACAAAGCTTCAAAATACAAGCAGCAGGCAGGGCAAGGTGGCTCATGCCTATAATTCCAGCACTTTGGGAAGCCAAGGCCACCTGAGGTCAGGAGTTCAAGACCATCGTGGCCAACATGGTGAAATCCCATCTCTACCAAAAATATAAAAATTAGATGGGCGTGGTGGCATACACCTGTAATCCCAGCTACCCAGGAGGCTGAGGCATGAGAATTGCTTGAACCCAGGAGGTGGAGGTTGCAGTGAGCTGAGATCTCACCACAACACTCCTGCCTGGATGACAGAGTGAGACTGTCTCAAAAAATTATATATATATAACATATCTGTATATATATAATATATACATATAATATACACACATATGTATATATTATTATATAGGTGTACATAGATATATACGTGTATATATGTATATAATATATACATATATGTGTGTATATACATGTATACATGTTAAGTGAAATAAACCAAGAACACAAAGTTAAACACCACACATTCTCACTCATAAGTGGAGGCTAAAAAGAGTTGACGTCATAGAAGTAAAAAGTAGAACAGAAGATATTAGAGGCTGGGAATGGGGAAAGGAAGGAGAGGGAGAGATTTGTTGAAGGATATAAAATTCCAGCTAGACAGGAGGAATAAGTTTTACTGTTCTATAGCACTGTAGGATTACTATAGGTATTTAAAAACATTAATATGGCTGGGCATGGTAGCTCATGCCTGTCATCCCAGCACTTTGGGAGGCTGAGGCAGGTAGATCACTTGAGCTCAGGAGTTTGAGAGCCTAGGCAACATGGCGAAACCTTGTCTTTACAAAAAATAGAACAATTAGCCAGGCGTGGTGGTGAGTGCCTGTAGTCCCAGCTACTAGGGAGGCTGAGGTAGAAGGATTGCTTGAGGCCAGGAGGTGGAGGTTGCAGTGAGCCCAGATTGTGCCACTGCACTCCAGCCTGGGCAACAGAGCAAGATTCTATCTTAAAAAAAAAAATATATATATATATATATATGTATATATATATGTATATACGTATATATATACACATACATATATATAGTTTCAAATAGCTAGAAGAGAGGATATTGAATGCCCCCAACACAAGGAAATGATAAATGTTTGAGATTATGAATATGCTAGTTATCCAGATCTAATCACCATCTATTATACGTATCAAAAGATCAACATATACTTCATGAATATGTACAATTATTATTTGTTAATTAAAATTAAAATAATGTAAAAACCAAAAAATGCTTATACTAGAAGAGAAGAAAGGTCTTCAATCAATAATCTAAGTTTTCACCGTAAGAAATGAGAAAAAAATAGCAAAATAAACATAAAGCAGGCAATGGTATCAGAGCAGAAAACAATTAAATTGAAACAGAAAAACAATAAAGAAAAATCAAAGTAAGACAAAAAGCAGGTCCTTTGAAAAGATCAATAAATTTGATAAACTTTTATTGTGACTAAAAAAGAAAAATAGGAAAAGGACACAAATTATCAATATCAGGAATGAAAGAGGGGCTATTCCTACATAATCTTCAGACATTAAGAGGATAATAAATGAATATTATAAATAACTTTATGCATATAAACCTGACAACTTAGAATAGATCAATTTCTCAAAAAACACACACTGTCAAACTCACTCATGATGAAATAGCTGAAAAAGCTCTATATCTGTCAAAGAAATTGAATTCATAGTTTAAAACCTTTCAAAAAAGAAACTTCCCATTCCAGATGGTTTCATTGTTTCATTTTACCAAATGTTTAAGGAAGAAGCAATGCCAAGGCTATATAATCTCTTCCAGAAAATAGAAAACATTTCCTAAGTCATTTTATAAGGCTAGAATTACTGACACCAAAACCACACAAAATAGTATAAAGGCTGAGCATGGTGGCTTATGGCTGTAATCCCAGCACTTTGGGATTACACTTTGAGAGGCTGAGGCAGGGGAATCGCTTGAACCCAAGAATTCAAGATCAGCCTGGACAACGTGGTGAAACCCTGTCTCCACTAAAAATACAAAATAGTTAGCTGGGCGTGGTGGCACATGCCTGTAGTCCCAGCTACTTAGGGAGGCTGGGGTGGGAGGATTACTCAGGTCTGGAAGGTGGAGGTTGCAGTGGGCTGAGATCACGCCACTGCACTCCAGCCTGGGTGACAGAATGAGACCCTGTTCCAAAGAAAAAAAAAAAAGAAAAAGGATAAAAACCCAGAAAACTATATATCAGTATCTCTCATGAACCCAGATTTTTAAAAACCCTCAATATTAGCAAATGTAGTGAAATCATATAAAAACAATAGCACATGATGACCAAGTGGGATTTTCTTGAGAATATAAGTGGATTCGTTTTCTTGGGCTACCATAATAAAGTACGGCACATTGAGCGACTTGCACGACACGTGTCACAGTCCTGGAGGCTAGAGATCAAGGTGCTGGCAGGGCCATGCTCCCTCTGGGGGCACTAAGGAAGGGTTTGTTCCAGGCGTCTCTCCTAGCTTCTGAAGTAGTTCCTTGCCTTGTGGCAGCCTAACTCCTGTCTGCACAAAGCATTCTCCCTGCATGCTTGTCTGTCTTTGCGTCCAAATTTTCCACTTTGTATAAGCACATCATTCATATTAGAATAGGGCCCATCCTAATCACCTCATTTTAACTTGATTATCTCTGTAAAGACGCTATTTCTAAGTAAGATCACATTCTGAGTATTGGCAATTAGGACTCTAACATAGTTTTTTTTCCTTTTTTTTTTTTTAAATTTTTTGGAGGACAGTTCAACCCACAACAGTAAGGCTGGTTTGATATTCTAAAATCAATTACTGTTTTTTTTTTTTTTTTTTTTTTTTTTTTTTGAGACGGAGTCTTGCTCTGTAGCCCGGGCTGGAGTGCAGTGGCCGGATCTCAGCTCACTGCAAGCTCCGCCTCCCGGGTTCACGCCATTCTCCTGCCTCAGCCTCCGGAGTAGCTGGGACTACAGGCGCCCGCCACCTCGCCCGGCTAGTTTTTCCGTATTTTTAGTAGAGACGGGGTTTCACGGTGTTAGCCAGGATGGTCTCGATCTCCTGACCTCGTGATCCGCCCGTCTCGGCCTCCCAAAGTGCTGGGATTACAGGCTTGAGCCACCGCGCCCGGCCAAATCAATTACTGTTAATAAGTATATCGTCGGGCGCAGTGGCTCACACCTGTGATCCCAGCACTTTGGGAGGCTGAGGCGGGCAGATCACGAGATCAGGAGATGGAAACCATCCTGGCTAACACGGTGAAACCCCGTCTCTACTAAAAATACAAAAAATTAGCCGGGTGTGGTGGCGGGCGCCTATAGTCCCAACTACTTGGGAGGCTGAGGCAGGAGAATGGCGTGAACCCAAGTGCAATGAGCCGAGATTGTGCCACTGCACTCCAGCCTGGGTGACAGAGTGAGACTCCGTCTCAAAAAAATAATAATAAAATAAATAAGTATATCAATAGTCTATAGAAGAAAAAGCCACATGGTCATATAAGTTGATGCAGAAAAAGCATTTAATAAAATTAAAGATACGTTCATGATAAAAACTCTCAGCAAGCAAGAAACAGAACCAGATAAAAGTCATCTACAGGCTGGGCATGGTGGCTTATGCCTGTAATCCCAACACTTTGGGAGGCCGAGGCGGGTGGATCACTTGAGCCCAGGAGATAGAAACTACTATGGCCAACATAGCAAAACCCCGTCTCTATTAAAAAAAAAAAAAAAAAAAAAAAAAATTAACAACAACAACAAAATAAAATAGTCATCTACAAAAAAAATCATAGCTAACATCATAATTCATAGTGAAAGGCAGTGCTCAGCAACAAAGCAAGGAAGTACAATCTCAATACTCCTGTTCAACATCATGCTTGAAGTCCCAGTCAATATTAGGCAAGAAAAAGAAATAAAAGGCATACGTATTGGAAAGGAAGAAATAAAACCATCTCCATTTACAGGTAACATGATTGGCCATGTAGAGAATCACCAAAAAAAACTCCCCCCCAAAAAAGAACATCCTAGAGCCAATAAGTAAGCTTAGCTAAGTGGTAGGGTACAAGATCAATACCAAACATCAATTGTGTTTCTCTATACTAGCAATGAACAATTTTAAATTTAAATGTAAAAATTTATATGGAAAAGCAAAGGAACGATATAGACAAAATAGTTTTAAAAACAAAGAATAAATTGAATGGCTTCTTTAACTCAGTAAAACACCTTTGAGAGTCACACGGTTGTTGTATGTGTAAATAATTCATTCTGACTGGGCATAGTGGCTCACGCCTGTAATCCCAGCACTTTGGGAGACCAAGATGGGCACGATCACCTGAGGTCAGGAGTTTGACACCAGCCTGGCCAACATGGCGAAACCTTGTCTCTACTAAAAATAAAAATAAAAAAATTAGCTAGGTGTGGTGGCACACGCCTGTAATCCCAACTACTCAGGAGGTTAAGGCATGAGAATAGTTTGAACCCAGGAGGTAGAGGTTGCATTGAGCCGAGATTGTGCCACTGCACTCCAGCTTGGGTGAAAAAGAGAGACCCTGTCTCAAAAGAACAAAAACAAAAACAAAACAAAACAAAAAAACAAAAAAAATGGAGGACGCATACTGCTTGATGTTAAGACCTACTATAAAGCCACAGTAATCAAGATACCATAGTATTTGTGAAGGAAAAGACATAGAGATCAATGGAAAAGAGCAGATCCAGAAAGGGACTCCAAAAATATAGCAAATTTTTTACAAAGGTGCAAAGGCAATTTAATGAAGGACAGTCTTTCAACAATGGTGTTGGGATAATTGGGCATTAATATGCAAAAATAAGCCTCAATCTAAGCCTCACACTCTACATAAATCTTATTTCAAAATGTGTCAGTGTAAGACATAAGACTATAAAACTTCAAAAAGAAATCATAGGAGAAAATGTCTGTAATCTGGGCTGAGGCAGAGTATTCTTAGAATGCTACGAAAAGCATGATTCATAAAAGAAAAAAGTTTGATACGTTGGATTTCATCAAACTGGGTAACTTGTACTCTGCAAAAGACACAGGAAGAAAGTTCAGACAAGCTACAGATGGGAAGAAAATGTTTACAAACTTGGTGTTCAACAGGAGACCTGTGTCTAGAATATACAAAGAATTCTCAAAATTCATCAATCAGAAAACAAATAACCCAATTAAAAACTCTTCAAAAGACTTTAACAGATACTTCACCAAAGAGAATATATGGAAGGCAAGTAAGCACTTAAAAAGATGTTTACCATCATTAGTCACTAGGGAAATGCAAATTGAAACATGAGGAGATCCATGAGGAGATACCTATTAGAATGGTTAAAATAAAAAAAAAAATTGAAAATACCAAATGCTGGCAAGACTGAAGAACTACTGTGCTCTTCTCTGAAAGTATGTGTCCCCCCAAAATTCACATGTTGAACCCTACCCCTCAAGGTGATGGTAGTAAGGGATGGGGCCCTTGGGAGGTGATTAGGTTGAAAGGGCTCCTCTCTCATGACTGGATCAGTGCCCTTTTACACGAGGCCTGAGAAAAAGCCTTTTTGCCCCTTCTACCATGTGAGGACACAGAGAAGGCACCCTCTATGAGGAGGGGGACTTCACCAAACACAGAATCTACCAGTGCCTTGATCTTGGATTTCCCAGGGTCTAGAACTATGAGCAATAGATTTCTGCTGTTTATAAATTACCTTGTCTAAGGTATTTTGTTGTAGTAGCCTGAATGACAAAGACAGAGATTGGAACTCATATACTGTTGGTAGGAATGCAGAATGGTACAGCTGTGGAGAAAACAGTTTGGCAGTTTCTTGCAAATTCAAGAATATGATCCAGCAGTTCCACTACTAATAAAAATCATGTTTACACAAAAGCCTGCACACGGATGTTGATAGCAGCATTATTCATTATCATTAAAATGTGTAAACAATACAAGTGTTCTTCGGTGGGTGAAAGGATAAACGAACTGTAGTAATCTATGTAATGAAATACTAAATACTACTCAGCAATATAAAGGAATGAATTATTTATTTATTTGTTCATTTATTTATTTTGAGATGAAGTCTTGCTCTGTCACCCAGACTGGAGTGCAGTGGCACAATCTTGGTTCACTGCAACCTCCACCTCCTGGGCTGAAGTGATTCTCTTGCCTCAGCTTCCCGAGTAGCTGGGACCACAGATGCGCGCCACCATGCCTGGCTAATTTTTGTATTTTTAGTAGAGACAGAGTTTTGCCATGTTGGCCAGGCTAGTCTCGACCTGGCCAGCATGGCGAAACCTCCTACCTCGGCCTCCCGAAGTGCTGGGATTACAGGCGTGAGCGAACTTGCCTGACGAGAATGAATCATTTATACATACAACAACCTGTGTGACCCTCATTTTACTGAGTTAAAGAAGCCATTCTCAAAAGGTTATGTATTCTGTGCTTCCATTTATATAACGTTCTTTAAAAAATAAAACTGTAGTGATGAAGAACAAAATAGTGGTTGCCAGGATAAGTTACTCCCTCCCCCACCCCTTTCCTCCCTCAATTGCTGTTAAATGCATCGTCTCAAAGTTAAAACCAAGGCAAGCTTGATCAATATAAAAAAACACAAGTCTATGTTGGGGTGCAGGGAATTTGGTCACTGTCATCTCCCATTTCCTCTTTCATCTAGAAAGCCTAACACACCATGGAATGAGGAAGCTGGCTCCTGTGATCTGTTAATATTTGAAGTATGGCCTTTTAATAGGGCCATTGGCAATGTCAATAAAGAAACATCCTGAGAAGGAGAGGGCGATGAGCCTATAGCTCTCAAATCTCACAGCCTGGGGAATAACTCACTACAGAAAAACCGACCTGAATGAAGGTGAAGGAGAGAATCCACCCACGTTTATGACAGATCATGCCCTAGCTAGCCCTCCTTAGTTCTTAGCCACCTTCTTCTCAGTTTTAAGACACTGCTATGCTAACCGGGAAGGAAAGCATTTTCTTACTGAACCTAACCTGACCTCCTTTTGACCTTCATGTGGTTCTTAGGTTTAAGACCATCTGTGCTAATGAGGAATGAAAGTATTTTCTGACTAACCTTCACCTGAGCTTCTTTCGCCCTTCACCTGGTTTCCTCAGATCTTTCTTTCCCTTAGTTTGTATTTCCTATAGCAGTAAGTTAAGTTCCATTTGACTAGGTATTGAGTACCTAAGTGTGTGAGGCTCTCCATCCCTGAAATAATCCTTGACCACAAGGAATCAAGGTTGATGTACAACTTACCATATACCAACTTACCTGTTCACACATTAACATTGTAAAGAAAAGGACAAGGGCAGAAAAACATTTAGACATTTTAAAAAAGAAATTTACCAGTAAAAGTTATTTATTTTTTAAAAGACATTTTTAAAAACTATTTTACCTTCATAAAAAAACATGTATGAAAGTAAAAAATAGTCAAACATTCCATATTTATTATCCAAAGAAACAGTTCTATTTATTTATTTATTTTGAGACAGAGTTTTGCTCGTTACCCAAGCTGGAGTACAACGGCGCAGTCTTGGCTCACCGCAACCTCCACCTCCCGAGTTCAAGCGATTCTTCTCTCTCAGCCTCCGAGGTAGCTGGGCTTACAGGTGCCAGCCACCACGCCAGGCTAATTTTTGTATTTTTAGTAAAGATGGGGTTTCACCGTGTTGGCTAGGCTGGTCTTGAACTCCTGACCTCAGTCGATCCACCCACCTCGGCCTCCCAAAGTGCTGGGATTACAGGCCACAGTGCCTGGCCTATTTTAAATAACATATGATAACTCAAAAATAAAACAGTAGTAAAAGGGTGAAAGTCCCTTTAAATGTCATTCCCCAAAGATAATCATTTTAACAGTATAAAGTCCGTCCTTACAGAACGCATATATGCATTTTTTAACGTAAACGGTTGCCAGCAATTTTTCTATATAAGCAGATGGTACTAGTTATCCTCCCATATCCATTATGCCATTTTCCTTAGTAATAACATCTCCAACTTTTAGCTGGGCATTTGACTACCTAGAATTGTGTGTTTTTTCTTTTTATGGTGAGTGGAGATAAAATAGCAAGAGTTTTAAAGTGGATAGATGCCAGTCTTGGTTCTGTTATGAGCTAGATGTGCCAGGTGAGGGAAAGCTGCTTCAACTTTTTGGTACTGTAGGAGGCAGCACGGCACAGTGATTATGTACAGATGGAGTTCCCAGATCGGACACTCCCTTTATCCTCTCTAAGCTTCCTCTGTCGAATGGAGATAAAGATATCCCTGAACTCATCAGTTGTTGTACGAATTAAATGAGATAGTGCACACAAAGAGCTTGCATGGGTCAGTACTCAACAAATGTTAGCTATTATTACAGTTGTTTTATTAGCTTTTGAAAAAGAAGATAATAGTATTTGCTTTATCAGGTTGAGGATGAGGATAAAAAAACAAATATGAAAGACTGTATAAGCTAAAGGAGTGATAATATCACTAAGCTTAAAAAAAAACCCTGCTCCTTGGCATTGGGATACGGAACGATATTATTATAGTAGTTCTGTGTGTGTTGCCTATGGGGACAAATCCACGGGAGTAACTAGACAGGAGAATGTATCTGAGAGAAAGTTCTCCTTCAGTTAAAAGCAATTAACTAAATTGGATGCCACTGGAAAGTGCAGACAGCTCAGAGATCCGCAGTGTGTTAATCTGATACCTTGTTATGTATCAGAACTTGCTCAAGCCTCTTGAGCACACTTGTGACTTCCAGGCATTGTTCTTGTTGTCCCTTTTCCAGGCCACATAGGACTGCTTAAGGATGAGCTACAGTTATATGAACACTTCATCTGACACATTCTATCACCAATGGAAACCTTTCGTAGACTGATGTCATTTGGGGCAGAATCTGTGTTTTATTTTCCACTGTATTCTCAGGGCCAACCCAGTGTCCGGCACACAGTAAAAGCCCAATCAGTAGACATCCAATGTCTCTAGAAACTCTGCCCCTTAGCCAGAGGCAGATTTCACAGGCTGGGAGAGGAGGGGGCAGGCAGAATGTGTAGGGGAGGCAGGAGGCTTGTGTATCTGGCTTTTAATGTCTGCCTGATGTGGCAGCTGCCACCAGCTATAGAACACTTCATGACTTTGACATATACAGTCCCGTTCAGAACTGTGCCACAGCTCAAGGATATTACTGTAAATCAATCAGAAATAACTAAATTCTGGAAAACCCTCCCGGGCTGCAATCTTGCCACAGAGCAAAAAATGATCTAAATCTAGACATGCCATTTAAAAACTTGATGACACCAGGCACTGTAACATCTGGTTCTGATGCCAGATACATTTAGGTTCAAATTCTGTCTCTGACATTTATGAGCTGTGTGACCTTAGGCAAGTTCCTTAACATTGCTAAATTTCAGTTTTTCTTCTTTAAAAAGCCATTAATAATACCCCAAGAAATGGTTGTGAGGATTATCCAATCTTGATGGGTAAAGTAGTTTTGAGATAGATCTGGATTTTAAATTCTGGCTTTGCTGCTTAAGTTGGACAAAATACTCAATCTTTTTCAATTGTTTCCTTCTCTGTGAAATGAGAATTAAAGTGTATACCTGATGAGGTTATTGAGAGGATTAATTAAATCTGTATAACATGTTTAGTACAGTGTCTAGTATACAGTAAGGGCCTAATAAATGTTAGCTGTCATTATTACCACAATAATTACTATTATTACATAAAAAGGCAGCACTTAATATATATTGGTGTGGCCATCTCCTCCAGCTTAATCTCCTACTAATGAGAAATATTCAAGAATTGGCCCATTGGGTCAAGCATAAGACATATCTTGATAGATATTGCCATAATGCTCACCAAAAGGCTTGTAACCCAACTTACAATGTCACTAACAATGTGAAGAATCTATCAATTTCATTCTAACCCTCACAGACTTTTTTTTCTGTTATTTTTAAAGGGGCAGCATGCTATCTCAAGGTTACTTCAATTTTCATTTACTACTGTGAGGGTGGACATTTTCCCATCTGTTATGTTTACTGTTTGGATATCTTCTGGTGTGAATGATTTATTTCTATCTTTTGCCTATTTATCAGTTTGAATCTTGGTGTTTTTCTTAAAAATTTGAATAAACTATATATTAGAACATTAACTATTATATTTAATGCAAATACTTTCCTGGTAAGTTGGAACCATAGAGGTCTGGTACAGATGAGACAGATCAGGAAAAAGTTCTATGTGTTCAGGGATTTCTCTGTGGGTGAGGCTGCTGCCTTCTGCATGATGAACTCAACTACCCTCACATCCATCTCAGAATATCTCTGGCCCTGCATGACACTGTAGTTCTTTGTTTTTTTTTTTTAATTATTTTATTTATTTTATTTTTAAAGACAGAGTCTCCACTGTGTCACTGTGGTTGGAGTGGAACGATCATAGCTCACTGCAGCCTTGAACTCTTGGGCTCAAGGGATCCTCCCACCTCAGCCTCCTGAGTAGCTAGGACTACAAGTATGTGCAGCAATGTCAGGCTAAATTTATTTTTAATTTTTGTTGTAGAGACAGGGTCTGGCTGTGTTGGCCAGGCTGGTCTCAAACTCTTGGCCTCAAGCGATCCTTTTGCCTCAGTCTCCCAAAGCACTGAGATTACAGGCATGAGCCACCGGGCCCAGCCCCAACACTGTAGTTCTATATTGCTAACTATAGGGTACCTGTATTTCTTCTTAGTTGTCTTGTAGATACCTCAAGCCTATCATAGATATGAATGAACTCATCAGCCATTCCCCAACCTGCTAACTTTCTAAACTTCCCCATTTGGACCCTTATTGTTCTAGTCAAGAGGTCTTGAAGCTCTTTCTCAATATAGTAAAAAGGCTTCCCTGAGTCTCTCAGACAGGCCTGTCGAAGCATTTCTTTTTTGTTGTTGTTCCTATATGCCAAGCCAGAACAGAATGAAATTATACTCTTGAGTTGTAAGTCATGTGTCCTGATTTTTGATTTGGAAAATATGATCACACGTATCAAGAAAATGAGCAGAAGAGGCAGCCAAGTTGACATGTTGTCTCAGGAACTTTCTGAATGCCAATATCTGCTACTGAAATTAATACATATGAGCCTGAAGTGGGTAAGCAGAACAATCCCATGGAGACCGCAAGCCAGACACGGGTATTTGATAGTGGAAGTGGGGAATTAATCAAAGGAAAAGACAGTACTAGAAATCATTGCCTTGGGTATTTGGTCCACACATCTACTTTCCTTAAATGATTTTTGTATTTTAATGGTGACATTTTTCAAATTGTTTGGGCAATTAAATATTTTTAATAATTAGTATAATACAGTATTGATTTTGTCTTAGCATTATGGCTTTTTCTGTTGATGCTTCCATTAGGATATGAGTGCCATGAAATTAGAAAGTGTGTTTTGATTTTCCTTCTAATGCCCAGCCCAATGGCTTTGTGTAGATACATGTGCTTTGAATAGATCTATGTGGAGATCCAGTTGCCTCTAAAGTCAACCGAAGTGGGCGTCATGAGTTGCAATAGAGAAAACACAACAAAGGCAAGCATCAGGTCAAAAATAAAAAGCCAAGATAACATCTTAAATGAAAGCTTCTCTCCTTATTTTCTAATTCTCCCCTCAATTTCCCCCAATACACAATGGATCACTTAAGAAGCCCCATCCTCTTCAGAGACAAGAAACACTTCCAGTAAGACACACTGAGAATAACCGCAGTTTCTTAGTGCCTTTGGAGTATGCATTGAAATTCCGTGCAGTTCAGAAGTTCTTCTTCCGAGAGTTGGGTGTGCCTGTGTGCGGTGCATGTGCACATGAGTAGGTACATGCACGTGGGGGTGTGTGGTGCGGCATACTGTTCTCATGAAGACACACTTTCTACACTGTTCAGGGGAGGGGAATGATAAAGCCACTTTTTCTCAAGGCAGAGATTGATGGTATGAAATCCACATTCACCAACTTCAAATATTCCTTCATCCCCCAAAGAGTCATGTTTAGGGGAGAAGGGTGAAGTTAGGGCATGGGGCTTAGTATATTCTAGTTATTTCTATAAAGACTAACTAGATTTTCCAATTTGAAGAGAGTCCTTGGAGGGTTTCTTTTGTCAGCTGTGGGGGACAGGCAGGTGGGGATATCTAGAAATAATTGGGAACCTGGAACTCACATTAGCAAGCAGTTGATCATAAAACAAAACGACTTGCTAAATTCCAATCAATGGCACACAGTGTGACCTGAGAGCGATGTCCTGAATTCCCTTCCACAGTTATCTAGAGAAAGACTTACATGGGTATATTCCAACATTGGCGAGAGTCCCTTTACACTCCCCAGCAGAAAAACTGGTTAATTTACATCCCAGGTCATTATCTGTTTCTCTGGATTTCATTCTTTAGTAACCAATCCCTCACCTACAACAGTGCATAGTAAGGTCAAGGATGAAATTTCGCAAAATCTCCCTCCCCACGGCACCACGCACAAGGAGACCCAACCATTCCAGCCAACCCCGTGTGTCCAAGTCCCATTCGCCCACATAAGTCTCTATTTGACAAATTCCTCGAGTTCCTACCCTTGGGGTGGGGACCTTTCGCCTCCCGTGAGGTGCCGGCTCTCCCAGGCTTCGCTGACTGCCCCCGTGGGGTGGGGAGATTCGCCTCTGGTGCCGAGGGAAAACTGTGTTAGGCGAGGGTGGAAGTTCTGTCGGACCCGTGGGAGCACGTGGGTGCGCGCAGGCCGCGGAGTGAGCAGCAGCCAGGATTCCGCTCCAGATCGCGCCCCCGCCGCATTTCATTGCCTGGAACGGCCCACGCCCCGCGATGGCCCAGCAGACACCCGGCACACCACAGCGTGGCTGCGCGGCCCCCGCAGCGCACGGACCCCCACCCTGCGCGACCCCAGACCCGCAGCCGAGCCCGTCTGGTATGGATGGAGAGGGTACCAACTAGTCATCCCAAAGTCCTTTAGAGGGCAACTCGGCGCGGTTTTCTCTTCCCGACCCGCAGCCTCCGCAGCCTCCGCAGCAGCCGCCCGAAGCACCCCCGGGCAGGTGCCCCGCGCGAGCTCCGCGCCTTCCCCGCGGATCCCTGGCCCCTGCTGGACCCAGGCCCAGCACAAGAGAAATGAATTTGCTCTGTACCTGATCCTGTCCTTCTCGGCCCTCCGTAGCTCCTCATTTCTTTCCAGCACCTGAAGGATCTTCCTGGCCTCTTCGTCATTTAAGAAACTGAAATCAAACCCCGGAGGAACTTTCGTCATTTTCTTTACTGTGTGTGAGTTACACTTAAGCTCCTTGGCGCCTCCTGTTAGGAAGGCATTTTTCAACATATACAAGACCAGTTTCACTAACTTGATCCCACAGCCAATAATAAGTCCGTCCCTTTGAAAGTCTAAAACCACAAACCTAGGGAACGCCCACACCTAAAGGGCTCATATTGACAACACCTTAATGACATGTTTCTCAACCTGTCCAACCGAGATGCAAAGTGAACGTCTAAAGGGAGTGAGGGAACCAATCCTGTTCCAAGGGGGGCGGGCCCTCCCTCGTCCCCTCCCTCGTCCCCTCCCTCGTCCCCTCCTTCGTCCCCTCCTTCGATCCCTCCCTCGTTCCCTCCCGTCACCCTCCCCGCCCCCTATCTGAGTTGTTAAGCAAACAAGCCTATATAATTCTGCCTCTAAAGTGAGGCAAGGCTAAGTGTTGGCGCCAAAGTGTTTGCTTTTGCTGTTGCTGTTTGCTCGCAGAACTTGAGCTTGACTAGCAAAGGAGTGAAAAAGAAGGAGATTCATGACTAATCCTCTCTTTCAATAATTAAGAGCCCATAGAAAATAGAATTGCAAGTAGGGTTTGTAACTGGCAAAAGGGTTACTTCGTTTGAAAGACCAGGAAGAACTAAACTCAATTACACTACTGACTGTGGATGAACCTGGCTGAAGGGCGGAAATTATGTATCCTTGGAAACGAATTATTTGCCAAGCTTCTCATCCCGTAGACACCCCCCACCTCCACTGTCCCACAAAAGTCATTCTCAGACTTTAGAAACAAACAAACAAACAAAACAGTTTATGGTATTTTAGGAGAAGACAGCCCAGAAGCAAAGGACGGTAGAAAACACCTGTTAGAAGTTTTCTGTAAGATTTTATTACCATCTTAATAAACTCAGAGAAGTAATGCACGTGCCATTTAAAAATACCTAATCCTCTGGTAATCCTATGAAGCAACGGAAATAGCTTTCCTAGAAAGTCAGTTGTTCCACAATACAATGAAGAATAATGGAAATTTATAAAGATATTCACATATATACATTTTTTTAAATTATCAAGGCTTTTACAGAAAACATGTTTTTATCTTGGCTTCACTTCCTACACAAAAATAACTCTGTCAGATTGACTTTTCTGTCCCATAGCCTTAATTTGGTCATTTTGAAGACGGTGATGATTACTAACATATAAAATGTACATCTGCATGTATCATTTCTTTTCATGGCACATAAACCCAATTAAAATTCTGTATCTTTATAAGAACATGATATCAAAAATTGCCACTTGTGTTTTGGTCTCTGGGTTACCCCCACTTGATCATCATTATTTAAAACATGCCTAGGCAGCTAGCCATTCAGACAACTTTCTGTGGGTGTCTGTTATTTGTGTGAACCAGGAACCAATTTTGTTCACCTATGGTGTACACAACACAGAACTCCTTTATAAACAGGGTCTGTATTAGTGATCATGTTTTGGGAGTATGTCTTGTATATGGCGTCCAATTTTTCTAGTGTGTTCATTTATTTAGCATACACGTGGGACTTTTCCATATGGTCACTGGTGGGATTTTACACTGTTTCCAGTATATCAGTGAACTGATTTCAACCAACATATCCTGGTGCCTATTACATGAAGGCATCATACACTGTGAACAACACAGTTCTTGTCTTTAGAAAGTTTGTAATCCAGTGGGAGAGAAACACAAATAGAAAGATGACTATGTAACAAAGAACATAACAGAGGAATAAAGAAAATTCCATGAGCACACAGAAAAGTAAGTGGCAACTGAGTGGATGGAGAGAGGATACAGTATTTAGGTTGCTGCATGAAGAGTCAGATTTCAAGAGGAAGAAATAGGGGGTGGTGGGAGGAGATGTGTGAGTCTATTCTAGGCAAGGGGATTAGCATGCTGAATAGCAGAAGTACAGTCTAGGAATTTTCTCATATTCCCTCAACCTCTCTAATGGCCAGACTGAACAAAAGCTTGGAAGCTAGAAAATACTGGAGCATGTTCTGGGATTGGTACATGATCTGTTTTGGCAGAGCACGTAGTCTCCACGGGGGTAAAATCTTCCTCTTTTTATGTAGAAAGCACAAATCTACACATAATACACAGATATACAGTGTATCTGTAGTATTAACATTGCACAAGGGAGGTGATTGTGAAAAAAGGTCTAAAAAGGTTCATTGTGGGGACAGTAATGAGAAAGGGGTTTAGAAACACTGGGCTAGTGCTCAGAGCACAGTGAGCTGAAATGTAGTCAGGCTGAGCTCTGACTATGAATGCCATGCAATTCTAGACTTCATTGTGTAAGCACTGAGGAGCTCATACAGGTTTTGAGGGTGACAATGATGCAGTTAAAATTGAACTCAGGGCCGGGCGTGGTGGCTCACATCTGTAGTCCCAGCACTTTGGGAGGCAGAGGCAGGCAGATCACAAGGTCAGGAGATCGAGACCATCCTGGCTAACATAGTGAAACCCCGCCTCTACTGAAAATACAAAAAATTAGCCCAGCATGCACGCCTGTAGTCCCAGCTACTTGGGATGCTGAGGCAGGAGAATCGCTTGAACTCGGGAGGAAGAGGTTGCAGTGAGCTGAGATTGCACCAATGCACTCCAGCCTGGGCAACAGAGTAAGACTCTGTCTCAAAAAAAAGAAAAAAAAAATTGAACTTTGGGCATATTACTCTGATAGCAATAGACAAGAAGAGTAGAGTGAAGATGGCATCAAGGAAACCATTGTGTTGGAATGCTGATGCAGGAGAAAGGGAAAGAGGACCCAATCAAAGGCAATGTAAGTGAGAGTAGAAAAAGGGTGGAATTCCAAAAATATTGGCTGGATTTGGTAACTCATTAAACAAGAGGATTAAGAAAGAGACACAAAGATGATGCAAGATCTCAAGAGAGGTGTCTAAAAGGAGACTAGTCTATTTGATAGTATGAGAAGCACAAGGTTTGTCCAGAAATCAGTTTTTCAGTTTTTGACACAAGCAGTTTGAGGTATCTACAATTCATCCACATGGCAATTTAAAATGAGAAATGTGGGACTCGAATTCTTGAAACAGGGATGGAGAAGTAGATTGGGAAGTTATCTGCTTAAAAATGGTTGCCAAAACCCTGAGATAGCAAAGGAAGGATGAGGAGCAGAAGCTGAGTTGAGAACTTTGAATGTCCAACCTCATCAGACATCAGCACCAAAACATGCTTCAGCCCTGGGTTGTGGCACAATGGGGCATACCATTGAGAAACTTTTATATTGAGAAATTTACAAGGCATTGGGGACTGGCCTGGAAACCATACAGAATTGTTTTTGTGGAGTTTTAAACACAATGCTCTTACAATTAAAAGAATTCTCCAAAGGTTTGTTTTATGGGCTTATTTAGCCAGTGGCAAGCAGCCATTTTCAATCTTAGTATCTGTAATCCTGGCAACCTTTTGGTTCTCAGCTAAATAGATACTCATCAGTTTGGTTTTTAATAGTCACAGCTGGATAGAAAGCAATAATCTTTAGAAATCTCCCATTGTCTCCTACCCTCTCTAGTCTGTTGGCCAAATCCCCGCCAGAGGGCTTAGTTTTTTCCTTCCTTGACAATCACCAAGCCAAGAGACATGCTGATCACATCACTTGCTTGAATGTCTGATTTTTTATTTTTATTTTTATTTTTCTTGAGATGGAGTCTCACTCTGTTGGCCAGGCTGGAGTGCTGTGGCTCAATCTCAGCTCACTGCAACCTCTGCCTCTGGGGTTCAAACGATTCTCCTTCCTCAGCCTCCCAATTAGTTGGGATTACAGGCACACACCACCACACCCAGCTAATTTTTGTATTTTTATTAAAGAATGTGTTTTACCATGTGTTTTACAGCCTGATCTTGAACTCCTGACCTCAGGTGATTTAAATATTAACATAGTTTGCTTTATTATTAGATCAAAGTAATAACACATTATTATCAAAAGTTCTCTGATAACATTCAAGGTTGCTTTTCGTTAGGACTAAACTAAATTGAGCTAAATTTAAAATTACTTGGTAATTCTTTAGAAAGGATTTTTCCTTGATGTGGCAAGGAATGTCTGTCCCAGACAACACCAGTATTACAATTAATGGTGAGTCTCTGAAGTAACAATCATCAAAGGCACCTGCTATTCCCTATATTGTCTAACATTGTTCTGGTAGTTCTAGTTGATACAATAGGGAAGAAAAAAAAAACAATGTGATGTAACTCTTAGAAAAGAGAAAATTGATCATAGGTGATAATTATCTACTTAGGAAAAAGACCAAAGAAATCTGTTAAAAAAAAATTATTAGAACTAAAAAGGGAGTACAAATTAGTGGCCATGTGTGGCTTCATTCGACAACTATTTACGGAATGTCTACTATCTGTTGGGAAATGTTCTAGGAACTGTGTAGACAAGATGTTCATGCGCTCAAAACATTACCTTCTAATGGATAGAAGTAAATAAATAAATAAATAAACAAACATAAATTTAGAGTGTGATAAGTGCTGTGAACCAAGTAAACAGGGTGGAGGATGGGAGGGATGCAGGGAGGGCTCCAGCCAGAGTGGTCAGTCTGGAGACTGACCCGCATGATGAGATGTCGTATGAGCTAAAACCTGAAGGGTAAGAAGCCAGACACGTGAAGAACTTACGGGTACAAATGTCCTCAAATTGGTTGAATAAAATGTGGGTAGAAAGTAGATGTGCGTGCTATTTCTAAGTTCTTTTGAACTTATTTCATCTTCATCTAAGAAATACTCCACAGGGCTCCTTGCCCCAGATAATGGGCTTAGTGGTTATGGGCATGCAGTGTTTGTTTAACCTGCTGTATCTCAGGCCCTGTGCCGGGTGCTGGAAACACACAGGCATCAAGGTAAACAGGTCTCTGTCTTCAGGGAGTTTGCACTCCCTTGGAAAGAGACAGATAATACATTAGTAAATAAATAAAAGGATTTACCAAGTGTGATAAACGCTACGAAGGAAATTAACAGAGTGATACGGTGGCGAGTAAGTTTGAAGAGGAGGGGATACTCTTACATGGGGTGGTTGGGAAGGCTACCCTGAGGTGACACATAAGCGGTGACCTGAAGCGTGTCAAGGATCCAGCTTTGCTAAGATACAGGAGAAGGGCTTTCCAAGCAGAGGCAAGTGCCAAGATACTGAGGCAGAAGAGAGATTTGCATGCTCTGGGCTAATGTCTCCGGACCATGGTAAAGGCCCGGAAGAGGGACATAAAAAACGAGGTTGGAGAAGTAAGTGTGGGCCTGATAACATAAGGGAGCTAGGCCAAGCAAGGGAGGTTAGATTCCATCCAAAGGACGTGGGCTTGGAGTCAGTAGTCCTTGGTTCAAGTTCTGGCTACACTATTTATTAGATGTGTGACCTTGGGTAGCCATCTCACCTCCTTCCACCTCATAACGTTGTGCAATTAAATGTGCTAGTGTCTGGGAAGTGTGTAGCATATGGTAAGCCCTCCGGAAAAAGAGAGATGGAGAGAGAGAGAGAGAGATCTTCCCAGCTAGGTGGTCAGTGGGATTCTGCCCAGTTTCTTCCTCACACCTGGCTGGCTTCTGGGATAATAAAATAAATTTCCAGATGTCATCTCTTCTCTCCCTGCCTCCAAACTAGAGGAACTCTTTTCTCTGGGCAGAACTCACCTCACATTGTATATGACATAAGGATTAAATTGTTTTAAATTGAAAACGTAGCATGATGACACCAACATGCTAAAAGAAAAACAAAAGATATTTTGTAATCCAACCATCCTAATTCAAGGACCGCTTCCATATTTGAATATCATTCTAAAGTTCTTTCTCGTGTGTGTGTGTATAAAGCTATAGTTATAAATCACAATTGTGTATACACATATATACAAATGCTTACTCATAGCACAGTTGTAATCACAGTGTGCATATTTTGATGAAGGCTTTTAATATTATTATGAAAGACCTCTGTAGATTTCACAACCTAACTGGATTTAAAAAAAAGAAACTTCAGTTCTGAAGGTTCTTTGAGAACTTTTGCTTTACAGAAATAAGATTGTTGACTGTTTTTATGTTACCTCAATAACCAGTTCCGGCATTTTATGGTATTCACTCTTTGAATATTTTTCCTTATAGCAATTCTACGTACTTCCATGTGGTTGCCTTTCTGTTTAGAAGAAGTGCCCTTTCAATAACAATCCTTGTGCAGACATCAAGTGACACCTGGAAAAGAAACCTGTTTTTTTGGTTGTTGGGGAGGCTTCTCTTCAGTAAAGAAAGCAGGGTAAGCGAGAGCACTGACAATGCTGATGGCGTGCAGCCTTGAATAACTACTGTGACCCGAGAGAAGGAACGCCATGCCTGCTCTCAATAGATTTTTAAAAGTTTTCAGTAACTCACTTCTTCATAAGCAAAGACCTACATTTGTTTGCTTCTGTAATACTAATCCATTGAACTTGATTTTACTCTTTAAGTCCAGGAGATTGCAATCTGGGTAACTTGGAATCTACAAGGAAGGTGAGAAGAGAGGGCCCTTTCCTATACTTTCCCTTCTATATTGCATGGAGATGGGGGAAAAGGGGACAGAGAGTGGAAGAAAATTCAAATATGGGAGACTGAACTCAGCATCTTCTAAACTTCAAAGAAATGTCCACTTGGAATGAAAGGAGTGAGATTGAAAGTTAAGTTTTCCTTTCTCCATCAACAGCCTAAATACTGGTATGCTGCAGTCTCTTTGCAACCTTTTATTAGATGGATCATTGCAATTGCTTAATATACCACTCACATCTAATCAAATGGTGGCTCCAACTAAATCTGAAGTTTCTTTTTTCTCTCCGTGCATTTTAAAACGTTTATTAATATATTTGGATTTTTTTCTCATTTTGATTCAAGTACCTGGGTTTTAAACTAGAAACAAAATTGTTAACAGTTTAATGTGACTGGCACAGCATGGGGATGATAGTTCTTCAAAACTCGTATTGTGATTTAAAAAGGCAAATTTCCACTAAATAGAATTTGATAATTTCATTTCTTGTTTTTAAATTCATTATCAGGACCTACTAGTGTCTGGGTGGAAGACTTTAAGCAGAGCTAACTGAGTTAACTAACCAATGAAGGCCTTCAGAAATTAACCTTAATTTTAATTTAAATGTATTTTAAGTACTTTTTGGTTCTTCATTTCCTGTACTAGTCATTTGTTCTCATATATGGGGCACACTTCAAACAATACATTAACCACACAGATTTTAGGATTCTAGCCATCCCTTTTTCCACCACACACAATTGTTTTCCTGGTTATCTTTGTTGTCTCACATGGTCAAGTGTTTATTGTCAAGTGACAAGTTCAGTGACAAGTACAATGTTATTCAATGCCTTCAAACAGGATAATGACACGTAAGTTTCTAAATACAAGCTGTTGAAAGAACACAAAGAAGTTGTTGCCATGCCTTAAGAAGCAGGCTGAGTCCTGCAGCAGAGCCCATGGATCAACAAGAATTGTTCACCATACAGGGACTTCCTGCGGGTAATAGAATATTCCCACTGGAGTGAAATTTGCCATATATGCTTGTGGTCCTGAGTTAGAATGTCTAACTTGAGTACTAATTGAGCAGAAATGTCAACCCTCTTGGAATAGAGTAATATCTGGGTCTTGCTAAATCCTATTAAACTAATTATTGTGTAGATCAAAATATGCCAGTGCTTTAATTAACTCTATGTTTTAATACCCATAGTCACATGATAGTATGTATCATATTAGACATTCTCCTGATTAAGGAGCTGACTAGATAAACTTTCAAATTAATAGCATACTTCAGTTAATAGTCAGAGGAGAGAAAATGCACTTAACATATAAAGAAATACAAATAGAAATAGTATTTCCAAGACTGACTAAGAAATGGTCACATAAATTTACAACCACACTAGGTACAATCCAAGCTTGTAAACAATAATTTATATAATAATAGATGCCCTTCTACTTCTGGCCTTTTTGTTAAAACCTTAAGTACTGGAATCCAATCAATATTTTTCCTTTCAAGGTGTAGTTTCAAAGTTAAGTATTTAAATATGACAAATAGTAAAATCTATGAAAACTTTGATCGTTTCCCCTATATTGTAAATATTTGAATATGAAATGATAGACTCCCTTTCTTTCTTTCTTTCTTTTCTCTTTCTTCCTTTCTTTCTTTCTTTCTTTCTTTCTTTCTTTCTTTCTTTCTTTCTTTCTTTCTTTCTTTCTTTCTTTCTTTCTTTCTTTCTTTCTTTCTTTCTTTCTTTCTTTCTTCTTCTTTCTTTCTTCCTTCCTTCCTTCCTTCCTTCCTTCCTTCCTTCCTTCTTTCCTTTCCTTTCTTTCTTTTTTCATTTTTATTTTTTTCTACAGGGTCTGACTCTCTCATCCAGGCTGGAGTGCAGTGGTGCAATTTCAGCTCACTGCAACCTCCACTTCTTGGGCTCAAGCTATCCTCCCACCTCAGACTCCTGAGTAACTGGGTCTACAGGTGTGAGCCACCAGGCTCGGCTAATTTTCATATTTTTTGTAGAGAATGGGTTTCACCATGTTGGCCAGGCTGGTCTCGAACTCCTGGGTGAAGCAATCCACCCACCTCAGCCTCCCAAAATACTATGATAATAGGCAAGAGCCACTGTGCCTGCCTTGAAATGATAGACTCTTTACATCTCTTTCCTATTTGCTTTTAAGACTGGTCCAACTGCAATGACATGGGAACAATTTAATGTGCTTCCCCTCATGGCTTATCAAATTGTTCCCTTGAAACATTACTGTATCCTGCATCCATTTGCAATGCAGCCATCCATTCATTTATTCTGGGTTATTTTCACTACTTCATTTAGGGTTATTTTTGTTCATTCCATCATTCAACAGATATTTATTAGGCACCTGCTGTGTGCCAGAGACTGTTCTACAGCTGTTCTTTACCTCTCTATTCTAATTTCTCTTTTCAGTTTAATTTCCTCCAAATTCCTTCCTTGATAGCTTTCAGTGGTTATTTGCCCCCATCTCCTACACCTCTCTTTTTGAGGGGTGTATCCAATGTAGATTTATGTTATCCAGCAATTTTCCAGAAAGGCAAATAACTTGGGCCAGAGGGGTTTCTCCCATGTAACTCACTGTCCGCCTGGGACTCCCACTAAAACTGCCTTTTTTTTTTGGAGATGAGGTCTCATTCTGCTTTCCAGGCTGCAGTACAGTGGCCAGATCGCAGCTCACTGCAGCCTTGACTCCAGGGGCTCAAGCGAGTCTGCCATGCTAGCCCCCAAGTGACTGGGACTGCTGGCATGAGCCATCATTGAACCCATCTAAAACTGTCTTTAACATAAAGCAGATTATAAGGGGTCAGTAGGATGAGAAAGGAAAATAGAAACCCAATCCTTACTGCAAATACTATGCAAATCATAATACTTTCTCAGGTTGGTTTAAAAATCATATTTCAATAGATACAGGTGATATAGTGTGGCTCTGTGTCCCAACCCAAATCTCGTCGCGAATCGTAATCCCCATAATCCCCACGTATTAAGGGCAAGACCCGGTGGGAGGTGATTGGATCACGGGGGAGATTTCCTCCATACTGTTCTCGTGATAGTGAGTGAATTCTCGCAAGATGTGATGGTTTTAAAAGCGCCTGGCATTTCCCCTGCTTGCTCTTCTCTCTCCTGCCACCATGTGAAAAACACCTCTCTTTTCGCTTTGTCTTCTGCCATGACTGTGAGTTTCCTGAGGCCTCCCCAGCCATGTGGAACGGTGAGTCAATTAAACCTCTTTCCTTTATAAATCACCCAGTCTCAGGTAGTTCTTTATAGCAGTGTGAGAACAGACTACTACAATAGGGTTGCCTTTTGGATTGCTGAAAATATTTTGGAACTAGATAGAGGTGCTAGTTGTACAACACTGTGAATGTGCTAAATGCCGTTGGTTTGTTCATTTTAAAATGATTAATTTTATGTTATGTGAACTTCACTTTAATAAAAACAATTTTTAAATCATATTTCACAGCAGGCATGGTGGCTTATATCTGTAATCCTAGCGACTCAGGAGACTGAGGCAGGAGAATTGCTTGAGGCCAGGAGTTGGAGGCCAGCCTGAGCAACATAGTGAGAATCTGTTTCTTAAAAAATTTTTTTTTAAATCATATTTCACTACTTTTATCCATGTTGATAACATTGTGAACCTCCCCATCCTCACTGCAGTAAGCTAGGGGATAGTCCAAATATAAGCTCAGTGCATTAAGCTTAATGCCGTTATTAACTCAAGCTTCTCAAAATGTGAAGTTAAATTTAGTAGGACAGCATTAAGCCAAAGAGGCTGTAAACACTGGCAAGATACAACCCCTCTGTTCTGTGTGGGAGAGCCCATTTGCTCCGCATGACTCTGTTCTGTATCGGGAGAGCCCATTTGCTCCATGTGACTCTGAATGCTGGAATGCATATGGCCTCCACCTGTGGGCAGAGAGCAGCTCCTAATAACTACCTAACAATGCTAAGGTGCAAGACTTCCTTATGGATTGACCTGGAGGAGAGAAAGGTGTTTCCAGGAGGAGCAAACAGATTTCAGAGATCCCCAGGAAAAGATGGCTGGGATTCTGGAATGATGAGGAAGTAGAACAGGCTGTTACTCACGAGTTGATATTTGTTAGAAATGGATCTAGTGGTCAGGTCAGAAAAGAAGATCTGATGGTAGTAGACCTGTTTCATATTTTTTAATGGCAGGCAGTTGGTTTTACTACATTTAATTGAAGAAAGGGCTGAATAGGCCGGGTGCAGTGGTTCACGCCTGTAATCTTTGAGAGGCCGAGGTGGGAGAATTACTTGAGCCCAGGAGTTTGAGACCAGCCTGGGCACCATGGTGAAACCCCATCTCTACAAAAAAAAAAAAAAAAAAAAAATTAGCTGGGCGTGGCAGTGTGTGCCTGTAGTCCCAGCTACTCAGGTGGCTGAGGTGGGAGGATCACTGGAGCCCAGGCAGTCAAAGGCTGCAGTGAGCCAAGATTGTGCCACTGCATTCCAGCCTGGGTTACACAGCAAGACCCTGTCTCAAAAGAAAGGCGGCGGTGGGGGCTGGGGCGGGGGAGGAAGGCTGAGTATTTTTACCAATTAAAAGAAAACTATTTCCTTTTATTTCATCCTACCCTGATTACCCTACTCAGCCTCTTGGTAATATCTGCATTTGTTTTATGTGTATTATTATTGCAAATTAGAACTCAGAGAGAAGATGTTCACAGTTAGGAGGCCTGAGTCTTACTCCTTTTCTGTAAGTAAGTGTTCTGGTTTATAGATGACAAGATGGGATGTCAAGGGGAATGTGGAGATGACTTTTAACGAATATGACACTAAGACAGGCAGAAAAGTGGTACGGAAGTAGGTGTTAAGGCCAAGGAGAATGCCAATGCCTGAGGGTCCTGAGACCCCAGGGTCAAAGGGAAGACGGCAACACAAGAAGTGGCTACTACCTGTGGTCAAGAAGGAAATTCAGGTTATGAGGATGAAATCAGTTTTAGGTTAAACGGGAAAGGAACACTCACATAAAGGTCTGTAAGTGTACAGGAAATTTTAGTAAAATTAATAAGTGTTTCAGTCACCATAAAATAGGTAAATAGAGAAATAGGCTTGGTTGGGTGGAGATGAATCAGATGGGATTAACTTAGAAGGGACTGAGAGTAAGTAAGAAAAGTAAGAGGTGAGTGGAAGGCTGGGCGCGGTGGCTCAAGCCTGTAATCCCAGCACTTTGGGAGGCCAAGGTGGGTGGATCACGAGGTCAGGAGATCGAGACCATCCTGGCTAACACGGTGAAACCCCGTCTCTACTAAAAAATACAAAAAAACTAGCTGGGCAAGGTGGCAGGCGCCTGTAGTCCCAGCTACTCGGGAGGCTGAGGCAGGAGAATGGCATAAACCCGGGAGGCAGAGCTTGCAGTGAGCTGAGATCCGGCCACTGCACTCCAGCCTGGGTGACAGAGCGAGACTCCGCCTCAAAAAAAAAAAAAAAAAAAAAAAAGAGATGAGTGGACAGGAGGGAGATTCTCTAAGAACAAGATCACTGGGATTGGGATGCGTTCTTAGCCAATAGAAAAAAAATTCTGGGACAAGAGTATCAAACCAATGATCCCCAAAGTTCTAGGTAGAAACGGGGTGTGATGGTGCAGCACCTTGAAAGGGTGCCTCAAGGTGCAGACCCTTTCCCTGCTATTGGATTTTAGCCCATCATTTCCAGAAAGAATTGATCACAAAAGCAGTGACCCTGCTGCTGGGGCTCTTCTCATCCTCCAAAGACTGAGTGTCTGAGCAGTGCTGGCTTGGGGTTACAAGTGAAAGCCACGGAAAATAGCTGCCTAGGTCCAACATAGGAGATGTGATTCTTATAAAAATTATACTGTTGATATAATAGAGTAGTTGTTCTCAACTGAGGCTGATTTTGTCCCTTGGGGTCATTTGCCAATGTCTAGAGACATTTTTCACTGTTACCTGTGGGAAGAGAAGTGATACCAGCATCTATAGGGTAGAGGGCAGAGATGCTGCTAAACATCCTACGTTGTACAGGACAGCCCCCCTCCTATGCCCAGCAAAGAATTATGTGGTCCAAAATGTCAACAGTGCTGAGGCCAAGAAACTTTGCGTTAGAGCAGTTTGGATTCAGAGAACCTAGGTTGTGGGATGTACTCAACTCATTGCTAACTCTGCATCCTTTGAAAAGCTACTCTGATGCTTAATGTGCTTGCCATGCCTACTGTATAGTGGGCATATATGATGAATCATTCTGAAAAGGATGACGAGAAATACAAATGTAATAATTCAGCAGCAGAGGCAGGACTGCAGAACCTCCCTGCCAATTCTGTGAGGCAGGATTGCAGCAGCCTCTGTGCTGGCCTCCAGCCTCCAGTCTCAGCCCTTTTTAGTCCATTGTTTTTTTGGTTTTTTGTTTTTTTTTTTTTTTTTTTGAGATGGAGTCTCGCTCTGTTGCCCAGTCTGGAGTGCAGTGGCCGGATCTCAGCTCACTGCAAGCTCCGCCTCCCGGGTTCACGCCATTCTCCTGCCTCAGCCTCCTGAGTAGCTGGGATTACAGGCGCCCGCTACCTCGCCCGGCTAGTTTTTTGTATTTTTTAGTAGAGACGGGGTTTCACCGTGTTAGCCAGGATGGTCTCGATCTCCTGACCTTGTGATCCGCCCGTCTCGGCCTCCCTAGTCCATTGTTTGAAATGGAAAGCAGACTTGTTTTTCGGAAATATTTCTTTCAGCCTATGTTCTGCTATATGACTTCCCTAATCAGGAATTTGTGAGATCTCACCATCATCTTCTTCTTTTTTTAAAAATGGAGACAGGTTCTCACTCTGTTGCTCAGGCTGGAGCACAGTGGTGCGATCATAGCTCACTGTTACCTCGAACTCCTGGTTTCAAGCGATCCTCCCTCCTAAGCTTCCCAAAGCACTGGAACTGCAGGTGTGAGCCACTGCGCCCAGCCTCACCAACACCTTTCTACATCACATCTCCAAACTGCCTGGCTCTAAAGCCAGTCATGGTGTGACCCTGTTAAACCTCCCACACCAGTCCCTGTCAGGCATGCTTGCTCAGACAGCTGGTTTCCTCCTCGTGGGCCCTGTCTTTGCTCAGACTCTTTCCCCACCTTCTGCTCCCCAATCTCCACTCCACTTATCTCTTTCTTACCCATTCTAAGGCTTGACTCAGCTTTACTTCCCTTACAAAGCCCTCTGTACCTGCTTCAACCCCCCTGCCTTACTTTTCCGAAAGTTTTTCACCTACTAACCAGCCCCACACAATTTAATATCAACTTACTCACCTTTTTTAAAAAAATGGATTTTAAATTTGGGTTCTCTAATGAGCTTGCAAACTCGTTGATTTTATAATAAGCCCTTTAAAGACAGGTTCATACTGAGGACTCGGCTCAAGTCTCACTTTGTGCAAGAAGCTTTTCCCAACCCTTCCCCTTATGATTCACCCCTGCCTGACGACACCTTCCCTCAAGCCTCCTCTCCTCATACAGGCTTTTTTCATAGCACCTAGAACTCTTTATGGCACTTTTTGTTTACATACCTTTTCCCACTAGCTAAGCAAAAACTCTAAAGCAGGAACCAAGGAACCATATCTTAATTACACTCTGGTCCAGGTTCAATTTTGTCATACCACTTACAGATTTTTAAAAATTTGTAAACCATTGAAAACATTTCCATTTACCTTCTCAGACTACAAAGATCTTAAACGATGGACTTTTCATTGTGACCACCTAAGAGTCCTCAAACCAAGACTCAAGAGAAGTAGGAGGTCTAAGAACCTCTGTCTCAGGAAATCTTTTGAAATATGAATCCGAGAACAAACAGAAGTACATCAGCTGTTCCAGGCAATAGACTGATACAACATACACATAAAAATCACTAATGAAAAATATCACTAGCTAGTATCTGTTAGAAAAAGAGAAGAAGAGCTTCGTTTCTCTTTCTGCTTTTCACTCATGCCTTGAAAAGCTGAAGTAGCTGAAAGACAGAAATAATTCTAGAATACAATACTGGGAGTATGCAATATTAACATCGAGAATAAGAATTATTTTTCAAACTGACTTAGGCCTATGTTTATTAAACGTCTTATTATTTTTAGTGTGGGATGCATATGGAGTCAACTAGAAAAGAATTAATCATAATTTTTCCTCATTCAAGGTAAAAATATCCTCCAAACAAAACATTTTTGCATCAATACATAACTATCAGAGCATCAAACAATTAGAAACCATGTCATTGCTAGTACTTACATCTGGGTGGTTGGAAATGATGATGTGACTGGCATGGTGGTTCTACGATGTACTAACCATTGTCTTTGTTTTGTCTGGCTTATATATATGTGCTCTTCTAATCTGCATGTATAATTGCCTAAACGCCAAGCAATTATCCACTTTCCTCACACAGTGATTTATACATGCAGGAATCCCTCTCCTTCACTAATCTTTCAAACCTCCACCCGGAGTTGCATCAAACAAGGGCCCAAGTACCTGCCAAATGCCTTCTCTTAGACTAAATCATACATTTCTAACTAATCTCAGTATATCCTTACATTGTATATCCTTTGAACACTAGTATTTCTCAAAAGATTATCTGAGGATCAGAATCACCTGGGTTGCTTGTTAAAAATGCAAATTCCTGGGTCTACCCAGACCTACTGAATCAAACTCATTAGTAGTACCAGGAATCTGCATTTTCAACAAGTACTGTCTGACAATGCATATGCATGAGAAGGTTTGTAGACTCAAGTTTTTTGGTTTTCAAATTTTACTTTCCTAAAGATTTGAGGCTCATTACCTCACAATAGTATAGTACAAAATAAAGGTGTTTTTGTGATTACCAAATTCTCAAAATGGACATTCAGGACAAGCGAATATTCTGGAAATAGAAGAAGCTTTAAATACACAACTAATTTTTTTTTTTTTTTTTTTAAGATGGAGCCTCGCTCTGTCGCCCAGGCTGGAGTGCAGTGGTGTGATCTCAGCTCACTGCAACCTCTGCCTCCCCGGTTCAAGCAGTTCTCCTGCCTCAGCCTCCCTAGTGCTGGGATTACAGGCATGTGCCACCACACCAGGCTAAGTTTTGTATTTTTAGTAGAGACAGGATTTCACCATGTTACCCAGGCTGGTCTAGAACTCCTGGGCTCTAGCGATCTGCCTGCCTTGCCCTTCCAAAGTGCTGGGATTACAGGCATGAGCCACCATTCCAGTTCCACCACTGGAACTGCAGTTCCAGTGCTTTGGGAAGCTTAGGAGGGAGGATCGCTTGAAACCAGGAGTTCGAGGTAACAGTGAGCTATGATCGCACCACTGTGCTCCAGCCTGAGCAACAGAGTGAGAACCTGTCTCTATTTTTAAATAGCCACCCACAGCTATTAAACTTAGCTCTCCCTAAATGTTCCTCCATGTGTTGTTGAATGTGTATTTGCTGAGTATAGGAAGGAAGTTTTCCATGCCTCTCTGCAGCTCCTTCCCAGTAGCTAAGGGAATTGGGCTAATACCTATTTGGTGGTGTAGAAAATTACTCAAGCAAGGACGGGCGCGGTGGCTCATGCCTGTAATCCCAGCACTTTGGGAGGCCGAGGAGGGCGGATCACAAGGTCAGGAGATGGAGACCACGGTGAAACCCCGTCTCTACTAAAAATACAAAAAATTAGCCGGGCGCGCGGTGGCGGGCGCCTGTAATCTCAGCTACTCAGGAGGCTGAGGCAGGAGAATGGCGTGAACCCAGGAGGCGGAGCTTGCAGTGAGCCGAGACCGCGCCACTGCACTCCAGCCTGGGCCACAGAGAGAAACTCCGTCTCAAAAAAAAAAAAAAAAAAAAAAAAAAAGAAAATTGCTCAAGCAGAGATTGCAAAGACTTCTGTCTTAGAGAGCTGCTCTCCACAAGACAAAGTCACATCCTTGGGCCCAGTGCAGTGCCTTGCACCTGTAAACCCAGCTAGTTGGGAGGCTGAGGCAGGAGGATCACATGAGCCTAGGAATTGGAGGTTACAGTGAGCCATGATCATGTCCGGGTGACAGAGCAAGATCCTGTCTCAAAAAACAAAACAAAACAAAAGACAAAGTCAAATTCTCCATGTGAGGGGGTGGGGGGAACGGAGAAGGGGGAGGAGAAAAGGAGGAAAAGGAGAGGGAGGAGAAAGAGAGGAAAGAGGAGGAGAGGGAGGAAGAAGAGAGAGAAAGGAGGAGAAAGAGGAAGGGAAAAAGAAGAGAAAGAAAGAAGAGGGAGCAAGCCCAGGGCTGAAGGCTGATTCCAGCAACCACCGTCCTTGAGAATTATTCCTGCCTAAATTAGTCCTCTATACTCAAACTCCTTTTGAGATCTTGGTATCTCACAACGATACATGAACTTTGCTGATATTATCTTATGTATGTGGCTCTTAAGCAGGGGCAGTTTCTCTTCACACCCACCCCAGTAGGGACATTCGGTCATTTTTGATTGTCACAACTCCAGGGGTGGGGTGGGGAGGGATTGGTGGTAGAGGGGGTGGGTGACTACAGGCATCTAGTTCTTAGAAAACAGAGATCTTGCTAAACCTCCTTCAATGCTCAGGATGGCCCCTGAAGATAAGGAATCATTCAGTCCAAAAGGTCAATGGTGTAAGGTTGAGCAACTTTGTTCTATTTGATATTGTTCTGCCTGATCAGCCTGATATGTGACCCTGGTCATTCCCTACCTCCCATCCCTCTCCCTTTGCTATCAACTGGAACATGTTTCTGTTTATGTCTTCCACCCACAGATGTAATGCCCTTTCCATCTTAATTCAGCATTTATTATGCACTGTGGCCATAACTTTTGCAGTCTGAGGTGTAAGAGCAAGACTAGCACACATTTCTATTTTCTCCTTCAAAATTTCACTGATAGAAGATTCGTTTTTATCATTGATCTTAGCAACCCCTCTCATTGGATGAATTTTTTTCTTTCCTTATTAAGTTGAGAACTCTCACCCTTTCACTTAAAGGAAGCACTTTACAACTTCTCTTTGGCATGTCTGAATTTCCAGCATCAGTACTGTTGTACTTTGGGGCCATTATGAAATAAAACAAGGGTGACTTGAACACGAGCACTGTGAGGCCTCAACCGTCAGTCTGATAATCAAGATAGCTGGTAAGTGACTAAGGTGCAGGGAATGTAGACAGGATGGATATACTGGACAAAGGGAGGATCCATATCCTGCGTGGGATGGAGCAGGATGGTGTGAGATTTCATCACGCTACTCAGAAAAGTGTGCAATTTAACACTTAGGAATTGTTTATTTCTCGAAGTTTCCATTTTATATTTTCGGACCGCAGTCGCAGAAAGTGCTGTCTTAGATAAAGGGGACCTATTGCCTGTGGGCTCATGAGCAGGTTCCCCTGCAGAAAAGGTTATTTCTCTCCATTTTCTTCCTTTTTAATTTTTTAAGTTGATTAATTAATTGATTTTTTAGATAAGGTCTTGCTCTGTCACCCAGGCTGGAGTGCAGTGGCACAGTCAAGGTTCACCGCAGCCTCAATCTCCTGGGCTCAAGTGATTCTCCCACCTTGGCCCCCCAAGAAGCTGGAACCACAGGCAGGCATGTGCCACCATGCCCAGCGAATTATTTTTTATTTTTTATTTTTAGAGAGGGTGCTTTGCCATGTTGTCTAGGCTGGTCTTGAACTCCTGGACTCAAGCAATCCGCCCTTGGCCTCACAAAGTGCTAGGATTAGGGAGGTGAGCCGCCACGGCCCCTTTTTTAGATAAGCTGATTTTCAGACCTCATTGAAGAACTGAGTAAAATAATAAAATTCCAGGTAATTCTTATAGCTATTTTTTATTTACCCTTGAAAGTGATTTTGATATTTTTATTGATACACTTCTCTGCCAAACATTTGCCTGACCTGCCTTTCTAAATGTAGCTATTTGGAATGGATCTGCAGACCCTATGGTGGTGGTGGACAGGAAGTACCCAGGAGAACGCAGAATTGGAGGGGAAGAAAGGAAAAGAGTGTCATACTCTGGTGATCACGCCATGCTTTTATAAGATATGGATTACCACAATAGCCACAACATTTTGTTTCATTTTTTTTTTCTTTGGAGTGAGGGGATAAGAAACTAAAATGAATATTCTATTTGACAATGTTTGCTTCGGACTTGAAAAATCCATCATGTGCAAAATGCCAAGCCTCAAACAGGACAGCAGACTACCCAGGATTTTGAATAATTTAATTCAGTATTTATGCCCATCCTAGGAACATGGTGAGGAGTCACAGATCAAAAGTGCTGCATTCTCCCACTTTCCTGTAATATAATAGCTACAATTTATTTATTATATTATTAATCCTTTTAATGTATTTTCTTATTAATCTCCGCAGATATTCTGTGAAGATTATTACCCACATTTCACAGCTCTAAGAAGCACATTTTCCCACCACTGAATGTCTCTGAAACTAAGACGGATCATATAATGTCCCATAGTCACTGTCCACAAGACAGCAGCTATACACTGATTGTCACTGCCCGCTCATCAGCAAATTTGGTTGTCACTTTTTGTGGCATGAAAGTAGCAGCATCGAAGTATGGCTTGGAGGAAAATCTTGGAGGCAATTGTAGGGTTGTCTTGTAGGAACTAAGCATCATAAATGTTATTGATAGCATAGAAGCCAATATTATATAGAAAAGTGGGTACATCGGTGACCGTGAGTCAACAGCAATTCAGAAAAGTCTTACCGGGCAGATCACCTGAGGTCAGGAGTTCGAGACCAGCCTGGCCAACATGGTGAAACTCCGTCTCTACTAAAAATACAAAAATTAGCCAGGTGTGGTGGCGTGCGCCTGTAGTCCCAGCTACCTGGGGAGGCTGAGGCAGGAGAACTGCTTGAACCCAGGAGGCAGAGGTTGCAGTGAACTGAGATGGCGCCACTGCACTCCAGCTTGGGCGACAGAGCGAGACTCTGTTTTAAAATAAAAGAAAAGAGTCTTACTATGTTGTATTTGAGGAATAATACATTAAGTAATTTATTTTGCTAAGATTTTTATTTTTATCTCTGCATTAGGGTGACATATGATTAAAACCTGTCTAAATGTATTGAAAGAGCTCTTTCAATAAGTATGAAATGAAAATTCTACATTACAAGAAAGCATTGTGTCTTAATGGCAGTGTTTTTTTACTTGTACATGAAAGAACAATGAGTCTTACAATATATGGATTATTAGATTCATTGAAATATGGTATTCTCCCCTTCCTGTCCATAAAGAAAATGAGCCTTAACGATATAATCTTGTGCAAGGTCACAAAACTATGAAGTGGCAGAACTAGGATGTGACCCTATGTCTCCCATACTCCAAAACCTGTGCTTATTTTCCACTGCATTGTATTGAGCCTCTACTGAATTTTTATTAAAAATCACAGACTACTCTGTTTATTTTCACTAACATTTTGTGGATCTAGAATGAGAACTAACTAATGTTGTTTTAATCTTCCTAAGTTCTTTTACAATGTGATACATGAACTCAATAAATTTATTTATTTATTTATTTATTTTTTTGAGACGGAGTCTCCCTCTGTCGCCCAGGCTGGAGTGCAGTGGCCGGATCTTGGCTCACTGCAAGCTCCGCCTCCCGGGTTCACGCCATTCTCCTGCCTCAGCCTCCCGAGTAGCTGGGACTACAGGCGCCTGCCACCTCGCCCGGCTAGTTTTTTGTATTTTTTAGTAGAGATGGGGTTTCACCATGTTAGCCAGGATGGTCTCAATCTCCTGACCTCGTGATCCACCCGTCTCGGCCTCCCAAAGTGCTGGGATTACAGGCTTGAGCCACCACGCCCGGCCTAAATTTATTAATAAGACTTTTGACTTTGTGGAAGCAAAATTTAACTCTTTGTTTCTATTTTACGGGAGCTTGTCCAAACATTTTGAAATTTGAAAGAAGGAATCAACATTTACTAAGCTTCAGTTAGGCCAGGCATGGTGGCTCATGCCTGGAATCTCAGTACGTTGGGAGGCCGAGGCGGATGGATCACTTGAGGTCAGAAGTTTGAGACCTGTCTGGCTAACATGGCGAAATCCCGTCTCTACTAAAAATGCAAAAATTAGCTGGCCATGGTGGTGTGCGCCTGTAATCCCAGTTACTAGGGAGGCTGAGGCAGGAGAACCTCTTGAACGCAGGAGGCAGAGGTCGCAGTGAGCCGAGATGGCGCCATTGCACTCCAGCCTGGGTGACAGAGCAAGACTCCGTCTCAAAACACACACACACACACGAGGAAACAGAGTCACAGTATTTAGATAATTCATCTAAGGACAACTGCCAGTAAGTGGCAAAACTGGGACACAGTTCTTTTGACTGTCAGTGTGGATTTACCTCCCCAATATGCAAAAGCAATAAAATGTATTAACTTATCATTATTCAATGCTACTGAACCAAAGTTACATGTGTCTGGCAAGGAAGAATTAAATGCAAATTTTTTTCCTATACATATACTTATTTTATGTTGTAGTGTTTGGTGTTAAATAGCATGGCAGGTTCTTCTCAGGCAACCACAGCCAGACATAAAACTATCCTGTTACTAACTCCACAGTGATACTTATGTGAGTTGTTTTTGTTTTTGTTTTTTTTTAACTTTTATTTTTTGGAGACAGTCTCGCTCTGTCACCCAGGCTGGAGTGCAGTAGTGCAATCTCGGCTTACTGCAACCTCCGCCTCTCGGGTTCAGGTGATTCTAGCGCCCTCCTGTGTAGCTGGGATTACAGGTGCACGCCACCACGCTTGGTTAATTTTTTGTATTTTTAGTAGAGACGGGGTTTCGCGATGTTGCTCAGGCTGGTCTCGAACTACTGGGCTCAGGCAATCTGCCCACTTCAGCCTCCAGAGTGCTAGGATTATGAGCCACTGTGCCTGGCCTTACGTGAGTATTAATGCTGCATTAGGTTTCTCAGTATCCCTGCTTCCATTGACAAAGGAGCAATTTCACGCTGTGCTCTGATTAGAAGCATTGGAGATGTCCACTGAACCTTTAAAGCAGGGTTCCTAACTCCAGGGTCACATAGCAGCAGGTAAGTTCATATTTTAGAGAAGTCAGAAGTGTTTGTGAGTTTCTATTTCAGAGAAGTCAAGCTATTCATTCTTGTATAAGTTATTATCAGATTAAACTTCAAAATCCTTTGTACTTCTAGATTGGGAAGTACTTTTAGGTTGGGCATGGTGGCTCACGCCTGTAATCCCAGCACTTTGGAAGTCTGAGGCAGGAGGATCCGTTGAGCCTGAGAGTTTAAGACCAGCCTAGGCAACACAGGGGGACCCTGTCTCTACAAGAAAATTTTTAAAATTAGCTGGGCATGATGGTGTGTGCCTGTTGTACCAGCTACTCCCAGCTACTCATGAGGCTGTGACAGGAGGATCACTTAAGTCTGGGAGGTCAAGGCTAGGTGACACAGCGAGACCCTGTCTCAAAACAAAACAAAACAAACTTTAAAAAAAAGTACACAAATAATAAGATTAAGATGATCATACACAGTTTACTTATATAAGTAGTAAAATTTAAGAAGCTGTTATACAGTCAGATTTCATTATTGTGTTAATGCTCAGTGAGACACGCCAAATGAATTATTATTGTACTGAACAGGCAGAACATGTAGAGCCTACTTGTGCTGATGAGTCATGATTTTTAAGTTTCCGCTTATAATGCGTATCAATCAGTCACTATGTGATGACTAAATTAAAATTGGTAAAAGACATTATAGCCGTTAATAATGGGGGAAGAAATTATGTTTTATGCTCTATTCTTACTCTACTCAGATCATTACAGAGCAGGAAGCTCTGAAAAAAATGGCCAGAGTACCACCCAATAGTCTAGTCTGGGCCACACTTATAGAGATGTATATACAAGTATTGGTTATTTGGTAACTCTCCAGGTCAACAAGTGGCATGAGAAGAAGGTGCTCCTGAAAGAAGTATTAAGGATAGTGTCAAGGCAGTTCAAGAAGTTTATGTGAAGGGCCTCCCCTTAGCCCAGCATGTCGAAGTTGAGAAATGCATTACTTCATTCACTTATTCATGCGTCAACTATATCCTGGACATCCCTTGTGTGGAAGACACCTTGTGGGAAGCCAAAATTGCTAAAGATATTAGCTAGTAGAGAAAACTTAGTTGTGCTACTCTCTACATAAAAAGGTGGAAAAGGACTGAAATGGACAAGTGCCCTATTTCTTTCTTACCAAAGTCCAGGCAAAATGCTTTGCTTATCAATCACAGTGCCATATTAATAAGGTTTTAAGCTTTTCTTTTTAAAAAAAAACTAAGCCAGGTGCAGTGGTTCACATCTGTAATCTCAGCACTTTGGGAGGCCAAGGCGGGTGGATCATGAGGTCAGGAGTTCAAGACCATCCTGGACAAGATGGTGAAACTCCGTCTCTAATAAAAATACAAAAAATCAGCCAGGTGTGGTGGCGGGCATCTGTAATCCCTGCTACTCGGGAAGCTGAGGCAGAGAATTGCTTGAACCCAGGAGGCAGAGGTTGCAGTGAGCCGAGATCACTCCACTGCACTCCAGCCTGGGTGACAGAGTGAGACTCTGCCTCAAAAACAAAAAACAAAAAACAAAACACTGAAGTTTTTTGTTTTTTTTTCCCGTGATTTGAAGCTCTTTTTTTTTCTTTTTATCTTTTCTAAAAAATTTAAACGGGTTTTTCCTTGTTGCTACTATCTAGTCAATTATATTGCTTACGAGATAACAGAATTTACGTTGTCTCAAGAGCAACTGTCATTGTGTTAGGAGAGGCTTTCCCAAGGGAAAACTTTTTTCTCTCATCCTCACTTCCAATAGCTATTCACAATAATTTAGGACAAGTTATTTGAGAGAATATTTAATTTGGGAATAAATATAACTCCTAGTAATGTATACAAAATATGTATGGAGAGAAAATACTTACGACATTTCTTCCATGGTCATAAAACTAAAATATATTTGTGCATAAAGAGTATTTAATTTTTTTTTTTTTTTTTTTTTTTTTTTTTTTTTTTTTTTTTTTTTGAGACAGAGTCTCGCTCTGTCGCCCAGGCTGGAGTGCAGTGGCGGGATCTCGGCTCACTGCAAGCTCCGCCTCCTGCATTCATGCCATTCTCCTGCCTCAACCTCCCGAGTAGCTGGGACTACAGGTGCCCGCCACCACGCCTGGCTAATGTTTTTTTTTTTTTTTTTTTTTTTTTTTTTTGAGACGGAGTCTCACTCTGTCGCCCGGGCTGGAGTACAGTGGCCGGATCTCAGCTCACTGCAAGCTCCGCCTCCCGGGTTTACGCCATTCTCCTGCCTCAGCCTCCCGAGTAGCTGGGACTATAGGCGCCCGCCACCTCGCCCGGCTAGTTTTTTGTATTTTTTTAGTAGAGACGGGGTTTCACTGTGTTAGCCAGGATGGTCTTGATCTCCTGGCCTCGTGATCCGCCCGTCTCGGCCTCCCAAAGTGCTGGGATTACAGGCTTGAGCCACCGCGCCCGGCCTGTTTTTTTTTTTTTTGAGACAGAGTCTCGCTCAGTCGCCCAGGCTGGAGTGCAGTGGCCGGATCTCAGCTCACTGCAAGCTCCGCCTACCGGGTTTACGCCATTCTCCGGCCTCAGCCTCCCGAGTAGCTGGGACTACAGGTGCCCGCCACCACGCCCAGCTAATTTTTTGTATTTTTAGTAGAGACGGGGTTTCACCGTGTTAGCCAGGATGGTCTCGATCTCCTGCCCTCATGATCCACCTGCCTCGGCCTCCCAAAGTACTGGGATTACAGGCATGAGCAACCGCTCCCGGCCCAAGAGTACATAAATTTTAAAAAGCAAATAGCCGGGCTTGGCGGCTTACACCGGTAATCCCAGCACTTTTGGAGACCAAGACGGGTGGATTCCTTGAGCCCAGGAGTTCAAGACCAGTCTGGGCAATATGGCAAAACCCCATCTCTACTAAAAATATGAAAATTAACCAGGCGTGGTGGTGCACACCTGTGGTCCCAGTTACTTGGGAGGATAAGGTGGGAGGACAGCTTGAACCTGGGAGGCAGAGGTTGCAGTGAGCCAAAATCAGGCCGCTGCACTCCAGCTTGGGTGACAGAGTGAGACCCTGTCTCAAAAAACAAAACCCCAAAAAACAAACAAACAGGCCAGGCGTGGTGGCTCACGCTTGTAATCCCAGCACTTTGGGAGTCCAAGGCGGGTGGATCATGAGGTCAGGAGTTCAAGACTAGCCTGGCCAAGACAGTGAAACGCTGTCCTTACTAAAAATACAAAAATTAGCCAAGCACGGTGGCAGGAGCCTGTAATCCCAGCTACTGGGGAGGCTGAGGCAGGAGAATCCCTTGAACCAGGGTGGCAGAGGTTGCAGTGAGCTGAGATCGAGCCATCGCATTCCAGCCTGGGCAATGGAGTGAGATTCCGTCTCAAAACAAACAAATAAACAAAAAGCAAATAATCTGGGCCCTTTGCTTTTGTCTATACGTAGGTATGCTGCCCTGAGAAGTAAAATAAACTGGATATTCCAATTGAAAACGTGACTGTTATGACTCATAATTCCTGCTTGATTTCAAATCCTATTGTCTTATGATTACCTCATTGGAATTACGTGAATCACCTTGTCTTCCGTGCGTTGACTAACTAGAAAGAGCCTCCTGGTTTCTTCTGAGACATTGCTTCCTTTTTGTTGTGGTCAACATCACCATGACACTGCAATAGGGTGATCACATTCCGGAGCAGTGGATGGTGTACTGAGCCAGGAGCCTGAATTAGGGACAGCGTAATTCCATCCTATTCCTTAAATATTAGATGAGCAGCTACTCAGTGTAATGCTCAGTATAGTAGTCCATGGTCTTTTAAAACTTTGCAACCTGGCAGAGGAGTAGAAAATGTAAGGGAACAGCTGAAAAAATGGGCCAGGATAAAAGGTTTAATCTTCAGGTTTTTAGTGTTAATCAAGCCCCTCTTAAATAGAGACAAGAACTGAACTAAACCCAATTATTTTCTCTTTTTGAGATAGGAAATCCTAAGACAGTTCCCAGGGCTTGAGGCTATCACCAAGAGCTACTTCGGAGTTTCTGAACGCTAAGATCTGGTGTAATTAGCCAAGTGTGGTGGCTGCCAGAGCCTGTAGTCTCAGCTAACAGTGTGTGTTGTGGAGAGTGAGAGGATAAGGAGGGAGGGTGGAACTGTTTGAGCCCAGGAGTTCGAGGCTGCTGTGAACTATGACTGGGAGCCCCTGCACTCCACCCTGGGCAACAGAGCTGAGACCCAAGATCCAGTCTACATCCCTCAAATTTTTCATGATGCACAATGTTTTCCTTTATAAGCAGGGCTTAGTGTGGTAACAAACAGATTCCACTAAAACCGTGAATGAGAAAGAAGGCAAAGTCTTGTTCTCCTTGTCCAGTGCCTTCCCCTCAATGCTCTAAGAGCATTATTTGTTAATGGAACATCATGTCTGGGTA